>NC_090448.1:525310663-525946979 GCF_031143425.1 Pleurodeles waltl | reverse complement strand
CCATTTTCCCATAGGGATTTTGAACACGACTACAGCCCAAGCCACTGAACGGTATTGCAAAAGTTGGCAGAAAGCTAGCTCTTGGTCCAGAAAGTGTGCTTTTTGTGATTTGGTGTAAATCCGTTCAGTCGTTTTAGAGATATTAAAGGAAAAGGAAATGCAGATTTCTAGGGCCGCGGATCCCCCATGGGTCCACCGTGGTTGGATCCACGGGCCAATGCAAGAATCTGATTGGCTGTCCGCATCCTGAAAGGGAAGTTGCGTCCGCCATTTTCTTTTATCGGGAAACGGTCCCTGAGCTCAAATGTGGGCTGTAATGTACATAAAGGGATCATGGTAGAGACTTTCTGACCCCATGGGGTGATATAAATAGGCTAAAACAGTAAAGTATGATTTGAACTGTGCATACTTTTTTTTTTTATTGTTTCCAAGATTCGCAGATCCACCTGCGGGCCTCAGCGTGACCCCCGGTGTAAGTCTGCGGGTGAATCCGCAGATGTCACGAAAAATCGAAAAAAAAATTGTTTATATATATATATATATATATATATATATATATATATATATATATATATATATATATATATATAGATAGGCACTCTCAAACCCACTGTAACACCCAGAGACACACTGTTCTAATCATTTTCACAGCCAGAAAGACACTCTCACACTCACTTTCACACCCAGATACACTCCCTCATACCCACTCTCACACTCAGACACACTCTCACACCCAGAGAGACATTCTGACACCCACTCTCACTCCCAGACAGACACTCTCTTACCCACTCTCAGACCCAGGCAGACACTCACTTGTGCGCTCTCACACCCAGACAGACACTCTCACATCCACTCTCACCCCATATAGACACTCTCACACCCACTCTCACACCCAGAGACACACTCACACCCAGAGACACACTCTCACACCCAGAACACCCACTCTGGCACCTTGAAGCAGACTCTCACACCTACTGCCATATCCAGGGCCACCCTCTTAACACACTCATTCTCACACCCAGACAGACACTCTCACAGCCATTCTCACACCCAGAGACACACACTCACATCCACTCCTACACCCAGACTCATCCTCTCACATCTACTCTTACAAAGGTACACACACTCTGACATTAACTTTCACACCCAGTGTGGGACTCTCACAACCACTCTCACACCCACACAATGTCACACCCAGCCTCCCACACCCACTTTTACACCCAGACACACCCTCTCATAGCTCACTGACTCTTATAGCTAGACAGACACTTTCACACCCACTCTCACACCCAGAGACACACCCTCACACCCACTCTCACACCCAGATGCATACTCTAATACCCACTCTCACACACAGAGACACTGTCACAACCACTGTCTCACCCACCCACACTCTTACACCCACTCTCATACATAGACAAATACTCTAATACCCATTCTTACACCCAGAGACACACTCTCACAGCCACTCTCACATTCAGAGACACACTCTCACACCCACAGTCACACCCAGGTGCATAATCTCATACCCACTCTCAAACCCAGAGACACACTGTCACACCCACTCTCATACCCAAAGACACCCACTCACACCCACTCTCACACCCATCCTCATACCCAGGGACATCCTCTCAAACCAACCCATAACCTCTCACTATCACACCCAGGCGCAGACTCTTATACCCACTCTCACAGCCACACAGACACTCAAGGAGACATGGCTGGCTGCAACCTGACAGGGAAGGTTGCAGCCACGATTTTATTGCATTGGAAAAGAGTCTTGTGGCTTACAATGTGGGCAGAAATGTATATGAAGGCGTTAGGTTAGAAGTTCCCTGCCCCCAGTGGTGTGATATAAATGTGGCACAATGATTGATAATGGGTGTAAAATTTCGAAAATGTGTTATATTTTGTTTTTTCGAGATCTGCAGATGGATCCGCAGATCCAAATGAGATTTTTAAAAAATAGGAATAAAAAAAATATATATGTCTGTGGTGAGAGGGTTGACTCTGGAAAGTGCCTTTGTGTTTATGATGTGTAGTTGATAACTACATATGAAACAGTATGCAGTCTCTCAAGTTCTGCTGAAACACCTTGTTGCCTTTGTCTGTTAGGTGAACGCCATCATTTCTATACATACCTTCCATAGCAAATCGTAAATTATTGTGATATATGAAGCCCATGTTGTGGTCTCTGAGGAATGCAGAAACTGTTTTATTAACATGTTTCCTGGATTGCTCTATTTGTAGATAGAATTCACTTGACCACTTCCACTTTTGCCTTTAGCAAATGTTAGAAAAAACAAAGGCAGTGTGTTGGAAAAGTGTCATTAATTTTCCAACGTTATCCTACTCCCTGTAACTGTGCCCAGGTCATTGGCACCACAGTGCACAATGATATGGTGTGGATTTTGGCAATCTTTAATGCTTTCAACCAAATGGAGTAATTGATGCCACTTGTAACCCACTTTGGCCAATCCAAGTAATATCCACATTAGGCAAACCCAGGTCCCTGTCAAGAAGGGGGGTTGGGAGCACACTGCCTCACATCCCAGTCGAGTTCACCCCTTTGCATCCTGGTAAATGCAGTTCAAATTTAATGCTTACTTGAAAGTGTCCGTAGTTTTTCACTAAAGTTAGTGCAGTCATTGCTGTTCATCTCTATACACGTGTTTCAGGGTAATTGCCCTTCATCAGTAGAGAGTAGAAAGCATCAAAAAATATCTGGGGTTGCTGGAAATGCTGCCAAAATCATCTCAGGTCTAGTACCACTCACAGGCTCACAGGTGCGTCTCCAGAGCTCGTCAGCTCAGTGGCTCAAGGGAGCCTTTTAACAGGAAGGGGGGTTGGGAGCACACTGCCTCACATCCCAGTCGAGTTCGCCCCTTTGCATCCTGGTAAATGCAGTTCAAATTTAACGCTTACTTGAAAGTGTCCGTAGTTTTTCACTAAAGTTAGTGCAGTCATTGCTGTTCATCTCTATACACGTGTTTCAGGGTAATTGCCCTTCATCAGTAGAGAGTAGAAAGCATCAAAAAATATCTGGGGTTGCTGGAAATGCTGCCAAAATCGTCTCAGGTCTAGTACCACTCACAGGCTCACAGGTGCGTCTCCAGAGCTCGTCAGCTCAGTGGCTCAAGGGAGCCTTTTAACAGGAAGGGGGGTTGGGAGCACACTGCCTCACATCCCAGTCGAGTTCGCCCCTTTGCATCCTGGTAAATGCAGTTCAAATTTAACGCTTACTTGAAAGTGTCCGTAGTTTTTCACTAAAGTTAGTGCAGTCATTGCTGTTCATCTCTATACACGTGTTTCAGGGTAATTGCCCTTCATCAGTAGAGAGTAGAAAGCATCAAAAAATATCTGGGGTTGCTGGAAATGCTGCCAAAATCGTCCCTGTCAATACCACTCTTTCTACCACTCTCTCTGGCCCAAAACATAAAGCTATGGCCCACAATACACACTCTGAACATTCTGGAGGGACACTGGAGTAGCACATAGGAGAAGGCTGCAGCTGAATGAGACAGATTTGAAATGAAAGGCAGTTAACAAGGAGCTTAGCACCTAAAATGTAAAGAACAAATTTGACTGGATGGTGTAAATATGCTAGTGCTTCAAAGTAGGTAGTGACAGTAAAGTAGAAGTAAGTACACATGTGATAGAGTACTTATAGTTACATTTAAATGAATACTTTCTTATTGTTTTATTGAACTTACTTTCTTGTCCCTTTTCAATTTTTATCCTCATTCTGACGGCTTTCTTGTTAGTTTTTGTATTTTACTTACTATATTATCTCTTTGATTTCTATCATTTTTACTGGTTTCTCCATCCTTTTTTGGCATTTTTAAGTACCTTCATATTGCTTCCCCTACTTTTTATTACGTTCTTCTTGTTTTTTACCAACATTAAAAATTATATACTCCATCCTTTTCCCTTGTAGTGTGAAATACAAATAATGTAGAATGGTGTAAACCTCCCTCTGCATTTAAAAAACCTTCTAAATGCACTGGAAAAAACAAAGGGTATTTGGACGTTATAGTTAGGTACTGAATTTACCCGCACAAAACCATTGAAATTCAACAGTTCTAATTACCAGCCCTATCAATAACATATGCCCCTGCAATGCACTACTTATGACTTCACATATTACATCACTCATGACATGGTCAGTGACATCACTCATGACAACTCAAATGACATCACTGATTACATCATCCACCTACAGACTCACACCCCAGCTCATACCCATAGATTACCTCCTGCAACCACACATACACTAACACAACTACTCAAATACCCATTCACACACAGATACAGCTACACACCAAAACACTCACTCATTGTAAAATTCATTACTGACCCATCCGCTTACTTAAATACACACTCACATGACCATTTACTTTGCCATGCAATTACTCACATACTGACCTATACACCCATAAAACCATTCAGACAGCTACACAACCACCTATAGAGGTAATACAATCTTCACATATTCTCGTACTGACTGAGACAATCACAAACCCATACATCCACTCACACACCCACTTACTCAGCAATACAACCACATAGACATCCAGCCTTAGACTTACAGCCACCAAGACAATGAGTCACTCACCCATAGAACTACTTGTACTCTCACCTGTACAACAAATAACACAACCCGTCTCTCACCCACACAGTTACTCACACTCCCATTCACTTAGGGCCTCATTACGAGTCTGCCAGACCCCCATGTTGGCGGTTCTAAATAGGTGCCATTTTGGTGGTCTTTCAGACAGCGCTATTACGAGTTATACTTAGGGGACTGCCAACAGAAATGGAAGACCACCAGTGGTGCGGCTGCCTGGAAATAGGCAGTCTGACCTCCAGTGCTGACTGCACCACGGCCAACCCCCGAGCATACTACAGGCACACAGTCGCCGTGGCAGTCCCCTATGGTGGTCAGCCAATGCCGGTCTGAATCAGAGGTTCGTGGACAGCATGGCAATAGACAACTGCACATTGGATAAATTTGAAAACAACGCAGCTGACACACATTGAGACAGGACACACCTGCAAAGGACACTGTAAAACACACCCCTACACAGACCACAATCCGTTTAATTTCCAATACAAAATACAGAAGCCAGAGCAACTTTTTTCACAAACACTCCATAGATTAGGCAAACCTTTTTTCGCCATCCCACCCTTTTATACTTCCCCTGTTTAGTGAGTCACTGTCACCTGTAGTTTTTTTTCCACCATGTCACTTTTAAAAAATCCCTGCTTTTCAGAACATGAGTTAAGAGTCATGGTGGAGGAAATCATAGGAGTAGAGCCACAATTGTTTAGAGCACAAGTCCAGCACACTCCTCTCAGTAGGAAAATGGAAATGTGGGACAGGATAGTCGACAGAGTCATCGCTGTAGGCACCACCCTGCGCACAAGGGAGGATATTAGGAAGAGGTGGAACATCCTCAGGGGCAAGGTCCATTACCTGGTCTCCAGACACCAGCTGCAGGCCAAGAAGACTGATGGTGGCCCTCCCAGTTCCCCATCGCATCTCTTTCCATGTGAGGAGAAGGTATTGGCCATCCTGCATCCTGAGGCCTTGACAGGAATACCTGGAGGGATTGGAGTCTGGTAAATCACAACACAAAAAATTTCACCTAAATGCTATGTCATGCATGCTCACAGCTCACCTTTACCCACTGTCTTGTTCACGTACCCCACCAACATTCAATACCCAGAGTATCAGAGTGTAAACACTGTCAATCTGTATTGTTGGACCCAACAGCACAGCTACTGAGGTCCATCACATGCCGTTGGTCCAAATGGGGCCTGTAAGTCTTTCAATATACAATAATAATCCCAGGATTTATGGTATGTCTCAACAAGTAAACATATTCCCACACCGGAAAGCATTCTGCACACAGATATGTAATACACAACAAGTGTATAGTGTGTGTAATAGAGGGACTTATCTGACTGCAACTTCCATGAGTCACTGTTTCTATTACTGTAAACACCAGACCAGTGTTCACTTGTCCAAAGACCCCTGTTTCTAAACTCTCAATTGAAGTGTACTCACCTGGGGGTATACCATTCATCAAGTGTGTGAAGTAGAGTGAGTGACCTGATTGCTGAGGCCAGGAGGCCCTGTTTCTGTACTTCCAACCACCAGCATAGTGTACACTTGCCCAAATACATCTGTTTGTTTACACCCATTTAAAGTGTACTCACCTGGGAGGATACCATTTGGATAATGTGCGAATAGAGAGAGTTACCTGACTTAAACTCTCAGAAGGCACTGTTTTTCTAACTCCAAACACAAGACCAGTGTCTACCTGTCCAAAGACCCTGTTTGGTAACTCACAAATGAAATATACTCACCTGGAGGGATAACATTTCCCAACTGAAGTTTACTCACCTGGGAACATAACATTTGCATAGTTTGTGTGGTAGAGGAACAGACATGACTGCAACTCACACAAAGCACTATTTCTATAACTCCAAACACCAGACCAGTGTTCTCTTCTCCCAATAATCTTCCTGTTTGTTATCTCTCAATTGAAGTGGACTGCCCTGGTGGTATACCATGTGTATATTGTATGTAGTGGAGAGAGTAACATAACTGCAACTCCCATGAGGCCTTGTGACTCCAACTCCAAACACCAGACCAATATTTACTTGTCCAAAGACCCCAGTTTGGCAACCCTCAATTGAAGTTTACTCACCTAGGGAGATACCATTTGTATAGTGTGTGTAGTACAGGGACTGACATGACTGCAATTTACAGGAGGCACTGTTTCTATAACTCCAAACAAAAGACCAGTGTTCTCTTCTCCCAACAATCCTCCTGTTTGTAATCTCTCGATTGAAGTGTACTCACTGAGGAGGACACCATGTTGACAGTGTGTGTAGTAGCGAGAGTGACATGACTGCAACTCCTAGGAGGCACTGTTTTTATAACTCCAACCACCACACCAGTGTTCTCTTCTCCAAATACTCCTGTTTCTCAGCTCTCTATTGAAGCATACTCACCTGGGAGGATACCATGTTTATATTGTGTGTAGTAAGAGAGTGACATGACCACAACTCCCTGGAAGCCTTGTTTTCTCCAACTCCAAACCCAAGACCAGTGTTCACTTGTCCAAAGACCCCTGTTTTGCAACTCCCAATTGAATTTTACTCAACCAGGGAGATAACATTTTTATAGTGTGTGTAGTACAGGGGCTGACATGACTGCAACTCCCAGGAGGCACTGTTCCTATAACTCCAAGCACTAGACCAGTGTTCTCTTCTCCAAGTACTGCTGTTTGTTATCTCGCAATTGAAGTGTGGGAAGTAGATTTAGAGACCTGACTGCTGAGGACCGGAGGCCTTGTTTCTGTCACTCCAGCCCAGTGCACATTTGCCCAAGTTGATCTGTTTGGTTACACCCAATTGAAATATACCTACCTGTGAGGAAGCCATTTGTATAATGTGTGTGTGTAGAGAGAGTTACCTGACTGAAACTCCCAGGACGCACTGTTTGTCTAACTCCAAACACCAGATCAGTGTCCACTTGTCCAAAGACCCCTGTTTGGTAACTAACAGATGAAATATACTCACCTGGAGACATAACATTTGTATAGTGTGTGTAATACAGGCAAGACTGCAACTCCCAGTAGGTCCTGTTTACTGTACCGCCAACAACCTGCACAGTGGTCACATGCCCCAATACATCTGTTTGGTAACTCTCAATTGAAGAGGACTCAACTGGGGGGATATCATTTGTAAAGTGTGTACAGTAGAGAGAGTGACCTGACTGCAACTCCCGTCAGGCCCTGATGTTTAAACTCCAAATACCAGCCTAGTGGTCACTTGGCCCAATACAACTGTTAGTGAACTCCCACATGAGGTGTACTCACCTGGAAGTATACCATTTGACATGACCTGGAGTGGCATGACTGCTAAGGCCAGGAGGCTCTGTTACTGTTACTCCACTCACCAGCCCTGTGTTCTCTTCTCCAAATACCATTGCTTGGTAAACCACAAATGAAGTGTACTCATCTGGGGGGATAACATTTGTATAGTGTGTGTAGTACAGGGACTGATAAAACTGGTAAGACCAGGATGCCTTGTGTCTGTAACTCCAAACACCAGACCAGGATTCACTTGTTGAAAACTATCCGTTAGCGAACTCTCAAATGAAGTTTACGCACCTGGGAGGATACCATTTGTACACTCGTGGGAAGTAGAGGGAGTGACCTGAATGCAAAGCTTAATAGGCCCTGTTTCTCTTAGCTCCAATCACGAGCACAGTGGTCACTTGCCTAAATACACCTATTTGTTAACTCTCAAATCAAGTTTACTCACCTAGGAGGATAACATTTGGCAAGTATTTGTAGTAGAGAGAGTGAAATGACTGCAATCCCCAGGAGGCACTGTTTCTCCAAATTAACCATCAGCACAGTGGTCACATGCTACAATACATCTGTTTGTCAACTCTCAAATGAAGTATACTCACCTGGGAGTGGTCAAGCACAGATTATGCCCAAATCACAGACGTATATGTCAACATAGATCCATCTTGGCTTGCTAACCCAAGATAAAATTATTGAGGTCAGAAATTACACCTTACCCAGTGTGCAGAACAATCATCCCTAAGGCCTCAAGATGCATAACCAGAATGGTGTTGGCAGCAGACACATTCACACTGCACTGACCACATGATGACTCCAGTCACACATGCAACAAACTCCTGGGTCTGCCTGCATCACAATCAACTAGGCCTCAAAATGGCCAAAGCAATATCTTGCCTAGCCAATGTTTTGCCTGCACTGTTGCCAAGAGTGCATTCTCCCAAGTGCTAATGATCTGCACATTTCAGCAGCTGCTTGACTTAAATGGAATTGGCATGCTTCACAAAAGTCATGTCAAACCAACCAATACCACCTGTACTTGCCACAATAGGATTAACTGCAACTTAACTTTGTACAAGTTCTCTGTTTACCGTTGGAGGTAGATGTCACTCTACAACTAGTAACATAGTACGTTTTACATCGTGAAAGCCAGTTTGGGCTGCCGCTGGGCACACAGAGGCCACAGAACAGACTGCAACTAAGCCCCTGGATGAAGCCCTCAGTGAAGAAGACACTCTTGGAAGTCTGGATGTAGGGGACGGTTTTGGCTCATCTGGGCAACCTGGTCAGACACCAACTGTGACTCTCAATGTGACTACATCAGCACCTCTCAGCCCCGTTGCCTCAACATCACAGGCAACCATTCGCCCCCCAACCTGTGTCCTAGCAGAATGTCTACCATCTTGTGCTCCCAGTCCTGGATCCTGAGTTGCAGTGCAACATTTCTGACAATGAGGGTCCAGGAACAAGTTGGAGGGGGCACCCTGTATCAAGGGCACAGGCCCGTGGGGTGGGGAGCGTGGGAGGGACTCTGAGGCCACTGGGGCTGCTCCTGGTCAGGACACCATCAGCCACATCTTGGAGGTCTATCAGGAGCCCCAAGGTGTGATGGGGCAGGTTTTAACCTAACTCCGGGAAATCAAGCAGCTACGGAGGGACATGCACAGAGGCATGCGGGAACAGATGGAGGTCCAGAAAACCAACATGTCCTCCCTAACTGGGTGCTGAGGGACATTCACACCACCCTGAGCAGAACTTTTCAACATCCACCTATCCCTTCCTTTGGCTCATCAACACCAGGCACATCAACATTGGTGCAGCCCTGCCAGAGGAACAACCAGACCCAGACATCCCTGCCTCTGTAGAGCAGCAGACTCCCCCCACAGGGACTTCCAGCAAAGAATTCAGGAGGTATGGGTGGCAAGAGACCCACCACTGACAGCAAGAGACCTCTCCCTTAAGGTCCTCCTTTGTGTGTTACACATTCAGTCCTGCTGATCCTGAACCACCTACCAGTTCCAATGGGAGTAGTACTCTACATGTTGACGCCCAGTGGTGTGGCACCTACTCCAATGATTTCATTCACCATGACTGACCCCTTTACTTTACTTTTATTGTTTCGTCTTGTCCCAAATGTATGTTCTGCATTTGCATTATAATAAATTCACCCATCACAAGCGCATTGTCTGCTTGCTTAATTTTCAGCGTTTTGAGATATGAAACTATGTGAACAATATGATGAAGACACAAGCTACTTGTGCAAGGAGGGATATGTTACAGGTACTCAGTGCCTGGCTCAGGATTACAAGCATTACACACCAACACATTAGTACAAGTATCTGGTCAAACCAAAAATGTAATTCCAGTATACAGCACATCGGCTGTCAATATGTCAGGACTTTTAGAAACAAGAGTAAATGACTCATACTGAGTCAAAGTACATATTGCAGGGTACAGACCCCCACAACACTAAAGGAAGGGATTTGGCAGACATTGTTCTGTAGAATAGGCAAACATTACAGTGGTTGATGTCACCAGCTTGAGCCTTCTGACATACCACACCAAAGTAATCCAACATCACATAATCCAAGATAGAGACAGATGGCGGTACAACAGTCCCTGGTCACAGCCCCATCTTAATCCAGTTACCATGCATCTGGTGGTATGACACAAACATATGTCAGTGTTATGGCACAGCCACTGTGGCCGCTGTGATGAAAACATCTATACCTATATGAAGGTCAGAGAAAAAAAGAGTGTTTAGCCAATGGGAAGGTAACATTACTTGGTCAAAAGCTAGGACTATATATCTTATGACAACATGATGACACAAATGATGCATCAGGCCCACCACAAGACACAAAACAAGTCCAATATGCATTTATGTACCTCCACCCAAACACTGTGCAAACTCTCTTGGTACAGGTCTCATACATCCAAATTCTGCAGCCTACATTACCTGGAGCAATCCATGCTCACTTTGTATGTCAGAACAGCATCAGATACCTGTGAATGTCACAACTCTAAAATGCCTACATGAAGATGACATGGTGAAGGTACCTGTACAAAGCACAAAACAAGGAGTATAGGCTTGAAACCATACCTATGGCACAAGTTACATATCAAGCAAATGGAAAACAAAGCACATTGCAAGGAAACTAACACAAACAAAGCAACATCATCAGAGCGAGGAAGTCTCAAAAGCTATCTTATCAAGCAGCATTTAGTTGATTATTGCAGAGTATCAGCTCTGTAGCTGTTTCCAAAACACCCAACTCCACACATTCTCACAACTACAGTTCATTGTACAGTCACAGTCATGACATCACATGACATCCTATATTATATCTATTTACTTCCTTTAACAAAAGTACATTCCTGAGACAGGGATAAATTACAACACAAAAGATTCAAGCAGAGCAAATCCCCACAGGCAACCAAATCACATTATTAACCAGTAATCATGGCTCAAGTCAAGAGATCAAAATGCACAATTTGTCAATTTTTATTTAATTTTGACATATCATTCAATAATCATGTCAGATATTATCCCACTGTCAATCACCTTATCCTATTGAAAAGAGAGTGCAAAAAAACAACACTCCATTCTTTCCTATGTAATCAAACATCCTCATGTGTCACACTCATACATCTATTCTTCAGTCTACATTCATTGCATATAAAAAAAACACTTAAAATCTTAGCACAAAGTTCTATATGTATTATATAGTACATCAGACCAAACAATCCAATTACATGGATCCTGTCATTGTAAATACTCTCTTGTAATCATGTAATTACTCAGACAAAAAGTAATTGGACCGGACTCCTCAACTTATAAACTTTGTAACTTCAAATCCTGTTAATTGACCATCTTAGCTTTCAAAGACATTCATTTTACTTCATCACTATCATTAAATAGGTGGCTCTGTAGATTCTCAATTTCTCTTTTTTCCTTTTATCTTTCTACGTGCATTTCAGCGACTCTTGCCTTCTTCAGGAAAGTCACTTCATAAGTTATCAGAATGTAGAACAACAACTGTAAATAGATTCAGTGTATATCATGACTGAGCCAAAATTCACCACTTCCAAAGAAAATGATAGAAAAAAGAAAAAATAAGAAGTCACTGGGTCAGAACCTCCACCATCAGACTGGATAGTTCATGTTTACAGTGCTCAGAATAGTAATCAAATACTATTCCGACTATAGGACCACCCTGAAGAGGAAAAACAAAACCAAGAGGGAAATTTCCTTTTGTAATAGTGTAATGGAAGCATGCCACACAAGTGCTTTTATAAAGAAGTTATTACTGAGTGCTCCCTTAATGCATGCATCACCATACTTCTAAATTACATGTTAACTGGGGTCATAATCATACCTCAGGTGGATTAATCAGTTACTCTTTACCTCAGGTAGATAGTCTATCTACGTTCATTATAATTGTGCTAGAATCTGTTCTCAGATCATAAAATATGAAGGCCACTAATCTGATGCAAAAAGGAAAAAAGGGCAACAAAAATTGTGTTTGACATTGTACCGAACAGCAGCGTAAAAAATGATTACATAAGCGACATCTTGCACCTACAGAGATACTGAATGCTTTATGGGATCAGCGAAATGGGCAGGAAAGCCGACCTCTGGGGTTTCAAATATTAACGGTGTAATTCTTTATCCATACTCATACCAGGGGATTTAAAATAGATCCTAACTAAAACTGCTCTGCTTGAATCACATGACATACTTATTCTCATGAAAAGGAGCTGTTGAGATCTTCCAGCAAGTCAGCTCCTGCCTCTTCACCACTGTCATCCTCACTTGGTATTTCAGTTGTCTCACCTGGTGGCACTGCACGGTCCCCCTCCTCTGGGATGTATGGGATATTCTTCCGCAGGGCGATGTTGTGGAGTGTGCAGTTTGCCACAGTTATCTGCCACACTTTCCCAGGTGAGTAGAGGAGCGCTCCACCAGTTCGGTCAAGGCATTGAAATCTGGCTTCAGGAGCCTAAAAGCCCACTCCACTAGCCTCTGTGTGTTTTTCCATGGGCCTCATTGAAGCAGACTATCCCTGGAGTAGTTGGATTCCTCAGTAGGGTCAGCAAACAAGGACAATTTGGATATGCTGAGTCTCCTGTAAAGGAATGGGACATAAGTGCAACTATGAGTCACTGACTTCATGATTGTAGCACCTGACATTGCTTACACACAATCTGGAGAGAAGTGACCTACCAACCAGTCAGGCCCTCTCTGGGTGCAGTTGTGACATCAGCTGGGGTGTGGTGCTGTTCCGAATAATGAAGGAATCATGGGCTGAACCTGGATAACGGGTAGAGGCTTTTGAAATGTAGAGCTCTGCCAAACAGACAACTGGCATGCTGATGGAATGGAAGTTTTTTCTGTTGCGATAGACTTGTTCAGTGGCCTGTAGTGGCACCAATCCAACATGTGTGCAATCAATGACTCCCACCACCTATGGGATGCAGCCAAAACCATAGAAGTCAGCCTTCACGTTGGCTAAATTCCCACATCAGGGGGAAACTGAGATAGCTGTTGGTGTGCTTCATAATTGCTGAGAGGAAATCCTTCAAAACTAGAGTGAACATAGGTTGGGACATACCAGCAGACAGGGCCACTGTATATTGGAAGGACCCTGTGTCAATGAAGTGCAATACTGATATGACACGTACAATGGGTGGAATGCTGGTTGAATTACTTATATCTGCCACCAGATCTAGCTCCAACTGAGACCAAAAGTCCACTATTTTTTGCCTATTCAGGTGGTAGTACATGATGATAGGGCATTCTTCCATGATTGGAAGGTCTGGCAATGGACAGTAGACAGCAGGTTGCCACATCCTCCCTCATCCCTGGGTATCTATGTGTGACAAGACCTAAGTTGTGACATTGGTCAGTGTGTCCACAACAACATACATGATGCATGCCAATGATATCATGTGACAAAACATTTCCGTCTGGATAAACATGACACCCAGTGCACATCACAGCTGCCAACTACACAAGGGTCACATGTGACCCCCATGGTTTTCAACACGTGTCCAAAACATGGTTTTGGACAAAACTCATAGATGTGCAAACAATTGCTCTGTGAAATGTGACTGTATATTCCAACCGCCAAAATGACCCTCAGTGGTGGTAGACCATGCACCTCTGTAAAATGTCATCTGTGCCCTGAAACATACTGCAATGGTTATTGAATAGAAGGACCTACATGACATGATAAGGATGTTTGTGATGCAACACATCACGTATTGTAGGTGTGATGCAGTTTAGAAAGCCAAATACAGCATTTCAGGCCACCAAAATTGCGGATGCCTGACCTACTCCACTGGACATTAGGAACCACCCGCGACCGCCGACAGAAGTCGTCATGGCTGTAGGCAGTTTCAACAGCAGTTGATACAGCCATAGGCTAACGTTGTTGCCAGTGTTGGTCACGGCCCAATGGTTGAGTCAGCCGGCGGTAACTACCACGGACGTGGAGGACATGAATCCATGTTGTGCAGATTCACTCCCTTGACACATGACACTGCTCCCAGCAACACCTCCATGACCTGAGCTGCTGTGTGCTGCCACATCTAGCAGGTGAAAGGGCCCCTGCCTTCTCTCCAGAGGAGATGGAGAGGCTTGTCAATGAGGTCCTACCTCTGTATAGAAAGCTCTATGGCTCACCAGAGGAGCAGGTAAGTACCTCATGTGCACAATTTCTCTGTACTTCACCATCCTTTCCCTTCTCACAGGCTACAGTGTGCCCCTGTTTGACAGTTAGACTTCTTGTGTGCCTGTTGTTGCAGTCTGTGTGGTATCAATGGGATGTACATGGTGCAGGTATTGGTGGCTAGTAGTATATGTGAAGTTCAGTCACATTGGGTTGTGTGAGGTTTTTGGGGTACTGGATCCTCCTTGCGTTGGACACGCATAACTTGCCCTGAATGCCTCAGTCCATTGACTAGATTAGGAATGGGTACTGAGGTAAATCATTAAACTAGTATTTATGTGCATTTTGCATCATTGTCAATGTGTGTCTTTGACTCATGACAGGTCCCTTACTCCCACAGCTATGTTGTCACCTTCACAGAGGTCATATTTCTCCTGAACTGGCTTACTGCACAAATGACAGTCCCACAGTGCAGACAGTGGGGCTGATTATGAGTTTGGCGGATAGAAACATCTCTCTGCCAAACTCCTGACACAGAGGTGGCTGTGGTGCTGTCGACCTCCCCGCCAGCCCCATTCCGACTTTCCCACTGGGCTGACCGGTGGAAACCAACAGATAGTTTGCATTTCAAGGGTGCTGGGCAGGGGAACCCCTGCACTATTCATGCAATGCCACAATAATGCATTATGTACAACTCTATATCAACACCTAAACTTTGGAGATTGCCATCACATCTAAGCATATCACATAACATTACTAAATTTAAAAGGTTTATCTCTAACAAAAAAACGACATATTATTCCAGCTTTGCAATTGTCAAACACATGCCCTTCCTAAGGTAATCTTCATTTGTCAGCACATTGATGTGTGCCAATTCCTTTTACCTCTGCTCATCCCTCTTAATCTGTTGTTCTTCCCAGGCTTTCGGTGTCCCCCCACCAAACCTAGTCAGCAATGTTCCTTAGTCTTGCAGGTCACCCTTCCAATTTTTCATCCGTTCGTACTTGTTTAAGGCGAGTTTCTTCTGCCAGCACCCATTCCCTTACATCTCTTTTCCAGTATTATATCCAAGGGTCTGTGCTCCCCAGCCAAATGATAGCAATCCTATGTTTTGCCAGTAGTAGTGTGAGGTGTGTAAACTTATACTCCATTTTTTGTCTCTGCATGAATGTACCTCTACCAGCAGCCCTACCACAGAGATCAGTTCTAATTGTATCCCACAAGATGTTTACTTTTCACTGCATACTAAAAAAGTTGCACCATTTGCATGGGATGAGAAAACGTAATGCTCCCAAATGGCAATCTGATTCTCACCTAATCTCCAATTTGCACCTTGATAACTTTTACAGCATTTCTTGCATCAAAATGTTTTTCTCTCTTTCATTGTTTTCTTCCCAGCTTTTCCCTTTAATTTTCCTCAATCATCTCTCTCCCTTTTGTCTACTCTTCTCTCTACACTTCTCACTGACCCTTGAGGGTGTCATGAGGTAGTTAGGTTTCCTCTTCCTTAACAGCCCAAAAGGAGACTTCCCTGTGACTTTGTGTGGGCTTAACCAATATACCTCTATTTTCTTCCACACCTCCACCTTCCAGTCCTGCACATCATCCTTCATCATTCTGATGGTTTCTCTAAGTACCCTCTCAAAACGTTCTACAACACCATCACTTTCTGGATGGTAAAGAGCTCATTTTGTGTGCCTAATTCCCTTCTCACTTAAAAAACTCCTCCATTTCCTTAGAGACCATTATCTGTGAGTAGAGTGCCTGAAATACCTGTGCAGTTTATTAGTTCTTTAATGCATGCCAGTAAATGTCAAGTTTCTATTCCATGTGTAAAAGACACTTCAGGCCATCTATCAGCACTATCACATAAGTGGATTCATTTTTTGAATGAATGGGACCAATAATATATTAAGATACTTCTTTCTAAGGTCCCATCATCATGCTTCGTACTGTATCGGTTGTGTTTTAGGTTTGAGAATTTTGTTACTCGACATACACTACACCCACTCTCTTATTAACGTTTCTGTCTCATTATCCTCTCCTGGCCACCAATAAATTGTTTTGTTTTCAATATTTCTTGATGTCCCTAATGTGCCAACTTTATAAGAGACTTCCTCTATCCTATTGGTGGAATCAACCTCATACCTCTAAATAGAAATACTTGACTCTTTGATAACTCCTCTTTCAAATTCCATATATTTTAAATTTCTTTGTCTTTACTGACTTTCCTATGCCAATCTTCTTTCAACAACATGAACACTGTAACACTTTGTCATCATTTGTACCTTTTTCCACTCTTCTTCTGAAATACAAATTCCTTCAATAGTGCATACTGTTTTATCTTCTTTTTCATCCTTTTCTTTTTCAGCTACACTTTTCTCACCCTTTTTTCTCACAGCTGTCTACCAATCGTGATAATGCATGAGCCACGACATATCTGTAATGTGTTCTACCAAGAAGCTACATTCCTGTGAAGCTACTACCCACATAGTGATTCTCCCTGATATCGCTTCAATTCCCTTCTTGTGAAAAATGTCATTCAAGGGCTTGTGATCTGTCTTCATTTTGAACTCACAACCCCACGGAAAACTTCTAATTTTCTTTACTGCCCAACAGATGGCTAAGGCTTCCCTCTTTATAACTGAGTGTCTTGTCTCAGGCCCTTTCAAACTTCTTGACATAATCATGATAGTCCTAGTTCCACTCCCTTCACCTTGCATTAAGACTTGCTCCTAACCTCTTGACACTTGCATTTTTAATCAAGGTAAATTTCATGTTAGGATCAAAACTGCTCAAATTTGGAGTAACACTTCGTCCCCTCTTTATTAATTCAAGCTATACTTCAAATCCATGTTCCCAATTCAAGTCCACCCCTTGCTTAACAAATTCCTCATTTCTGCCCTCCTCTTGGCAAAATTAGAGATGAACTTACAATAATATTCAGCCTAAAATCTTAAGTAACTTCTCTTTATTTTGTGGTGATGTCAACCTATTAATGGTATCCACTAAACATGTTTTTGGTTTTATGCCTTTGTCAGAAATGTTATGCCCTGAATATTCTAAGTGTTTTGCCTAAATTTGCATCTTCCACATTTTATTGTCACATTCCCTTCCTGTAGCCTTCTTAAGACGAGTCTTACTCTTTCATCGTGTTCGACCACATTGGATCCGTAAATGAGTACATTGTCTTAATAAATCTTAATATATTTCAGGCCTTTTAAAAATGTTTCCCTTGCTCTTTTGAAAACTGAGGCTGCTGACACCAACCCGAAGGGCATTCTCAAGTACCTAAATGTGCTGAATGGGGTCACAAAAGCTGTCATGTCCATGAATTTCTCATCTAGTTCAATTTAATGATATGCTGATTTTAAGTCAATGAACAAGAACACTTTAGTCCCTCTTGAAGAAGTCAGCATATCAGGGATATTAGGAATGGGATTATTTATCTATCACTATCCCTTTGTTCAGTTCTCTCAGATCAACACATAGGGCCTCATTACGAGTTTGGCGGTCTCAGGACCGCCATGTTGATGGTGGCGGTTGTACCACCATCAGGGTGGAGAAGACCGCCAAATTATGACATTGGCGGTATTCAGTACAGAACATAGCTAAACCGCCACTGGCATCGCCACTGCGGTCTGGCCACCACGGATGATGGTAGCCACCTGCAGGAAGGCGGAGGCCCTGTTTCCGCTGGACCAATTACAAGGTTACACACCGCCAAGGTTTCCACCGCGGTCGCACCACCACGGAAAAACAGCTGCATAAAAGGAGACACCCACCTTAAGGAAGCTATACTCGTTCGGAGCCGCCATGAAACCTGAATTAGACGTCTTCTCGCTGCTCCTGCTCACCAAAAGACTTTGGAATCTGTGACGACGACAGCAACTGGAAGTACTCACACTACCTGTTACTGTTGAAGATTGTCAATTTTTGTAGACTCACACATTTTGTAAGGGGCTGTAAGGGTGACACTCACAAGTAACAGCACACCAACATGCACACTCACATACGGCCACACACTCACTCGCATATACACAACAACCACACTGCGGTCACCACACACAAACACCTACACATGTCACAAACACACACAGGTACACACTTAAACACTGCACAGGCCCACACGCACACAGTATCCCACAACAACACAACACATCACAACCACAACACAACCGCACCATCTCCAATCTCTTGGCAGGGACCCACAGGGGACACTCCCCTAGGGACACATCACACATACAACGTAACACCAACAGGGAAAAAATACACACAAATACACAACCATACTGCTTACCAATCGACTTACAAAGGACATCGTATCTAACAAACCATGCACAAAACACGCACACATACACATTCAAAGCACACAAAGCCACACAACACACCAACAAACACATCTCAACACAAACAACACTCATTACCAACACAACAAAAAAGCTTGAGGACACAATTGTCCATCACACAACACACACCCTACAACTTTCAGACAAAAGCACTACACACAACCTCACATACTGGCTAAACAACAAATGTAGGCCAAGCTGCACACACAGACACACATACAGACACACAACTAATGTCAGCCAGGATCAACTCCATACTAGGGAAAGAAATGCATGACAAAGACTTAAGTAGTAAACCAAAAACAGGTTGGTTTAAATTATTATAGTAATCCAATATATTGGAACAAAAAAGGCCTTAGGCCAATCCTTAAGTAACAGTCTTAATGCACAGAGTGCACAGGTGGCCTTTGGGATCTGGTTTGGGAGGGGGGATCTTGCCTTTATCTTAGGTTTAGGGGAGGGTTGGGGTTTTTAGGCGTGGACTTCTTGGCAAGGGGTGCGGCATGGGACTTGCAGGTGGGGCAGTGGAGGTCTTGGAGGTGGTAGGGCTAGACATGGGGAGGAACACAGAACATCTAGGGGTGTCACAGGGTGGGAGAAGAGTAGGGAAGAGGGCAAACTCTGAAACAAAAGCTTTTTTACACACACTGGGATGGTCATAGCAAAAGGGTTAGGGTGCAGAGGGAATGGTTGTCTGAGGTGTTATTGTGGATGTCTTGGGTGCATGCGTGTGCAAGGTATGTTTGCGGGTGGTGGGTGTCTGATAGGTGGGTGAGTGCGGGCATTTATGTGTCTTGGGATGAGGGGGTAGTGGTGCTGGGGTATGCCGTGGTGTGTGGGTGACTGTCAGTTGGGCTGGTGACTGCAGGTATGGTAGATGTGTTGCATGTAGGCATGTCAGTGATTGTGGTGTATGTGGCTGGGGTGGATGTCCGAGGATCTACTGTGGTGCTGTTTGTGGGTAGGATTGGTGTGGTGGCTGGAACTGTGAATGTTGGTGTAGTGTCTGCAGGTGTGCTGTCAGTGATGCTGGGGGTGGTGGGGGTGTCAGAGCAGGTTGTGACTGTTGCTGTGTGTGCATCTGAATGTTGCTTATGTGCATGCCGGTGGTGTGTCTTGTGGTGCTTGTGTTTGTCTGAGCTACCCTTGGATGTTGAGGTGGATGCATGCCTGCCTGTGTGCTTTGGCTGGGTCAGGGAAGAGGGGTTTGGGATAGGGAAAAGGAAGATGCAGGGGGGATGGGAGACAAAGGGTGACTGGCTGTTGTCAGTGTGGAGGCTAGAGCCTGAAAGATCTTTGTAGGACAGCCAGTGCACTGTGAATTCCCTCCAGGAATGCATTACTCTGTTGGATCTGAGTTGAAAGTCCCTAGATGGCATTCACAGTGGTTGACTGACCCACAGAGATGGACTTCAGGAGGTCAGTAGCCTTCTCACTGAGGGCAGCAGGGCTGACAGGGGCAGGGGCAGAGGTGCCTCCGGCAAAGAAGACGCCCACCCTTTTGGGTGAGTGGGCACAGCCAACTGGGTGGGGAGCTATAAGGAGGGTGGTGGTAGTAAGTGGGTTGGCGGACTGAGATGGGGCTGGGGTGGTCTCATATGGGTCTGGCACTGCCAGAGAGTGTCCACTGGAGGAGGATTCCAAAGATGAAGAACGACATTCTGTTTCCCTTGTGGCACTCCCCTCACCCTCTGGGCCACTGGGTCCCTCAGTGTCAGTGGTATCGCAACTTTGGACCCTGTGGCCCGCAGCTTCCTCACTCGGCTGTGCCCTGTCACTTTCGCCTGCAGATGCAGAGAAACACAGAGAGAGGTAGGATCATCACATTCTTTACATACCACTTACATTACACCATACACTACAGTAACATCACATCTATGTGTAAAACCATCTCAGGTAGAAACTAACATCATGTTCCAACAACATACATTCCACAACCTCATATTACAACACTGTCACACCCAACATAAGCCTACTATCTGACCACTACATCACCATCCTATCAGTACAGCTAAAACACAAACTAATCCTGTACAAGATGATTTGTCAACATAAAAAGTGTGTCCCTATACAGAGCATCTCTGAGAAACAACACTCCGTCAATGGAAATCAGTGTTAAATTTGATTTCAAATTCATACCTACTCCAAATCTACACTTCCTCTGCCAGATGCCATGCTCTATGAAAGTTACCTCATCACATTTCAATTACAGCACAGCATGTTGCTTAGCTATCACATCTCTAAAACGTAGCTGTGTCTATAACATTCACAGTGGCAAAAAAATCAGTTTCATCTACTCCATTTGGCATTTCCAGTTTTGGAGTATAATAGACTCCTAATCCATTTCTGCTACACATATATCAACTATGTTTTTGCAAATGATTATGCAGACATTCTGGACTTACTCATCTTTGTCATTCTCACATAGAAAACAAAGTCATGTATAGCAGTAGGGGTCTACTTAGCGCACAGGATGCACCCACAGACAACCACAGGGAGCATAGCAACACCTTCAATACAATGGACACCTGTTGTGTGCATGAAGGCTACATACAATTCCACTAATCATGCTGAGTAGCAACCTCAATATAACAAGATCACTGTCAACACTTCAGACATGAGTCACCTTACATCTTTGGAGTACAGTTACACTGACATAAATCTCTTCTAAAGTAACCATGATTGACACATACACCTAGAGTCCAGCAATTTGACTGTCAACATATACCATTCCACCAACATGTAACTGTCAACTACAACACCTGTAACACTATGAAATAATGGTTAAATGAGCATATCCATGCTAAAATACTTCAAAACACAATTAGAATAGCAAAAGTAACTATGCCGAACCTTATTCTTAAATCTTACAAATGGCATGAAGTATCAATGTACCCATGGCAAAAAACTGTGTATGTTGTACTATATAGATGTCCCGCCCTGTGTAGCATGGGCAGCATAAACTAGGCTAGCCATTTACCTTCTCAATAACATGTACATGGTACAGATAGTATGAACTCTCATGTCTATGATATGTCTTATACTAGGAATGTATTATTACCACCATGCTTTTCATCATGTAGGATGTCCACCCTGATAAAACATCACATTTGCCAATGTACAGTCCACACTTAACAATGGGGACACCTCCTCACACCTCTGAGTAAAAGTAGCAAGTATGCCATGTGAAATTTCTGAATGAGAACACCCTCACATGAAGTTCCCATATATTTCACAACTTGTGAATATGTGGCCTCTTTTTCACCTCTGAGACCCTATGTTGCACATAGAGCTAGATCCAGTGGAATAGGAATTGACTGAGACCAAAGAGCTGGACTATGGATCAACAGGATATCTGGACTATGGATCAGTAGGTGGGAAGGGTGACACAGCAGGTTACACATTTGCATAGCACTGTAGAGGTACACACATGACACAGTCACACATGCATCACCACAGACACAGGCTATTGTACATTAGTCTTAACGTAGATGAGTTATATTTCCCTATATACAATACCATATCCACACCTGTGTATCAGTGGTAGCAATTGTACTTTTTGTGTTCCAAGGAGACCCTTTACCTTTAGCACATACCACATTGTTACAGTTTAGATACTTACACATCAGACATTGAGCTGGCAGAGGGATTTAAATGTGTGTAGTAAGTCCTTACCCCTTGGGGCTGCTGTGCTGCCCTCAAACACCATTCCAATTAAGGGTAGGCCACTGCCAAAATGTGGGCTATTGTGGGGGGGTCAAAGTCTGACGGGCACCCCTCCCTTGTTGGTAGGACATCTCCAACTGGGCCTCTGCAGTCTTCAGGGCCCAGCATCTCAGGTCCTCCCACCGCTTCCTACAGTGGGTGCTCTGCCAGCTGTGGACCCCCAGAGTCCGCACTTGCTTGTCGATGGCACGCCAGATTCCCTTGTTTTGATGGGCGTTGACCTGCATGGATGACACAGACAAAAGGAGAAAGTTATGTCCACATGCACCATACCAACACTTCAGTCACAGCAAATAGGCAAACATTCCCATCCCCTAAGTTCAAACTCCTTCACAATTTAGCATCTGCAGGCAGCCCATGTGTGCAGTGAAGTGTCCCATACAACATGCATGATCAGTACCTAGTACTGACTACACACATATGACCAGGCCACATGATTGTCCATAACATGGAGTGTCTACAAAAACATTTCTCACACCATCATTGTTGTCCATGCCGAAATCCATGCTGTGTATGAAGGAAGTTAGATTACACATTATCTACAATTTGACACTACTGTATGCCTGCCTATGCACATGCACACATTTCCATACACCCAGACATCAGTGCGAAACCTTCACTACTTTACATTTCATGTACACCATTATACACTCCACCTTTCACACATTGTTGCACCTGCTTCTCTGGTGCAGCATATAGCTGTCTCCACAAGCTTGTCCAGGTCTTCTGGGGTGAAGGCTGGGGCCCTATCACCTGCAGGACATGGCATGATAGCGCCCAGAGGCAGTACGCAGCAGCTCAGGTAGTGGAGGACTTGCTGGCAGCAGTGTCAGAAGTCAAGTGAGCAATACTGCAGAAGATGGTGGTCACGTCCGCCACATACAGGACTGTCACCGCTGGCAAACATCACCATAGGCCCTAGTCCGCCAAAGGCAGCAATGTGTTCCAATGGCAATGTCCACAGCAATTGTAACCGACTACCACTAAGACGACATCTGCCAGCGGAGTTTGGTCACTTCCTCATGCCCAGTACAGTAGGTCAGGCAGCTGCTATTTTAATGCAGTTACATGTATGGAAAAGTATTGGAATCTGCGTCATTAACGATACCGTATATTGTGTGAAATATCAGTAAGTGCTGCCTACATGTTTAGCAGTCTAATTGTGCACGTGAGTAGTAAAAGCTATGTAACAGAGGGATTGGTGTAATGGAAATGTACACCTATTATCAACAGCCTATGTGCGTCGATAATGTTGCATAGGTGCAACAAATATATTTCACATGTAAACTAAGTTGGACTATCAAACACTGACAGTCACAGATAAATATGCATGTATAGTACATTAAAGGATTCAGGGAATGTGAACCATGGGGAGTGTCATAGGATGCATAGCAAAATGCTGGACTTCAGGTGTCATATGTTGTATCTGACATCAACAGCAGATATGTCTGTCTTGTAAATTAACATATTCAGGATATGTACATTGTAAAAGACCCCTACAATCTATTTTTTTATTCACATAGTTACCCTGGCATGAGGAGAGGGCGGCAACCTCCAGTGTACCGCTCTTTAGTAGACCTGCACACCATGGAGGACAGACATATAATATAACACAGATCTATCGCCTGAATAGGCAGACAATCATGGATCTTTGTGATCAGTTGGAGCCAGATCTGATGCCTGCCATTTGCAATCCCAATAGCATACCTCCCATCATTCAAGTCATGTCAGTGCTACACTTCCTGACCACTGGGTCCTTTCAGACTACAGTGGCCCTAACTGCGGGGATGTCTCAGACCATATTCAGTCTAGTTTTGAAGAATGTACTGTGTGCCTTGTTGAAGCACCTCAACAGCTATATCAAGTTTCCACAATGTGCAGATCTGGCCTATTTGAATGCTGTGTTTTATGCTATGGGGCACATTCCACATGTGGTTGGAGCCACAGATGGCACCCATGTTGCCTTGGTTCCCCCACGTGCCAATGCACAGGAATGCAGGAACAGGAAAAGCTCTCCACTCTATCAAAATCCAAGTGGTGTGTTTGGCAGACCAGTATATTTACAAGTCTGTGCGAAGTATCCAGGATCTGTCCATGATTCCTTCATCAAGTGCAACAGCAATATCACACTGCTGATGGCACAACTCTACACAGAGGGCCTGTCTGCTTGGTAACTCACATTTGACATGTGTGTTTGTAAAGTTTATCTCTTGCTATCACAAATGTGCATGTCCTAGATATATGTCTGTGTTGTTATAGCTATTCCTTACAGGAGACTCAGGCTATCCAAACTGTCCTTGGTTGTTGACACCAGTGAGGTACCCACACCAGGGGAAGTGCACTACAATTAAGGAAGGAAGGAAGGACCAGGCTTATTGTTGAGCAGAAGTTTGGGCTCCTTTCTCTGCCTGAACATGTCTGGAGGAGCCCTCCTCTACTCACCCAACAGGCATGTCAAATAATTGTTGCCTGCTGCATGCTCCACAACCTTGCCCTAGACATCAGATACCATTCACACCAGATGAGGGGGAGGCAGCAGAACCTGTGGGTGGAAAGTAAGATTTGCCAAGTGATGATAAGCCAGATGAAGATGATGCTGAAGACTTTAGGGCAGACCTCATCAATCAGTACTTCAACTGACTCAAGGTATGTGATGTCTTCTTAATAGTGAAAGTTTATTTTGTCACCTAAAATTGTTGGCAGGCAATGTTACCTCCTATTTACCATCATCTATGAGATCGTAGGTAGCTCCAATGTCAATGAGTCATTTGTGCATGCAGTTTGTAATTTGGTATTGTGTACAGAACAGAGTTGTATACAGTGTTTGATTTGTTACTGCACATGCAAAGTCACACTTGTTAAAATGACTTGTCAGAATTGATGTATGTTTACAGCTATGTCCTATCCCTTATCTCTGTCAGTCACAGATTTACTGAGTTTCATCATTGGCAAGTCTCAGACAGTGTCGGAGGCAGATGGGAATTGCAGGTAGACATGAGAAGTGGACATGGATGTAACCATTTACTGATTGGCATGAGTATGTGGAGTGTAACTAATATGGCAAGACTGTCAGAACACTGGAGTGGAAGCATGTTTTCCCACCAAGAAGACCTTTTTGGTACGAGAGGTGGTCAAATTGTGTAACGTGTATGTCCATATTTGTCTGAGACGTGAAAATGTTGAACTAGAGCCTCTATCTTCATAACTGTTTCTGTTGTATGTGACCTTCCTGTAACATAGCTGTCAGTGTGTTCCTACTTTGCAGACCAATGTGCATGTGTTTGTGGACTGACATAGGTGAGTGGCAAGCCTACAGGTATGTGACCAATATAAGTGAAAGGTTCCTGGACTGGGGACATCTCTACTGATCTCTGACCGTATCATGGGGCATGATTATTAGAAATCTAAGGTGTGGGTATATGATGAGGCTTCACATGGTGTTATAAAGGACCAATCTGTATGCCTCTTGGCTTGTAGGAAGACTGACATGTTCCTAACTTCTCTATCCTGTGGGTTAGTAGTGCATGATACCTAAGCTAACAGTCATAAGTCACTATCAGTACTATTCTATCTGCTGTTTGCAGATCTAGAAATAAATGTGTAGAGATATAGAATACAGCTGTGTTGGCTTCTATGTTACAATCCCAATGTAATGAGTCTCCTGGTGATAAAGTACACGTGACATCCATAACACACATTTTACAATACAGAGGGACATATGAATACCAGAGTTGTCTTACATGACAGTTGTACTTAGTTGATAAATGACACTTACACAGGACCTGTGTTAAAGTGTTATTTATTGGGGAGTGAAAAACAATATTTGTGAACAGTAACCAAAAAACACATAAAACAACAAAGTAAACATTGAAGGGTTCAGTCATGGTGGATGTAATCATCAGGGTAGCTGCTACACCATCAGGAAACACAGGTCCAGTGTTCTTGCACTACAGGAAACTGGAGTTAGGTTTCAGAATAGTCAACATGGTGTTTCTGTGGCACACAAGAGGAACGAGTCAGGAAAGGTTTACTTCCTGGCAGTGGGTTTGCTCTTAGCATCTGCTCCCCCTGGATGTCTGAATGGACATCCACGTTTGCGGGGGTGTTCTTCTGCTACGGAAGGTGGGGTTTCTGAGGCATATCCTTCCCCCGGCAGGGCCTCCATTCCACTAGCAGCTGCAGATGTTGAAGGGCTTGAAGAGTCATTACTAGTGGAAGAAGCCCGATGTTGTGTGGCAGACCTACTCAGGTTAGTATTAATGTCCCTCTGCACCCTCTGCACCCTAGCAATGAAAGCCAGGATGGCATTTTGTGCCTGCATAGCTGCATAACTTCCTGGTGGTTGCCCCTCTGCAGCTGTTGGATTTCCCCCTATCATGGAGACTACCTGGCCTATCATGCCTCGAGGATTTTGGTAGGCACCCAAGACTTAGGAGATGGTTTCCTGGTCAGGGTTGTCCCTTGGAGCCCCCATCCTCTGGCCCACATCATCCTCCCCATGCACCCTACCCCAACATGCCTGTGTCCCAGGCAGGGTGTGCCCACTCCCAGTGGTGGCAGGACCACCATTGTTAGAGGTGAGAAGGTGAGACTCAGGTACCTGTACTGGGTTGCACACATTGGATGAACCAGTCCTTGGGACACAGGTTTGGGGGCAAATGGTTGCCTGTGATGTTGGTGCAACAGGGCTGGGAGGAGTTGATGTGGGCAGGGTGAGGCTGACAGTTGTTGACTGACCAGGTGTCCCTGATGGGCCAGCTTCGTCCTCAGTACCCACACATCCAGGGGTGTTGTCGTCACTGGGGCCTTCTTCCAGAGGGGTAGTGTTATTCTCTGATATCCTCTCCATGGTGGCAATGGCAAGGTTACCTGTGGGAGAAATGGAACACAGAGTTGCTATAAGTGATACAATAAGTCACGTTTCATTTAGAGTATTAGTGATGCTGTGTGAGATGCACACAGTGCTTTAACATGATCCCTAAAAATGACAATGACAACTGCTGCAAAATCTTACTTGGTACAACATGAGACTCTGGTGGTCATTACAACCTCGGCGGTCTTTTTACAGCCAAGGGACCGCCATGCGGAAGACTACCAGTAGTGGCGGTTTGCCACTCGGCGTATTATGACTGTTGGCTGCTCTCCGTCCTTTTTCTGACGGAGAGCCCCCAACAGCCATACTGGCGGGCGGCGGAGAAGTGGAGGTTTCTCCACCTTCACCGCCACGCCAACAGAACACCGCCCACCGAATCACGTCCTGTGATTCGGCGTGGCGGTGTTCTTTTGGCGGTGTGGTGTCGGCGGAGCAGCCCCCATAGCTCCCGGAGGATCGACGGAACAGGTAAGTCGATCGTCCGTTAGGGGAGGGGGGTGTTGTGTGGGTGCATGGGGGTGTGCGTCTGTGTATGTAGAGGGGGTGTGTGAGTGCGTGTATGCTTGCGGGGGTGTTGCGTGTTTTGGGAATGAGTGCGTGTATGTCTGTGGGTATGTCTGTATGGATGTGTGCGTGTATGTTTGTATGTGGGTGTGCGTGTCTGACTGTGTGTGTGGATGTAGGCATGTATGTCGGTGTGTGTGCGTGTGTGTGTTGGTGGTGCCTGTGTGCGTGTCGTGTGTGTGTGAGTTCTGTGATGTTGGTGGCCCTGCCACCTTTGGGGGGTGGCAGGGGTGGTGGGGGGTGTAGGGGAGGGAGTCGGGGTGGGGGAGACCCCTATCACCCTGGCACTGATAGTGCTTACCGCCATGGATTTCATGGTGGTTTCAAACCGCATGAAATCCATGGCGGTCAGCCGGGTCAAAATACCGCCGACGGTATAGTGACGACCACCGGGCTGGAGACCCAGGTCTCCAGCCCGGGGGTCATCTCCGCCCTGGCGGGCGGAACGGAGAACCGGTGGATGACCATGGCGGTAACCGCCATGGTCATAATACAAAAAAAAAAGACCGCCAGCCTGTTGGCGGTCTTACCGCCGCTTCTCCGCCTTCCGCCAGAGTCATAATGACCCCCTCTGTCATTTAAATACCATACTGCATGCTTAAAGACATTATGCTATGTTGGAAGTCATCAGACTGCTGATACCATCTTATGTTGTCTGACTATTGACATGGGTTTCACCTTTTTTGCCGGGTGCAGTGTCTGGCATGATATATGGCACAAAAAATACTGGACAATGTACAATAGTGTCATAGTAGGGACACAGTATGGGAGTAAGCAATAGACAGTGTCCTCTATCTGGATGTACTGCATGTGCATCTACTTTGGCATCTAGATTTTCACCCCAGGTGAGTGAATTTCAATCTTGGGGATCTTTTTTCTAAGGGCAGTTTGATGGGGCAATCAGCTCTAACTGTGTTTTGCTTATAATTATAGTGGGAGTGGTCCATTGCTGTCACTGCCATAAACTGTTTCACTTTGGGACATTCATGATGGGTTAGCTTGGTAGTTAGTTTCACACGCATGACATCTCACTTTTGGTGCACTGTTCAGGTTCTCAAAATGGTGGGATCTTGCCTTCTAGGAGTTGTAGTGCCATCACTTCCCAGTACATCACATGCAGTTCCCAAGGTCTGTGGTGCCAGATGAGTTTAGTAGACATGTGGCATGCCAGAGAGGGGTATTAGGACATTTGGACAGAGGGGTGGTAGGTGGTTTGTTACTTGAAGTGGGGTATGGTGGTGAGGGAGCATGCAGGACAAAGCAATTTGGTGACATGAATTTTGTGGAGACTTACCAGACACCACTCCACCAAGTTTTCCTGTCAGGCCCTCAGGATGCAGTATGTCCAAGACCTTCTCCTCCCAAGATGTGAAAGTAGGGGGAGGAGGTGGGGGCCCACCACCAGTCTTCAATACCCCCACAGGTGCCTGGATGCCATGGAACACACCTTCCCCCAGAGGTCTTTCCACCTCTTCCTAATGTCCTCCCTTGTGCGTGGATAGGTACCTACAGCATTGACCCTGTCAACTATTCTTTGCCACAACTACATTTTCCTGGCTGTTGATGTTTGCTGGACCTGTGCTCTGAATAGATGTGGCTCTACCTTGACAATTTCGTCCATGTTCACCCTCAACGCATCATCAGTTAAACACGGGTGTTTTGTGAGGACATGGTAGTGGTGATAAAGACAGTGAGGTAATGTTAAAAGAAAAAGGCTGAAAAAAACGAAAGTGAAGAGGTGTAGGTCTTGCATCCACCCTGAAATGTCTTTTTTTACAACAGCCCCTACAGATGACTTTCAGTGCTGGGCACTCTTTATGATATGGTAAATTATTTTTACTGCCACATCTAAAATATTTTTTCTGACATTTGTTTGCTCTTTTGATATCTTACTATTAATAGACAATTGTTTTTTCTTCGCTACACTAACATCCAGTTTTGATTCCTTCTTTATAATAATATATACACACTTCATAGAATGTTCAATTTGTTTTTGCTGTTATCAATACTTTTTCCAAGATACGGTCATCCTTCAGCCTGATCTCATCTCTGATTTTCTTCATATTGCATTCCCTGCATAAACTGGTCCTGTATGTGTTTATCTACATCACCCATGAACATACAGGGAGATGCAAGTTTTCTCACGTCAGATACATAATTTTCTACTGCATCCCCCCTCTCTGAGTTCTCCTGCCAATGTGGTACTGCTCCAATATAGTACTTATTTTTGGTAAGTAATGATTATCTGTTTTTTAGACATATCTCATACTCACTCAGTCTTTTTGCTTCATCCCAACTACCAGAGGAAGATGATTAAAGACTTCCTGCCATCTGAGCTTAGATAACGTAACAGCAATGCAGGTTTGCGTTCAGAACTCAGAGATGCTTCACAAACCTTGGAATATCTTTCAAAAACTTTCTCCCATTCATTCCATTTTATGAGAGGATCACTAGGTGCTGATAGAAAAAATGGTGGCGCAGTTACGTTCTGCATAATGTCTACTTCACACCCCAATTATATACAAAATGTGTAACGGGGTAATCATATAGCAATTACATATACAGTTTACCTCTAATGTGCAGTTTCCAGCACGTTTGTTAAGATACGTATTACAAGTATTTATTCACTAAAGATTTCTAAAAAGCCATGCCTATAACCAATACTGTTTTCTTCAAGAATCTGAAGACATGCCTATCGCTGCACACACACAATCCTTCATGAAAACCAAAACGTGCCTGTCACAGTAAACACATAGTCAAATGTGACAGCCAAAGGTGCCTGTCGCTGTGTTACTGTCAAAGATACCTGTTGCTTGACTGATGAAATACTAATACAAGCTACACTCTGTTTTGAAGCCTCCGCGTCGTGTACTTGCAGGCAACCGGTGATGTCCAATCGTGCATGCCCCTGAGAAACTATGTTACTGACCAAATACTAATACAGGCTATCAATAACTTTGAAGCGTGCCTGTATAGTTGCAGGCAACAGGCGATGTCCAAGCGTCCCTGTCGCTGAGAGAACAACGCAAGTTACATCCGGTTCAATACACTGTGAATCAACCAATAAAAATGGCTGACACAGCGTTGCTTTTCACGTAATATTTAATTGGTGGTAGGGCTTGTTTTGTTATTTCCCTTTGTCCGCGCACATGCACATGTGCTTTCCAGTCTTCTCCTCTTGTGTTGGGTATACTGCTCTCTCGCGCCTGCTTCCTCACACCTGGCACAATGTTAGGGGAATCAAATCCAGAAGATGTAACATCACTCCACAGGCACTATCTTCAGTAAGACTTCAATGTTCCACTTGTCATACACGTGCTCTTTTTTGTTTTAAAAAACATGCTGCAGCTCAACGTTCACACAAAATTGCTTGCGCTCAATAAATGTCACCAAATGTAAAAGTTACAACGCCACACTCCCTAAACGAACAGAGGATACCTGCACAGATTGTTTTCCATGTCGCAACTTGGGTGTGTTGAAGTTGAGTCCTCAACCGAGCACAAGGACGCTGAGATGATTTCAAGTAGCGTTTCTTTCTGACACATATATAGGCAAATTTGCTTGAGTTCTCCTGTTCATCTTCTCCTTCATCATCAGTGTAGTAAATTAAGTTATTCCTTATAATAATAATGAGTAGACAAAAGGTGAAATCAGATATGTTTCGTTAGATAAAGCCAATACAGAAATCATCCTAGCCATCCTCTCCAGCTCAATGTCCAGCCACAATTGAATCATAACATTCTGGTAGAGATTTTCCAACATTATATTCTAATGGAATGAGAGGAGTCTCACAGTTCACATTAGGAACCATTTACCACACGTGCAATTCTATCAGCTAGCTGGCCTTGATGTGAGGTTAGTCATTAGGCACATACTCTCACTCATTTTGCTATTTTTAATTTAGGTCTGAGGCCTGTTTCCCCCGCTCCCAGTCACTTGGCATTCTGTTTCTTTTATTATTTTAGTGAGGCACCATTTTAGTGGTGGTGGTTTATTGTGCTTAGCCATTGTCCTTCTGTGCAGAACTTTGTTATTGATTGCTTTGCATGATATTTCATTATGTGCTCACATCAAGGCGACATAAGATAGGTTCCAGGGTATTGCCGATTCAGAGAGCACAGTGTCTTCCTTACACAGGAAAAGACCTATTGTCATCTCATGGCAGTTCCAAGAATAACACAATGTTTATTATAAAACATCAGACTGCCTTAGTATTCTTAGAGGGGACAATCCAGTCAGATTGTAGTCTTAGGCTGCCCGTTGCCTTTGCAGTTTCAGCAGAAACTTAGCGCTTCCACTTCTGTCATGGAGGGGGATGTCCAGCAGACTAACAGACCTCTCCTTTACCTTCAGCACAGGTATAGGGTTTATGCTACACTCATGGAGCTAGATGGACGAATTAGGGCTATCAATACTACTTGCTCTCATGCAGGAATCTTAGTAGTGTGTGTAGGAATATTAGTAATACTATTGAGACAAATATGGCTGGACTGTTTCCATGTTTTACTTTCTTGGTCACTGTTGTAATAGTGTCTGGTTTCATCATCCTCATAATCGCACTTCGTGCCTTTTTACAAAGAATGCATTTGCTTCAATAAATCCTATTCAACCAAGATATGCTTCTGCTTGTCATTACATGTTTGAGACTTGCATAACTGAGAGAACGGGGCACAATCTGTTTCCACCACAACTTCCCTGAGGAGTCTAAGAGTATCATGCGATGGGCTGCCACAAATCACCTTTACATACAGTATCTGTGAGGTGCTGCTAGCTGAATGAGTTAGGCCAGCAGCTGCCACATGCTTTGAGATCAGACTCAGTCCCCCATACTCGGTGGTGCTGCCACTCGCAAATCAGCAGTCTCGTCATTTTGGCGATAGTCTCACAATATTGCTCTACCAACATTGGTTAGGCACTGATTTTACGGATTTCCCAAGTATCTCTGTCTCACTACATGTATAGTCACCCTAATTACCGTATACGGAGATGTCCATGGTATTAGGGACACCCTCATCAGCTAAGTAGGTAGTACCTACTTTCAGCTGCAGGTTGTTTCAAGATTGAACCTTTTAATTCTCCCCACTTGGTGATTCTGTCTCTGAACAAGGTATTACATTATTACATTTGTTATAATGGCAGACTGCAATAGAGTCACAATTGCAGCTAATATAAGACCCCCATCACAACGCACTTATTGCAACATGGTCACACAGAGGAAGTAGGAGAAGTAACCTTCATGAGTTGAGGCACACACAGCTTACAGAACAGAATTATTTTATTCATGGGTCACCTTCCCAGCAGCAGATGGGAACACACATACAATTCATCGTTACACTCCAGCAAATGCATCCGCACAATACAGACCATAAGCATCATTAGAAATACCCAGAAATTGCTGGATGGCACCCTACCACATATCCAACAGAATGTTAGACTAGATCCACTAAGTAATGATGGACCAACGTGGCCAGAATTGTCCACGTATACACCACATCCACAGTCGGTAGCAGAAATATGTACCTATACATTCATTTGATAAAAATATATAGATGCTTAATTCAATTCTTAATGTGAAGTTAAACACTGCCCCAGCAAGGGCTGCTCCAGCGCAACCACCTATGCCAACAACAGGGATCAACCCTCCAACAGTGCACTCAATAATAAGTAAAGGTCCCTCTAAATATGAAGAAATTCTATTTTGGGTGGCACAGAAAATTAGAGCTTTTGATGCAGTGTATCCCCATATGGGACCCCAAGATAAACACTGAATTCTCACAATGAATGTGCTTGCCGTTTGGGATGGTTCCCTCAGTAGACAACTGCACAACAGAGGGGACAGTATTTGCTGCTCTCTATATTTCAGCTCACGGTACACCGACACTTGTGAATTTACCGGATGTGTTGAAACAAACTCAAGATGAGCACGGGCTACCCCGGCTCTGGATTTGGGGGTGCAATTAATAGGCAATTTTGCCATAGTGTCCTCAATAATTTTAAGCAACCTTAAAGGAGAAGCAGTTGCTCTGGCAGTACGCCAGTGGCTCTGGGGTGTTCCTATACATGACCAAGAACTTGAGTTGCCAAAGATTATTGCCGAGTCCTACAGTAGTATAGGTCAGGAAAGTCTGGGGTTCAGACCTAGTAAACCCCAACTACAGGGTAAATCCAATAAGGATTTTACCAAGCAAGCGGCTGAGGGTTAAAAAAAACACTGGAATAAACAAAATCAAAATAAAGATAATGTTAAACAAAGAGAAGAATCTCCTCTTCCGGAGACCACTGAAAAATGCCATAACCTTAGCAATAGAGAAAATTTGAAAACTCCTGATTGATACCAATATATTGATATATGCCAGTATGGTTTCTTTCAGGACTACCCAGACAAACACAGTGAGAGAGGAGGGTGTTCCGAACAAGAAACAAGTAGGTGAAACAAAGAAAGATTCACAACGTTCAACTGAAACTTCCACTAAAAAATAGAGATACCTCCCCAACAGAAAGCACAGTTTAAAAGGAAACAGGTGGAAGCTATTGTGGCCCGAAATGCCATGCATGTTGAGAGCTTTAATCAAGAACAGGAAGTGGGCACTGATTCTGCTAGACAGTGGAGCAGAGGTCACAATAGTTCACTGGAATCATCAAGAGCTTCTAGATGTGACAGCAACTAACGACTATTTAGAAGTCGAAACTGCAGACAAAGTTTATAAAGTGAAATTGCAACTGGAAGTAGACATTGAGCTCACAACTAAAGTAATATTCTGGGAAAAAATTACATTGTGCTATGGTATTGTATTGGAAGAAAAGGACTGGCCACCAGATTTTGCCTGCATTCTTCCATTTGGGGAAGAGGTTATTATGCCTTCACCTCTCATTCCTAGGGAATTAGGAGAATCCTATGCAGTAGATGGGCTTTGGCACATGCCACCATGCTGTATTGCAACCATGTAGGTTGGGAGAGGGATTCCCCTACCATATAATACAGGTAAGATCTACTCCATTACCACAACCACAATATCCAAGTAGGCATGAAGCTTAAGCACCTGTGAGAGACATACTCACACAACTTGAATACCAGGTTGCGATAGAACCCTGTGTATCTCCTATGAATAACACTTTATTCACTGTAGCCAATCCTGACCATTCATACAGAATAGTCTTAGATTACAGGCATTTGAACAGCCACACATGCACATTTGCAATATAAAATGCTCGCAGTACAGCACTTATCAACAGTTTAGTGCGCAAAAAAGTACAAAACAACCCTCAATATTTTCAATCTTCTGCCAAAATATAGCAACTGACAGCAGAACAGCCTTCAGCTCATTGAGAACAGAAAGGACATTTTCACAACCCTCTCAAGGGTATAAGAACAGTCCTGGACTGTTTTCAGCTTGCGTGACTTCTATATTGCACAAATTGATCCTAAGGCATTGGCCTATGTCAATGATATTTACTTGACGGACGATGACCTGGTCCAACACCTTAGAAGGGTGCACCATATTGTTGTGGGTTTTGCAGAATTCGGATACAAATTCAATTTCAAGAAAACAAAAATTGCCTTCCTCAGTGTTCTGCTTTTGGGAGATAAGTTATCAGATGAAGGAAAGAGCCTAGCACCACACTTCTTAGACAAGTGCACGCAATTACAACCACTGGACACAACAAAAAAGCTGCAATTATTATTGGGCTTTTTAAATTTTGGCAGAACAAATATTCCAGGTTATGCACAGCACATAAAACCACTGCACGTGTACGATCAAATACGTCCAGATTTCACAAGTAAATTCTGGACATTGGAACATACACACATACTCAGCTTTACAAGACATGTTGGAAGCAAAACACTTACATACACAGAACAATAGAACAAAGTTGGTCATCAGAGTAAACTGATAGCACTGGGGTGATTTATAAGGAGGTATGGCGCTCACCCTTATATCATGTAGTAAATATATGTTTAATTCCCAACACTTCTCTCCACCTGACGGTGCTTGTAGCAAGGATTCACCCACACAACCTTGCAAAATGACAACCCAACATAAGTTGTCTTCAATACAATAACACACAGCACTCATCTTCCAGGATAATTGAAACCACTTGTTATTCTGTCCCATTAAATTCCGAATTTTCCTATTTTATTTCTTCTTTTAGATCCACTTCAGCCAAGCCAACGCGTGTTTCATCTGGGATGTAACCCAATGACTTCCTCAGGGCTTTCTTAAACTGTAAACAATATGCAATATATAATCTTTAGATGTACACTTTACCTATATTTACATATCTCTCAATCAACCCATCCTTGCGCAGCACATTGTATAGCTGTTATTTATAAGGTGGAAACCAAGTAGCTATGTAATTTTCATATTAATACATATACATATTTGTACTATTGTATATATCCTTCACATATGTCACCTTTATACGTTAAGTGATCCTATTTTGTTTGCCATGCCCAACACCCTTCGTGTTTTGAAGCATGCACACACAAGTGGAACTACATCCCCCAGATGGGGATCCCCATAGTCTTATTTGTATTATATCCCATTTGTCTAAAAAAAACTCTACCTGTCCTGTGCTCCTATATATCCATATAATCTCCTCTCATATGTATTTCATAGTATTAGGCACCGCTTATTTAAGCATTGCAGGTCAAACTTCTGTACAATAAACTAATGAAAATATAAGTAACACGATGTTAATCATAATCGCTAATCCACCTAAGTCAGCTCTCTGCAAGTGCCCGTTGTTATTACGCTTACCTATTGATATCCAATTCATTCCTTTTATCTCACTTTCTTTTAGTATCTTGAGCTGCATGTAAACTGTTGTGTATCCTGTAAACAAATAACAGCAGCTGTAAACATACACACCCTCGTTGGCTATACATCTATTCTAACGTTTAGTTATCGAATCCATACCACATACCTGCGTTCGCTTCTGTATTTTTTGTGCAATGCGAGTACGCTGTTAGACTCCCAAACAGAGTCCGTTTTCGACTTCCTGTTAAATACTCGTTCTCAATGGCAATTGAAAGAGGACTAAAATCGTATCCATACTTAACGCTACTGGCATTTGCCAACCTGATGTTAAGATCGCCCATTACTTCTCATCATTGTTTAAAATGATGTCTACACGAGGAATAAATGTTCATAGTCTATACTTGTGAGTACAATAGGAATTTTATAAACGGAGTCCAAATCTGACTATCATTACAATTATACCATTTTCTAAGCTGTTCACACCCAGTTTGGTTCTATAAAAACTATAAGTCTATATATCTTTATTCTCTCCCTATATATAATCATGCTGATCTTTACTAGAACTGCATATATATCTTCAACATAATACAGGCCAAATTGTGTCCTCAGTTTTATCAAAAATGTCTCTCACCGCTACTTTCAATTGCATATGCTGAAGTTCGACTTGTGTGTGCATCGCTTAAATCTTAAGCAGCATTTCCATAAGCTTCATTCATGTGCGGGTTGCCATCTATTTATTTCCCTCCCAGGAAATATTCCATTTCATAATCAGAATTAAGTCCACATTTCACTGCTCTCAAATGCATTATCCAAACGGATTCCTTTCTCCTCAAGGCTACTTCTCTATTCCCTCCTCGGGGATTCTTACCAATATGTTCAAATCCCAAAAATGTGAATTCCTTATGACCACCTTGTGCGGTACATGTCCTCATATGCAGTGCAATAGGATAACGTTCATCATCTTGTCTAATAGCCCTCCAGTGTTCTGCGATTCTAACTTTAAGAGGACGTATAGTGCTTCCTATATAAATTTGTTCACATTTACAAACCAACATGTATATTACATAGGTTGTATTACAGTTTAAATGTGTCTGGATAGTGTATCTACATCCCCTAAATCCATTAAAATCTTTCTTAGCTTGCCATGTCCATTTACAAACTCCACAGCTTCCACATTTGAAAAAACCTTTCTTAAAAGTGTCCAACCAGTTAACCTCTCTTTTATTGTTTGGATAACTAGGGCTTAAAAAGCTACTAAGCGTTTTTCCGGCTGGTTACTTCTGGCTTGGTAATGATATGACTTTTTAGTAACTGATCATGTATCAGAATATCCCAGTGTTTTCTCATGCTTCTTAATAATAGAGAGTTTTCTGTATAATCCAACACTATCCTTGGTCTATCTTTCTTTCTCCCTTAAGTTTTTATTTGTCTGAAATCCTAAAGTAACTTTTGCTGAGATTTCTTCACATTCTTTCTCTGATACCCCCTAGCTAGAAATAGTTTTTCCATGTCCTGCATACATTCATAAAAATCCATATCCTTACTGCAGGTACGCCTCGCTGTTATCATTTCTCCAAATGGTATTGCTTCTATCTGATGTATAGGGTTCGCACGAGTGGCATGAAATACTGAGTTGCATGAGGTCGGTTTACGATATAACCTACTTTCTATCTTATTATTTTATACATAGAGTTCTGCATCCAGGAAGTCTAAACGTACCGAGCTATATTGGTACGTGAATTTTAAATTCACTTAATTTCTATTCAGATATTCACAAAATCCCTTCAATTTATCTAAATCACCTGTACAAATCATAAAGCAATCATCAATATATCTTCCCCAATAGACAATATGTGTATGCCACTCTGCTGCTCCTCGTCGTCATACCCATCTCTCTTCAAACCAGCCCATAAATAAATTAGCATACGAGGGAGAAAATCTCGACCCAATCGCCACACTGGTTTTGTCTAAACCATTCATTATTGAAAAGAAAATAATTATGATTGAGAATTAGGTCTATCATTTCCAATAGCATATCAGTGTTATCCATCAAACTCACTGATCTTCTATTCAACATATGTTTCACTGCCTGAATCCCAGATTCATGTCTTATACTCGTATAGAGAGCCACAACATCAAGTGTCCCCATTAACATATTTGGTTAAAAATATATATCTCCAAGCAAACTTAATATATGTTTTGTGTCTTTTATAAAGGATGGAAGGTTCGCCACTATAGGTTGCAACAATATATCTACAAAATCTGATATTTTCTCTGTAGGACCACAAATCCCCAATACTATTGGTCTTCCTGGGGGAAAAGGAAGATTTTTGTGTATCTTGGGAAGGGTATAGACACAAGGGAATCTCGGACGATCCACTTGCAAATACATATATTCATCAACATCTAAGATACATTTGTCATGCCAAGATTTCAACAGCCTATGAATCATATTAGTTAAAGTCATGATAGGATTGTTCCTCAATTTTTCATAACATTCAGTACCATCCAGTTGTATGTAAACCTCTTTGCCATAATCACAGCTGTTCATAAACACTTTGGGCCAGATGTAGGAAGCATTTTGCATGGTTCAAACTGCGAAAATCGCAGTTTGCGCCATGCAAAACGCTCATCGCGATGCTCATTCACAATTTGCGAGTCAGTACCGACTCGCAATTTGTCAATGCGACTCGCAAATAGGAAGGGGTGTCCCTCTCCTATTTGCGACCCGCATTGCGATGCTAAATTGCTTTGTGACCGCAAATGCGGTCGCAAAGCAATTCACAGTTACCACCAGTGTCACACTGGTGGGAACCCATACACAAAATGGGACCCCTTCCCTTTTGTGAATGTTGCCCAAAATGTTTATTCAGAGCAGGCAGTGGTCCAATGGATCACTGCCTACTCTGAAAAAACGAAACCAAATGGTTTCGTTATTTTTTTTATTTTGCAACTCGTTTTCATTTAAGGAAAACGGGCTGCAAAATAAATAATAAAACTGCTTTATTTAAAAAGCAGTCACAGACATGGAGGTCTGCTGTCTTCAGCAGGCCACCATCCCTGTGAGTGCAGGGACTCGCTATGGGGTCACAAAATGCGACCCACCTCATTAATATCAATGAGGTGGGTCTTTGCGACCCCATAGCGAATCGCAGACGGTGTCTGAGACACCGTTCTGCATCTGATTTTGCGAATCGGAAATTGTGAGTCACAGCGACTCGCAATTTCCGATTCGCAAAATCGGAACTTCCTACATCTGGCCCTATATTTCCACCTTTATCAGCCCGTCGAATGATTAATTAATATTCTCTCATTAATGATTTCAAAGCTTGATATTCCTTAGAATTTAAAATATATTATGTCCTTTGCTCGGACATCTGCCAACAAGTAAGAGGGTCCACCGCAAAATACCCACTGCAGACCTCCCTCCTAATTTCTAACAAAACTTTACAGTGTGTGTACCTGGACCATTGCGGTCCCCTAAAAATAAACACACCAAAAAGGAACAAACAAAATCCTACCTGACCTGTATTGCTTCACATATGGCTTAAGCTCCAAACGGTCTGACCAGAAGTGATACTTTCATCACATATGTTTTCTAAATTATTTATTTATTTTTTCTTTGAGAAGGTCCTCATAATTAATTTTATAATACTTTGTTTCTTTACACATTTGTTAATTCTATACATTTCGTTTCATCCTTAGAACAAATGCTATTCATTTCATTTCATCCTTAGAACATGTAATGATCAACTAAGGACCCAATATTAACATTTTGTTCTTAAAACTCAACAGTAATAAATGCATGAAAATTTGCACACTCCTTCCACCCAATTTAAGCTATATCCCTTCCACTCACCCCAACATTTATACTCAAACATGCATCATCTCACTTATACATTACATCCCCACCTGAGCCACCTCTGTACATAAGCTACAGAAATCCACAAGAAAAGAGATCTTCAATTTGGACCGTTGTTAGGTTGCGTGTTGAGATGTTCTTGCAATATCAGTCAACACATGTTTCGGTAGCATATACCAAATATCAATCCACCTTCATCAGGACGACCTTTAAAAGGGTTTACAACAATTGTGGATATGTGTAGGGAGTGTTCTGTAAAAACAAACATGTACACATACACAACTGGTCAGATCAAACCATTTAAAACCATCAAAATACTTTACTACAACCAACAACAAGTTAATTGAGTACTTGAACCATGCAACCAGGGAAAGTGCATCACCTACTATGGGTAAGAAGTTATGTCCCTTTGTAGTCTAATAATTTCTCATAACCCTGCAAAAGTGAAGAATTATGAAGAAATATAAGAAAGAATTGTGAAGCATTTTTTTTATATATGCTTTCCAGGTGATTCATTCCATACCTTTTTCCTTATAGCCCTTGATGAACATAAACAGGTGTTCTTTTCACCATAGTTGACCTGACCACATGCTAAGTAGATTATTGTAGTCCCCTAACACTTGATGGTTCAGACAAATATATTTTAGTCATGGTTGATTCTCGCTGTGGATTCCTATGGGTATGGCCACAACAATCAGCTGATGCTGGAACTGTTATTAAGGAAGTCTTCATCTGTACTTATGCAGTAGCGGCGTTCCATTCTGACCTGGGCTCTGCCTTCGCCTCAAGGGCATTCAGGGACACCATGGCAACGATGGGGGTCCAACTCCATTTCCATTCACCCTATCATCCCGAGGGAAATTCAGTATTGGAGCGGAAAAACTGTGAATTAAAGCAGTCCTTAAAAGCAAGAGTACTAGGTATAGGTTGTAGTTGGCTTAATCATCTGTATGGAGCCTAGAGACCACTCAAAAATCTGCCCAGAAGGTTCCTGGGAGGGTGCACCCCATATGAGGTCCTTTTTGGGATACCTATGTATGTCCCAGATCTTGATGGCCCTGATTCTGTGTTGGCAGACACACCCTTTTCTTTCTGTGTCACTGTCTTTCTGTGATGAAAATTCATCTAGCATCTGCTGTCTCTTTGGGAATGAGAGATACACCAAAAACAGCAACTGGCTGAATTCCAAATGTTGGGGATCTAGGGCGTGAAAAGATTGCTGTAAAGAAACAATTTGGCCCATCATATAGAACAGAGGTTCCAGTCCTGGGAATACACAGTACCAGAACAGTCATACTGCCACCGTTGTCCGGTTCCAGAGAAAACTGCTTTGTATCCATTGACAATGTCATGTTACACCATGTGGCCAGTCCTACGCAATACCTCATGAGAAATCCTGAGCAGTTCCCGGAACCCTCTCACTGCCAGTCAGGGTGTGCCTCTCCAAGACTTAAGCAACAATGATGAGACTTCCACAAGGCTGGGAAGGGTGGAAAATGATCTTTCATTAGTACCTGTCTCTACACCATCAACAAGAAATATCCAGAGTTCTGAGTCATTTTTCTCCAATTCTACACAAACAGATGAAATAGTTTACTACGAACCACCAAACATACATCTGCCAGCTCTCCTTCACCAGCTCCAGTATTTACATGAACTGCTTCTGGATATTTTGCAGACATCAACAATTCTTTTTCAAATTCTTCAGCATCTTCTTCTGCACTTGTATCAAGATCACGTAAGCTAGTCAGTTTGCTTAAAACAAACTATTTGTTTCGCCCTTGAAATTATCTGTGGTTATTGCTAACTTTGCCTGCCTTCCTTCTCTGGTTTGGTTTCGTCACTACAGGGAGTGCAGAATTATTAGGCAAGTTGTATTTTTGAGGATTAATTTTATTATTGAACAACAACCATGTTCTCAATGAACCCAAAAAACTCATTAATATCAAAACTGAATATTTTTGGAAGTAGTTTTTAGTTTGTTTTTAGTTTTAGCTATGTTAGGGGGATATCTGTGTGTGCAGGTGACTATCACTGTGCATAATTATTAGGCAACTTAACAAAAAAAAATATATACCCATTTCAATTATTTATCATTACCAGTGAAACCAATATAACATCTCAACATTCACAAATATACATTTCTGACATTCAAAAACAAAACAAAAACAAATCAGTGACCAATATAGCCACCTTTCTTTGCAAGGACACTCAAAAGCCTGCCATCCATGGATTCTGTCAGTGTTTTGATCTGTTCACCATCAACATTGCGTGCAGCAGCAACCACAGCCTCCCAGACACTGTTCAGAGAGGTGTACTGTTTTCCCTCCTTGTAAATCTCACATTTGATGATGGACCACAGGTTCTCACTGGGGTTCAGATCAGGTGAAAAAGGAGGCCATGTCATTAGATTTCCTTCTTTTATACCCTTTCTTGCCAGCCACGCTGTGGAGTACTTGGACGCGTGTGATGGAGCATTGTCCTGCATGAAAATCATGTTTTTCTTGAAGGATGCAGACTTCTTCCTGTACCACTGCTTGAAGAAGGTGTCTTCCAGGAACTGGCAGTAGGACTGGGAGTTGAGCTTGACTCCATCCTCAACCCGAAAAGGCCCCACAAGCTCATCTTTGATGATACCAGCCCAAACCAGTACTCCACCACCACCTTGCCTGCGTCTGAGTCGGACTGGAGCTCTCTGCCCTTTACCAATCCAGCCACGGGCCCATCTATCTGGCCCATCAAGACTCACTCTCATTTCATCAGTCCATAAAACCTTAGAAAAATCAGTCTTGAGATATTTCTTGGCCCAGTCTTGACGTTTCAGCTTGTGTGTCTTGTTCAGTGGTGGTCGTCTTTCAGCCTTTCTTACCTTGGCCATGTCTCTGAGTATTGCACACCTTGTGCTTTTGGGCACTCCAGTGATGTTGCAGCTCTGAAATATGGCCAAAGTGGTGGCAAGTGGCATCGTGGCAGCTGCACGCTTGACTTTTCTCAGTTCATGGGCAGTTATTTTGCGCCTTGGTTTTTCCACACGCTTCTTGCGACCCTGTTGACTATTTTGAATGAAACGCTTGATTGTTCGATGATCACGCTTCAGAAGCTTTGCAATTTTAAGAGTGCTGCATCCGTCTGCAAGATATCTCACTATTTTTGACTTTTCTGAGCCTGTCAAGTCCTTCTTTTGACCCATTTTGCCAAAGGAAAGGAAGTTGCCTAATAATTATGCACACCTGATATAGGGTGTTGATGTCATTAGACCACACCCCTTCTCATTACAGAGATGCACATCACCTAATATGCTTAATTGGTAGTAGGCTTTCGAGCCTATACAGCTTGGAGTAAGACAACATGCATAAAGAGGATGATGTGGTCAAAATACTCATTTGCCTAATAATTCTGCACTCCCTGTATTTTCTTTTTACTGATACATGGTCATTTTCTTCCTGAACATCCTGCTGTCAAACTGGTGGATGAGGTATTAAAACCTTTAATACTGTTTTTAATTATACACAATGGACACACTGTCCAACTCCAACAATAGGAAGGTCTAAAACTTATTTGGAAAAGTTTGCATATTTCAATGGGCATGAGTTGTATTATTTTGAATTTCCTCCTACGAAGTTACAAAGTATCATATTAACTGACACCAAATTGATTTATTCTGATTCATTTGTTTCCCAGTTGGCTATTGAAGGCTACGAACATTGGTTGAAGTCAGTAGACTTAAAGAGTGTGTTGGGAAGTAGAAATTGGCAAATACAAGTGTGGGAAGCATTGTTTAGAGCATGTCTCATTCCATTATAAACTATGGGCCAGATTTATGCTGGCCTCGCGCCGTTCGAACACCACATTAGCGTCATATTTTTTACGCTAATGTGGTGTTGGAAGGGGAAAAACGCTGCACCATATTTACAAATCGTGTCAATGCTTTTATTGCTCTACTTTGTAACCCCCTGCACCACATTATGCCTGTGTCAGGCATAATGTATGCAAGGGGGGCGTTCAGGGAGTGCTAAGTGCAGGTGTTAGACACTGTAACTACGGCCACGGTGTGCCATATTTTAAATATGCGCTACATGGTAGCGTTACGGCGCGCTAAGGGGTGCTAGAAAAATGGTGCTACACTAGGTGCAGCGCCACTTTTCATAAACCTGCCCTTATATTTTTAAATGAAACAGTGCAACAAACAAGTTGTTTAGGCTTAGCAAAATTAAGGAAATGAAGGCACCCATTATCTTGTCCCCAGCAAAATGGAAAAAGATTTTAGATGGCACTGAAGAACAGCTCAATGGGTGTGTCCAGAATGGAACATTTAACTTAACACTTTCAGATCCAAATGGGTGGTTATTGTAGCTAGTGGACAAAAATGGTTGTCACTCATGTTTTGTAAATTCCACAGTGGGTTGTAGAATGAGTAGACCTTTGTTACATGTGTCACAAACACTCTGTTATTGTAAACACTTACAGCGTGGGTAAATTATGTCAACAATGGTTGAAAACATCCACACGAGCAGCTGCCAAAGAACACCTTAGTCTCCTATCTGAAGACACAGATTTACAAGATTTTTTGGTAGGTCTCCCTAAGCGATGCACAAAGTGCTTCTTGTATGCAATTTATAATGCAATTTTGAAATCATCACAAATGGAAGCTGCTGCCCTGTTAAAGCAAATACACCAGGAAAATATCCGAAAAGCTCCAGCTGTTGTAGATAATGGTATGAACACTTTGTCCAACCACATTTAAACCTTAAATATAGTTTCTTCTGCAATAGACATCATGCAAATTGATATGTCTTTCTTACAACATGGACAAAGTCAACTTAGATCCAATATGCAGTTAGGTTGGATGTTACAGGTTCTGAAAATTGCTACATATGTAATGTTAGACATCGATGTTAGACTTTTGAGTTAATTCAGGGTCATCCCCAATCTTTTTGCCTCCTGCCTCCTATTTGTTTTTACCAGTTGCTGTTGGCTTTTGAACTCTGAGCACTTTACCACAGCTAACCAGTGCTAAAGTACATATGCTCTCTATGTAAATTGTATGTAATTGGTTTATCCATGATTGGCTTATTTGATTTACTTAGTGAGTCCCTAGTAAAGTGTACCAGAGGTGCCCAGGGTCTGTAATCCAAATGCTACTAGTGGGCCTGCAGCACTGGTTTTGCCACCAACTTAAGTAGCTCTGTAATCATGTCTCAGACCTGCCACTGCAGTGTCTTTGTGTGCAGTTTAACTGTAAATTCGACTTGGCAAGTGTACCCACTTGCCAGGCCTAAAATTTCCCTTTTATTACATGTCAGACACCCCTAAGGTAGGCCCTAGGTAGCCCCAAAGGCAGGGTGCAGTGTATGGTTAAGGTAGGACATAGAGTAATGTGTTTTATATCTCCTGACAGTGAAATATTGCTAACTTCGTTTTTCACAGTTGCAAGGCCTGTCCCTCTCATAGGTTAACATGGGGTCCACCTTTGAATCTGATTATAGTGTAGATTCCCTTTGGGAGTGGATGGACATGTGGAGTTTGGGGTCTCTGAGCTCACAATTTAAAAATACATCTTTTAGTAAAGTTGATTTAAAGATTGTGTGTTTGAAAATGGCACTTTTAGAAAGTGAGCATGTTCTTGCTTATACCATTTCTGCGACTCTGCCTGTTTGTGGATTCCCTGTATGGGTCAGTTTGACAGTTGGGCTGGTTGAACCTCACACTAAACAGTGACACAAAGGGAGCTGGGGTATGGTCTGCATTTCCTGATGAGCCATCTGTGCTAGGAGGGAGGGGAGGAGTAGTCACTCACACCTGAAAGGGCTGTGCCTGCCCTCACACAATGCAGTCTCCAGCCCCCTGGTGAGTGTCTGGGTCCTGGCCTGGGCAAGGCAGGATTTCACAATCAAGAGAGACTTTGCTTTGAAGTAGGCCTACTTCAAAGGAGAAGTTGGGTATAAGAAGGGCACCCAAAACCACAGACTTTAGAACACTTCTGGAAACCAAGAGGAACCTCTGCCTGGAGAAGAGCTGAAGAGCTGAGGAAGAAGAGCTGCCCTGCCTGTGACTGTGCTTTGTGGAGCTATCCGGCAGTTGCTGCTTCTGCCAGAGTAAGAGGGCAAAGACTGGACTTTGTGTGCCTTCCATCTTGTGAAGATCTCCAAGGGCTTAATTTGGAGCTTGCCTCCTGTTGTTTGAAGTCTCAGGGACAGCAAAGACTTCTCTCTGCCAGCACCTGGAGTCTCTGGAGAGGCTCCTACTCTGCCCTGTGGTGCCCATCCAGTTCCTGGGAGCCTGAAAGGAGAAGCTGGCAGCCTAAGAGGAAGAAACACAGAACAATGCGTGGGGAAAAGATCGATGCGACTCCAATCTGCCTCCGGCTTCCCGGCTGAAAATCTACGCTCGTCTGCAATGCAACCAAAGAATCGACGCACAGAGCTGGAGAAACAACGTGCAGCATGGCTGACGGAGGCTGGGAGATCGCATCCCGTGCAGCATGGTTTTCCGATCATCGTGCGGCTGGATTTCTGATGCAAGTACCGCTTGGCGTGTAAAAACAATGCAAGGCCTGCCCGGACTAGAGAGTGCTGACCGGATCGACGCATCGATGTACTGCGGAGAGAAGAACCGATGCACCCGACCTGACGAAAGGAGAAATGACGCACGGTCTCGCTCGTGAGTGAAATCGACGCATCGCAAGCCCTGTTTGATACACACTCGCCCGTGCGGTTTTTTTTTTAAGCACCCAAGGTACATTTTCACGCTAACAGTGTTAGTGTGTGTTTAAAACTGTATGAAGACTCTTTTTGCTTTTTAATTGATAACTTGACTTGTGTATTGTGGATTTTTCTCGTTTTGGTCTTGTTTTGTTTAGATATATATTTCCTATTTTTCTAAACCTGTGTTGTGTCATTTTGTAGTGTTTTCATTAAGTTACTGTGTGTGTTGGTACAAATACTTTACACCTAGCACTCTGAAGTTAAGCCTACTGCTCGTGCCAAGCTACCAAGGGGGTAAGCAGGGGTTAGCTGAGGGTGATTCTCTTAGGGTCCTTGCTTGGACAGGGGTAACCTGACTGCGAACCAAAAACCCAATTTCTAACAATCGAGAACTTAGAAAAGTTCCCTTTCACTGTGGGGGAAATATCATCTGCGGTTTGGTTATGAATTTGCCCATTTCAACACTGCAATTCACCTTGTGTAAACACATTTCGTAGGCAGATTTGAGAAATTATGAGACATTTATATCCATGAGGTGCTGGAGCCGCCCTTCAAGTACAGATACAAGTACAAATGTTTCAATGGAATGAATGAGGTCTTTCTTAGCAGCAGCAAATGTGAGACTTCTGTAAGCCATTCAATAATGTGTCAACAGCTGTCTTTGCATGGAGCATGCAATGCTTCAGTTGAAAACTTAGCCTGTTACCTGAAGGGGTACCTGTCCCTTAGATTAGCCCAGCTTTCCAGGTGCCATCAAACGGCAGCTAGGTCCTCCTGAATGGGGAGAACTGTTGTGAAATGTGAGCCGGAATCACCAATGTCGTTTTGGTCTCTTGGACGGCTGACTTGTCGCTTACGGGAAGGGCCAGATGGAACTGCAGGATGGTCTTGCTTCTTGTAGGTCCTGCATTGAATGAGATATGGGGGACCCTTTCTGGTAGCCACGGTGCTGCTGACAAGGGAACGTCAAGGCAGTCCGTTCCCTCCAAAAGGAATCCCTGAGGAAAGACCCAAAGGGAAAAAACCCTCAATGACTGTAACTCCCTGGAACAAAATATAGGCACAGGCAAAGGTAAGTCTTCGAATAACAAAAATATAACTGGAAGAACCAGAAAAAAGGCATGAAAAAAGCTGGAAAAAGCTGGAAAAAAAGAGCGTGGTCACCACCAAAGGAAGTATTGCAGTGCAATGAGACCAAGAGTCTCAATCCTTATGTACCCAAGAACAGGAAGTGACATTCAGGAAGGAACAAGACGCCATGTTAGATTGGGAAAAACTACCATAGGGAATATGGATGAGGACACCATGTTGGAAAGGGATCCTGATGCATGCAGGGAAGAGGAAGACATGCTGGGAAGAAGAAAATGGCTCCACCCAATAAAGAAGCAGGCAAGAAGAGAAAAGACTAAAACGAAACAGAAAAGAGAAGAACAGAACAGAGCAAAATACCAGTTAAGTGATATAGTGGGGGGAATGGGGGCCCACCGTTAATCCCCAGGCCGCGCCGCGCCCCGAGCTCGCCGAGGCCCAATGCCCAACCTAGGGTGTTGTGCGAGGTAAGGCCAGAAAAAAGGAGCGCAGCATGCCCGGCGGCCGAGGGAGTGCACCACGGCCCCAGCCGCATCCCGAACCGGTTTCCCCGTGCTGTTGGGTCCGGGTTTGTCAGTACCTTGAAAAGTAAATATTGCATTTTATCTTCAGCCATACCCCTCATATTTTGAGTGCTTTTGGAGGATTCCCTGTGCCTTTGGCTTTGATTGGTGGTATATTGCTCTTGCTATTTCTTCTTTGCAATGGCTGCTCCAGCAGAACAAGAAGGACTGATGGTGCTTCCACCAGCCCAACTGTGTTGTGAACGCAGGATGCAGTATTTTGGAGCACCACTCCTGGAAGAACTGTAGTCCAACTGGTCTTTGTCATTCAGACAGGCCTTTAGCTGTGTGCAGCCTGTGTTTCGTTGCCAGTGGTGCCAATTTGAACATACACCAGAAGAGTGTCTTGCTATGCAGCGCGTACCTTCTTTGGATGTAGGTCTATTGTTTTTCTCAATGAAGGCTCATCAGCACACTGAGATTGTAATTGCTACGAGAAGCTTCTTATGAGCTGCCATTTGTGGATCCAGTGGCGCAATATGCTACTGCACCAAGCACTCCACGGGATGCTGCCACTTTGGCTGGGCCATTGGCTGAGGCACAGGAATATGAGTGCTCCCTCACCTTCTTTCTTACTGAATTGGTTAACTTGTCATCTATCGAAGTGGCGTCCTCTCTAAATTAATTTACATGTGAAGACATTGGGAATTTTTTACAGGATCATGATTATTGTCAATTATGTGATATTTGGCTTTCCATTTTTGAATGGCTCTTTTGCATCAATTCTAAAGCTCTAATTTGTCCTTTTACATAATTTGGCTCGCTCTTCGTAATCCTGGCTTGTCTGGGTAGACATTTTTTTCTCAGTTCATGTATATATTTTAGCATGTTTTTAATTAGATTGTAGCAGCATTAATTTTAGGGGTTTATTGCTAGACCACATAGCACTCTTGAACCGACAATGGAGAGGGTGTCATGAGGTTAGTCGTTAGGCACATCCTCACACTTATTTTGCTTATTTTAGTTTAGGTCTGAGGTCTGTGACCCTCCACTGAGTCACTTGGCATTTTCTTCCATCTGGTATTTTAGCGAGGCACCATTTTAGTGGTGATTTTTTATTACTGTTATGCATTGTCCTTCTCTGCAGGACTTTGTTATTGATTGTTTTGCACAATATTTCATTATGTGCTTTCATCAAAGCTACATATGATAGTGCTCCCGGGTATTGCCGGCTCAGAGAGTACAGTGTCTTCCTTACACAGAAAAAGGCGTGTTGCTAGAATAACACAATTTTTATTTTAAAACATCAGCCTGCCTGAGTATCCCTAAAGGGGACATTCCAGTCAGATTGCCGTCTTATGCTGCCTGTTGCCTTTGCAGTTTCAGCAGAAACTTGGCGCTTCCTCTTCTGTCACAGAGGAGGATTTCCAGCAGACTAACACACCTCTCACTTTACCTTCAGCACAGGTATGGGGCTCGTGCTACACTCCCAGGACTAGATGGGCAGATTAGGGCTATCACTGCTACTTGCTGTCATGTAGGAATCTTAGTAGTGTGTCTAGGAATTATATTGTGACAAGTATGGTGGGTCTTTTTCTATGTTATGCTTTCTGGGTCACCGTGGTAATAGTGTCTGGTTTCATGATCCTCATAATCACACTTCATGCCTTTATACCTAGAATGCAATTGCTTCTATAAATCCTATTGAACCAAGATGTGCCTCTATTTGTCATTACATGTATGAGACTTGTATAACTGAGAGAACGGGGCACGATCTGTTTCCGACACAACTTTCCTGAGCAGTCTAAGAGTGGCACGTGATGGGCTGCCACAAATAATTTTTACCCACGGTATCAGTGAGATGCTGTTAGCTAGCCCAAAGAGTTAGGCCGACAGCTGCCACATGATTTGGGATCTGACTCAGTCCCGAGGCTCAGTGCTGCCACTCATAACTCAGCAGTCTAGTCATTTTAGCAAGAGTCTCACAACAGCCTAGCCGTAGGGAAGAAATAGTTTGTTTTTATAGCCATGATTCACTATGTGTGCACCTGGAAGCAGCAAAAGTTCTCCTTCAAATACCGAGTCTGCAGCTACTCTATTAAAAATACTCAAAGAAGCAGCTGGTGCAGTTAGGCCCCTTCCAGTTCTGAAACCGGTGGCAGTGTACCGGCTGCACCACTGACAACTACACTTATACTTTAGCTATTTTTGGCTTTTTAACCAACATCACTTTGCTGTGGGGATTTTTGCACCAATAATGAAGATACTAAGTGAAAAATTACTATCCTAGAATGCAGAACTCTGTTGTCTGAAAGCTTGATGACATCACTTATGTAATTCATTTGTGATTTTCTGAATTTTTTCTTGGAGGAAATCAAAGCCTACACACTCAAAAAGGGGATGGGATAGATGACATTTTAAGTGGAGATGCAAACATCCCACTCCTAAAGAGAATTAACACTACTCCAGAACAGAGGCAGACGATTAAAAGGTCATTTGCCCAGAACATTGGCAAATGAAAAAGTGCCACTCGCAACCCCTGCTGCTCCCGTGATTAGTCACTATAGCACCTGTAGGTGACCATCTCTTCATGTCTGTAGAGCTGAAGAAAACAAGCACTAGAAAAGACAATCATTCTGGCTTTTTATGTGTTCTATGTTATAAAGACTGTAAGATGTTGTGTGATACTTTTGGATACACAAACAGATAACAAACATTGAGATACCCTATATACATAGCAAAACCTCGAAGGACTCTATATAAATAGACCCACAAGCAGTTGACACCCATGCAGTCATGTGCAGACACAGTGAATGTAGTATTGATGTAAGGTTGCATGAACTGATTTATGGATGGGTGGGTGTGTGCACAGATGAATAGATGGCTGGTGCAAATAATTGGATAGGCGGGGAGACCAATGGATATGGTTGCATCGCTCAATTGTTGCAGGTGTAGCTGGTTGAGTGAATGTTTGTGTGAAGGTGTATTAGGAAAGGTGGATGCCTAGTGAATGGGTAATGATGGATGGTGCATATGTGTGGGTAGAAAGTGTGGGTAGAAAGTGTTTATAGGTACATGGATGCATGTAATACATTATCAACAGTGAGCCCCTGGATTGATCTGTGCAAGTTAACTGTTGGATGAACACATTAATTTAAGTGTATAGGAAGAAAGGTGCATGGGTGGAAAATGATTGCATTAGTGTGCCTGTAAATAACATAGTAGGCAGAACCTCCTATTATAGTTGCCACCTTACTCTGTCTGAACATTCCACATCTTGAAATTAATCACTTGAACGTAAACCACCATTGTGCTTTGCTGAAAAGCACAAATAACAAGAACACCATAAATTATTCTTGTGGAAAGGGACAACAGCAGCTCACAGATCAATATACTTTGTGTGGGTACAATTAACCTCTGATCAATGACTGACACAGCACTCCCTCCACGGTTCAGTGGTCAGACATTGGCCAACACTGGGAACACATTTAAAGGTCTCTTTGGTGCTCGTCACAAGAGGGAGTCCTTTATTATTATCTTTTTTATCAGGCTGCTCAGGCAGAACTTCCCAAGCAGTCTGATCCTTTTTTTGTGTTTACTACAATGACAACCGTCAAGCATGGCATTGTAGGATAGGTGATAGTAAACAAAGCCAATGGCCTTGTTGTACTTTCACTGAATCAGTATGCAGGGGGCTATCTTTGCCCCCAAGCACTAATTCTAATGGAAGAAGTATCATTGGAAACGGGAGGGTCCTCTGCCTAGTGGATCCCTGCTTGAAGATCACTAGAGGAAGGTGATCCCCAATCAGAGATCCACCCACTAGCCACCAGGGATGGGAGTGCAGTCTTTTTCCTCTCCCCCTGCTCCCTGGGGTAGCAGAAAGCCCACTAGGCACCAGGGATAATTTATTTTAGTAATGTTTAGGGGGTGGGGCTGCCACAAATGGGCATGGTAATGCTCCCAGCCCCCAAAAAAGTATTCCTGATCTCCCCCCCTGGGGGTGGCAGTATGCTATTAGACACAGAAGTATTGTTTGTGCTAAAAAGAGGGATGGGGCTGCTCACCATGAGCATGGTCCCCCTACCCCAACTAAATGGGGACAGATGTCTTTCTGCCTCCCCTCCCCCTGGGGGGGCTGATGAGGCCATAGCCCCTGATCTGCCCCCTAGGGGTGCAGAAAGCCCACTAGACACCAGGGACTATTTATCTTAGTACAGTTTAGAAGTGTGGGTTGCCCAGAATGGGGATGGCAATGCCCCCAACTACCAAAAATTGGCACAGTCTTTCTGCCCCATGAGGGGGCAAGTCTTTGTTTTTACCCCCAGTGTGCTCGCTGGTGAGGGACAGAAAGCCAACTAGACCCCAGGGAATTATTGTTTTTTACAAAAAACAAAAGAGGTTTCAGGGCTGCCCACCATGCACATAGATATGCCCCTATCCCAAATATATGGGGACAGAAGTATCATGGGCATGGCAATCCCCTCACCACCCAAAAAAAGGGAAACAGACTTTCTGTCCCTACTGGGGGAGTGATAGGGGTAATTATCCCTGATTTGCCTGGGGGTGGGAGGGAGGGAACTAGAAAGTCCACTATACATCAGGGAATATATTTTTTTATTTAAAAGAGGGGTGGGGGCTTCCCTCCATGGGCATGGCCATTCCCCCTCCCCAAATAAATGGGTACACAGTCTTTCTGCCTTCCTGGGGAGTAGATGGAGGTAATTACCCCACCTGTCCCCCAAGGGGGGCACAAAGCCCACTAGATGCCAGGGAATTTAAATAAAGGAGGGGTGGGGTGGGGCAGCCCATCACCATGGGCCTGCTTTTGCTCCCACCCCAACTGAAGGGGCTACAGTTTTTCTACTCCCCTACAGACTAAAGCATCTTATCCCAATGTCTAGAAAAACACCCATTCTTTTGGGTGTTGATTTTACATATGGGTCAGAGCAGCTTGGCTAACTCCCAATATTGTCTACTTGCAATGGTAAACAGCTACACATTTTGGGCTTGAGTAGGCTGCCACCTGGAAAAACGTACCAGACCCAGACAGTTCTGAAAACTAGACATCTAGGGGAGTCCAGGGTGGTGTCCTTCACATGCACTGGACACAATTTTCTTACCAACAATGTCCTGCAAACGTCAAACAATTACTACAAACACACATTTTCCTCACATTTCTGTGAGGAAAACTTCTGGAATCTGTGAAGAGCCACATATTTCCTACCACATAGAATTCCCCCCAAGTCTCCTGAAAAAAATGGTACCTCACTTGTACGGATAGGCCAAGAGTCCTTGGCACAAAAGGCCTTAAAGTGCTATGTTGAGAGATCAGTAATAGGGGAAGCTATTTGGGATTTGGGTCCCTGCTCAGCTGCCACCCATGGAAACCTATCAACCACAGGCATATTTGAAAACTAGGCAACCAGGGGATTCCCAGGTGGTGTGCCTTGTGTGACTTTATCTACAATGCCCTGCAAACCTCTAACTTTGCCTGAAGTCCTGTATTTTCCTACATTTGAATGATGGAAACTACTGGAATCCACAGGAATCTACAAAATTCCTACCACCCAACATTGCCCCACGTGAGCTGATAAAAATGCTGCCCCACTTGTGTGGTTGGGATCGTGCCAGTGACAGGAACTGATCCAACCGAGGTCAATAGGAGTTTGGTTTGATTTGCTCATGTTGCAGACACTAGGCCCAGTCACACAAGTCGGGTAGTGTTTTTATGGGCACAGGTGGGTCAATGTTGGGTGGTAGGAATTTTGTGGAATCCTGCAGGTTCTGGATGTTTCTGCCACGGAAATGTAAGGAGAATGCAACATTTTGGGCAAAGATAGAGGTTTACAGGGCATTGTGGGTAAAAAACTCTAATTGTATTCACCCAAGTCACCTCATCCTGGATTCCGCTAGGTGTCTAGTTTTCAAAAATTTACAAGTTTGCTAGGTTTCCCTAGGTGTCGTTTGAGATAGGGCCCGAATTCCACAGCTAGGAACATTGCAAAAAACAGCCCAGTTTTGAGTGGAAAAATGTGATGTATCCATGTTGCATTTTGAGCCATTTCCTGTTGAGGGCACTTGGCCTACCCACACAAGTGAAGTACTGTTTTTATCAAAACACTTATGGGATTGCTGGGTGGAAAGAAGTTTGTGGCTCCCCAAAGACTGCAGAACTTTCCAACAGAGAAATATGAGGAATGTGTGTGTTTTTTAGTCAATGTTCCAGGTATGCAAGGGTTTCTTGGAAACACAAGCTGGTGAGTGCCACAGAAGTCACTCCAGCCTTGATTTCCCCTAAATGTTTAGATTAAAAAATTTACAGATTTGCTAGGTTTCCCTACTTGTCTGCTGAGCTAGGGCCCAAAATCCACAGCCCTTCACTTTGCAAAAAACGGGTTAGTTTAGAGTGGAAAAATGTGATGTGTCCATGTTGCGTTGCGTTTCCTGTCCCGGCACTTAGTCTACCCCAATACGCGAGATACACTTTTATCAGGAGACTTGGGGGAACACAGAATAGTAGAAGCAGGTGTTATTGCCATTTGTATTTCTCTGCATTTGCACCTTCCAAATGGGAGACAGTGTGTAAGAAAAAAGTAATTATTAGAAATGCCCTCTAACTCACATGCTGGTATGGGTACCCCTAAATTCAGAGATGTGCAAATAACCGTTGCTTCTAAACTCTATGTGTTGTGCCCATTTCGGAAATACATAGGTTTCCTTGATACCTATTTTTCAGTAATTATATTTCACCAGATGAATTGATCTATAGCCAGTAGACAATCAAAAACCATTGCAAGGTGAAGCTCAGTTATTGTCTCTTGGTACCTCGAGTTCTTGGAAGACCTACAAACCCTATATATCCCTGCAACCAGAAGGGTCTAGCAGATTTAATGGTATATTGTTTTTGTAATGTGATGAGAAGTTACAGATGAAAATGTTGTCACAAGAGCCAGTTTTTTTCCTACTAGTTTTCAATATTTTTTTATTTCAACACCTAGAACCTAATTACGAGTGTGGCGGTCCTCGGACTGCCACACTCGCGATGTCTGTCAGACAACCATGGTTGTGGCTGTGCAACTGCCACATTACGAGGTTGGCAGACAGACCCACCAAGCTACTACCGTCTCTGCCGGGATCTTCGATCCCGATGGGCTGATGGGGGCGGAGGTTGGAATCAGCTAGCGCAGCGTTGAAGTCAGCACCTTCCTGTTGATTACGGCCTGGTTCTCCTCCAGCCTTTTCATGGTGGTTTTACCACCATGAAAAGGCTGGTGGAGAACAGGTGCAGGGGGACACAGGGAGGCCCCCTGCACGGCCCATGCACTTGGCATGGGCAGTACAGGGGTCCCCATGCCCAGCACCTTCGCAATGCTCTCTGTCTGCTGGGCACTGGTTCACCCTGAAGGCAGCAGCATTGCTGCCGGCTCGATTATGAGCTGGCGACAATGCAGCTGACAAGTTTTCTGCTGGGCTGACGGGCAGAAACCTTAGTTTACGCCTGTGAGCCCAGAGGGAAAGTTGTAATGGGCCCAGCCGGGAAACTCATAATCAGGCCCTTGGTTTCTTTAGGAAAACAGTGAAGGATCTGTACATTTGACCCCTTGCTGCATTCAAAATGTTGTTTAGCTTTTATAAATCTAAAGTTGTATGGAATTCACCATTGGTTTCAAATCTGTTTCCACTACAATCTGGAAGGAGGTTGAAAGCAAAAACAATATGAAAAATGGCCTATCTCCCAGTTAAAATGCCAAAACTGTGGTAAAAATATTGGTTTTCATTTAAGCATTGCAAAACATTTGTTGATGCTATTTGCAGGGAGAAAAACACTTTCTTCTGAGGCACCTTTTCCAATTTTCCCACCAAAACAAATAAAATGTAGCCATATTTTGGTTAATTACTCAGTCCCTCCCAGGGGGAATCCACAAACCCTAGGTAGCTGTAGAATCCCCAGGATTTTGGAATAAAAGGATGCAAATTTGGCATGGATAGCTTTTGTGGCCAAACGCTACAGAGGCCTAAGCACAAACTACCCCTCATAGCCAAAAAAAGGCTCAGCACTGGGGTTAAAAGAAAAAGAACCAATTGTCACTAAGCAAGATGTGCTGCACAAGTAACACAAAACAGACTTGTCAATACCTGAAGTCTTCAGTGCTTCAATGAAGTGATGCAAGCCTTCACTTCTCTGAGGCAGAGGTGGAGGAAGTGATCAGAAATCTTGGATTTTCGGGTCAGGCTTTTGCTCTGCACAGTGAAGCACATAGGGAATATGCCGTAGTAGCGCTCAATGTGACCAGTGGAACGGGACACAGGGACAGCATGGATGGAGCAGGAATGGCTGGGGGGGGCAGGAAAAGGTAGGATTGAAGGGAATCATGTTTAATGATTTGTATTATGATTTTCACGGGAGTAATGTAAAAATAATACACGAAAAAGATTCCTCTTTTGTATGTGTTATTTCCATGTTTGGCTTTTGGACCCACCAAAACTATCTGACACAGATATAAGACTAGCACGTGGACTAGCTGCTGCCAAGGAGAGCAACGAACAGAAACTCTGAAGTAAGAAGCAGGGTAAAAGAGCGAAGGAACTGAAGGTGAAAACAATCAGGAAAAAAAAAGAAATTGGAAAGGAGAAATTAGTATTTTTCAAGCAGAAACATCACAAATTACCCCAGCCGTCCTTAGCACTAAAAAAGGACTACTTTTTTATGGCTGAAGTGCTGTTACTCACTGCTAGCTGAACAAATGGCTGATAAACGTTGACCCTTTGCCACTTGCTGTGATGGGCGGAAGCAGTATAAGAAGACACTACAATAACCAATGGATGAAAAGGGGAGAGGGCTGGCTGAAACCTCTAAGTATTTTTTTGGCAAAACAAAAGGTCATGGCTCACTCCAGACCTAAAAGGTGTGCTGGCATACCTATTCCTTATCCAGCTACCTACAACACATTTGGAGAGCAAAGTGAAAGATGTATGAAAAGGGATGTATCCTCTGCAAGAAAGTTGCTTTCATTAAAGCAGGGTGTTGATGCTTATAATTTTTACTTTTTTTCTTCCTAGTATTAAGACATATCAATCAACATTACACAAAAATAAAAAGTACAGCACCACAATATTCCATCACTTGCAACACCTTTTTGGCATTTTCAATACGTGCATTTTGGTGGTACCTCTGTCAACATCAACTAAGCTTCTCCTCCCATCAGGTAGTTAGAACCAGCAGCTAAGAATTTTTTTGCAGGCATATGGGTACAACATTATCAATGGTGCATGACATTACCATTGCAGAACGTGTCATTTGCAAGTTCAAATACAAAATGTAAAGGTCAAAGGGCCTGAGTTAGAGTTTGGTGGATGGGCAATTTCAACAAACTGTAACAAATGTGATGGATAGCCCAGCTGGCTTATTATTAGTGGCATATGATACAATTCACTTGTAATACAATGGATGGGATATCTGACATGTTTATCACAGAGTAACCTGCCCCCAAACTCTAAAGTCCCTAGTCTCAGAGGAAATGTGACTACTCTACAGCCACTGTAATGCAGTATAGGTTGGCAGATTGCTTAAGTTGTGTCTTTTTCTTTGATATATGACACAATAGTCCCTTACCATAATTTCCCAGATTTTGTTGGGCCACTTGTTTAGTGTGGTAGGACACCTTTTTTTTACAGTCCCTGAGTATTACTAGTTTTGCCTCTAGTAACAACTGAAATACTAATGTAATTTCACTTTTCTTAGCACTGTCCATTGTTCCGGTCAGTCCCAATACAACCACCCTAGGGTCTGCTGGCAAGAGGAATTCAATAGTTTCTGTAATTGCAGGTAATGCTTCTCTCTCCAGGAAGTCTGTAAAACTGGACATTCACAAGACACACATAGAGAGATCCCCTTTGCCCCACAATCCTTTAGAATGTTTCAGTGGAACAGTACACTTTACCCAATCTATAAGGTTTCATGTACCAGGGCATCATAAATTTAGGAGATGATTCTCTATATAGTATTGATTTATTAATCAATGTTATCTCTCGCCAAAGATCTACTGGTCTTCAATATAGATTCACCTCCATCATTCTTCCCCTCTTAAACATGTATCCCCATTTCTGCAGAATCCTCAGGTCTTGAATAATTTAGGCTCAACACCTTTTCTCTTGTCCATTTTAGTATCTAATTTTTTTAAGTCAGCGAGCTGCTTAGCAGCAGCTAGTTTGTTAGAGGTATGTTTCATCTAATGTCTAATCCGGATCAAAACATCTTTCTCTTGGGACACCCATGCTCCCCTTTATAGTCTTTAGCTGACTTTATTTGGCCCTTATCATAAAAGTCTACAAACAGTCTAGAGTAACATTCACTCTATACTCTAAAGGTGTTTCCTACACTGGCAGGAGAAAATCCTTTAGTATATAGGTGTAAACAGAGATGGGTAAGTAGTGAGATTATGTGATTGGGCTATAGCGCCCCATATGTCTAGTGAAGTGCTTGTGATTGAACTATAGCATATGCACGGGGCCAAGCCTCCCTAGGTAGCTGTAGAATATTCCAAAGAGGTTTTCAAGCCACCACTCTGTCCATGTGAATCCAATGTTGCCTACTTTACAGCCTTAGAGCACTCTGTAATACGTTTTGACATTCTGGAATACCATACCTCCCCTCTTTCTAGAGACTTGCAAAATTTTACCAGAAACCCACAGTGCTTAACCTTGCCATATGATTATTGAGTAAAGTCATTTGTATATGTCTAAGGTTGACAGTCATTGTTCCTGAAATTGTATGTGTTACACCCCCACCCCCTTAGTTTCTTTCCTCAGTTTCATGCCTCATTACCAGAATTTCAATGGCCACTTTAGGCAGGAGAGACATCAGGTAGCCTTGTTAGGTACCTCATTGAATTCTAACCATCACTCCAATTTCGGCCCAAGGACCACATTCCCTGGGGCCCAGCCTTCTAAAACTTATTTTTTTGAGGGGCTGATCTGGACCCTGGGGACCCCATCCCCCGGGGCCCAAACTATTTTTTTTTTGAGGGGTGTAGGGTTGCACGCAGACCCCCTCTTCAGGCTGATCTTGGCCCCTGTGGACCCCATCCCCAGGGGCCTGACCTCATAATATTTTGAGGGGAAACTGGGGGGAGCCTGAAGGTCCTGCAACCCCAGCCGGCTCCCCACCTACTGTGGGAGCCAGCATTGCTGTCAGAGAGAGGGAGCTGCTAAAGCATCTCCCGCTCTCTGAGAACATGGTTCCTCTGTTTCCCTGCCTGAAACAGCTGCCCTGGAAGGTTGTGGTCCATTTTTGGTTCCACAAGGGGGCCCCCCCTCCAACGAGCAGTGCCCTGGGAAGGTGGTGGTCCCCGGGGCTCAGGGGTCCCAGACTGACCCAATTCACTCTTTCATTGTAGCCACGGGGAGGTGGCATTCCCTGGGGCTGCGGGGGGCTGTGCAGCACCCCCACTGTATTCGAATTAAGCCCCGAGCAGGTGGTGGTTCCCAGGACTGCGGGGGGGACTGGGTGGCCCCCGCAATGTACTTGAATAGTGCCCCAGGGAGGTGGTGGTTACAGAGCTGCCAGGGGTCAGGCGGCCCCCCGCACAGTTTATCATAGGTGCCCCAAAAAAGAGAATGTTGGAACATGTAAGAACCATACGTAACTTTGATCGTAGTTACCCTGTAGCACGACACTTTCATGAAGTACATCAAGGTGATAAAAAACAACTCACATACTTGGTCTGTGACCAGATCAGACTTAACTCACGAGGTGGTGATAGACAGAAAATGTTATGGGTTCTTGAATCAAAATACATCATCAAATTCATGACTTTGTTTCCTAATGGGTTAAATTTAAGTGAAGAGATGAAAACCCATCTTGGTAGTTAAATGATTATTTACTGGATTTTCTGATTTTCTTTTGAGTTTTCTTTGATATTTATGTATTATTTTTGTAAATATGATTGGTTTTATTATACATTTTGATATCAAGTTTCTTTTTGGGGGTGTTTGAGGTCTTACTGTATCTAATTTTGACAGAGGGATGAAATATAATAGGATATGTCAAGTACAGTATATAAGGTTACGTAGTTGATAATTGAGTAATTGAATATACAATTTGAAGTATCTGTATATATTTAAAGTTAGTTAAATTATGATATGGATATATATTTTTTTAGATATTATGGCCTATGTAACCGTTACAAGATGGCGCTCACTATTGCACTTGGATATATATCTGTATGTTGGTTTAAGTCCTTTTTCTATGTCTATGTATTTGTATTTATATCTGTTGTATGTAGTATTCCCCCATCCGTGAACAAGGCTAGGGCTGAAACGCGTTGGGAGGAGGACCATTTATTTTTTCAATATATTTTTGGAACTGTCCGTTTTGTGTCTTGATTTCTTGTCCTAGTGGGTGAGAAAATTTGATCAAATATTAATGGGATTCCCGATCCCATATCAAGACCGCCGCAAGTGAGCCTCGATAAGTCGGGGTTCTTTTGATGATATATATATATATATATATACATATATATATATATATATATACAATATTGTATTTGAGAAAGATGTTAGACAATAAACAATAAAGACCTAAAATGTACTATATACACTTCAATCTAAACATTTTAAAGAAGACTAATACAAATTACATATTTTATATACACAATCAATACTCCATACTCACACACAATTTCTTAACTAGAAAATACAATGATATTTGAAAAGACACTATCCAAAATTACAGACCTATATAAATAATTAAAAAATATTATTACCGTTCCTAAACTTTATACCATAAAAAAGAAATGAAATCATAATCCAAAATTATCTATCATACACTAGAAAATAATTTAACCCAGTTTTTATTTATTGTTTAAAAAAATTAAAAATGTAAAATAAAATTATAGTTTAAAATAAAATACATTTATATCTTTTGCATTATTAAGACTTTTATTTAGAATAATTTAAAAATGTTAATGGTTTGTATGCAAAAATGATTTCTAATAGCTTTACTTTTTTTAGAAATATATTTTTAAATATTGTTATTTTTTATATGTATAATTATATACAAGTAATAAAAATGGTAAAGTAGCAAATCAAATAAAAAACATGTTTAATTAAAAAATACTCTCCAGAAACGTTTTACATTTTGAAACTGATATATCAAAATTGATTCTAATTATTTTACTTTCCTACAATTTTTTTTTTTAAATTTGTTTTGGAAATTATTTAATTTTTTTAAATTTTTTACACTTTATAACATTAATAAATATTTTAATCAATATTCAATTAAAATTAATTCAAGAGATTAAAGTAACCACATACATTTTAAAATTGTAAAATATTAAAGTGAATATTGTTAAATTTATTATCATAAGGCGGCATGTCCAAGATGGTGACCGGAGCGGTTGCAGCTTGCTGAGCTCCTTGTGAGGCCCGGGGCTGGATCCTTCATAATACAGTGTCACCTATCCCTTCAAAGCACAACAACTACTCGGTGATGCATGGCACCCGTGATTCGGATAAGGCTGACCAGGGACTGCCTTTCTCAGGTGGCCAGCTGCTGAGAGGCCCATCATGGCCACAAGTTGGGCTTTGAGGCCTGGAGTGCTGGGCCATGTGCTGTGGTGTGAAGAGTCCGAAGGGCTGAGGCGGCAAGGTGCCACCCATGGGACCTGGCACAGCCCGTCAATTAATGTAATGCTGGAGTGGGCTGGAGCAATTTGCAGGACTTGAGCCAAGTGTGCAAAGGGTTCCTTGTGCTGCACAACTGAAGACATCGCCAATGGCCCATGCAGGCCTAGAGAACCAGAGAGGGCCGGGGCGCAGTGTGGGCCTGAGCCACTGAAGTGCAAAAGCCTGGGTTCTGCTTGGGGGCCTACGACATTGCAATGGACGTAGCATGTGCTCTTTTGGCCATATCCTGGAAAGCTGAACCGGAACCTTGATCCCTTTGCTCCGGCTTGCTTTGACTGGAACTGTGGGGTAAGGAGGCAAGCTCCATGGTGGCTGTCTGGTGACTTCCTTCCGCTCCTTTATTGGTGCCCTCCCCACGGTATGATTTGGAACTGCACCGCATGGACCGGAGGGGGTCGGGAAGTGAGGTGGCAATCAGGCCCAATTTTTGCATACATTCTGGCCCGAGCTGTGGGCGAAGCATGCGCCTGGGCACTGATGCACAACTGGAACTGCTAGAGCCTCAAGTGATCGCCCCAGTTGATGCCTTGCAGAGGAGCACTTTCGATTTGCACCCTCACTGGGCCTAATGGATGTCTGGCGTTGACCCAATGCGGTGCATGGTGCCCTCTGGAGTGTGGCTGCATTGGGCTTGGGTGCCTGACTGGCACACGCTGTCCCTCACTTTCAGTGTCCAGGAGTGACTTTAGGAACTCCAAAATCACCAGACCTGCACATGTGTCTAGGCTAGTAAGGTGCTGGATTGCTGCCTGACTGGACATTGTGCCCCCGTCTGCAACAATAGTGAAGCCAAAGCAGGGCAAGCTGCCCACTACCATGTATACGGACATTGTGGACCTCCTGTTTCCACCGCTGCCTTTAGCCAGTGGCCAGCCGAGCAATTTGTAAACTACTGTGGCAAACCCCTCAGGGCAATTTGAGAAGATCCCACGAACAGTCCTATACACAAGGGCTTCTCTTAAATCCAATATAGAAACTGTTACCATTGATGTGAACCTTCTGCGGACGGATCACAAAAAACTAGCAGAATAGGTGGATGAGGCAGAGTAATCCTTCACTTCAATGTGGCCCACGCTGTAGGAGGTACAATCACAGCTTCGTCTCTTATGAATGGCAGTGTTACAATTGCAATCCTAAACTGAAGACATGGCGGGCTGCTCATGGTGCAACAATAGTAATCTCCTGGGCTTTCTTAAATGTTCCAAAAGCCCTAATAAGGATCTTCTTCTAGAGGGCTGGATGGCAGGTATGGTGCTGGAGGGTCACCTCCCCAAGTTCCTCTCCACCAAAAGGGCGCACTGCATCCCACGGTGACCACTGACACCTGGATTGAGTCTTCACCCAGTAATTGGCAGACTACTAAACTACAAGGACTGGGATCTCATTCTGCTGCTCTTCAGAACCATGTCCCTTGGCAAAATGAGAGAGGTGCCACCATGGCTTAGCATAACTACATGGTGGAGGTCCAATAGTATTGCAACTCCTTTATGGTGGTGAAATGCCAGCTGCACCTTCTGGGCATGAAGTATGCTTTGATTTTTCCCAGCCAGCATTAGGGTGGCCGATGGAGACCCATCGCACTTCTTGCAATCTCCACAGGAGGCCTGGGCCTGGCTTCAGCGGAAGGGTTTCCACTTCCCATGGATGATGGAAATGCCACCCGTGGGGGAGCGCGCAGTGCCCGGCAGAGGGGAAAATCTAGGCATCCTGGAGATTGGCCCATGTCGAGGCAGGTGGTGGAGGAGCTTGCACAGGTGGTGGCAGAGGTGATGCAACATAGCCGCAATCCTTTTGCAGTTCTGGACTTTGACGGGGGTCGGGCACAGACACTGGCACGAATGCTTCAGTTGGCTCACAGACGATTAGGACGACCCTCACTCCCAGACTTGCAGATGATATCCTCTGAATGATGGTTGACAGTGCACCTGTCTCTCCGGGTGTTCTTTTTCCCTGGGGGGTTTGAGACTATCAATTTGGGGCTGCTTGGGAATAGTGCTGTTGGTAGGAGTGTAGCCTACTTGGTTGTTCCTGGGCCTTGCTGGTGAGCCAGAACAGCAACACCTCACCCCACCCTGAAGGAGACAGGATTACCTTCTTTAATTCAATGTGTTCTCATCTGTTACATAGCTTGAGACATGTAATATGACATGCCGGGGAAGGGGTTAACGGGATGCAGGAGGAACAGTATTTGGGGTTCAGGGAGGACCTCAAATCCATCAATACCACCCTGGGCACCATTGTAGGGGTGCTGAAGGAACTCGTCAACACCAGGAGGGACACTGTGGCACAACAAGGGGTCCCTGACACTACCCTGGACGATGAACTGCCCACCACCTCCGCCGGCGCTAGTGGACAGGAGGCACCGCCACAGGACCACAACACCAGCACCCCACCCCCTGCATATGGAGAACCACCCCGCAAACGGTCCCTGAGATCCAGGACAAAGACAGAGAAGAATGCCAAGACCCCCGCCAAGAAATGAGACCACCCTGATTGTCATCCTTCTGTCCCACTTTGTCACCCTGTCCATCCTTAAAGTGCCCCAGCTCCACTTCCTTTGGACAATGCACCTGTGAGACTAATAGACTGGACTCTGCCATGGACATTCCTCCACCATCACCCCTGACCATTTTACAACACCCTCCAATATTTAGCACTTAAATAAACACCCTTAAAGCACAAAACAATCTGGAGTCAGTCTGTGCTTTCGAAAATGTGTATTTGCAATAACTGTGGAAAAATGCTATATCCATTGTATTGTCAACATACCTATGTCACACAGCTCTAGTCCATGCGGAAACAAAGCAAATGTCACCAGTGGGACCCACAACTGTGAAATTGAAAGGGAAAGTGACAACTCAGGGTCCATACACTGGGTGAAATTGACAGATGAGAGGTAGAACAATTATATCAGATGTAGCAGGCAGTGATGTCTTCTTACCTGTGTCTCACTGGAAGTATTGATGAATCACTGTGTTTCTGTTGTCGATCACCTCTTCTTCTGCTTCCTCGTCTTCACTGTCCACAGGCTCCACAGCTGCCACAACACCTCCATCTGGACCATCCTCCTGCAGAAAAGGCACCTGTCGTCGCAAAGCTAAGTTGTGAAGCATACAGCAGGCCACGATGATCTGGCATACCTTCTTTGGTGAGTAGAATAGGGAGCCACCTGTCATATGGAGGCACCAGAACCTGGCCTTCAGCACCTCAGCACACAACATCAGCGGGAACAGTAGTGCCAGCAGTAACCGGCTTCTGGAGTGCGCCAAGCAGCAGGGCAGCCAGTGTGCCAAGGAGCCATACCACGGACAGTCCCCCACTTCAAAAGCATAAAAAGTTGGCCACTGCCCGGCGGGAGAAAGGCAAAACATCTACCACCAAAGCCTCTCCCAGGAGTACAGTTGGGAGTGGGAAGACAGCAGCGCCACCATCCAAGGTGGGGAAGGGGCACAGAAAGACAGGCAAGTCGCCAAAAACGTGCACGGCGGACAAGACCGCCACAAGCACCGCTGCCAAGGTCACCGCCGCCACCAGCACCGCTGCCAAGGACACCGCCGCCACAAGCACCACTTCACAGGACACCGCCGCCACAAGCACCGCTGCCAAGGACACCACCGCCACAAGCACCGCTTCACAGGACACTGCCACCACCAGCACTGCTGCCGAGGACACCGCCGCCACAAGCACCACTTCACAGGACACCGCCGCCACCAGAACCGCTGCCAAGGACACCGCTGCCACAAGCACCGCTTCACAGGACACCAGCACCGCTGCCAAGGACACTGCCGCCACACGCACCGCTTCACAGGACACCACCAGCACCGCTTCACAGGACACCGCCGCCACCAGCACCGCAGGCCAATGAGCGCCAAAAGCTCTGACGCTACTAGGGCGCCATGAGCAGGATGAAGCACTCTGGGCACCAAGCCCCCTCCGGAACCAGTGGAGATTCACATCCACTACCTCAGTTCATGGCAGGATGAAGCACTCTGGGAACAAAGCCCCCTCCAGAACCACAACCTCGGTCCTTGGCAGGATGAAGCACTCTGGGCACCAGGCCCCCTCCAGAACCAGTGGAGACTGTTATCCACTTGAGAGACTGTGGCTTTGCACTCCCCAGGATAAAGCAGTGGGAAACCCACCCACTGAAAAGACTTGAGAGACTGTGGCTTTGCACTCCCCAGGATACAGCTGTGGGCAAACCACCCACTTGAGACTTGTGAGACTGTGGCTTTGCACTCCTCAGGATAAAGCAGAGGGCAACCCACACACTGAAAAGACTTGAGAGACTGTGGCTTCGCACTCCCCAGGATAAAGCAGTGGGCAAACCACCCACTGGAAAGACTTGAGAGACTGTGGCTTTGCACTCTCCAGGATAAAGCAGGGGGCAAACCACCCACTGGAAAGACTTTAGAGACTGTGGCTTTGCACTCCCCAGGATAAAGCAGTGAGCAAACCACCCACTTGAGAGACTTGTGAGACTGTGGCTTTGCACTCCCCAGGATACAGCAGTGGGCATGGAGCCCCCTCGTGGATCTGGCGTCGTGCACTCATCCGGCTGAGGTGCCCCCCTCCCCTTCCCCCTGAGGTGCCTGTTGTATTTCTATCTGATGCCCCAGCAGTGTTCTCTCTGTTTTGATGGGGTATCTGGTGTGGGCCTCGCCCATGCATTTTGGGCCCAGTGGTCCACGGACTTTAATGGTGGAATACCTTGGACTTGTATTCTTAGTGTATATATATTTTTGGGTACTGGATTTTAATAGATTACAAACGTTCAAATAATTTCCTTTTGTCTTTGCATTCTTCTGGGGGGGGGATTGGGGGGTGTAACTGTAATGTATCAATATGTATTGGTGTGTGTGTTGTAGTGGGTGAGGGTGGGGGTGGGGTTGTTGCGTGTTGCGTGTGTGTGTCACTCTTTTTTCCCTCCCCTGTGTCGTAGGTGCAGTACTCACCGTAAGCTTCGCTGCCGGCGTTCGTGCTCCTGGTAGAGGAGCAGGAAGACAAAGGCAGGGAGAATCTGGAGTTCCGGTTCCATGGCGTCCTGGTTCTTCGTGGGGTGTGTAGAGGTGAGCGTTTTCCCTTCCAAGTCCTGTTTCTGCTGTGTTTTTGTTCGCGGTGAATCCACCCCGGAAAAGGTGGCGGATTGGACTGTTGTAATACAGTGGGCGGTACATTGTGTTCTGCCTGTCTGTTGGCGGTTACCGCCGCAGTGTTTGTTTGTACCGCTGTGGCAGTCGGAATGTCAAAGTGGCTGTCTATGTTGGCGGTTTCCACCACGGTCGTGATTCAATTTTCTTTACTGTCGGCATATATGGCGGTTTTACCACTGCTTTAACACCGACTGCCGGGGTTCTAATGACCACCCATATGTGTGAGAGAGCGGGCAGAGATTGTTCGCGCTGCAGGAGGTTAGATGTGGGGTTTTAACAAATGGTGTGGGACTGCTCAGCACTGCAGCTAGTTTGGGTATTGGTGATGACCACCACCTTGGAAATATTGGACCACCAGGTTATGTGTATGCCTGGGGTCTGCCTGCTGGGGCTCATTACTTGGACTAAAGCCAATCGATTGGAATGTAGATTTGTGGACCTGGCACTTGTATTATTTAAGAGATGCATCGCCATGACCTGGAAGATGCCAACACCCCCAGAGGTAGGTTCATGGACACAGGAATTATTGAAGTGGACGGGGCAGAGGCTGATACGTTGACGTTGCTTAGGTAGTGGGGAGGCTGTGCACCTGTGGGGCTAATGTGTATGTTGAAAAATTGGTAGCTAAGAACAATGTCAGACCACCTTCTCTGCATGATGGACTTCTGTTGCCTACTTATAGCAGCGTTCCACAGTTGTAATGGGTGGGAAAGGTGTTGGTGTGATTTTTGCAGTTAGAGGGGGGAGGTGTACTGGTGCTTCATATGGGGCAGAAAAATACGTTGTTTGATTCTGCATGGTTTCACAGTTGTATTGTTGCTTAAATACAATAAAAATATATTTTTAAAAACTATTATCATAAATGTTACTTTAAATTATACACTTTTTAGAAATCTGTTCACCCTTGCTGCTAAAGAAAAGTATAAAACCATTATTTATGTACATTAATACAACTAAACATTATAATTTCAATAATTTCATAACTGTTAAATTATCTTAATAAAAATACAAATAAAAAATGTATAAACTTATACAAATAAACACACTAAAATAATTTACATCAATATTTTCTACAACAATACTAAAAACAACACTAAAAATTATATTTCTACCTTCAACATTTCTGTAATTCCGATATTTTTGACACCACATTTATGTATCACAATATTTTTTCCAATATTTTGTCTAACTACCAGCATCAAAGGAGTCACTTGAACATATGAGGGATTGTTTTTCGAGAGGCTTTGATGCAGTAAAATCAGTATAATCTCAGGTAAAACCGGAATCCATTGCATTGCTCTCTCTTGAGAACACAGCCAGTGTACATCATGATAGTTGAATGTTGTAGCCTTTGAAGTGATCTCATTGCTATTTAGGGAGTGTTGTGCCACCTTGAGTCTGTGGTAGCATTGTCTCACCACTTCATGAGGGATGAAAGTTGTACACTCAAATGGGGTCTTATTTACACTGTCGAGTTTTGGAAATTATACACTCAGATTGAGGCCAATGTACATTTTGAAGACAAGGTGATATAGCTCTTGTGAAGTCTTGTGAACATGGTGGGCTGATGTCCTTTCATTTGGCATCTCCTATAAATCATTTCAGTGGATGGCGGTGCCCTTAAATAGATTCTGAATTTCGGGATGCTGCACCCTCAAAAAGAGTATTGAGCTGTCATGCTGGTAGGATGTTTTGGTCATCTCAAGCACACTGTGAGAGGAACATCCCTTCCCTTGCCTAATGCCTTTTTGGTCTGTTTGTTTTTGACATGGCATCTTTCCTATCCTCGTCCCCCAAGCTCTTGGTTTCCACTGTACCTCTGCAGCATTCTTTCCAAGAGTGGTCTGACAGGAGAAAGTCTATTTTGCATTGCATCATCAAATCATATTTATCTACCTCTTTTTCACTTGACCAAATACATTAATGGATGTCTCCAGTTTTGATCTTCTTTATGTTTTTTCCCCACTACAGTCCTCTGAATTAGGGTGTCTTGGGTTGATCTAGAAAATTGTGTCTCTGAAAGCCTGTTTGAAGAGGTAACTTTGAACAGGGGTTCAGTGGCTGGAAAGAATGTTGGGAGTGAGTTCCATGTGAGGATCAGAGCCATTATGCCAGTGAGTATAACCGAGACCCATTACTGTATATTTGTGACTCTTCCAGGAAGTGAGCTTCTGCTGGAACCGGTATGCAGACGGGAAGTTCCGGTTTCATGACCAGACACTGGTAGACATGGCCTGCGATAACAAGGAGCAGGAAGTGGTAAAGTTTTTCAGGCTGCTGGCTCTCTGCCACACAGTGATGGTGGATGGAAAAGAAGGTGCGTGGCTCTGGCAGTAATATATAATAATGACTGCTATACTTCATATAGTTATGTGGAAAAAGCCTTCATAATTATGTAAAAACACTTGCCCTATTCTGACACCAAGGTGAAAGCACTTATTAACAAAATGTTACACCACCCAGCCCTTTCTTGTAACCTTAGGAGTCAGATAATTAAACCTTTGATATTTTTAATTTTCTTCTGTCATGTCTGTTGCCTTTCTGACAGCAAAACCTGTGGATATTTTCTTCCTGACATCTATATTTACCAGTCCATTAATACCTACTGATGAATTTTAGTTTTAGAGTAAAATGCCCACTTCACAGTCACCTGCTTCACTGGACCCCTGCCTGATGCATGATTCTGTCACCTGCCTATGTTAGCAGTGGTGGCTACTGTGAAGGAAAATTTTGGGGCAGTGCAGGGGCAGTGCTGGGGACGATGCGAGAGGGGGTAAGAAAAAAATAGTACTTAACTGCCAGCCACCGCCTCCATGCTCTTCTGCTCCTGTCAACTCCCAGCAGTCAATGCACCAATTCACCAGCTCCCAGACTCCCCATGGCTAATCCAGATACTGTTCTCATGCTGGTAATACTATTACCCAGCATGACAGCAGCGCCAAGATTGGTGTGAGTGGCCTCGTTTGGCACTTACTAAGGGACTGGGAGCCTGTGCTTGATCTCCACCCGGCAGTGCAAAACAGCTCGGGTTGGAGAGATGCAAGTGCGCATGTCCATTTGCCCATCTTAAGAAAGGCAACCAAATCCACATGTGCATTTATAGTGCCCACCACTGCTCCCTGTAGCAGCTGCTGTCCATCAGGATGGCCCTGCCCGCCCCTAGACTTGGCTCAGTTAGGAAAAATAAAATTATAATAACATTGTTTTTATTATAATTTTATTTTTCATTTTTTGCACTGCTGAGAGAACAGTGGGCCGATACTCCTCCACCTTAACAGAGGAGCCGCTGCTGCATGTTAGGCTCTTTAAATCTCCATATCTGGGATGAGCTGTGAGGTGTTTGATACCTTTCCTAGAATATGTACACAATAGGAACAATGGGTAGCCCACATGCTGCATTGAGTGCTAAAATACATGTTTTTTTAGTAGAAGAGTGCATCAGGCATGAAACATAGAGTGAAACATTTAAAGACTTGAAAAAAGCTCTGCTAAATCAAACAAAATCCTTTTATAGGTCTCACCTATGGACAGCTTTAGCTGCCTGCTGCTGAAGCGCTTTCATGAACTATACAATGCATAGAGTGGGCTTTGGGTCAGCCCCTTACTCACAATTATTCCTGGCCCCTTGAGATACCTCCGTAAAAAAAAAAATTGTCCAGAGATATTAATTTTTTATCTGTGTTTTTGTATGTAAGTAATTTAGCTTGGGCAGACATTGCTAATCCCTGCCAATTTTTTTCTGGACGCCATTTTTTAAAATTGCAGATGTGTTGCAGTGATGATGGCATATTTCAGGAACCATGAGACCTATATACTTCATTTTGGTGTCAAAACATAGGTTTTGGGGGTCATGTAGTCTTTTAGAGAAAGAAAATACCTCCTCAGAGCAACCGTTCTGCCATTATCCAAAATGGCTGCTCTATAATGATGTGTTTTAGCAATCATATAGGTGATTTTCTAAATATTGTTTTTGTTTCAGGTCTTCCGTGGATTGAAATGTGTAAACATGAGTAAAGCTGGTGGTAGCAGAGATTCTTTAGCTCCTGACAGAGCTAACTGAGGACACCATCAACAAAGAAAAATGTGTCATATGCCAAACTAATCCGAAAGAAAAGCTATCATCAACTGCGGCTGGACAGATGAGAGTTCAAGATGGTACAAAAATACGGCAAGATGAAGTTCACAAAAGATTGAAACTGATGGGTGAAGAGGATTAAATATTGTACCATTGTAACAACAAGTGCTGCAAGACATATACAATGGAAAAAAGCATGGAAACAAATTGTCCAAAAATAGCAGAAATAGCAGAAACTAGTGATTCACAACAAGAATCAGAGGGCCTCATTATGAGGCAGCCGGTCCTAGGACTGCCAGCCTCATGGTGACGGTTGGACTGCCGCAACTGTGGCAGTTCCACCGCCATATTACAACCCTGGCAGGTGGGCCCACCAGGGCACTGTCATCCCCATCGGGAATATGGGTTCTGACAGGTCGAAGGCAGCTTGAGTTGTAACCAGCCACAGTGGTGCTGAACTGAGTGCCGCCTGGCTGATTATAACCCCCCTTCCACAAGACTTTCCATGGCGGGGACTCCACAATAGAAAGGGTGGTGGAAAGTCAGTGCAGGGGGCCACAGGGGGGACATGCACTGTCAATGCACATGGCCCTGCCCATGCTCATTGCTCTGCCCAGCACTGTTGCAGTGTACATTCAGAGGCTCCTAGAGTGCTACAATATTGGCCTTGGCTCCCTTAAGGGAGCCCAGACTAATATCGTAGCACTGTTCCCATGGTAAGCTCAGAGGGAATGCGTAATACAATGTTCCGCCAGTCAGCCCAGAGGGAACATTGTAATACACTCGGGGGAATCACTGCCATTACATTGGCATGTCCCCTACGGCTTTGGCTAATTTGTAATTAGGCCCGAGTCTTCTGAGAAAGCAACAACAACCAAACCCAATGCCCATCCACGTAGAAGATCGATGGCTACCCCTTGTCCGCCTCCAACAACTGATCAGAAAGCAGAGGATCTTCAAAGTGTTATCTGTGGTTTAGCCAGAACATGTCCAAAGGGTCTGACGAAAGAACAAAGTACAAAGTATATGAATCTCAAATGGCAGACATGTTTTTATCTGCACCTAGTTTTATCCTAGATGAGGTTTTCAGCAAAGTAGCTGATCTAAGCAGCAAGGTGAATGTATTTGCAATGGATTTGCATGCCCACCTGGACGGCACGCATGCATACATTCAAAAATAGGAATGTACAGTGAGTCCCAGCAGCAACATAACTGTCAGCCTTCAGTTAAGTTTGCACTCTTTGAAAAAGCAAATGAAGTTTCAGAGGCACTTGTGAGTGCTGGCTACTGGTTCACACTCAGTGATACCAGAGAGATAATGGTCCACATTGATGAAACTGTATTGATCCATAATAACGAAATTAAGAATTTTCTGGTGAGAATGTATAATGACAGAATTTGTTTTTGTAGACTGACAAAAAGAATGGGCTACTTATGGTGTTCTCAGCTGATTTGACTTCTGAAGTTCTTGCTGCCAAAATAAGAGCACAGGATGCAGTAAAATCAGCAGGAACCATTTTAAGAAATGTCCTGGAAGATTTAGATTTTGGACTTCATGACAATGTTTGTGATGCTGCGCAAATCATGGGAGTCAACAAGAATGCTTGATGCTGTCTTAACATTTTTTTACATCATTGTTTATTATCAGCAAAGCATAACTGTTGGAAACAGAAGTTCTTGAGTTCGGAACAGAAGCTGACAACACTGATGATGGCTTTAAAGATATAAGCGAAGAAGTGGAAGACAACCCCATGAACCGACAGGCTTATGCTCTGCAAATGTACTGTCTTTTCCAAATCATGTTTTAAGAATTACATCAAAGCAAAAAGAAAACCCCGCTACACATGATGACTGCCCACACAATCTAAGACAAGGGCAAAAGTAGAGAGCTAATCACTTCAATAAATAGGATTGGTGTATCAACAAGATAGTACGGAGCAGGAACTTGTTAGCAGCTCCTGCTGTAAAACTTGTGGTTCCAACAGCACACCACTTCCAAGTCACTTTACCAGAAAAGGATTTACCATTGCTGTTCTTGATGATTTTGATTTTGAAGACAGCTCTTCTTCGTCTGGAACATCCAGCACACATGATACTGGCAAGGTGCTTTTTCAAGACTGTACCAATGAAGTAGCTGCTGGAAAACAAGCTGAGTCAGCTGTGGGCATAAACAATTAAAGCTGCAAACATGTAAGCCATCTGTCTTGCCAGCATGCACAAAACCACTACACACCATCAACATGCCCCGGTCTACCAGAAAGTTTAAAAGTGGCTGAGGACATGGATCTTCTTCTACCTGATGCTGCAGTCTGTAAAGCTGATTTAACTGAATTTATCACATCTCTTATTTGGTGCAGATTGAAGAATGAAGAAAAGCCAGTTCCTCCATGGGCTGGAATTCATGCTCTGATCTCCCAGAATACCATCCCACTGAAGAAGGTTGGGACTTTACCAGTCAAACCATCTTCAGTCACAAATTACGACACAGTATGCACAGGTCTAAAAAAAAATCCAAAATGTGTGTCCTCAGCTTAAAGACCAGGTATCCTGCCAATTGTCTGATGAAGGTGTTTCCATATTGTAGCTGACATTTTTATGAGTAACCAGTATAATGTGATAATCTTTATTAAATGATGGGTGTTTTCCACATGACAAAAGTTGTGTTGCGGTGTGCAGGACGTTATCTCAAAGGATGTGGCATAGAGAATGCACCTATTGAGCCTGAAATCTTTGGAAGCAAAACTGTCCAGTCAGTATTGTGCAGAACTGATTATGTTTGTTTTTTACAAGGTATGCTCATCATATCTGTGGCTATAGAATCATTATGTTGGAATGCTTTCTGGAATAAGAATGGCCAATTAAGTTTTGCATATCTTATCTTAGAAGTGAACAAGGCACAGGGCGCACTTCATTCAAAAGAGATGATGCAAAGCCAGGCAATGTTCAATACACTCTGTTCAAAACCAAGTTTGTAGAGATTGTCAAAGAATGTGAAGAAGAATCAGAACTTCGCAAGTACTGCAGAAATGTTTTACACATGATAGCTTTTAGTGAAAAACTTAATACATGCTGATCCGAAAGGTGATTGGGAGCTGCACGTGAAGACTATGGAGTCACTGATTGCTGTGTTTCACAAATTTGATTGCATAAACTACCTGAGATATGGGTCCTGGTATTTAGAAAGTGTGAAGAAGCTAAAGGTGTAAAAACCACACCTCTACAGAAAATTCATCCAAAGACATTTTGTGGTGAAAGACAGAGAGGGAATGCCGTGGCTCCGGATATGAAACTGGAACAGACAATCCAGAGATCACAGAAAAGCTCGAAGGCAATTTTTGGTCAGACATGTAAAAGTGAATATGTTGATCAATGGCACCTAGTTTTCTATGAAGTCCTTTCTGTCTGCATTGGTTTCAGAGAGATGACAAATTGAAAATGAATGGACCACTGGGAAATTGTTCCTCACTACAAACTTGTGGTAGAGAGTGGGGAATGTTTTAATAAACATGTTGACAGCCTTTGTCATTTCATGCAGCAATAGGGAAACCCTTTTGAAATGACAGCCTGTGCGACTACACAAATTGGTGACCAAACAATATGTGGATAACAATATAAAGACACGTCTACTAGATTACTAGATGTCTTGGATCATGGATCAAAACTATACGCAGAAATGAAGCAGGAGAGATTTGTATTGAAAGAGATTCACTAAAGCTAAACTTCCACTCTTTAATTGCCATAGTAAGAGTTTCATCCAACCAGCCACTACAAAACATTTAACAAAAAAGGGGTGGACTAATCAAGGACATTTTGTCACATGATCTTCTTCCAACAAACGCATTATTTGATGGAGATGCTGCAACCAAACCAGTGTAGTACAAACTCATACAAGAGCTCAAATAAATCTTCCACCTGAAGAATTTCAATTCGAAAAGGTGTCCTCATTGAAAACTGCTCATATTGTAGATTTCATCCATGCAAAAATTCAGAGAGGTCGTTCAGACTGTTCTACAGATATCAAAGTCAGTGTGCACCTTACAAGAACTGCACATTGTATTTGACACTTATCTTGAACTATCTGTCAGAAAATGTGAGAGAATCAGATGAATGTCTACAAATGAAACAACTGACCTTGCCTGCATCAAAAATTTGGCACCCATACCTGTGCAACTTGAGGAATTCTAGTCATCAACATCGAACAAGATTACCTTGAAGATGTTAACTCGCCAAAAATTGCTGATGTTTCAGTGAACACTGAATTTCCAATTATTGCAAGCGGAATGATTGTCAATGTGGAGTTGGTGCCTGCAGAGATATATTCAAAAGGTATGGGCCATATTGTTCAAGTACTTAACAGCAAATTGGAGGAAACCGACATTCGTGTTGTGCCACATGTTGTGTAGGCTGTTCGAAATGGTTCCAGTCAAGTCATTGTACTGTCAAATGACACAGATACTTTTATTATGCTACTTAGATTTGTTGCAATGTTCATAGGTCAAGGATTGTCAGAGTTATGGATACGTTATGGAACAGGTGAGAAAAAACACTATGGGCCTCATTATGATTCTGGCCGTCAACATACCGCCTGACTCATTGTGGCAGCCGTGACCGCTGCCAGTCCGACTGCCAAATTAAGAGTTTGGCAAGCGGACCGCCAAATGACCGCAGTCTCGGCCAGGAACAATGCTTCCCGGTGGACTGATGGAAGTGCAGGTTGGATCAGCCAAGGCGGCGTTAAACTCAGCGCTGCCCTGCTGATTACAACCTGGTTCTATGCCAGCCTTTTCATGGCCGTGGATAACAAGTGCAGAGGGCCACAGGGGGGCCCTGCACTTCCCCATCCCCATGACATGGGCAGTGCAGGGGTCCCCCTGCCCAGCACCCTCAAAATATGCACTGTCTGCTCTGCAGACAGTGCACATTGCAAGGGTGCCGGTGTCCCCTGCGGGCGGCAGAAATTGCCGCCGACTCAATTATGAGCCAGCGACAGTGCTGCTGCCACATTCCTGCTGGGCTAATGGAAAGGTTTCCCCTCCGCCAGCCAAGTGAAAAAGCCGTAATGGGGCTGGCGGGAAGGTCGCCAGTAAGGTGGCAACCTCCCATGGGAAGTTCGGTGGATGGGTCTTCCCGTCCGCCAAACTCGTAATCGGCCCCTTGATTCCACTTCATATTCTGCACAATAAACGTGATCTTATCAAGGCACTTATTCTTAGGGGTGATAACACTATGAGCAAAATTGGAACAAAGCTTGGAGCTTTTACTGCTGAACCTGTGAAGTTTCGAAAAGGATTTGTGGAGACAGAAGAAGAATGTGACTTTAAAGATGTAGAAAATACCTTGTATATGTGTGGAAAACGCGTTCTGGCTGTCATACATTTGACGATCTTCAGCACATCGAGTTCAAGAGATCAGTCCCGCTAAGTGACCTTCCACCGATGTCATATTCTATGTGTGGCACATTAAAAGAGAGTTCTTCTTGATCAGATGATGAGTTAATGTTTTGGATCATGCATATGTAGAGAAAGATCCGTGTGAATTTGGTTGGGAAGATATTGATGGGGTGCTAAAACCTAAAACATTTCGAAAGCATCTACCCAAAATGAAGTATATAGGTATCATGGTTCCCGAAATATTACATCATCACTGCAACACAGCCATCATTTACAAAAATGTTGTTCAGACAAAATTGGCTCAGATCAGCAATGTCTACCCAAGCTAAATTACTTCTCTAATGATCCAAAAACACAAATCAGAAATGAAAATCTCTGGCCAACAATTTTTTTACAGAGGAATATCAGGGGCCGGGATTAGATTGGATGACTTTCTCACCTATCTCACTTCATTGCTCCTGAGTCGATTGCTTTTCTCCTTATTCACTTTTTTCCCACACATGAGCAGTTCAATCTTACTGTGTTTTGTTTCGGTGGCCTGTATCCTTAAACTGCTAACGTCCCCTCTCTTCCTCCTCGTTCCCCTCGTTCTTTAAAACAACACCCTACAACTCCAGTGCCTTTTTACTCCTCAGCTAAGGATATGCTGTGAGAACCGTCTGCCTCTGTAACAGCAGGCACCATATTAAAATGGTGTTTCAGCTCCTTCAAGATGACCATATGTATGTGCACATGCAGATGCATTTTCTGTGAACATGTTTGAATACATTTCCAAAAGCCTTAAAATCAGTTCAATGATGGTTGACAGGTGTGAGCATCTGCCACAGCCATTCTTGAACAGTCTTTCTTAAAGTAAGAAAATTCCTTCAAATAAGGTCATTGCAGATGCATGCGTATCTGCAGTGACTGTGTAAGCAAATAAACAAGCATTGGCAAAACCAGTGTGGTTCACAGACAGGACCTATTGGGTTTCCAATGCTTACTCTTCTCTGCGAGCTTGTTATTCATCCTTTTTATTTGAATGTTTTCACTGCAGTGGTGAAACCTCTAAAGGTACAATTCTGCCGAGGTACTGTTAGGTTTTCCATGCCACTCTTGCAAATGTTCACTTTCACAGCTCAATTTGTTGGACATGACATTTGATCCTCTTCAGGACTACCTCCTGTAACGTTTCAAAATACACTATTCCCAGTAAACTTGTGTAACTCCACTTATTCCTCTTCAAGTGGTTAGCATCAATTTGGAGTAATAATTTCATTTTTTTAATCAACTTCTAGTCTCAATGAAGAAGTAATGCTGAATTTATTGCTAAATGCCAGTGCTTCTAAAGCTTGTAATTCCAGCTTCGAATTTTATTTTGGAAAACTAAATTCTTTCGTGAGAATTTTTAGAATAATCATTGAATACATGATGTCATTTTAGTGAATTCTGTTGTTTATTATTGTGATTAACCAGTGTTTTAAAATGTCTACGTTTGTATACCAAATACAACGTAAAAAAAACTAATTAAATACATTTGTGAATTTAAAAATATAAAAAGTGGGCAAAAAAGCCTGAAAGAAGTACATCCCAAAACCTAGATTTTGTGGAAGAATCTTTTTGCAAAATAGTTTGTGGTGGAAATTATAATTTGGCCACTTAATTATTATTACTGAGTAAAACAAGAAGAACACTACCAGTGAGAGTCCCAGATAGACCACTTGGAACTAAAAGTGTCTTGGAAGTGGATGTGGCTAGCCTACACTGCCAGACAAACTGGCTTCTGTTCTGGGCTTAAATACTTAAATGTAAATTTGAATTCACAGCTCAGTGTATGTTTGGAATGGTTATCTCCAAAATGATTTGTAACAAAGAAAAAGCAACAACATTCCACCAGGCACCAGAACAGTAGAAGTCTCATTTTATTGCCAGACGAAATCTTGTCTAATCAATACCATTTTTTATTATCAACAATTTAATGAATTCTGGATTGACATTTTTATATATTGGTTTAATGTAAATTGGTCTTATGTATTGTATTGCTATTTGATTTTATGGTTGGTTATTTTCATACCGAATAACGTTTTTTTTTTTTATTATCAACAACAAATTAAGTTTGATTAATTTGGCATTTAAAGTTGGCTAATACCAGAAACTATTACAGCGACTGATAATTATTTAAAGTTTCTGTTTTAAATTATAATGTTTGTCGTTCCATTATTTATATTGTTGAAGCCTTAAACAGGTACCTTAAAACATGTTTGTAAGTAGGAATATGCTACAGGGCCAAGACACCTGTGCTGGGCAGGTGTGTTTCGAATAGCTTTTTGGACTGGAACCACCTCGGTAGCATACTTACTACGTGAAACTAACTGCAAACTAAAGCTCATTGAATTGCAATATTTGCTGTCAGTTATGCAAAATATGATGGATTTTCAGACATTTATTCTAGTCACTGAAACCTCCTTTTCCAGGTGACCTTGTTTACCAAGCGGCCTCTCCAGACGAAGAAGCCCTGGTCACTGCAGCTAGGAATTTCGGCTACGTCTTCGTTGCCCGCACACAGGATACTATCACGGTCAACGAGCTTGGGGTAGAAAGAACCTACAATGTGCTGGCTCTGATGGATTTTAACAGTGTCCGCAAGAGAATGTCTGTTCTAGGTGAGCTGAAATGTCTGGAACAGAGAAGGGGCAAGGATAATTTGAGGTATTCTGTATGGAAAGTGATTGTCTAACACTTTACAGTTGTGCAGTGATGGTGCTAATTATTTTTGAGAGGTGGGAGTCACTTTTACTCTTCAATATCTCATGTTCCAAAGCTTGTTGTTATAAATATATTATTTAGTTAAGATAAACACTTATGCCAACTGAAGTAACGTATTAAGATTTGCACCAACCCTTGCAATTACCCAGGAAAGAGATTTGCTACATACGGCGCACTGAATATATGCCCTCAATTCAACCGAACTGAAAGAAAAAAAAACTATGGGATGTCCCACTTTATATAGTCGCTAATTGTTTTCCTTAAACACATCTATCTACCAGAGATAATGCAAATTACACTCTCACTTCTCTGTTTTTCAGGAGAGACTATTTTGAATATAGTCTGAGTAGGGCACACTGGATTAGAAGATTGGCTACCCAAGTAGGGGAACTTAAGTTGGGGGCACACAGGACTTGTGGGGTAACTGCACAGCTAGTGCACTACTGCTACTATACAGTAGGTGCACCAATACAGAGGCAGCTTGCGCAGGTCAGGTTGCGTGATCTAGAAGCACGGTGGTCCCTGTGAAATGTATTTCTCTGGATACTTCTGACTTCGTACCACAGACTCATCACCTTGTGAATATCCCTTTGCAGCATACTGAATCCTGAAAATTCAGAGCAGTGCTGCGCTCTGGCAGGTGGTGCTGTTTGACTCTGCATCAATGACATTCCCCTCTGGAAGTGACGAATGGAGCCACTTATAAGTGCTCCCATGCACTCTGACATCAGTCCCTTTCTTTCCACCCGTTCAGACATGGATCAGAACCTTGGCTACTTTTTATTCTTCAATTTTGAACAGAATGTTTCTCTCCAAAAAATGTTTCCAGTGTGCAAGGGATTAGATTCCCTAAGACTACATGGTATAAGCCTTGTATGGACTTTTGCAAACAGATGTCTGTGACAGATCACCTTGATGTGTGCTTTGGTGCTTGGGTTTGTTGCATTATTCTACGGCCTGCACCGACTATGCCCAAATGAACCCGAGAGCCACCCGAGATCACAAGGTGAAGCTCTAAGTGAAAAAGCACCAGAGACTCAATATAGGACCCACTCTAATTCAAAGATGAGAATGTGTCCCCATTCTCATTCTCTTTCTCCCTTCCGGTCATTCCTGAGGATGATCTTCCTAGCAGTTGAAGTTTTTAGGTAAAGGAAAGACAAAACACAAGGAGTCAAAGCAGACTTGAACACTTGCTGCCAATCTTTAGACAAGCCTTAAGAGTATCACCTCGCCTCTTGATTTTGCTCCCAATCCAACAAGATAAAGATTCCATCTCTGGCCTGATTCACCCCAATTTGGGGCTCTTGGTGACGTCACAGCAATTTGAAATCTACTGAGACTATGCTGCATATCTTTGGCATGCTTCTGGTTGCCTCTGGTGCACCTATGAGCCCCAACAATCTACAAGGCTCTCCATTTGGGTTACCGCTTATATATTCTGTCTTGGCTCCATAAACCAGCACCAGCCCCTTGTCCTTATACACCAGCACCAAAGCCACTGGTGCAGAAGCCCCCTCTACCTGTGCAATGGACTTAACAGCCCTTCCAAGGTCGGGGCTCTGGCAGACAGCAGCCCGGCCATCAGGACAGCACTCCTCCCAATCTCCTGTTCCTCCTGCAACAATCACAAAATGTATTTGGTGTGCCATTAGCAACACACAGCCATCCGATGGGGGACAGGACCCACCACTTCCTGCAGGGGTGCCAAAACATTGCTTTCGACTAATGGGTCCTGCAGATTGTCCAAAGGGGCTACACCCTGCCTCTCCTTTTCAACCTACCATACCAGCTACCTACAGCAGAACGACTGTCAGATGATTCCCTGATTGTCTTATTGCAGAAAGTGCAGGCTCTCTAGGCAGAGAGTTCTAGGATCGGAAGTAGAGGCTGGCTGCTATTCCTTTTACTTCTGTGTGCCGATGAACGGTTGAGACCTCTGCTCTAGAACTTCAACCTCTCAATGCCTTCCTATGCAAAGACACTTTCAAGATACTCACTTTTGCTCTGGTACTTTGTGCTCTGAATCCAAGGCTTTGGATGGAGGCACTGGACATGCAGGATGTCTAATTCCTTCTGGCAAACAAGCGCTACCCGTATTTCACGGTGGGTCACAAGCACTTTCATTGTGCCATGCTCCCTGTGCATCCCCCCGCCCACCTCAGGTGTTCCCAAAGGTGATGCTAGTGGTCGCTGCCAATTTGAGAAGGTCAGGGTTACCAGTTTTCTGCTGCCCATTTGAGAGTATCAAGGATACCAGTTTTCCCCTACCTTGATGACTGCCTGTTGAAGGTGGGCTCACAGCAGTCGGTCATGGGCCACCTCCAGATGGCAGCAGACTTCTTAACATCTTTCCGATCAACCTGCCGAAGTCGCACCTGACTCCTTTGTAGAAGTTTTGGAGCCACCCATGATACAGTGCGCTTTTGAGATATTCCTCCAGACGATCAAATTCAGGACATTCAGGCTATGATCTCTCTGTCCTGGTTCTCAATGAGGATTGCTTTGAGGGTTCTGGGCTTACAAGCATCCTGTATCCTTCTCACAGTTTATGCCGGATGGCACATGCTAGTGTTGGAGTAGGACCTGAAGTCTCAGTAAGTGGATTCCATCCGGGTGTCAGAGGAAAATATCTGCAGTGGTGGCTGCTTGGATGCAATTGGACAAACTGCAGCCCCTTCTCTATACCGCACCCAGAAAAAACGATGATGATGGACACTTGGAATTAGGGAGGCCATCTTGGAGAGGTGGAGATCAGAGGATTCTGGTCTCTGGCAGCAACCTGCCTCCCTATCAACTTGTTAGAGTTGTGGACAATTAACTTGGTGTTGAAGGCCTATTGCAGCACGCAGGGCACAATGGGGTCCAGAGTTCTGTGCCAGGAGGCTCTGCACCTACGGAACTGGCTGGATCATCAGGGAATGTTTCTGGTGGTACACCGGCTGGCGGAATCTTTAAACACTAAGATGGACTAACTCAGTTGGTGACACCAAGTGGATCACAAATGCGAATTGCATCTATGGGTTGCACAGGGAATCATTCAACAGATGGGGAGAACCCTGGATAGATCTCCTCCCCACTGCTGACAACAACCAATGTTAATGCGTTTTCACACTTGTGTTATCCAGAAAGCTCTCTCATCGAGATGCATTTGCATAGGGTGGAGCACAGGGCTCTCTACACCTTCCCTCCTCTAGCTCCCCAGCCCTGAGTTCTGAAGAAGATCAGAAATTATAGGGTCCAAGTCATGCTAGTGCAAGTGATTCATACAGGTGACTCTGGTGCCCAAACCTTCCATGCCTGATCATCTGTCCTCTGGTCAGGCTTCCACTGTGGTAGAAACTCCTGTCCCAGCAGCAGGGTATGGTCTTGCTCCTGAGTCAGCCCACTCTGCACCTCCTTGCATATAGAGTGAGGGGCAGCAGTTGAGTTTTTTCGGTTTCCTTCCCAAGGTTGTTGACATTAGCCTGGTGACAAGACACTCTTCCAAGAAAAATCTGCAAATGTAGAGCACTGGAACATGTTTGTAGTGTGGTAACCGGCAGTTAGATCCATTAAAGTCACATCTGTTGGCTGTGTTGCTGTTTGCTTGTTGTTTGGTCCAACAGAGCCTTGCTCTGAGCACAATTAAAGGTTGCCTGTCAGCTCTTCCAGCCTTTTTACGTTTGCTGTGTTTTCTAAAGTGTGTGCAACATTCGTTTCCACTAACACCCTTTGTAATGCTATAGTGGGGCTCAAATTTAGTGCCTACATTTCTGATGTGTACCCCTTTCAAACCAATGCACAACTGTTCATTATGTCTATTCATCTTGAAAATGGTCTTTCCAGTAATGATAACATTCGGACTGTGTGTGAACTTTAGGCCCTCTCAGTCTAGTCTCCTTATACCACCTTTTTTCCCACATACACTGGTGCTAAGGACTCAAGTGGTATTCCTGCCGAAGGTGATGATGAATTTTCATGTTGGACAAGCCATCACACTTCCAGCCTTCTTTGCTCTGCCCTTATCCTCGAAAGAGGAAGAAAGATTCCATTGTTTGGACCCCAGGAGAGCACTTAGCTTCTAGATTCACGGTGGCAAGGATCATTGGGTGGATGATTAGCTCTTTATGAGGTTCTCTGGGGCAAAGAAGGGCAAGGCAGTAGGGAAATGGACCATCTTTCGATAGAACACTCATTGAATCAAGATCTGCTACAAATTGGCCAAGAAGCAGTCTCCAGAACGTTTGCAGGCAAAGGCTGTTACCACTCTGCGCTGGTATGCGGAATGCCTGTCCTTGGTATTTGTCAGGCAGCTACATGGGAAACAGTGCATATGTTCAGGAAGCTCTATTGCCTTGGCAATCAGGTCTGTCTAGATGGGCATTTTGCCCGCCCGGTCCTGCAGGTCTTTTTAGTTGAGCTATTCCACAGATCCACCACCTTCGGAGGCACTGCTTTGGTATCTATTCACAAGGTGAGGAATCTGCAGTCAGAAGTACAAGTTACTTACCTTTGGTAATGCTCTTTTAGTGGATACTGTATCAGCAAATTCTTCACCGCTTTTGCACCTCTCAGATCTGTGGTCTGGTCCATTCCATCTAAAAATATCCCAGTTTAGAAACCTACACACTGGTTGTTCAATTGGTCAGTCAGCTCCACGTCAGAGGGTGTAGCTGGATTTATGAAAGAAGCTGACATTGTGCATGGTTGCGTTTATATACTGCTCATTAAATTACTTCAGGGGTTGAATGGCATTGAAACAGACGCGCCTGGCATCACCTGCAGGAACACTACTGTGAATTTTCCAGATCCAGTCTGGTGCCTGGGGATGTTCACAAGGTGTAGAATTTGCATTTAAAAATACAGAAAATTTGTTACCAAAGGTAAGTCACTTGATCTTCTGTGCTTTACACAGGAAATGACTGTAATGTGTAGTGTGATGCTTTCCTTCCATTTATGCGAGATACCACAAATATAGAGAGAGATATGGGAAAGGAAATGTCAGAAGATGTGGAAAGTGCACTGGGGCACCAATTGTAATGCAGGATGGGCTGCACCTACTCCACATGCAGTACTCCAAACCTGCAAAAACCTATCAACCCTGGTAAAAGCATAAGTGGTTAGGTGATACACATATCTTTTTACTGACTAGCTGTTCTATTTGGGAAACGGGCTTTATTACGTTACCGGAACCACGCCGGCCATAACCACACAAGCATTACCACACTTGCCTGAAACACACATGTGCCTGAACTACGCAAATGCGTGGTTTAGGCACCATGCATATGCGTGGTTCGGGCACACAGCTGGAACAGCCGAGAGAAGAACGCAGCAGCCGGGTAGGTGGGGCTTTCAGGAGGGTGGATTTTTAAGGACAGAGTGGGGTCGGAGGGCTTGGGGGGAAGGGGCAGTTTTTGGGGGGAGGTGGTTGGTGTTAGGACTCAGGCTGGAGGGAGCAGTTTTTAGGACACGGTGAGGTAGTTTTTAGGGTTCAGGGCGGGGTCAGGGGGTCGGGGTAGTTTTTAGGACAGGGTGGGGTAGGTTTTAGGATTCAGGGCAGGGGGGTCTGGGTAGTTTTTAGGACACGTGGGGTAGGTTTTAGGGTTTAGGGCTGGGGTTGGGGTAGTTTTTAGGTAGAGGGGGCTAGGTTTTAGGTTTCAGGGCAGGGGTGGGAGGTTGGGGTAGTTGTTAGTACACGGCGGGGTGGATTTTAGGGTTTGAGGGGGCAGGAGGTCGGGGTAGTTTTTAGGACAAGGTGGGGAAGGTTTTAATGTTCAGGACACAGGCAGGGGGGTCAGGGTAGTCTTTAGGAGAGGGTGGGGTAGGTTTTCGCGTTCGGGTGGGGCAGGGGGTCGGGGTAGTTTTTAGGACAGGCGGGGGTAGGTTTTAGGATTCAGGGCGGGGAGTCAGGGTAGTTTTTAGGACAGGGCAGTGTAGGTTTTAGGGTTCAGGGCAGGGGAATGGTGGGGTAGGATTTAGCGTTTGGGGATAGGGGTAGTTTTAAGGGCAGGGCAGGTTTTAGGGTTCAGGGCGGGGGTCGGGGTAGTTTTTAGGACAGGGTGGGGTAGGTTTTAGAATTCAGGGCGGGCGAAGTCAGGGAAGTTTTTAGGACAGGGTGTGGTAGGTTTTAGGGTTCAGGGCAGGTGTCAGGGTCCTATCTAGGACAGGGTGGGGTAGGTTTTAGGGTTTAGGGCAGGAGCCGGCGCAGTTCTTAGGAGAGGATGGGGTAGGTTTTAGCATTTAGGGTGGGGGTAGGGGATCGGGGTAGTGTTTAGTACAGGCGGGGTAGGTTTTAGGGTTTAGGTCGGGCAGGGGGGGTCGGGTAGTTTTTAGGACAGGACGGGGTAGGTTTTAGGGTTTAAGGCGGGGCAGGGGGTTTGGGTAGTTTTTAGGACAGGGTGCGGTATTTTTTAGGGTTTAGGGCAGAGGGAGTCAGGGTAGTTTTTAGGACAGTGCAGAATAGGTTTTAGGACAGTGCCGGATAAGTTTTAGGGTTGAGGGTGGGGGTTGGGGTACTTTTTAGGATAGGGCAGGGTTGGTTTTAGGGTTTAGGGTGGGGACAGGGTGTCGGGTAGGTTTTAGGACAGAGCAGGGAAGGATATAGGGTTTAGGACAGGGTTGGGGTACTTTTAAGGGTAGGGTTGGGGTAGGTTTTAGGGTTCATGGCGGGGATTACATTTAGGGCTCAGGGCGGGGGTGTAGGGCTCAGGGCAGGGGGTGAAAGAGGCAGTTTAAAGGGCTGTTGCGGGGTGGATTGCAGAGTATGGTATCAGGTGTAAGAGAGCAGGGCGGACGACAATTTACCATGTATGTTCCTTCACCGAACATGCTTTTACAACAAAATTCATTGTAAGGGCATGCATGGTAAAGGCATGCGATGAAAAGACGCAGTCGTTGTTGTGACCGTGTTCTTAAGGCATGAGGGATTCATGGATGCATGATTCCATCATACAACTGTTCTGTTTCACAGTACAAAATACCTCCGTGTTTACATGAAGACCTTATTCCTTCATATTTCCATTCATTTCTGACAGTGCGAGACCCAGAAGAGAAGATTATGCTTTACACAAAGGGTGCAGATGATGTGATTCTCGAGCGTCTCTACCGTGGCTCTAAGAACTATGATGTCACTGAGAAGGCCCTGGATGTGAGTAGAGTCCTTCTTTCTGGATAAGCAGCAATCTTCTGTTGCTTATTTTGTACTATAATAATCACGTAATCGAAGTATAAAGGTGGATAAATTCAGTCAGTATGAAGCACAAGCAGATTGTTGACTCATTCTGTAGTTATTCATGGCATTTCTTTCTTAATCAATAATCGTAGACAAGGGAGTAGCTAAAAAACGTCAAATGACCTCACTTTGAGCTATATGACTGCCGATGAGTGAGTGAGCAAAGCATGTGATCCTAAGCCTTCCAAGGAATTTTCCCCAGGAATTATTTCCTCAAGAAAATGTTCCTTCTTTCCTTTCCTTCATTTTTCTCCTTTCCATTTTCTGTCCTTCTTTCCATTTTCCATTAATTCCTTGCAAATTACTCTCCCATCTGCTTTCTTTTTTCCTCACATCTTTCCTTCTTTGTATTCTTCGTTCCTCCCTTCCTTCAAGCTCTTACTCCAATTGCCTCTCATTTTCACTGAGGCTTTCATTAATCCTCCATGTTTCGTTCCTTTATCGCCCCTTGGCACCACCCGCAACTGTGTCAAAGTATCTTTTTTTCTGTTATTTATTAGTTTCTCCTTTTGCCTCGGTCTAACTTGCAAACTTAGGGGCATATTTATACTCCGTTTGCGCCGAATTAGCGTCGTTTTTTTTTACGCAAATTCGGCGCAAAACTAACGCCATATTTATACTTTGTGTTAGATGCGTCTAGCGCCAAAGTATGAGGAAAGAGCGTCATTTTTTTGCGTGAACACCTTCCTTGCGTTAATGACATGCAAGGTAGGCGTTCCCGTCTAAAAAAATGACTGCGCCGCAAATGCGTCGTATTTATACTCCCGGGCAAAAATCACGCCCGGGAGTGGGAGGGCCAAAAAACCCCGCATTTGCGCCGGATTTTAGCGCCTGGGTCAGGGCAGGCGTTAAGGGACCTGTGGGCTCAAAATGAGCCCACAGCTGCCCTCCCATGCCCCCAGGGACCCCCCCTGCCACCCTTGCCCACCCCAGGAGGACACCCAAGGCTGGAGGGACCCACCCCAGGGACATTCAGGTAAGTTCAGGTAAGTATAATTATTATTTTTTTTTAATTATTTTTTTTGGCATAGGGGGGCCTGATTTGTGCCCCCCTACATGCCTCAATGCCCAATGACCATGCCCAGGGGACATAAGTCCCCTGGGCATGGCCATTGGGCAAGGGGGCATGACTCCTGTCTTTACTAAGACAGGAGTCATGTAAATGGCGTCTGGGCGTCGTTAAAAATGGCACAAATCGGGTGGAGGCGATTTTTTGCGTCAACCTGACTTGCACCATTTTTAAGACGCCCTAGCGCCATTTTTCCCAACGCCGGCGCTGCCTGGTGTACGTGGTTTTTTTCCACGCACACCAGGCAGTGCCGGTCTGCTTGCGCCGGCTAACGCCATTCAATAAATACGGCGCCCGCATGGCGCTTCAGAATGGCGTTAGCCGGCGCAAAAAGTATAAATACGGGCCTTAGACTCAAGGTTCACAGTTAAGAGCCATACAAAAACAAATTACCTGTCTATTAATACCACCACTTCTGCAGGAAACGTCAACGTAAAAATATTGTTGAAATATCATGATGTCAAAAATTTTGTGGGACGGAATGTTACAGGTAATATAGTGGTATTAAGTATTTAATATCGTTTTTTTTCAATTATGTTGCTTTTTTAGGACCTTTTCTGCTTTTAGTTTTATCTTCATTTATAGGTAGGTGGGTTGTTTAAAAAAAAAAAAAAATTATAATATTTTATAAACCGTTAATTTTTTTATAAATAGGATTTTGTTGATTAAATGATTAACTATGTAAAATATTTTATCTACAAGTTAGTTAATAGACCTATTTAGACTTTAGAGAGTTTTAAGCATATGATTAGCATAGTGCTATCCATGCCAAGTTAGAAATAGTCAAAACATTTTGCCATTTTCACAAAAAAATCTTTAGCCATAGGATTAGCATAGTATCATCTAAGCCGAGCTGAAAGGGATAAAAGCCTTTTTCCACTGTAGGCACAGTATTACAGTTTTGGGTTGGTAAAACAACACCCTGACATGTCACACTATTAGCAAAAAAGATCCCTTTCTAGCTCAGTGTGGATGGCACTGTGCTAACCCTATGGTGACAACTCTGCTAGAAACCTAGATGTTTAGAGGTGATCAGATTCAGTGTGTCACTCTTGTTGTAGGGTGTTCCATATAAAGGAGCTGCTCTCTGCCTTAACCTGAAATTAACTACCCAGATTTTCTTGCTTCCTGTTTTGCATAATTTATTCAGCACTGTAAGCCTGAGGTATATGAAGCATAAAATACACCTTTTAAGGCATCATCAACATTTATGAAAGCTACTAGCTCTCATATAGCACAGAACACAGGGAGTTGAGAGCCATTCTGAGCAAATACTGGCACTTGTTGAAGGGTGACCCTCTACTAGGCCCAACTCTCCCTAAATCTCCACAGATTGCATTCTGTAGTGCTCATGCTGTGAGAGACTCCCTTGTTTTTAGCAGGCTAGAAATAAAAACAAACACAACTTGGTTGCAAAAGAAGAGCTTCCATAGATGCCACAGATGTAGAGCTTGCAAACATGGGCTCGATATGGAGGAGATTATGTCGGTATTCTCCAGCAAACCCTTGGTCATTTGAGGACCATATCACTGCAAGACAGAGTTTGTGATTTATGTATTACAGTGCAAGTGTGGCCTAAGATATGTAGGCAGCACGAAACTAGAGGTTCACAAAAGGGTACTGCAACATATAAGAGTTATCACAAAAATGGATTAGTCTTACCCAGCAGCTAGGCACATGGGAGCAACACCAGTTGTTTAAAATATTTTGTGATTGATGCAGTCCCTGTGCAGCTAAGGGGTGGTGACAGGGAACGAAAGCTGATACAAATGGAGAGCAGGTACATAATAAAGTTAGAGAGTAAGACAACGAATGATCTCAATATAGAGGAGGAGCTTTACATATTTTTATGACCTCCATTGGCATAATAGCAAATCACAATACATGGTCAACCTTATGAGAAGTTCTAGACAACAAAACTTGTATGGGTAATTAAGAGTGGAACGTCAATTACCCGAGAAGTGTGTTGTCTTGTTAGAAGTTGCTTGTTACAAGTTGCAACAGTTGTCATGTCACTGATACAAGGGGATTACCACGTAGACACACTTAAGCTATCTCACCAGTATAATAAGTCATCAAACAATGAGGCAGTCATTGACAACATAATTGGCAATCATACATTATATAATTGAAGTGTTTATACCAGAAGTACAATCCAAACTATACTATAGCATGTGCATGGTAGCCCACTGGGGCTTGATAAGCATTTTGATTTAGTCCGTGTACACCTTCTGAAGGATATGAAAACATGGGAAAATGAGATGATGTAATTTGTTAACCCACATGGGTGAGTTTGGTATGCACATTCACCAGTTTGCTGAAGATGAACTGCTGACCATACAAAATATAGAACTCTTGCAAAATGTATATGTTTTGTATGATTGACACAGTGCATTTAATCTAATAATGCAGCCGACCTGGATGTGATGACTGTGTGCAAACCTTGATCAGTGTGTAATAAATGTTTAACAATTTAAAATATGCAAAAATAAACACATGGACAAGGAAAGCACTGAGCATACAACGGGCTCACTCTACCCAAGTGATTTGTCTCCATGGTGGGCTTCAAAACAATGCCATTCACAGAAGTGGGACATGATTGTCATGCATAGACCGCCAATGTTCTAACGTATAATGGCGACAATGGTGCAATATGAACTGATATGACTCGCACATCAATTTTTTGACCGTTTATAATGTTGACATGAATCACAGTAAATTTGATTGCACCAATGAATGAGATATTATGAATTTCAAGAACAGAATTGTGTTTTCCTCTTGCAATATTTTAGTGAGGAAAGTGAGTCTTTTGTTTATGTTTATGTTGTCAAGTAATCACATGAGGTGTTAAAAAAAAGGTTGGAAATGGCGCTGCACATTATATGAACAAGGCCAGTGTTGAGGCCAAGACATGTCATAGTGGACTAAGGCGCTATTAAATTGTTAGGTAAACTTAAGTGGTCTGCGCCTGAATTCTTCGAGTTGATGAGAGACAGGAGGTGCTGACATATATATATATATATATATGTGAGTGTGTGTGTGGGTGTTTGCGTGTGTGTGGGTACGTGTATGTGTGATTTTAATTGGTATGTAGTTTTTAATAATATTGTATTTTTAATCATTAATGTTGTAATCATATTTTTAATTAATTATATCAATTAGCAATTACAACATGTTTAAAATAGAATATATTTTAGTGTAATTGTTGAAATCTATGTTCTGATTATTATTTTAATCTTTATTTAGATTTCCTTTTAATTCAGGAGTGCAAATAGGAAATCTGACACTTCAAAAGTCCTAAAATTTCCCTACTGTTGCTTACGTTGCAGTAGGAATAGTAAATCTGTCTTCTCCAGAGTCCAACACTTTCCCCAGTATTGCTCAGCTAGAGGTGGGTAGTAGTAGTAAAGCTGACCTTCCCAAAGTCCAGCACTTTCTCCACTGGTGCTTGGGTTTGAATTGGAATGGTAATTCTGATCCATCCAAAGTCCTACACTTTTTCTACTGTTTTCCAGGTTGGACTAGGAGTTGTATATCTGATTCTCCAAAGTTCAATGTTCCCTACTGTTGCTTAGCTTGAAGTGTGATTAGTGCATTTCAGCCCCCAAAGTCTTAATTATTTTTTATTTGCATTTTTATTGTTTTATTTTTGTAATATGTATTTTTGTGATGTAATTTTAAATGTTATTTTAGTTCTCTTTTTATATTAAGTTTTTACTTTTTGGAGTATTATTTTTGTATTAAATTGTTTTTTATTATCATAGTGTTTGTACTTTTTATGTTATCATAACTTTTGGTAAGTTGTCTTTTTAAATATCGTTCACTGTTATTAATATTTTATGTTTACTAAATAGTTATAGATTTAGAACTATTTAATATGTTTTACATTTATTTATTTTAGAGTAGATCATTGTATTTTTTAACTGTGTCAAAATTATTTATAGAATTTCTATGTTATTTTTGTATATTTTTAAATGTAATATTTTAAAGTTATAATATATTTTGTAAAAATTAATATCATGTTAAATATTTTAAATTCAATATAACTACTATTGCAATAGTTTAAATACAATATATTTATCTTTTTAATAATGATATTTTGGTCTGTGATATTTTTGTTGTCAATATTTTTGGATTTTTCACAGAAAGTATGTAAACTCGATATTTGTGTCCTCAATATAAGTCGGGGATATTTTTGATTGCAGAGTATAAAGGTGCTCTACAATCAAAGTGTCATTTTACTGCATTCCTGGACTCACTGTGATGCCATCATCTCTTACTGGAGTTTATCAGATGCATTTTGACATTTTGTAAAATCATACTCTCCATTTGACTATGGATTTTTAATGTCCAATTTCTTCAGTATTGTGTTTGTATGTAGTGTTCCTACATGTCTTTAACTTTCACTGAACTCAGAAATAAACACCCATTTAGTTTCAATTTCCTGGTGGAGTCTTTTGTATTTAATATAGATTCTAATCTGTTCATTCACACATGTATTAATTGGTATAGTTATAGCTAACAAAAGCTTTTATACTACGTATGTAGTAAGACTTCAAGTGAGGTACTCTGTGATGTCAAACAAGTTCCAGTCTGGACACCCTACCTTATCATCCAAAATGTAACGGATTAGATGTTCTAGACACAGCTAGAGTGGCAGAGGCACCTCTTCTGTCTCATTAGCCTTGACCAGGTCAGCTAATTTAGAGCTGTCCACGTTGCCAGCATTTACATTATTCCCCAAAAACGTCTCCTGCGTCCATGGACAAGCCTCTTTGGGGGTGGATGAAACCTGACAGTAGGTCCACAAGGCCATATTGGCATGTTGAGTGTGTCAATTAGTATGTCATGACTGAAGATACTTTCAGAAGTGACATAACTGATGTTTGGGATGCCATAATAAGTGCTGCTTTTGGGCTAAGGTTTTATGTTATGAGGTACATGGCAAAGTAAAGACATGGATGCCAGCTTTCATTGTGTCCCATACTACATTTTTTAGTGAATTAATGTCAAATTCTAACAAAATCTTAATCCTACCACTATATATCTCATCATGCAATAATGCAGAGTGAATAGCCCATTAGAGTGGCACAGACTGAACCAGGATGGACAATGAATAACCATGAAATTGCAGCATGCAGCTAACAAAAAAGTAGCCTATACCTCAGTATTGATAATGAACAGGTGAAGGTCCTTTCTTGGCATGCCTCCATTACCATGGATCCGTTTTATCCTGTGAATCCATTAAAATAGTGACTGCATGAAATGCCCATACCATCTTTTTGCATCAGTTTGCATTGGCTGCATTTATGGCGGTGCACATAAAGCAGGTGAAATCATCTGCAACAATGCAGTACCCATTACAGGATTGCAGTATGCTTTAAATGTGATTTATCGAGGGGGACCTGTTTCATATTGTGTCTCAGACTAAATCAATGCTAAATCACAGTCAAGTAACTTCAGTCTTCCAGATACCTCTGAAATAAGCACTGGGATAAAGGTGGCTCCCTTCTTGATACTCATACTTGTGATAGCATTTCCCACCATACCATCCTAGAAATCATTGACTACAAGAGGGAACAGTGGTGTACTACTACTGAGATCCTCACTGCCTTTACTTATTTACATAAACAACTCTATACTGTTTCACTAGTTATGCTATTGATCTTTTTATGGATCAAGTGTCCCTTTCAACTCTGCCTGTGGTCCAACAAGAGCTACTAACTGCCCCGTCACTCTAGAAGAGCGTAGACATCATTCCCACTGTTCCATTAGGGAAAGCCTCAAAGAAAGCTATATAAAGTGATTGTCAATTAATTTGGATTCCTTTTACTTTAACTACTTAGTGAAATTGTCAAGCACATCAATTACTCCTTCTTGGAATTATGCTGAAATCATGGTTTCTCTTAAAAAGGATAAATGATTTCTATACTTGCATTCATATCACCAACTTGTTCCCTATGCTCAAACTACAATATATATGCTTACCGCCTGTCTCAGACAATTGGTAAAATAATTATGCAGTTAGTAACTCCCTCGCAGCATGGGTTCATTCCTCCCCAGGACATCACAGGTCATTACCTAGCCATGGTGTTGAGAGATTGGTGAGTATGAAGGACAACATCCACTGTTGTTTGTATTTCTCGATGCCTAGAAGCATTTAATTGAGTGGAATGGCCATCCCTTTGGGCTGTCACGAATCGGTTTGGATTGCCAATAGTATATTATTAAGTAGAAACAAATGTTGTACCAAGCCCTTAAGGCACTAGTAACTATTATTGGCATCCCTTTAGTTCATTTACTATTATGCGCAGCACCTGCAAGGATGTCCCATGTCTCAGACACTTTATATACTATATTCCCTTTTTTGCGGGTCTGAACTAAAGACATCTCCTGGAGCTCAAATAAAGTACATGACGTGCTAATCATAACTCCCAATGCCATCTCAGACATGCCATCAACTGGAGCCGCTGCGTCTTTGCAGGTAGAGGCTAACCACCAAACATGAAATCGAAGATCCATCAACTGTAGACCTAGTCGAAAAGAAATACATTGGCTTTTTGATGAATGGGAGCTGCCCTTCAACTTTTGAGCATGTTCTCATCTCATCAAAATGATCTTCTCACGTACCCTAGTATACCTATGTGGCACCCTTACAGTCTACTTCCTCTATCATTCTTTCAAAAACTCAAGCTGTCAATCTAAACATTTGAATAGGGACACAAAAGACCAAGGCACACCATCTCATGTCCTCAGCTTCCAGTAGAAAGGGGAGGTTGGGTGCTCCCTAACTTTCAGTTTTATTTCTGGGTTACCTTAGGGAAACATGTAGCCAAATTAGTACAGCTGTATCAACAACTTTCTTGTTCAAGTAAGTATATTTTGGAACAACACTCCTGTTATTTTTACTTTGATTCTTTAGGTATACATGGCATCCAAAACACGTCAAATTTAAGGTTAACAGCGCATTAATCACTTTCTGGCAAGATATCTGAAGTACATTTTACTTCCTAAATTGCATAATTGTTTAACGCTCTCCAGCAACTCTGCATTGCAAGAGAGCTTTATGGTTTCTAAATGCACAGGTTCAACTACAGTTTAAAATTCCTGCACAACTATATTCCCAAGGATAACTAAAATAATTATCTGTCATTGCTTCACAATTTGGATTTCAACACAGATCATTTTTTAAGTACTTGCATATTAGAGAAAGTCTTAATTTTCTTGGGTCAGAGCTAGACCTAGATTTACTGCCAGACATTTGATCTGTGATTGGACTCTGCTAATACTAAATTGTGTAAGTTAAGTCATGTGTCTCTGTATGTGATGGATGACCAACTGCCACAATGGTCTCTTGAGTGATCAAACTGGCTAGCAAGGATAAAACTCTATAAATGTTTATGCAATCTCTGTTCATGGGCTACTATGGGACCTCAATAGCCAAATTTAGATACCAGCATTACTTCATGCTGTATGATTTCTTTGTCACTCTGTGTAAGATTAATAAATGGAGGCCTGACCAACCCACCTCATGTTCAAGATGCAAAACACTCATCTTATGCTATGTGCACATTGCAGCTTTTCCTTCTATAATGTCACATTAGGACTCATTCTTGGCTAGGACGTCTGTTACAGCTGGTTGTACAGTGACCCTCTCAAAATATTTTATCAACTTAGTACATCCAAGTCTCCTTGAAGAGACAATTCGCCCATATGAGGTTCTTCCTTGTTTCTAGCCTTGTCCGTCTGGTCCATATTTTCTTCAAACTGTTTTATGGACTGATGTTTGCATTTCAAGACATTTTGTGGTTTTTTGTTTATTAAAGGGACTTCTTAGGTTTTGTGGCTCCTCTACACACAATGGTCATTTTCTGGCTGCTCACTCAACAACATATAGGTTGGAAGTTGGGACACTGATTTTTTAATACACGCCCACATAGCTTCTGTGGAACAATCCTTACACTCAGCCCTTTAATTCACTACTATGGAGCTTAAGAATGTTAGCTTTAATGTACAGGGCTCTTAACAACCCTGATAAATGGTTGGCTGTCCTCTCACTCCTGGATCTGTCTGGTGGTGATGTCTTTCTCTTACAAGAGACCCATCTACTCCCTAAAGTTACCTATAGAATGCACTCTCTATGGTTCCCACGTTAACTTTGGTCCCCCTGTCCTGCAAAGAAAGGTGGGTGGGCCGCCCTCTTCTTACAAGACTTTAAGGGGGAAATCTTATCTACACTGGCTGATGTTAAAGGGTGCCTTCTGGCAATCTGACTTCAGGTGGGTTCCTTTTATTTTACATTAGCGAATGTTTATGCTCCTATTGAACACCAAGAGGCCTTCATTATGGCTCCCTGGGCTTGATGCTTCCAACCCCTGATGCTGCAATTCTGGTGAGGGGGTGATCTGAATCTGGCTGTGGACACTGACAGGGACCGATCCGATTCACCTTGACCAGCTGACTACCTTCACCATCACCATCTGATGAGAAGATTAGGTTTATTACGACCTACTCCAATCAAACATTCAATTTGAGACGAGCACTTACCAAAAGTTGGCATATTCTTCAAACAGACCCGGATTTACAGGAGTTTGTGTGGAATAGTCCTGCACTAACTTTTCGTAAGGGTAGGACGCTTAGAGATAACCTCAGACCAAATATGGTGCTTAGTAGCATTAAACCTGAGAGTGGGAGATGTGGAATCTCAGGGTTTTATTGTTGTCATCAATGTAAAGCATGCAGATACAGTAAGGACTGCAAAAATGTAATATGGGGCGCTGGTCAAGGTGAATATGCCATCAAGGGTTTCTTTACATGTAACACAGATTTCTCTTTTAAATATATATGCAAAGCTTTTCACCAGTATTTTAGCACACAGCCTCAGCCCCTTAATGCCGGGGTTGGTCGATGCAGTGATAACACTAAACGCTTCTTCCACGTTATAGATAATGTCTAGCGATCACGCAAGAAGGCTGTGCTCCTGTCCATCGGGGCAGAAAAAGTGTTTGATCATGTACACTGGCCCTATCTTTTTGACACCTGTTGGAAATTCGGGATTGGTGAGCATTTCTGCATTTGGGTTCGTAGTATCTACAGCAGCCCCAGAGCCTCTGTCAAGGTAATGGCATGTCATCGCCACTGTTCCCTATCCAGAGAGGCACACGCCAGGGCTGTCCCCTCTTTTTTTTACTCTGAATGTGGAGCCACTAGTGCAACGCATGAGGGGCAAACTGAATATCATCCGGATCCCCATTGGGCGGGAAGAACACCTGATAAGCCTTTATGCTGACAACATCATATCAGAACCCATGCACTCGCTACTGACATTAGTAGATGAACTCCATGCCTTCGGGAAAGTCTAAGGATTTAAAGTAAATATGCAAAAATCATAGATTCCGAACCTCACTGTCAGTCCTGCTCATGAAACTATTCTCAAATTATTTTTCCCTTTCGTATGGGCAGCAGACGCCATCCCATACCTGGGTATCGCCTTAGCCCGCACTACCTCTAAAACAACAGCTGTTCATTATTAAGCTTTTGTCTCGCAGAGCAACTTTCACCCCTCATGGATGGGCAGAGTTGCAGTGGTCAAGATGACTGTCCTTCCACGCATTTTATATGTATTCCAGACCCTTCCTCTGGCACCACCTCCAACTGTGATTCGCTCTCTTCAACTGGCAGTCACTAAATTTACCTGGAACTGCAAGAAGCCCTTCTTGCACAAACATTTGAAATGCCGCTCGAGGGGGTATGGTGGGTTGGCAGTTCCTCACCTACTCCGGTATTACAAAGATGCACAACTCTGATTCATAGTGAAATGGGACCATCCGCTCTCGGAGAAGCATTTGACATTTATGGATCAAGATGTTGTGGGTTCCCACATATGGAAGAAGATGTGGCTCCTCTGTTAAACATAGGGCTTGGGGCCTATACTCCTCCCCGGTGACATGCCCTATTTTCGTAGTTGGACTCTCGATCTTAGCTGAGGCTGCTGGTTTAGGGATGACAGCACTTTTGTTTGTAGGCGACTAGGCCAATCCTACAACAAGTCGCAACTGTCAGCCCAACCCTCCCAGCTCACAAGTAGTACCTCACCAAAAACCTAAACAGTAACAGGTGATGTCCGGCAGCCTCACGCTGCGACATCTCAGTGGAGTCATGGTGGAACGGAGGTTACCCTCTTCTCACAGTAGTGATAAATCTCAGTCACACACAGGCAATGAAGGAGATGCAGGAGGGTTTTCAGTCTATTTATTGAAAGGACTACAATTTACGATAAAATGCATGAGCTGCAATGATTAGCATAATGCATAATAAAGAAGCATGATCGTGAAGATGAGAGTCGTGAATACAAAGACCCCCACCATCTTACAATAAACTTGAAATTTAAAATCCCTATCATAGAGAACCTAGGGCCACATGTAGGAAAGTCCGAGATTGCGACTCGGAAATTGCGAGTCAGTCCGACTCGCAATTTCCGAGTCGCAATCTCAGATGTAGAACGGTGTCTCAGACACCATCTGCGACTCGCTATGGGGTCGCAAACACCCACCTCATCAATATTAATGAGGTGGGTCGCATTTTGCGACCCCATAGCGAGTCCCTGCACTCACAGGGATGGTGGCCTGCTGAAGTCAGCAGACCTCCATGTCTGTGACTGCTTTTTAAATAAAGCAGTTTTTTTTTTCATTTTGCAGCCCGTTTCCTTAAAGGAAAACGAGTTGCAAAATGAAAAAAATACCGAAACCATTTGGTTTCGTTTTTTCAGAGTAGGCAGTGGTCCGTAGGACCACTGCCTGCTGTGAAAAATTTTTTTTGTTGACATTCACACATGAGTTACCACCAGTGTGACACTGGTGGTAACTGCGAGTTGCTTTGCGACCGCATTAGCGGTCACAAAGCAATTCTGAATTGCGATGCAAGTCGCAAATAGGAAGGGAACACCCCTTCCTATTTGCAAGTCGCATTCCCAAATTGCGAGTCGGTACCGACTCGCAATTTGGGAATGAGTATCGCGTTAGGCTGTTTGCAAGTCGCAAACTGCGATTTTTGCAGTTTGCACCATGCAAACGGCTACCTACATCTGGCCCTTTATCCCTAACCTGACGGGACCTAGGTGTGATAAACCTAATCTGCCAGTGCCATGTCTATGAGAAGTGCCCCGCAACCCTCGTTACCTTGGAATTAGGTCTAGGTCAGACTCCGTTGTGACACGAAGGCTGGATCTGCATCAAAGGGATGTGCAGCATAGATGGCGTTGATGGCATTTGGTAGGAATCCCTCTGATAACCTTGTCTGTGTGAGATGTGTTTATACAGATCTTGTAGGACCTCTGACGCAGGTATGTTCCCAAACAATAAATAAGGGGCAGGCTTCTCGCGGCAATTATGTAAACAATGCCCATGAAAAGTACATTATGTTCCTGTCACACATAAGTGGGGAAGGGACATGATGTGAATACATACGTACATCACTTGATTTTGACGCTGATAGTGACACCTTCACAGAGGGGCTCTGATAACGTAAATCCAAACATTGCTATAACTCTAAACAAAGGCAGCCATCTTAAAATAAATAATAAAATAAATAGTCTAAGACAGAGCTGGCTAAGTAGGTTAAATTAACTAGGTGATGGGGCACAGGCCTGCAAGCCAGAAGGCTAAGCTAAACTCCTGAGATCCAAACTAACAACTATCCACTACACCCTCCCCATTGCCGGAACAAGGATGACGCCATAATGATGACGCCATAGAAGGTATATGAGTCCAAGCTAAAATGCTATGAGCTAAAATCATGTTAAAATCTTATTAAAAAGTAGCTAAAAACATACAAAGAGATAAAATGGCAACCTTGACAAGCACAGCAGACCAAAATTAATCTAATGGAAGAAGGCAATTTGGCATAACATATAAACTTTTGAATAAAGTCAATGGTCAAATTAGTTAACAATAATCATGATCATGCAGAGTGTCTCCAAAGTCATTAAATGTGAGTGCATCCAGGAATGACTCCACTTCGTCGAAAGTCAGATCGATGACAGGATCGGCAGACGGATCCATGCTGTAGAGGTGTGCAGAAGCCTCAACCACAGGATCACCCGCGAAGGTAGCACCATCCAAAGTGCCTGAAGGAGCCAAATAGTTCACTAGGGGGGCCTCATAGGTGGCCTCACAAATCTGCCTCAGTCTCATGGGGCATGACTGTGAATGAACCCTCATCAGGAACATCAGCAGTTCTCTGTCCACAGGAGGCATTGGCGGAACAGCAAGACATACTGACGGTAAACACTCGAAGAGGCACCAGGTGCAATGAAAGTCAAGTTGTATGCACCACAGGACTGGTCAGAATGACAATGACCAATCATGCTCCTACTGCTCCAGCAACAGAGCACCAGAGAACTGCATTGTGCGATCACAGCACAGCTGGGCTGGTGGTAGTAGCTCCATCACCCTGCTTAGCTGAGAAGGCACAACCACTGCATATTAGGAACAACAGCAACAGTACTCCACCAATCAGTGCCAACTTACAACTTGAAAAGAGTGAATGGATAGCTGATGGGATGACTCCAAAGACAGTCTGGAAGATGGAAATGAATCCAGACCCAACAGCCTTAAAGAAATGTACAATCCCAGTAGTGCTCGAAGCGTTGAATATTCTGGAAACTAGCCCACCAAAGTGCTTGGGGAAGTTGGTATTGAATAGGGATTGTATCTCGGCTGATGATCTTGCTATCTGGGGAGGGTATGTCTCTGGCTGATGTAAACACCACTTGTTTTTTAAACAGTAGTTCCTTTAGTCTTCTCAGCTTGTCATTATTTACATTAGCAGTATCAATGTGAGGCCACATTTCTGCTACTCTTATCTCTTTTGTGGGAGGAATTGAACATGTCCACAACAAGTTACAATTTGAGACACCAAAATTGCGTAGGCAATTCCTGGTCTCAATCTGCAACAGCTCTGATTGACCAGGACCACATAAATTCCAATGGAAAGTATATGAAATGCTCGCCAAATCAAAGGGACGGGAGTCCCCTTCAGTAAGCATGCCAAGTTGATGACCCCCTCATTGCAAAAGCCGTGAAGTAACACCTGTTTGCAAATCATTGCATGACTAACAGTAGTCTTGCATTCCCTTCCACTCAAAAAGACCTCTGTTTCACTGTTCAGACATTTGAACGCAAAAGTCAACTTCCACTCTTCTTTAATAAAGCTATCTCCCAGTCGCTCATATCTGCCTACAGCAAAATGTTTGAAACATTTCGTGAAAGGAAAGGTGGAAATTGGCAGATTTATAATGCCATGTATGAGTCATTCTGTTGAAGGACTTTCTTCTACTGTAAAAGGCAGCTTTTCTAACTTTTCTATATTAAGCATGGTGTAACTCACTTCTTTTTTAGCCATTATCTGTTGCTCCCTGGGCAAATTAAAAGCAGAGAACAAGTCACTACTGTTAATTCATTTCCATGGGATGCAGCCATTTTTCAGAACCTGTAACATCCGACCTAACTGCCTGATGGAGCGCAGCTGCCTTTGTACTTGATGTAGAAGGGACATGCCATTTTGAATTATGTCTATTGCAGAAGACACTATGGCCCCCATTATGATAATGGCAGTAAAAGCCGCCTACTGCCAAAAGACCATCGCCGTTCCGTCTGCCATAATATGTCCCTAGCGGGATTTCTGCCACAAGAGGGTGAAAATTCGGCTGTGGCCATACTGGCAGATGGCGGTAAGGTGGCGCTGCTACCACCACCACCGCCACACCAGTAGACCGCCGCCAGCCATATTATGAAAAAGAATACGGCATGGCGGTGTTCTGCTGGCGGGTGCTGCTGGCTGTAGCAGCGCCCCGTCCCGTCACCTGCCGGAAGACGCCCTGGATCCAGGTAAGTCGGATTTCTGAAAAGGGGGAGTGGGGGGTGTTTGTGTGTGTGTAAGGGGTGGTGTGCATGTATGTGTGAGTGCGTGTGTGAATGCGGGTGTGTGTTTAGTGTTGTTTGCGTGCGTGTATGAAGGTGTGTGAGTGCGTGTATGAAGGTGTGTGAGTGCGTGTATGTATGGAAATGTGAATGTATGTCTGCGTGTATGTTTTGATGTGTGTGCGGATGTGTCAGTGAATGAATGTATACATGCGTGTATGTGTGTGTGGATGAGTGTGTCTGCGTGTGTGTGTGTGTATGGGGGGTGTGGATGTAGGGGTGGTGGGGGAGTGTTGGGGGGGACGGGCCTGCTATCAGTGACAGGGAAGGAACTCCCTGTCACTGATAGGGCCTACCGCCATGGTTTTCGTGGCGTTCCAGCCCGGTGGCAGCACAATGGCGGCCACCGGGCTGGAGATTGTTATTTCCAGCCCAGCGGCTGCTACTGCCATGGTGGTCGGAGTGGTACATTGGCAGATTGATTTCAGCTAACCCGCCAATGTCATAATGTGGCAGTAAGTCCTGCCAGCCTGTTGGCGGTACTACCGCCACATTAGCTCAGACCACCGGGGTCATAATGACCCCCTTTAATTTTAAGGGTGTAAGTACGGGACTCAGTAGCGATCAAGACAGGTTTAACTACATTCCTTCCCCAATGACCCTGTTCCTGGCCCACCCAACTTCACTCCTGGGATGCAACCTGAGCAGTTTGGTTGCTGGTGAGACGGTGGTTGTAAGTGGGTGGGCTCCCTCTTTGACTCTCGGGGGATAATACCCTTTGACCAACTAAAAATTGGCAATTGCTTAACTGACACAGACCAGGTCAGCTATCCCCAGCTGTGTCATTGGGTGACGTAGCCTGAGATATGACAGAGAATGGGGTGTTTGATGACTCCTTTTGAGAAAGGAATGCTTCTTACAACTGATGACAGACACCTTGTCTCGGAACTGTATGGTTTTCTGGGGAGAAAACACTCTCCAAGCAAATCTAAAGGACAACTTTGTTGGGAGACAGAATTACATAGATCCCTATCCACTAAAAATGGATGGACATTCTTTAAAGGGTTCACTAAGCCACGCATAATATGGCCAGCAACGAAACAGCATACAAAATTGCCTCCTATTAGTACCTGACCCCCTTGAGACTGCAGCAATGGAAGACTGGTGGCTCTCAGGATTATTGGTGGGGTTGTGGTAGCATGAGGACTATGCTACACCTTTTATGGCATTCCCTCAAGCTTACCCGATACTGGGAACAAGTCCTCCACAACATTGATACTGTCTTTAGTACCTCCGTCCCGAGGTTTCCAGCTTACATTATTCTTGGTCTTCCCAACCCTCTGACTTATCTTCTCCACTCTCTTAAAGGAAGACAAATGGCCCTGTCCCTGGGGGCTGCACACCATATTGTACTCTCTCTCTGGGGCATGGACAGAACATCAGATCACACCTCCTGGCTGCATTGTTGGTGGTATATTTTGGGGATGGAGAAGTTATCCCTAGCAACAAAACCAGACCACACCAGATACGGGGCAACAAGGCTTGGGTGCTGCCCTGCCCCAAAACATTGTAAATCTGGGCCTTTGTTTCCACAACCTCGACCTGAATTAGTATATTGCCAATCAGCCGCTGTCAAAAAAGGAGCATAGGGGGGAGGACGGAACAGTAGGAGTTCTTGACTTGTCTGTTATGTTTTACTCAACCTCTCTCTCCAGCGCTGCCAGCCTCTGGGTTGTATTCAAATTGTATTGTATTCAAACCTTCGTGGTTTGAATGGCAGTTTGGGACAGAAAGGACACTGATGAAAATTACATTGGAGGGCCACCATAAATTGGCCATGCACTTTGACACAATTTCCATCAGTGCCAGGTCCATCATAATGGATTTCACAATGAGCCAGCAGTGGCTCACAATCAGGAGAACAGAGTATGTAAGAGGGCAAATGGAATATCAATTTGTAGCTGATGTGCTTTACTGCCCTCATCTAAATTATGCCCTTAATCTTCAATCAACATGCCAATTATCTTCCCAGGAGAGTACCTGTGATTACTACTAAGTATGTAGCCAACAAGCTGTTTCTAGATTTACTACCTCTTCTATCAGCACAATCACCTTCTTTTACTGCGTATTTAACTCCCCGCTGAGTCAGTTATTCAGTCAAGCAAAACTAGGATAACTAAAGGAGCCTTTTGGCTTAATTTACTCTATCTTGGCCCGAGCACCGATCACCATGGTTTCTAACTATGCCTCTCTCTTGTCGATCGCTGCTTGGGAAAAACCATAGGAGAGCCAAGAGGGTTGACTTCAGAGGGGGGAACAGCCACTTCAGGTATGGTCAAATGCTTCTTTTCCGAAGGGGTTGGCAGAAAACCCACTAAACCTCAGGCATATTTTTATCTGTGTACAAAAATAGGGTGGGGACCATCCCATGCAGATACCTGGTTGACCCCTCCCACCCTAAAAATAGCCAGTGGTCTCTCTGCCTCCCATATGGGGCACATTGGGTATTTATCGCCAAACTGACTTTCCCAGGAGTGGTAGAAAACCTATGAGATAATAGGGATGTTTTTATTTGCATAAAGAAATTGGGGGGATGCCAGTCTGACCAGGCATGGGCCCACACCCTGACCTCTAATGTCCCAAACTTGCTTCTGCCCCCCTGTAGCCTACAGCCTGAATATTGAAACCATCCCAGTTGCAAGCAAGAGGAAATTTTAATTCCTTTGGGTGTAGTTTGACTTGTGGGCTGACAGAGAGCTGGTGCCAGAAGAATGACTGGGGCGTAGGTGTGGTAGCTGCAGTGCAGTGTCAGGTTGGTCAAGCCTTCCACGCCATTCTGTTTCTCATGTTTTTCCCCTGATGGTATGGTAAGCTTTCTGACCCCCATGGAAAGGGCAAATAGCTGAAAAATACTCCAATCCGCTCAACCAAAGATGGGGTGAATGCTACTAGGTAAACCAGGAAAAAAAGATGGGGTGGGTGTTTGACTATTTTGGTATCGAAGACCCCCAACAGATAAAGTATTTCTGCCCCAAGAGGGGGGAGGGGCAGAAAAAGGGGATTATATATCTCTTCCAGCCCATAGGTCCAAACTATGCTTGGAACAAAAGAACTGTTTTATTTATATGACAAACTTGGGTACTTCCAGCCAATGGCCAAAGTTTTACCTCCCTGCGTTTGCACACTTCTGATTCAAACAATGTTTTCCATCTGTTGCCGGACCTATTGCACTTCATGGGAATGGACCAAAACTGTAACCATGTGAAGACTTCATTAGAAATGCATTGACTTCACATAATCCAAATTTTGAGCGCTTCCTTCAGTGTGGATCATACGATCACTCACACAAAAGGGCACCAAAGGGCATTGTTCTCTCCGAAGAAGTGTAGGCATGCTGGGTGGTAGGAACTGGATGACTCCCCACTGATTCCAAAACTATCCCTCACAGAAATATTAGGAAAATCCATGATTTTAGCCAAAGTTTGATGTTTGCAGGGCTTTCTGCATAAGAAAACATAGTGGGCTCAACCTATGTCACAACACCCTGCACTCCCATGGGAATCTAGTTTTCAAACATGTCTGAGTTGGTAGGTTTCCTCAGGTCCTAGCCGGGCACAAATACTGAAGTTACCCCATTGCCAGAATGAGTGAATTTGAAAAGAAAAACCTTGTTGGGTTTTTGGGTCTTTCCTGTTGCAGGTAGTAGGCCCACCCATACAAGTGGGGTACAATTATTATCAGGAGGAATGTGGAAGTACAGAAAGTAGAATATTTGTTTTTTACCATCTGAATTTATCTCAATTTTGTCTTCCAAATGTAAGCTACAATGAAAGAAAGAACACAATTTGCAAATAGTTCTTTGAATAACATGATGTTATGGATAGCCCCACTTTCAGAGTTATACAAATAGCCACAACTCATTACCGTGGGCACATTTAAGAAATGCACAGGTATACAATGAAAAATCATTACAATCTCCAGCTTAGTTGATGGCTTTGGAACAATCAACAAACACTATACTTGCCTGCGACCAGAAGATTCTGATGGGCATAATGATATATTACTTTTCTAAATCAGCCACGGGGCAAAAAGTTACAGATTAAAACATGGTCCCTTATTTGTATTTTTTCCTATGTTATTTTACATTAATTACTATTTCAATGATTAGTTTTTTATGTAAGAGCCATAAGCGACCTATACAAATGTCCTCTTGGCTGAATTCAGAATGTTGCCAACTTTTTAGAAATGTAACGTTTTCTGGATTCACCCATGGTTTCACACCCGTTCCAACACAACCTGCAAGTAGGTAGAAACCACAGAAAATAGAAATAACTATTAATCCCTTAGACAATTGTAAAAGTTTTGGTAAAAACATATTTTCTTGTACAGAAAGTTTTTCAAATTTTCCAATTAACACACTTTCTGCTACACTTTGATATTTTTCCGGTTCGTTCCAAGAGAATCTCCAAACCCCTGGAACCTTTAAAATCCCTTACATGTGGGATATAATGGGACATATTTGGCCTAGATACATTTTGTGGAAAAACAGCTATGAAGGCTTAAGTGTGAATTACCCCAAGAATCCAAAAAAAGGGACTTGGACGGATGATGGGGGACTCTGCACTTAAGTGGTAAAATATGTGTTTTATGTCATTGCTTTATAATTACTGTAATCCCTTAGAATGGGTCCAAATTATGTCTGATGTGGACCCCATATCTGGAGTTGCAGAATTCTTCTTCTGAGGTCATTTACAATATATTAAGTAAAATCACCAATTCCAGATGCAATGGGAATCATTTAGAGAAATCTTTCAAGAAGTTAGTGCCCACTTTACATGTGTTTCCCCATTTTTAAAGCTGTCATCCGCTTCTTTTTCTGTCCCTCCTTATGATTCCCATGAATCATTTGAAGCTGGTGCAGGTGAACTTGAAAGAGATTGGGTTCCTTTCTCACTGGCGCCACACTCTTCCCGCTTCACACACACCACAAACTACATAAATTGGCTATATTTAACCAAATGCGCCATAGATTTACATCTTACTCCTAGAGATCATAAAAAGGGGTATGTTTCCCAATAATCATTCTCAGTAAAAAATGAACTTAGTCGTTCTGTTCAGGTTAGCTTATTTATTCATCATTAAGACCTTGTTTATTGAAACAATATTCACTATCAATTTGCCCCGATAATTCTCTAAAATTAAAAAGTGTGGCTGCCCGTACTGTACGGTCTCGTGCGAAGTGTGCTGGTCCCCTACATAATGAGGTAGGTGTGCGGCTTCCTGTGTTTTTCCATGCCTTGAGTATGTCTGAGTGGTTGGAGAATGTGGGCCACCTCTGGTGATGTCCTGTGTTAGGTAAATAGGTTCTCAATGTGAGTAGGTCTTGCTCGGAGATAAGGGATATCAGATTCTCTCGAGGCTGAGCTTCATTTACATACTCCACTTTTGCTGGCCCTGTTGATGTTCTATATCAGGAGGGCATTTGTGTTGTAGCCTCTAACGTAATTTGTGTCATGTATGTCACATTGGTTATTTCTTAAGGAGAGAGGCCTCTGACATCCCCAGCTCAGCCCTGTGTCATGTGTCTGGCTGGAAGATGGCCCTGGTCCTTCATCTTGTTGTTGGCTGTGTGAAACAGTCAGCTGTCAAACGAGAGGCCTCTTGTTTTTTAGGCTGAGCAGTGCTGGTACATTAAATACCACTCCTGGCAGTTTGTATTTTACCATTTTCGCAATTTGGGTATAGAGCTACCGCAAGTCAGAACGAGTACCATGTTGCATTTTCAAAATATACTTGCAGATATTCTTAGTACACTGGTAAATCAAATGTCATGTTTTAAACTAGCTGGGAGATTAAAGGAGGGAAGGAAGAGTTAAGTTCTTGCAGAGGAAGCAATGAATGCTCCTTCTTGCTGTCGAAAAAAGTGTGGAACTGAGCGATAAGTCTTGACTGTCTCATGCGATTTTACCAGCCGTAACATCAGGTACAGTGTTCCAACACTCAGGAAAAACAGCTGCAGGAACACCGGACGACCCAGGATTCTGCTCTGCTAAAATCGTAATATTGGTAATATAGCGTTATATATGTGATATTAATAATCGTATTCAATTATTTTCCTTATCAGTTTTCTCTTCTTCCTCGTTTATTTCTTTTTGTTCTCTTTGTCATCTTTATCCCTGCAGTTCGGGGTCATTCTACAGGATGAACTTGAGTTTCTTCTTGAAGTTCTCTGATCGGTTTCCTAATAGTCTTACAGTTGTCCCATGATTTTTTTGATTGGGATCAGGGTGTTTTTTCTAAGTTTCTTATTGTTTGAGATTCTCTTCTCATATTTTCTAGGTTCATGATAAACAGTCAGTGGCTCAGTATTTCTCAATCTGGCTTCTCTTCGCTAACGGCCGCATTTACAAAGCTTTTTGTTGTCAGAAATTACACTTACAAAGCTAAACCTCGATTTGTGGGCACAACTAAATCCAAATTCACGGAATCGTGATTTCAGAACATTAACAACACAAATGTATATTTACTATGGTGTGAAATGTGCTAGGATGGTGGGTTTTCTGTTGTAGTAAGTTTAGGAGGAGGGAATAGGTGCTCTCAAGAGAGGAGCAGAGTTTAACCATTAAGAAAGTGGTAACCACCCACAAAGGCATTACTTTGTACTCATTCAAAATCTTTCCTAATGTTTTCGTACCCAACCTACGTTTGTACCCAAATGTCACAGGTAAGTGTGAAAATGTAGTGTAAGAACAACACTCAACTATTTCCAAGGTGTGTAATGAAAGGAATTTCTTGACAATAAAACATATTATTTTCAAGAAAGAGCTAAAAAGAAAGTTAAATGGAACAGTGGTCGTTTCCACCGCTTTTGGGTGCCTGAGTAAGTGTAGGACAGCAGGACTGTGTGTTGAAATCGTAGATTTGCAAACATTACCATGAATACTCCTGGGTATTCTGACAAAGTAGCAAAAATCATAAAACAGATCACAACATAGAAGCATATTTCCTCCTTTTTATGAAATGATTGTGAATAAGCTCCCGAGATGTTGGAGCGGATAGTATGTCTACATTTTTATTATTGCATTTTTGTCTCTACAGTCATTTGCCAGTGAGACACTGAGAACCTTGTGCGTGGCGTGCAAACACGTGGAGGAGTCGGTGTACATTGTGTGGAGCAAGAAGCACAAGGAGGCGCTTGTGACACTAGAGGACCGTGCAAAAGAACTTGACGCTACTTATGAAGAGATTGAAACAAATCTAGAGGTAACTACATGATCGCCCTTGGGTTGTAAGAATGGTTAACTGCAATTTTGAACTTTTGTGAGAGAAATTGTGAACCTGTTTTTTTCTTATGTTCAGTGAACATTTTTAATTGGGAAGTTGGGTTGCTAATCATCATTCTTTTTATATGAAGCAGTGTTAAAAATTCATGTCTTTTGTATTTTCTGAATAATTTCCACTGCTTCATTTGTGATAGCCTGGTCAGGTTGTAGGGCAGGTTTCGCGATGCCGTAAACGCATTAAAGGTAGCCCATGATTGAAAACTATACCAGCTTCACAAAGCAACGGCCAGCGAACGGTCCTTGCCTTCTTCAGATTGAAGAAGGAGGGATGATTCGCTGGATGCCCCTGTGCCAGACTCCTATGGGCAAGGTAATATGAAAGTAAATCCAGAATAATGTTCCAAATATGAAAGTGTTTCCAAGTCTTCGAGAAGAAGATGAAGAAAGAGCACCTCAGGAGAGGCAAAGTTTAGCGAAGCTTAGAACAAAACTTTCCAACATAAAAAATACAAAACAATCACTACAACACAGAAAAGCTCAAATAGCTGACAACAAAAGTAGAAAAAAAAGCAAAAGTGAAAGAAACACGGGAAGGCAGTGCAAGAGGTGTAGAGTGCGACTACAAAAGAATGATCTTGAAGCATTGCAACACACCTCAAACACAGCTTATTCAGTTCTTGTAGTGTTTCATAGACCCCTTCCTGTAAGCGTTGGAAATATTTATGTCAGCCATTTTGCCTTTGTTTCTTACTAGGTGAAATTGTCCTCCAGATTAAAAAAAAAAATTATAGTCAGCATGTAGGTCTTGCTTGGATAGATTGGACCAAGAAAACCTTGTTCGGAGAGTTGCACCAAGAAGAAACATGCCCTTGGGGATTTCCTGTGCCGAGTGCAGGTACAAAAACACAGAGGCCAAATTCTAAAGACACAAGGGAGCAGATACCCTCACACAATCCCACAACCTATCCCACATGGGTCAAGGGACAAGGAATCAACGCAAGCAGAGGAGTAACACAATATAGGTGCATAGCAAGAGCATCACAACTCACCTCGGGTTTACCCAAGATGAAGAAGGATGAGGGAGGCAGTGTGGCACTGTGACAACATCTGTGTCATTTTGTATTATGGTTTCCACCAGAGAAACTGTCGCTTAGAAATACTACGTCATACAGATGGGTCAGTGTAGGAAAGTACCCTCTTTTTGCCAGGGTTACCCCCATTTTCTGCCTGATGTCAGTGTGCTTGACTGTGTTCACTTGGATCCTGCTAACCAGGACCCCAGTGATTATGCTCTCTCTCCTCTAAATTTTGTTGCTGCATACTGTTAACTCAGTATTTCACCCAAAATTGACATACTGGTGCCCCCTTATAAGTCACGAGCATATGGTACCTGGTTACCCAGGGCATTGGGGTTCCAGGGGACCCCTATGGGTTGCAGCATATCTTTTGCCACCCATAGGGAGCCCACGCAAAGGCTTCTACAGGACTGCCATTGCAGCCTGTGTGAAAAGGTGCATGCACCCTTTCATTGCCATTTACACTGCACTTATGAGTCACCCCTTATAAGTCACCCCTGTACCAGGCCCTCCAGCCCTAAGGGCAGGGTGCATAGTACCTGTGTGTGAGGGCACACCTGCACTAGCAGAAGTCCCCCACGACCTCCAGGACCATTTTCCCGGACTTCGTGAGTACGGGGACGCCATTTTACGCGTGTACTGGACATAGGTCACTACCTATGTCCAGCTACATAATGGTAACTCCGAACATAGGCATGTTTGGTATCAAACATGTTGGAATCATACCCCACTGCCTTTGCAAGCATTGGTTGTACGATTCCACGAACTCTGGGGCCTCCTTAGAGGACCCCCAGTATTGCCATTCCAGCTTACTGAGGTTTTCTAGGCAGTCCCAGCTGCCACCTCTCAGACAGCTTTCTGCCCTCCCGTTCCTTGAGCAGCTCAAGCCCAGGAAGGCAGAACAAAAGATAGCCTCCACAAGCCACTGGAAATGCTTTGAAGGACATATTTGGTGCCCTTCTTGCATAATCTAGTTTACACCGGTGCAGGGACCCCCGAAGAAACTGCATCTGGACCCTCTAGGAACTCAACAAACTGCAACAAAGAAGCAAAGACAACTTCTGCAACATTGTATCTTCAGCTCCTGCCAGCAACTGCAACTGTGTCCTGGTCATCCATCCTCAGAGGACAGCCTGTCTTCAGCCTGCACCTGAAGAATGAAGGAATCTCCCTTGGAGTGAAGGAGTCACTCCCCTCCTTCAGCAGGCACCTCTCTGCATCGATGACTGGAAACGTGGGTCCCCTCTCCTGTTGAGTTGCGTGGATCCAGCATCACGGGTGGTGGACTGAAGTGGTCCCGATGGTCCTGACGTCCTACTGTCCAACTTGGGTGGAGGTAAGAGCTTGACTTCCAACGCAAGACAGTACCCCCTTGCACCGTGTGTTTTGCAGTTGCCAAGGTTTGTTGGCATCCTTCCTTGAAGTTCTTTGTGCACCGTGCAGCTCTGGACCCCAGCACTCTATCCTGTGATGCACAGCTTCCTGAGAGGTTCTCCGGCGGTGTGGGATCCTTTGTTGTAGTGCTGCGTGGGCCACCTTTTGCACCTTCTTTGTCCCCGTGCTGTGAGACTCCTGTGCACACTGCCTGTTCTTCTGAGGGCTCTCTGAGTTACTGAGAGCCCCTCTGACTCACTCTCCTGGGTAGAGTCCATCAGGTCCCTCCTGGTCCCAGGTAGCGCCATTTTCTGCTAACCGTGAGCCTTGCGTGTGCAAAGGCTTGTTGGAAGAATCCAGCAACGCAAACCAGACTACAATCTTCCAATCCATTATGGGATATCATCTGCACCAACCAAGAACCCACATCCGTCTTCTTGGGTGTAGTACTGACTGTTGTTCTTGACTGGTGGTTCTTCTTTTGCACCTTCATCCGAGTTAGCAGGGGCTCCTGTTCTCCCTGGACTATTCTGTGCTTCTTGGACTTGGTCCCCTTCTTCCACAGGTCTTCAGGTCCAGGAATCCACTGTTGGTGTCTTGCAGTCTCTTCTGGTTCTTGCATTATCTTTTTTCACATGTTCTTGTGTGTTCTAGGAAAGTTACTGTGATTTACTCCTGCTTTCCTGGGCTCTGGGGTGGGTTCTATTACTTACCTTTGGTGTTTTCTAATACTCCTAGCGCCTCTCTACACACTATACTTGCCTAAGTGGGAAATCGATATTCGCATTCCACTTTCTTAGTATATGGTTTGTGTTCCCCCTAAGCCCATTTCTAACTATTGTGATTTTCACTATTTGCAGTTTTCTAACTGTTTTTTCACCTGATTTCGCCTACTAGTGTATACAATTTGTGTATTACTTACCTCCTAAGGGAGTATAGTCTCTATGGTATATTTGGCATTTGTGTCACTAAAATAAAGTAGCTTTATTTTTGTAACACTGAGTTACTTTAATGTGTGTGAGTACTGTGTGACTACAGTGGTATTGCATGAGCTTTGCATGTCTCTTAGAAAAGCCTTGCCGCTCAGCTACAGCTACCCCTAGAGAGCCTGGCTTCCAGACACTGCCTACATTTCACTAATAAGGGATAACTGAACCTGGTATAAGGTGTAAGTACCTTAGGTACCCACTACAAACAAGGCCAGCATCCTACAGCCAGTGATGTCTGGGCCCTACATATTCCCAGCATGTCCCTGACACTATAACTTTTGAATGTCCATCGTTCACAAATCCTGCTCATGCATAGCTGTAGCCATTAATCTCTATAGAGTTCCAAGCTCTTTTCAGGTGGATTATTGGACCTATGCTATGATGTCACCCTTTACAACTTGACTCTTTGCACATTGAGACTTTTAATGGGAAATCAGAGAGAAATGTCTGAGGTTCCATGGCGTCAAATTAGAGGACTCACATGGTCAATGAAGTGACAGAATAAGACATGTGCCAAGGGAAATTCCTTATTTTTGCTGAAACCTAGTCAAAGAGAGACAGGATACAACATTGTTGGATAGCAGCCATACCATAATCTTGGCTGGATGTTAGCAATGATTTGTGCCCTAAAGATACAGTTGCAGTTTATGGTGGCTGGCATCACTCATTCAAACTAGAATGGCATGTGGTATGCTGTGGGTGTTGCGTAGTACCTTTTTTCCTGTGGCTACACTTTTCAATATGACAACACCAATCTAATTGTTTAGTAAGGGTCAACCCGAGGTAATCAAAAGTGTGAACATGGTCCAAGGGGATCCCTATGAGCTTGGGCCTTGGTCTTGTAGAGTGGCAAGGGTTTAAGACCATATATTTAGTTTTGTCTATGTGTATTTCGAGTCCCCTCTGGCTACAAAAACTCTCAAAGCAACATAAGATTTTCTGTAGCCCCATAGGTGATTTTGATGTTAAAAGAGTGTTACTTCTTGAAGTTAAATTGATTCAAAGGGCCAGATGTATGAAAAAAGCCTTTTGCGATTAGGAAATAGCGATTTTTAAGCAATCGCTATTTCTGAGTCGCAAAATTCTTTGTAACAAATTTGCAAGTCGGAGATAGCGATTTCTTAAAAAACGCTAATGCAATTTGTGAGGTCCAAATACCGAATCGCAAAAATATTTGCGATTCGGTATTTGAAAATCGCAAATTGCGAAAACGGTCACCTGGCACAGCCTGATGATATCACAAGCAGGAAGTGAATCAGCCCATGCTGTTTCCAGGTACCACACCCACAGGAGCAGTCAGAGAGTCACAGACCAGCCCCAGGGAGCAAGTTTGTGAGCAAGCCAGGACCTGACATCAACATGGCCAATGCTGGTAATGGGAAGGAAAAGGGAGAGAGGAACAGGAAGCTGAAATTCAGTGAGCAAGAATTGAAGGTGCTCACTGAGGAGGTGGTCAGGAGCCATGACCGGCTATTTGGGAAGAGCTCACTCCAGGTACCAGAGAGTGAGAAGCGAAAACTCTGGGCTGACATCCAGACCAAAATTTGCACAGTGGGGGTTGCGCAGCGCTCAGTGGAAGAGATACGCAAGAGGTGGTACGACCTGCGTTCCCGTGTCAAGGAAGCTAGATCCACCGGAACGCAGCAGTCCCTGCCCCAGCGTCACTCAACTCCCCGCAGGAGGCCTCGCGATGCAGGCACACAGCATACAGATGTAGGTGAGAGCCCATCAGTCTTTGGTGGTCTGGAAGCATCCATGCTCAAAGTGCAGCACCTGCAATACAAAAACATGAGGGCAATGCAAAGGCAGCTGCAGTCACACAATGCCAATATGGGAGGGCTGCAAAAGCAGTTGGAGTGTCTGAATGCAAATATCTGCAAGCTGCATGAGGGACAGCAAACCGCTGCAGAGAACACCAAGAAACTGACAAATGCCATTAAGGAACTCTGTACTGAGATCAGGCATGAGCGAGCTAGCCGCCGCAGGCGCGAAAGGTAATTCATGGGAATGTTCAGTGGCTTTTTTCAGATCTGTAAATCGTCTAGCTACATCTACTGCTCTGATATTGCGGCGTGCTGTGGCCGCACAGGTGGAGGCAGCACATAGCAGTCGGGATGTTGCCAAGGGATTGGTGCAAATTACCAACGTTCTGGATGCTATGCTGACAGCACGCAGTGCTACACCCAGCAAACTGGGAGTTGGGGATACTGAGGAGTCATCTAGCCTCAGCAGACTTGCAGTGCCCGTGATGGATCCTAGGCGTCGCAGTGCCAGGCACAGTACTGCCTGTGAGCCTGATACAAGAGGTGCCGGCGAGGCCACTGCGCACTCAAGTGGAATGCGTGGTCGTAGAAAGTGACATTGAGGGCCACAGGGGGACTACCTTCACATGTAGAATTACAGTAAACTATGATGACAATAGTGCAACACTGTTAATGGCTCATGTATGACTCATGTGTATTGCTTTGTCCTAGTGACACGTATGTTACCTGAAGTCAAGGTAATAAAGGTACTAACTACCGGAATACATGTCAGTGAGGTTGTGTTGTCATTACTTACATCTAAAATGGTTGTGTGTGATGTCAGCATGCCTTTGCCTGCCCTCTGCTGCACTGGTCCTGTCTGCTGGTTGTAGGGGTGGTATGGGATCATCATCCTCATCTGAGTCTGGCTCCGATATTTCCACAGGTATGCCCCTGGTGGTAGCTATATTGTGCAAGATCGCACATGTGGGCACTATTCTACAGGTCGTGTCCGGGCTGTACTGTAGTGCCCCTCCACTTTCGCGGATGCATCGGAAGCGACTCTTCAGTAGGCCAAAGGTGCGCTCCACTACATTGTGGGTTGCCTTGTGGGCTGAATTGTATCTCCGCTCTGCTGGTGTTGCAGGATTTAGGTAGGGCGTCATCATGTAGGTGCGCACTGCGTAGGACTGTCTCCTGGAAGGAACAGAGGGTATAATGAGTAGCTGAGCCATCTGACGGCACACTGCCATCAATGCACCATTGTAAAGAGGGAAATTACCTAGTAGATATCCTTCACCAAATTCCCCAGCTAGCAGTCTTGTGTGAATCCCGCTGTGGCAAAAGATGTACGAATCATGTGTGCTCCCTGGGTACCTGGTCACGAGATCAGTTATGATGTAGGAGGCATTGCATATCACCTGTATGTTCATTGAATGTTGGTATTTACGGCTGCGGTACACATACTCTGTGGCCAATGGTGGACAGATTGCAACATGTGTCCCATCTATGGCACCTAGGACGTGGGTAACTGTGCTATCTGGTAGAAATCTATTTTTGTCTGCTGTATTTCCTGTGGGGTGTGGGGGAATCTGATGTACTGGTGTATCCTGCTCAGCATGGCAATTAGAAATGCATTGAAAAATCTAGAAAGGGCACTCTGTGATACCTCTCCAGCTGCTGCTATGACCCCCTTGATAGCTCCCTGAGGCAAGTAGGTGCAGGGAGCATAATACCTGCACATGTGTGGGTATGCTGTTGGTCCTGTGTGTTGTGCGCTGCAGTATGGGTTGTAGCTCAGCTATCAGGTCAAGTATCATAGCTGAGCTCAACCTGTACTTCTCAAATATTTCCTCCTCAGTTTGGTAATTTGCATATGCAAAAGGCCATTCTGCAAATATTCGCAATTTGTGATTTTTTCATGCATCAAATTGCGACATGGTTTTGTGTGTCGCAATGTGCGTATCGCAATTTGCGACGAGAAATACCGAATCTGTATTTGCGAGTCGCTATTCGTACTGGCGACATGCAAATAGCGATTCGGTATTTCATGTCGCAAAATGCGACACGCAAAGCCATGTCGCTGCGCAAAAAATCGCTATTTTGCAATTCCTTGTTTTTGGCCTGCGAATGCCTTTCATGCATCGCAAACCACGTTTTTGCATTCGCAAACGGACGATTTCTGCGAATCGCACCATTTGCGAATGCAAGTTCGTTTGATACATCTGGCCCAAAATGACTACTACTGCCAAATCTGCCACATCAGCCTGCTTCCTTACATGCTCTATTATACCATGGCTTGGAGGGTCTTCCTTCCAAAGGCCTTTTTTGTGGCCACATGAAAGAGTTTCTTTAAATCTAAAAACAATTTGTTGTGAATGGAACTAACCTTTTCCCAACTGGCTCCCTGGCCTGAATCCCCCATCTGTGAGGAGATCCTCAATCCTGCCTGCAACTAGGGTGTTAACTTTCCTGAACAGCTCCTGCAAATTGGCCACTTCACTCTTGCTAGACACTCGAAATCTGTGATCAAATGTTTCTCCGGAATTGACCCTCATACAAAAGGGGTAGCTCAACCTCAAGGACCAAAGCATTAGGGTTACTGTGATATCTCGGCACAACAACCATATCAATCAGAAAAGGCCGAGCTCTTACATTCACCAGAATATAATCAATAAGGCTAGTGCCAGAAGCATGGTTGAAAGCATACTTCCCCTCCTTATCAGAGCAAATTATATCTTTCCAAGCTTGAAAGCCCTGCTTCATTGTAAGGGCAATCATTTACTAATGCTTGGGGCAACCATTATTTTTTTGGGTGTGATTAATATCTTGGGGATGCACCAGACATTATCTTCTTCTTGAGTGCGTGCTCCTGCACTGTCTAAGGACTCAAAATGGCAGCTAAAATCCCCACCCTCGAACTTCAAAACTCCTGCTGGAGCAGTTGCCAAATGTGAGTTTAACAACTCAGCAGTGGGAAAATCACTATTAATCACACTTTGCCTCAAATACACATTGTAGAAATAGGCTGTTAGGGACGGGAGGACCAATGAAACACAGAGAATATCTGGAGAGGATATCAGAATTTCCTGGACCTTACAGGTTAACACAGTGCTAACCCAGGTTGTCAATCCCCCTGGAGGCCTACCCTTGCATTTGCATACTGCCTCTTTACTGAAATTAACATACCCTGCATGATGCAATGGCCTACTGGACTAAGTTTCTTGAAAGAAACAAATAAAATGAATTTCTATGAACTTGACCCATTCTGGAATCTCAAGTTTAAACAGTAGCCCTGCTACATTTCAGGACAACATTTTAGCTGCAATAGTCAAACATTTTGTTGATGGCTCCACATGATTGCTCAGACTTAAAGGCTCATCCCAATCCGTATAGGAGGCTGTTTGAGGCAGGGTGACAGTGTGAACACATGTATCTACAGGCCTTTGTCTGTGAACTCTACGATAGAACTGACTTGTCTCACTTTGGGATATTCGTGGATCCACTCAGAATACCTCCAGGGGCTTGGGTCTCCTGAATGATCTTCTGGTATCCGTTCTCCAGTCCCCATTTGACTCTATGGTGGTCTGTAACCCAGCATTAGAAGCACCCATATTGCTATACCCTGTAACCATGGAGCTCCCTCTTGCCCTCCGCATAACATTACAGTATTCCTGTAGTCCTTACTAACCGCCCATCCCTTGCCATGGGAGACCAGGTAAAGGAGTGAGAGGTCTAACTAGATTCAAGTCATCCAACCCCCTCCAGGACTTTGACACAGTTGTAGGTGGGAATTTTGAAAACATCTGGTCTGCTTACATGATCAATGAAAGCTATCAGTGACGCTGGAGCTGTCTGGTTATTGGTCCTATGTACAAACCTATCAAATCCCATAATATTGCAAGGTTTGTAAAAATACCCCAACGGCAGTACATCAATAGTAGACTCTCTACTGGGTAGACTAGAGGATCAAATAACAAGCTACGCACTACCTGAGGAGACCTACCATTAATAATACAGTCACAGTGGTGGTCCTTGGACCCAGACCCCAACCAACCCACCTTTCGAGTTAATAAAATTTCAATAGCAATATCACAGGAAAAATTCTTATGTTGGACCAACCAGTTCAAACATTTATTTTTCAGCTCTTCCCGGCCCTCCCTCTGGTCCACGTGCAGCAAGGTACTCCTGTTAAGATTGTTACATATGGGCAGGATGTGGGTGGAATGTCTATCAAAGGCTGTCTCTGCTGAGAAACAAGGACATTGGACAAGGATGGGGTCCACCCCACTATCACGCCTGTGTGGTTCGTTCAGACATGGCTAGTTAGACCATAATTGGGCACAATACCCAGGATCACACATTACGGTGGTCAAGGTCATCAGAAGCTGGATTAACCTTTTGGTTGAGAGTATTGCCCTTGGTACGCTCCAGGGCTGCACCAATTGACTGTAATACTGGCTCTGCTGTAATTTGACAGTATCAAGCCCCTTTTCAATAGCTTCTAGCCATGCTAATATGGGGGACAACTCTATTAGCACAAAGTCTTTGTACAGTATTCTCTTGGCAGAGGCTAGTAGGCTCCAAAAGATCTGAGTCTACCAAGGGGTTCTCTGAGGGTGAAGATGACTGAGGCAAATGATGCTCCCTAAACCATTTAGCGACTCTTGAAGACTGGGAGGTTTCTTTGGGGCACGCCCCTGCTGCAACAGAAGTAGATGATAAACACTCAGAGCTAGCTTGGCTTCCGCCCAAACCAGTTGAGTCAGCTAACATTGTAGTGCAAGTGGGATTATGCGGTAATGTACCATCAGAGTCCGAGCAAAGCCAGCCCCCAGCAACAATCTCCTTTTGTTTAGTGTGATTTCTCTGGAGATGATCCCCATTGCCCTCTGCAATATGATGTCAATGCTAGTTCTTTTGAGGGGGAGCATGATGATGGAGCCTCCTAGCGCTTTCTTTTTGCCCATTATGCCTGTTATGCTTTATGATGTCTGGGGTTCCTTCATGCAGCGGGAGGAGTCGCAATGGGTGGGAACCCTCATCCTCCGATCAGTTGGCCAGAGTTAGCTGAAGTGGCTGGGCAATCCACCCCTCCCAACATCCCCCATACAAAATCTGGGAATGTGGCTGGATAAATCGCTGTCCATGGACAAACAGGCCAACGAGCTTGCTGCCATTTGTTTCAAGGTTCTTAGAACCCTTCATAAAATCCTGAATATTATTCCAATTTCATGTCAAAGAGCAGTAGTCCAATCTTTGATTCTTGTGTGGCTGGACTACGGCAACTTATTGTATCTTCTTACCCCAAAATATGTTGTCAAAAGGCTGCAGGTCATGCAAAACGCTGCGGCCAGAACTCTGCTTAAGCTACTAAAATCTGCCTCAGTAAAGGCTGCCATGGCCTCTGTTCACTGGCTCCCTATTGATTCCAGAATAAAATTTAAAGCATTATCCCTGGCTTACGGAGTGCTAAATTCTAAAGGCCCTCTGAAGATTAGGTCAGTACTAGTGCCCACCGCGGGCCACCTTTTGAAGGTTCCCAGAATTCGTAGAGCCAGATGGGGGGGAAAGATCATTTGTGTACTTCGTGCCCAAACTTTGGAACTGGTAGAGTAGGTGTTTTAGTAAAAATATTATTGAATATTCATGCATTCTGAGTATCAGATTTGCGTAGAAAATATATTAACCTAGAGAAAATAATGCACACAATTGCAAATGTGTCCACGTGAGTGGCCTTCAATGTTCACGAAGTATACTTATTATTGGCTTATTAATATGAAACATGGAGCTTATGTTTGATTAATGTAGTAATACATCATATTGAGGGTTATGTATTATGTATTAGCTTTAATAATTGTAGGCCTTAATTTAGCGGAGGTCCTGGCCTAGTTGATTGGCCCCATGTCAAGCTGTATTTCTAAACTGATTAATAAAATGTTTGCTTAGAGAATTCAATTGTGATTTTCCACTGTACTGTCCCAATGTGCTTGTAGCTAAGAGTCTTTCTCATGAGAACCGCTTGATAGAAGATGCTGTTCTTGGTAAATGGAACGTTGTAAACGTAATGTGTGTAAGACTGACTTTCTCAGGAGAAGAACAATAGAGACACTGACTGGAGTATAAAATGCAACAATATTGTTACCTGATGAGCGGGATGAGGAGGACATTACAAGAGGAGCCAATCAGCAACATGTGAACGGAGTACTAGTAGAAGTTATAGATTTGATGTTTTAATTTTATTTGACAAAGTGTGAACATGCGATCCCTTGACTTGGGAATTAGTTTTAGGAAATCTAACTTAGCCAAACTGCCCTGAGAAGAAATAAGCATTTGCCACTTGCCATTCGCCATTCTCCCCATTCTGCTTGAGGGTTTTACCTCTATTCTTTTGAATTGCTTAAAGACTTTGCGTTTTCTGAACTTTGATGCTGAATCCGAATGCCTGATGACCGGTAAAATATGGCGACCACGCGCTGAGGGGAGAAACCGGCAGTTATAGAATAAGCGCACGACGCGAGGCGCGAGTGTACAATGCGGCTTCAAACCGACTATGCTGAAAGTAAACTCTTAGAAAGCAGGCATAAATGCGAGAAATACAGCGGCACCATAAACACGTTGCAAGTTACAGTAACAGTATGACATAAACGTAGTGAAAAATAATACTTATCATGACTGCGAGCAGCAAGGAAAGAGGGCTGTTCTCAGTCAAGATAGGTTTTATTAGGGTTGCTTGACAGTGATTGGTGCATTGCTTTAACTACCTTTTGTTTGCCATTGGCTACTTTTGTTCGCCTTATGGGATCGGTAGTTTTATTCTTGACTGCAGCTGCTATTTGAAATAAAGAAAAGACAAAAGCATAATAGGAGCCTTCGGTCTTGCCATAAAATTAAGTTGTTTCCAGCGATTACACAAGACACTGAGAAAGAAGGAAGGAAAGATACTAGAAAGAACAATAGAAGCCTGTCCGAAAATAGGGAGGCTAGAAAGTCTTCAAAAGTGGAGGACGAATCAGATGATGATGAATTCATTTTACAGCAATTAAGAAATCGTCCACCGCCATATGCAGCACATGAGAGTGATCCGAGCACCACTGCTGATCCTTCAGCTCTGACACAGGTTAATGGGACAGCGAGTCAGGAGCAGGTTAATACTAGCCTGACACAGAGTACGATGCAGAGTAGTTTTAACGCGCCTACTACTCCAGTGGTACAAAATCAGGTGCAACCGCCACAAGTCCAGAGAATGTACCCTGATGTACCCATTATGGAAACAGCTACAAACTTAATGGTGCCTATGGAACAGGTTTTCCCGAGACCGATGTTGATTAAGACCGAACCAACTCCACTTTTACTGCCCCAGGTGCAGTCACGAGTTATGCAGAGATTCACTCCAGTAACAGGGACACAGTCAGATATGTCTTCAATGAGGAATCAGAACATGGTAGTTACTCTCCCACAGAGCTTAAGTACCAGACCAACCCCAGATGCTATATCGTTACCTATTACTGTTGGTCCGGCCGTACCCTTATTTGGACATAAGAAACCCAGTATATGTGAACAGGGTGCAATGACACAGAATGCAATGGGGGGAGGACATAACAAAAATACTAGTGTAGTCTCTCCTGTGGGACAGACTTTTGACGGATCGAGATCACTGCTAGACCTTAGTCCATTCGGAGTACTTCCAGATACTATGGTAGGGTCAAACATTAGCCAGAGCTTCAAATTAGTGACACCGCAGACCCCGGATGTAGTTGCACAGCAGGTACCACCGGTACAGGCCAGCAACATTTTGTTGCAAGGTTTAACAGCTGAGCAGTTGACTGAATGCTTAGACAAGCTGAATACCCTCGCAGAGTGCTCCTAAGGGAAAGTAATGTTTGAATTATGCTAGGCTAAGCATTGAAGCGGGTGAACTCATTGAGGGAACTATGGGGGTGATTCTAAGTCTGGCGGGCGGCGGAGGCCGCCCGCCAGACTTCCCCCACCAAAATACCGCTCCGCGGTCGAAAGACCGCTGAGGGTATTTTGGGATTTGCCCTGGGCTGGCGGGCGACCGCCAAAAGGCCGCCCGCCAGCCCAGGGCAAATCAACCTTCCCACGATGACGCCGGCTCAGAATTGAGCCGGCGGAGTGGGAAGGTGCGACGGGTGCACTGGCACCCGTCGCGTATTTCAGTGTCTGCAAAGCAGACACTGAAATACAAAGTGGGGCCCTCTTACGGGGGCCCCTGCAGTGCCCATGCCATTGGCATGGGCACTGCAGGGGCCCCCAGGGGCCCACCAGGGGCCCGCCAGGAACAGGATGGCGGTAGGGGGTGTCAGAATCCCCATGGCGGCGGAGCGCGCTCCGCCGCCATGGAGGATTCACAGGGGCAGCGGAAAACCGGCGGGAGACCGCCGGTTTTCCTTGTCTGACCGCGGCCGAACCGCCACGGTCAGAATGCCCTGCGGGGCACCGCCGGTCTGTCGGCGGTGCTCCCGCCGACCCTGGCCCCGGCGGTCTCTGACCGCCGGGGTCAGAATGACCCCCTATGTGTGTGAACAGGTTAGAATCCTACACAGAAGCAGAGTTGATATATCATTGCCTGAAGATTACAAGGGAAGTGAGCAAAGTGCATCAGAAGCTAGCAGACCTGGCAGAGAAGTACGGCATAGAAATAGAGAAAACAAAGCACTTGAAAAGGAGTTACAGATTAGGTTTCGAGACTAAAGATTTTGAGCACAAGATCTGCCAGAATGAAGACACACCTTAGGGAGTTACTTCAAAGTGCCCAGACTTGGGGAGCATTAGACAAGTGGGAAGGCAGATGGGTAATGAAAAGGGATAAGAGAAAAAGGGATTCTGTGGAGCTGACTGCAAATGTGCAGCAAGACCAAGATCCAGTGAAAATTTTACCAGAGAGAGAGATTCCAGGAGGGAATTTTGTTCATGTCCTGTGGACCAGAAGTGACATTTTATCATTTACAAATGATTATCCAAAGTTGAGAGAGAAGCCAGTAGAGTGGTATCAGCAGACAGACAGGTTTGTGAAACTTGCACAGTGCCTGTGGGAGGACTTGAACACCTTTTTAGAGATAGGGGTTCCAGACAATCTATGGATAGAGTGTAAGAGGAGTATAGACTGGCCAACAAAAGAACCAGAGAGAGATAAAACTACAGGCGCACCATCTCCCGAGGTAATTAAATATTACTATAAGGTAATTTAATTTTTAAAAACAAGAATTTTGCCCAAGAACATTTATTGGCAGAGAATTGACAGGATACATGTGTATTATGAGAGATTGTTACAGGTGTTCAAGCATTACAGTGGTACAGAGACAATTGAGGCGAAGGACATGATTAATTTTGTGTTCAGATTTGTGGAAGGATTGAGACCTGAAATTAGCCAGATGATTAAGAGTCATTTGATCTGCTGGCAAGCAAAGCCGATTGATGTGGTGTTGCCGTATGCAAAGTAATGTAGTGGTGAAATTGAATTGAAGCAGAGAAAGCTGAAAGAGAAGGCGATGGTGATGCAGATTAAAGCTGCACAGACAGGCATGCAGAGAAATTTTCTACAAGAGCTACTACAGCATCAGCAGGGAAACATGGTATTTCAGTCTCAGATGAAAGGTCGAGGTCGCAGAGGTAATGTGAATCGCGGTCCAGAATAGGGTACTCTGTTGGTTCAGAATGATATGCAGGGAATGAAGAAATTGTTGCCTTTTCAAGGTTGCGGAGCCATTGGACAATGGAAACAGGAGTGTCCGATGATGGTGCAGGAAGGTGTTGTTCAGCAAAGTAATGATGTCAATTTGTTCCAGAATATGAGAGGATCGAGGACTAGAGGTCCTAGTCCAAATTTTCACAGTAATGTGAATCAAATGCAGAATTTTCAACCAATGCAGCAGGTGCACATGCCACGTGTTCAAATGATCTAGTTGCAGCCGATGCAGCAGCAGGTTCCCATGGTACCTAGACAGCAAATTCAAATACCTCAAGCCCCAATGGAACAGCAGCAAATGATGCTTTCTGAACAGGTCAGAGGCTTAACCACAGTAATAACACAATACACCAATTCCCGTTATACAGTGAGAATGGAATAAATGATGATTGGGGGAGTGAAAGTTCAGATGAGGAGCCATGTGCGCTTGCAACCTCCTTAGAAGTAGATCAGAGAGGTCCCTACGTGAAGGGAAAAGTCATGGGTCACAGAGTCTCATTCTTGTTTGACACGGGAGCTACACTTTCTACAGTAAGATCAGTTGAGGTTCTGAATTTGTCCCTTTCAGGTAAAACAGTTCAGATTGTAAGGGCAGCGAATCCGTTTGACCAACCCGATTACAGACCCAGTTCAGGTTAAAATTGGCAACTTTCAGGTATTGCACAAATTCATACTCTGTGATTCAAGTCTAGTATCCCTAATGGGAGGGGACGTGCTGTGTAAAATGAAATGCTCGATTACTTGTTCAAATGATGGAATAGAGATTCAAACGAATAATGATGATGACTAAGCCCCAGAGACAGAATGTGAGACAACAAATGAGGAATACCCTCTGATTGAATTTTTCCCAGTGTTCACAGTGAAGGAGCTTCATCCTGATTTACAGGGAACGGTTAAAGATAAAGTGTGGGTTTGACAGGGAAAGAGATAGGTCTGATAAAGGGAGTTGAGCCAGTTGAAGTTACTGTGAAGCCGAATGCAGTTTTCCTCAAATTCCCCAGTACCACATGCCACAAGGTGTCCTTATGAAGTACGTCCAAATAATTGCAGACTTTGTGAAACAAGGGGTCTTGAAGGAAGTATTGAGCAGTCCATGTAATTCACCGATAATGGGTTTGAAAAAGCCTTGTGGGAAAGTTCGAACTATCCAGGATTTGAGAAAGATAAATGACATTGTGGTCAAATGTTGTCCCACGGTGCCAAATCCAGCTGTGATAATGTTTCAGATTCCATGAGATGCTGAATGGTTCACTGTCACGGATTTGTCGCAAGCCTTTTTTTCTGTGTCTCTTCATGAGGACAGATAATTTCTCTTTTGTTTCAAATTTTTGGACCAAGTTTATTGTTGGTGCAGAATTTCTCAGGGGTTTTCAGAGTTGCCTTCCATATTCAATCAGATCTTGCAAAAGAATTTGGAGTCGTTAAAGTTGCCTTTGCAATCGGCCTTAGTACAGTACATTGATGACTTGCTGATTGCTTCAAAACAAGGGATGAGTGCAAGAATGACACAATTGCCTTACTGAACCATTTGGGAAAGAATGGTCATAAGTGTCTCCGCTTAAATTGCAATACTGTCAGAAAGAAGTGAAATACTTGGGTCACCAGATTGAGAAGGGGTCGAGAAAGATATCCAGAGAATGGGTTACAACCATATTTCAAATAAATCCGCCGACCACACAGAGTTGTCAGGATGTTTCTAGGAATGGTATGTTACTGCCGCCAATGGATTCCCAATATTTCAGTCATTTCGAGACCACTGCAGAAGCTGACTCACAAGGAAGTCACTGATCCCATAGTGTTAGACCAGGTTGGAATGAAAGCGTTGACTGAATTGAGAGAGAGTCTTTGTAAAGCTCCAGCTTTGGGTATGCCTGACTACACGAAACCTTTCACATTGTTTTTTCATGGGCGTGATGCATGTTCTTTGTGTGCCTTAACACAGGTCCATGGAGGTTTAAACCGCCTAGTAGCATATTTTTCTGCTACTTTGGACCCAGTTGCAGCAGCCTTACCAAGTTGTTTGCGTGCAGTTGCAGCGGTTGGACAGAGCCTTACACAGTGTGAGGGCATTGTGATGGGATATCCTTTGACTACAATGGTCCCTCACTCTATTGAGATCCTACTTACAAAGACGAAAATCCAATATTTGACTGGTGCAAGGTTGGCCAGACATGAAATGAGTATTCTATGGTCACCAAATGTGTCACTGAAAAGATGTACAGTGCTGAACCCGGCAACCTTACTTCCTAATAAGAATGTTGAAATTGAAAAATTGGAAGACGTTGAGCATGATTGTCTTGAAGTAACTGACTTGTGCACAAAACCAAGAACTAACATTAGAGGTACTCGATTGGAAGAGAATGACCAACTTATCGTTGTTGATGGTTCTTGTCTAAGAGACAATACAGGGACACTGAGAGCAGGATATGCCGTGTGCCCAATTACTTGTATCCAGAAAGCTTCTTGGCTTCAAGGAGTATATTCTGCCCAAGTAGCGGAACTGGTAGCCCTTACTAGAGCGTGCCATGTTTCTGCTCAGCTAAAAGTTACCATCTATATAGCCAGCATGGATTTGGAATAGTCTATGATTTTGGCCAGTTGTGGCCACAGATGGGTTTCATGACCTCTTCTGGTTCACCTGTGAGAAATGGTGAGAGAATTAAAGATCTGTTACATGGTATTCAAATGCGTGAAAAGATTGCTGTGGTGAAATGCAGTACACAGCTTAAGTCACAAGACTTTGGGGGTCATTTTGACCTTGGTGGTCTTTTTTAAAGACTGCCGAGGGACTGCCGTGCGGAAGACCGCCAGTGGTGGCGGTTTTCCGGTCGGCCTATTATGACTGTTGGCAGCTCTCTGTCCTTTTATGGACAGAGAGCCGCCAACAGCCATACTGGCAGGAGGTGGGGAAGTGGAGGTAGCTCCACCTCCACTGCCACGCCAACAGAACACCGCCCAGCGAATCACGTCCTGTGATTCGCCGTGGCGGTGTTCTGTTGGCGGTGTGGTGTCGGCGGAGCTGCCCCCATGGCTCCCGTCCCCGCCCGGAGGATCGTCGGACCAGGTAAGTCGATCGTCCGTGAGGGGAGGGGGGTGGGTGGGTGTTGGGTGTTTTGTGGGTGCATGGGGGTGTGCGTGTGTGTATGTAGAGGGGGTGTGTGAGTGTGTGTATGCCTGCAGGGGTGTTGTGTGTATGGGAATGAGTGTGTGTATGTCTGTGGGTATGTCTGTATGGATGTGTGCATGTATGTTTGAATGTGGGTGTGCGTGTATGACTCTGTGTGTGGATGTAGGCATGTATGTTGGCGTGTGTGCGTGTAAGTATGTAGGTGGTGCCTGCGTGCGTGTTGTGTGGGTATGGGTGAAGTGATGTTGGGGGTCGGGTGGGGAGGGGTGCCCTGCCACCTTTGGGGTGTGGCGGGGTGGTAGGGGAGGGAGTCAGGGTGGGGGTGGGGGTTGGGGGAGATCCCTATCAGTGCCAGGGAAGGAATTCCCTGGCCCTGATAGTGCTTACCGCCATGGATTTCATGGCGGTTCAAACCGCTGGAAATCCACGGCGGTAAGCCGGGTCCAAATACCGCCGGCAGTATAGTGACGGCTGCCGAGCCCGGCAGTCGTCTCCGCCCTGACGGGCGCAACGGAGAACTGGCGGATGACCATGGCGGTAACCGCCATGGTCATAATTCCACAAAGTAAGACCGCCAGCCTGTTGGCGGTCTTACCGCCGGTTCTCCGCCTTCCGCCAGGGTCATAATGACCCCCTTTGTGTCATTGGGAAATAGATATGCGGATCAAGTCGCAAGGTTTTGCGCAATGAACTGCACATCGTTCAAGGATAATTGGAAATTGTTACCTGAAGAAGATGAAACATCTCCAAGTTTTGCATTGAAGGTAATTGATACCTTGATGTTACAGAATATTGTTGACAGGGAGAAGAAACGTTCCTGGAGCAAAATTAGATGTGTACAGCAACAAGATGAACTCTGGGTTTCAGAACAGGGTCAATTGGTTTTGCCGAATAGTCTGTTGTCTCAAATGGCTAGGTATTATCATGGTCAAGCACATGTTGGGAGGGATGCCATGATTCGGTTGTTCAAGCACGATTGGTGCAACCCAAGGTTTAGATAGGTTGCTGAAGCAGTTTGCCATCATTGCCAGTAAATGAACGTGGGGAAAGGGACAATGGTTAATTAGAGCCACATTGGAAGAGCAGGAGGTCTGTTCAGCAGAATGCAGATGGGCCGGTGACTGAGTTGTGGTCAAGAAACACGTGAGGAAACGTGAGCCTCGTTGAAAAGGACCTTTTCAGGTAGTTCTGACAACTACCGCAGCTGTGAAGTGCGCTGGGATTCCAAACTGGATCCATGGCAGTCACACGAATAAAGTGATATGCCCGGCTGATGAAGAAATAGAGTTGTTGAAAGTACCAACAAAAGTTAAGCAAGTCTCAGGGCCGGAAGAAGAACAAAGAGAAACTGAGACCAGATCTGAGCCCCTTGGGGATGGTTCAGTCACTCCAGTGCGAGACGAAGGAGAAGACCTCCAGGAGGGGGATGGAGAGCCTACCTCAATTGAAGCAGCAGGAGAGCCTAGTGAAAGGAGGGCTTTCCCAGAAGCAGATGATTTTGAGAGACAAACAGAACAATTCCCAGACCCTGAGTGGAAAGGAGTTGAGGTGGATCGAAGTCACTGTGATCTGACTCTTCCTCAACCAATTGCAGGTCTGTCAAAAGAAGATACCATATAACAAGGAGAAGTTTCAAGTTCAACACTGAAAAGAACATTAACCAAGGGTCCATTGAAAGGAGAAAAGTGGCCGGAGTCACAAGCAAAGAAAAAGGAAGAGAATGTCGAAACAATCAAAGAAGAAGTTGATACAACAAGGAGAGAAGATCTAAGTGAATGAGAATTGATTGGTGATCCAAAGTTGAAGAGAAAGAGAACAGCAAGTCAAAGATACACAGGTCCTGAATGGGCGTATGCAACTACAAATGAATGGCAGAAGTAAGTTTTCTCTTTTTGTTTTGATAGAGACATTCCAGGCCAATATTTTGGCACTTGAAGGAAGCTGATGAACTGAACTGTTAAAAGAAGTTGAGGAAAGTTTTAGAAAGAGACTGTTGAAAGTAACTGGAAAAGACTTTGATAACATGATTAACCCTTTTGAAACCTGATTTTAACAAGTTGTTTACCGATTTTTGACAAGGGATCCTGGAAGAAAGACTGAAAGCTGTAAATAACTGCTGAAAGAAGATTTGTTTTTGATTTGCTGCAGTTTTTTCTAAATTTTCCCTTCTACTTTCTGATTCTTTACAGATCATGAATAGCATTAACCAGCAGGGTAGGAAAAATAGGTGTTGTAAATACATGAGTATTGGGTTGGCAATTGTGTGTGTGTGTGATATTGTCTGTGGTATTGATTGTGGGTATGACTATTCTTGATAAGAGCAAAGCCAACCATACTTTTGCTTTTGGGACAACTACTGCACTAACGGCAATAAAGAAGTTTAGGTTAGAAGAGAAGTATTTGCAGGAGGGTACTAATGCCCAAGGGGAACTTTCTTCTAATGTCTTCTATCACTTGCTCAGTAAGTATGTTGAGACAATGGATGCGAGGAATTGTTATGTGTGTACGCAGATTCCTTCATCAGTTGAAGAAGAAGTTACTTATCATAGTTTGCCTCTAACATATGGAATAAGTTGTAGTCTGCTACTAACAAGATTCTACAACCAGGAATACATCCAGTATTTCTACTCCAATTATGAAATGGTGTTTTCGTTTGTATCTATAATTAGGTATCTGAGTAGGGTAGCTAGGGATAATGACATGGTATTAGTTAGAGGTTTCTTTGAACCTACATTGACATTTGGTACGGCTTATGCTCACAGAAACAATCTGACATGCTTGCTTATACCTTTAGAGAAGAGATTTTAAGATCATACAGATGACAGGAGAAAAGCATTGAAGGGAAAGTTAGAAAAAGGCTTAGAGAAAAGGACTTATAAGAATGATTATGCTTGTAGTAAAATTAAAACACAATGGAAATTAGCTCTAGATGCGCAACACATAGGGAAACTTTGTATATATAGGCCTAAATCACGCACTGACACTTTATTTGTGGGAACGAGTGAATGTAGGCATGTGTTTTTGTTTCAGAGTAAATGGACATTTATGTTAAATGGACAGGATCCAGCGATTCCTGGGATATATTACATCTGTGGTCCTAATGCTTATTGCCATCTTTCAAAAGGATGGTATGGGACATTATTTGGGGATGGGTTTCCCAAAGGTTTTTTAAATGGATGGCTTGAAGAAGTTTCCAAAAGTGACTGAATTACATCTTATGAGACAGAGGAGAGAGTTTTCTTCTGGTATAGTGGGAGATATATTTGGAGCAATAATTCCTTCAGTGGGGGTTGTTCTGAATTCGATAAAGATTCAAAAGATTTTTTCAGGAGCCATACTCCTGATAGATACTGAATTAGCTGCTAAAAGAGCTATGACTCTTCAAAATCGCCTTGCTTTAGACATTCTTTTAGCGAAGGATGTCGGAGTTTGTAGAATGCTTAATTCTAGGCATTGTTGTTCGTTCATTCCTGATAACAGTAAAGAAATTAGAGGCTTACTTACTAACCTGACTAATGAAAGTGCTAATTTAAAAGAATCAATAGATCAAGGTGTTTGGGAGAAAGGTGGTAAAGGTTTTGCTTCAGTGGGATATTGGATCAGCAACATTTGGAATGGGATCAGATTGAAAATTTTACAGGGGATATTAATTGTAATAGTTTGTCTAATTGGAATATGCGGAATATGTAAATTGTGTAAAAGGATTAAATTGAAGAAGTCAAAGAATGATCAAAGGAGAGAAGAAAAGAAAAGGGAAAAGTTGTTTAGGGAAAATTCGAAAAGGGAACAAAAGTATGAAGGGATTGAATTGACAGAATTTTAGCAGAAGCAAAAATTTGTGAATGATAGTTTAGTGTGATGACATATTTAGTCATCAGAAGACGGATTGATAGAGGAGGTGTTTTAGTAAAAATATTAATGAATATTCATGTATTCTGAGTATTGGATTTGCGTAGAAAATGTATCAACCTATAGAAAATAATGCACGCATTTGAAAATATGTCCAAGTGAGTGGCCGCCAATGTTCAGAATGTATACTTATTAATGGCTTATTATTATGATACACAGAGCTTATGTTTGATTAATGTAGTAATACATCATCACAATCTGAGGAGAGATGATCCTTGGGGGTACTCCACAAATGAAGTTCTTGGCTTTTGACGTATAGGGTGGCATGCTGCCTTTTTGTGTTCTTCCTTGAGGAAGAAGCAGATCCAATTGAGTGTGGGTCATTGGATGCCTATTTCATGTAGACTTCTGATCAGGGTGGAGTGGGAGACTGTGTTGACGGCTGCTGAGAGGTTGAGCAGATTTACGGCTGGCGTTACTTCTCGGTCGAGGATCATCCTGAGGTTGTTAGTCGTGGCAATGAGGGCATTATGGATGCTGTGTTTGGGTCTGACGCCTGATTGCATGGTGTCTAGAAGCTGGGGTGGGTAGAGGTACTGGCAAAATTGCTTGTTGATGGCCTTCTCCAGGACTTGGCTGAGTAGGGTAGTAGGGAGCTTGCAAGTTGGGTGGGGTCTGCCATAGGGTTCTTTAGAAGTACATTGACTGCTATGTGTTTCAGGCCTCTGGGAATTTCACAGTGGTGATGGGGGGTGCAGGATGCGGATAATACGTAGCCAAATGGGTAAGTGCCCATGTTGTCGATGTAGAAAGGGCAGGGGTCTGTTGGTGCCCCGGATTGTATGATCCCCATGATGTTGGCTGTCTCTTCCATGGTGATTGCTTACCATGCAGTCAGGGTGTTTTTGATGTCATAGGTCATTTGTGGGTAGGCTGGAGGTGAGGCTGCAGAGGTTTGGTTGACGGTTAAAATTGTTGTAGGTAGCTTTAATCTTGCTGCTGAAGTACTTTGAAAGGTTATTGCATAGTTCTTGCGAGGGGGTGATGCTATTTGTAATGGAAGCTGGTGTAGTGAAGTCTTTGATAATGTTGTGGTCTTTACAGCTACTGGAGGTGTTACCTATGTGATCTGCTAGGGCCTTTTTCTTGGTTTCTCTGATCTACTGGTGGTAGCATCTGAGTGCTGTTTTGTAAGTGTCCTTGTCAGTTTCTTTGTGGTTTGTTCTCCATCTTCTTTCTAGTTGTTTGGTTGAGCGCAGTTCCTCAATGTAGCAACTGGTCTTCTTCTGGGTTCTCTTTTGGTTGTTGCATTTGCAGGGTGCCACGGAATCCCTGCATTCTGTGATTCACTCCTCAATCTGATTGATATCACTGTTTATGTTGCTGGTGAGGTTGGACTGGTTTAAGCACTTGGTGTGAGACCAATGAGATTTCAAGATGCTGCCCCAGCTGTGTCTGGCAAGGCTGCTGGTGGTGGGTTTTATTTGGCGAGTGATATTGATTTTTAAGTGGACGATGGTGTGATTGTTCCAGGAGAGTCATGGTTGTGGTGATTTTGGTGGAACTGTAGGTGGTGAAGATGGGGTTGAGGGTATGTATAGCTGAGTGTGTAGGTCCGGTTACGGATTATGTCAGTCCGCGGTTCCCTGTGTTTTTGAGGAGAGTGATGAAGTTAAGGTTGTTCCAGTCTTCCATGAGAAAGTTGAGGTATCCTTGTAGGAAGTAGGCTTTTGAGCAGATGGTGAGGAGAGCGATGAAATCCACAGTGTTGTCAGTGAAAGTAGTTTGTTGTCCAGGAAGTCAGTAGATGAGTGTTCCGTTCAGTGTGTAAGTTGCTGAGATTCGTAGTTGGAAATCTAGTTATTCCGTAAAGGGGGTCACATCTATGTTTGTAGTGCAGTTGATGGTTTCCTTGAAGATTATCGCAAATCCTCCTCCTGGTTTATGTTAACGGTCTGGTTTGCGATCTTGTGCCGGGTGCCGGCTTGATCGTCAGCCACATTTCAGTAATGCAGAGGATGTCCATGGCATAATTGTACAGGATATCCCAGATTTCCATGGCATGTTAGCTGAGTGAGATGGTGTTAAGAAGCAAACATGATAGCCTAGCTTGGAGGATATGTTTGCTCGTGTGAGCAATGTGCGTGCTGTAAGTAGGTTGGGTGAGTGTGGGTGTGTTGTGCTGTGCAGCAGTAGTGTGGGGATGGCATCTCGGGTTGAGTGCCTGCAGGAATGCTGCATAGTAGCGTAGAGCAATGGAGAACCAGTGATTTTGGAACTGGGCATGGTCCAGGCGTGGTCCTGATACAGACAGGCCAGCTTATCTTTGGAGTTCCAATGGTATACTGCTGCGAGCCTGCCACTAAGTAGGTCCTGGGAGGGGAGAATAGCATTGGGGAGATGCTTAGCGGGATCCAAGGAAGGAACGGAGACATATGAAGAAACAAGTAAGAAGCGGGGAAAGCAGAGAGGGGGCACTATCAGATGGGAAGTGGGAAACAGAGCACAGGAAGGGGGCACCACAAGATTGCAAAGAACTATGGGTGAAAGTACAAATGAGCAAAAATAGGAAAAGAGCATAAAGGCACAAGGCAAAAGGGCAATGAGTGAAAAAGCCACAAAAATGCAAAGAGGGAAAAAGCAAAGGGAGAGAGGCAAAAGAGTGCATAGAGTGAATGGCAAAAAAGAAAACAGTGAGAGGCAGAAGAGCAAAGAGTGAAGAGGCACAAAAGAGCTAAGGGTGAAAAGAACAAAAACGACACAAAGACAACGGGACAGTGATTGGAAAAGAGTGAGAGTCACAAAAGCGAACAGAGCAAAGAGTGAAAGGGAGAAGATCAAAACATGATGGCAAAAAAGAGTGAAAAGGAGTGAAAGACAAAAAGAGCAAGAGGTTGAAGTCATGGGTGCCCAACAGAGGGAGAGGAAGAGCAGGAGAAGAGGTGGGAGCTGCTGCTCAGGAGCCGGGTCCAGGAGGGCCAAGACCAGTTGGAAGACTAGTCCATGGTAAGTCCAGAGAGAGCTGGGCCTGGGCACTTGCTTTATGGCTGGTCCACTCTGTGACTGCCATTTAATGGGTCTTGGGAGGGAGGAGGAGCAGAGGTGTGGTGGGCGGAGCTTATTGGGAGCACAGGAAAGAGCAGCGGTGTGGGGAAAAAAAAGTAAGGAGCGAGGGAGGAAACAAGGGGCAGGAGGCGGGAAATGGAGTGCAGGAAGGAGGCACCAAGAGATGGCAAAGATTTAGGTAGAAGGGAAAAGGGAAAAGAGTGAAAAAGGCACAAAAGGGAAAATACCAAGAGTGTAAATTAGCAAAGAATGAGAAGTAAAAGAGCAAGAATGAATGGCAAAAGAGCAAATAGTAAGAGGCAGAAGAGCAAAGAGTGAAGAGTGAAAAAGCACAAAAGAGCTAAGGCCAAAAAGAGCAATAGAGCAAAAACAGCCCAAAGGCAAAAAGGCAACGAGTGATAAAGAGTGAAAGAGTCACAAAAGTGAAGAGACCAAGGAGTGAAAGGCACAAGTTCAAAAAGTGAGAGGCAAAAGAGTGAAAACCAAAAAGAGCTAGAGGCGGAAGGCACATAGGCCCAAGTAGGAGAAAGTGAACGTGCGTGTGGGAGTAGGAGAAGAGGCGGAGCCTCGGGTCCAGGAGCCAGGTCAGCGAGGGCTCAGACTGGTCGGAGTACTGGTCCAAGGTAACTGCAGGAAGAACAGGGATTGGGCACCTGCTACTTGGTTTAACGTGTAAAGCTCATGTTCCAGTTTCATGTTTTGATGACATTGTCACAAGACTTAAAAGATCGGGTTTACTAGAAAAGTAGCTTAAAAAGTTTTTAAAAAGTTTGGTATCAAAGTTCTCTTTTACTGGGAAACCGTTTTTGGAATACATGTATGTGCATTCATTAGCCTGTTTCTGCACTCGATTCTGCATGTTAATGTGTGTGTTTAGACAGTTGTTTTATTATTACCTACATTTGGCTGCAGTGGTCTCAAGTCGACAGATCTTCTTACTCCCATTTATATCCTGGCAGAGACAGCCCATGCCGTGCTTCTAGCCTAAACAGAAAGTTTTACCTGCAGATTCATAAAGTTAAGAGATGTCAGAGGAATGAGGGGATTTTTGCTCTTCTTCTTTCCTCCACAGCTACTCGGAGTTACTGCCATTGAGGATAAGTTGCAAGATGGGGTGCCCGAAACCATCGAGCTGCTGGCAAAGGGTGACATTAAAGTCTGGATGCTAACTGGCGATAAGCAAGGTACATATTCTTATTGTCTCAGTTGTGGATGTTTTCGGTAGGACTTCCAACAGCTGACACATCCTCCAGCCATGTAGTGCACACGCTGCATTACAATTGTTGCCGACATTATATCTGTTGGAAGAATTCCTTTAAAATGTCATAATATTAAATGCATATTAATACTCGTAGCAGTAAAGTCATTTTGAATTTTTTTGCGTACTTTACCTTCAAATGTTTCAGGCCTGGGACTGCCTCTCCATAGGGTCTCAGGAGGGAAATTCAAGAAAAATCCATCTTTAGTGCAGCACGTGCAATACATGGCTACAGGATGTGTCAACCTTTGGATGTGTCTTGTGTGAACAGTTGCTAACACTCATTAGTTCATGCAAGCACCATATATCAATATTAAAATCCAAGAATGACTGGGAGCTGCTGAGTGCTGGTAAAGTGCTTGCGATTCATGTTTTCGCTGGTCTTGGTTATTCTGTCCTTATACCTTTTTTCTAACCATACTAGCGAATCCTATACTGGCATCAGACATAAGCAATGAAATGTGAGGCTAGAATAGTTTAACATTTGTCCCACGGGAGCATTACCCCATCCTCATAACGAGTTTACCATCGTTACCACGTGCTATTCTAATTGAAAGGGGTCAGAGTATAGCAAAAAGGGAGAAAGATGATTACTACCAAGTGTTATCTTCCAGATGTTAGTGTTGGAAAATGTCTAAGTTACACCATTGAAGAGAGTCTCAGTCCCCTCTCCTGCGCCACTCAGTGGACACAGATGTTCGCCCTGCGCTCCAGGGCGCAGCCTCCCGCTGCTTTACAGCTGTACATCAGTTTCTAGCTTATACTGTTTTCATCTGAGGCTGGTCACAGTGTACCCATTTTGAAGCCACTCCATTCTGACACGTGCATACAGGTAGTACACATATGAAACCAAGCGCCTTCACAAGAAGGGGCATGTGTGCTACATTGAGATTGATGGGAGCAGCTGGTTCTCCATCATCAGATTCACTGTGCTCTCCTTAAAGACCATATAGTCTCTCATGCACACACACTAGGTCTGGTGGTGTCTCAGCAGCAGTGAAAAGAAAACATAATACAATCATCGCTGGTAGAGAGTGCACCACAGGAACTTGGACATTTGTTTACTGCGAAGCACACCACCCACCAGCCCACTCCACTGGCTGCCACATCACTAACTATGGATGCAGTGGCCATTTTAGGTGTAGGGAATCTAATGAATTTCATGCAAAGTTGTTCCAGCCCTGTTGCTGCTTTCTCATACAGCATAATGAGTTGCTGCTCTTGTCTTCAGTGGCGGCCTGCAATGCAGTAGCAGAAAATGGGACACAGCCGCACTTGGGGAGATGGACAGTGCTGCTTTTGTCTGGGGCAGTAGGCAGTAACAATGCACCTCCATCGCTCTTCATGTTGGAATGTGGGAGCTGGTTTGGGTGCCCCTGGACAATTAAGTTACCGGGCTCCAATTGAAATAACTGGGGGCACTTTACTGTTGGACCCAACAAAGCAACACGTACACTTCTTTAAAAATCCAAAGTATCATTTAAGTCCATTCCTATGGTATCTGTCACTTGGGTTACAATGTAAACCACAGATTGTCATGGTTTTAATGAAGGAAAGTGAGACTTATATTAAGGACACAGAGGTAAGTATTACACCTTACATTCTTGCTTTTATTGTGACGACATCCAGAGAGATTAACATCAAAAGAAGGTGTAGAAATAAGTCCTTTAGTAATATATAATCAACAATATCCAGAAGACCTTGGACCAAGAACTACAAAAGAATGTTGCTCAGACATACAATTGGTGCCATAAAAGGTCCTTGTAGTGTGAGTTTCTACTTTTTCTTGATGAAGTACTATTGTCTCAAGTTGTGTGGAACCACAAGTGTAACAAAGAAAGTATGAATGAATAGAAGAAGGAAAGCCACCAAACATTTTCCATCTTTTGAAGGAGGCACGGTTACACAGAGGAACTGTAGCTGTCCTGGCTTGAAAGAAAAATATAATAATTAAAGACATAACAAAAAGTGCCAGGCATTTCATCAATAGGAGCAAACTCTACTCATCAGACCAGTGGAGGGATAATACTCACCTCCAAATATTTACCAGAAACTAGGATTTTTCATCATGAACACTTGGAAATATGAATTTTATTGCAAGACCGGTGGCTTACATTACACTGTTTTAAAGCATATTTATGATGGGAACAGGCATGCATAACCGATTTACAATACAAAAGCTTTGAATGTTGAAGCCAAAGACCAACTGGTTGGTCTCAGAATGTCCTTGCACTTTCCAGAGGCATGTACCCTAATGTTGGCTACATCAAAACCTGCCTGTTCATAGTCCATCTGACCTACCTGGAAAGAGCAGCTGAAACAGGTAAATGAGGCTTTCTGTAGGAAACAAGAAATGGAGAAGGGACCTTCAGAGATCTGATACACTGTCCTTGTATTCTTTTAAACATCATACTACACAGAGCTTTAGTTGAATGGGGAAGGCAGGATATTCCACAGTAAATATGAATCATAGTTCTTTTCAAAATAAAAAAACGACCCTGCAAGGAGTAAATTGTCTAGCCATCAGACAGGCCTGTCAACTCACATGGTACATGAGTGTGACATCTGTTTCCACACCTTATCAAAAGGCAACCAGGTGAAGAGGCACGTTCACATGTTGGACTGAAAACCTTGTCATAAAATAGGTTTCCAGCTCACTTGTGAATGCTCTACACAGCAAGGATTCATTAAAAACCTGCCAAAGTGGGAGGTGGCTCCAGATAAGCAATTGTTTCTGTGAAGGGTCGAGACAGGTGGCAGAGCAAGGTGTTCAAGCCATATTAACCATGTCACTGTCCCATTGCCAAAGCCATACCCCCTTTTTTTTACGATCACATGGCACAGTATCTTAGAGTTAGCGGGTCTGGACAGATCCATATTAAAAACCCTTTTAAATTATACAAGGCATAGAATCTTCATTAATTTTGCTGATGGACATTTCCAAGAAAGATCAACCTTTTCAGGCCAAGAATTAAACATATTTAAAACCAGATTAACATTCCATAATATTTTATATTTTGGTAAAGGAAGAGTACTTATCCGGATTCCTCTTAATAGGTGACATTACACCTGCAGGTCATCTACAGGTTTTCCCTCAACAAAATCAAAATCAAGATGAAGTCAAATAGCCGGTCTATAAGACATAAGTGAAGAGGCTAAGAAACTCAGAAATTTTGCCAGGACTGAGACACGTGACATAATGAGATCATAGTGTATTTACATACACCATCAATATGAAGAAGCCCAAACTTAATTGTAAACTTTTATGTTACTGCGATCCCAGGAACTTTCCACAAATCTTATAAACTCTGCTAAAAGGCCTGGGGCAGATCACGCTGACCTAAACCTTTCCACGCTACTAGCCTCAGTTTCCCCAACAACACAAAGTTGTAGCGACATTCCAAATGATTGACTGAAACAAGATCATACGGAGTAAGGAGGACAGGGACATCTGATGACATCTGAAAAAGGACCGGGCACCAGGTCTGAGGTAGCTGACGAGTTATCACTACCGGATTTCTCGCTTCCCCTTGAAATTAGAGAAACACATAGGGAAAACTGTGATTCCAAGGATGAAGGAAAGCATATATTTGCAAAATGCTGGATTCAGCCTCCAAGTGTGAAAATGTCTAATTTGAGCAATGATCATGGACACAAACAAATCCATCGCAAAAGGATCCCAAAGACTTTGAAGACTTTTATATATAGGAATGTGAAGTTTCCAGTTGTTGGAATCTCCTAGATAACAAGAGCACCAATCTGCTACTAAATTAAGATGCCCTAGATTTATTCTGCTGTGACTGAGACATGATGAAATAGACACTATTCCTAGAACTGTTTTTCCAAATACCTCAACGAATTTGGTCTGCGCACCTTCTAAATGATTGATGTATCTTAATGCCTTTAGATTGCCCATCTCAAGAAGGATTGAAGAGTGTGTGTGGTTCTGCTTGAAAGTTTGAATAGCAAAGAAGACGACAAGCAGCTCTAAACAGATAATGTGCATAGAAGACTCTCTCTGGGACCACATGTTTCCAGTAGAGAGCTGACTGCAATAAGCTGCCCATCCAGACAAACTTGAGTCCGATTGTGATAAAGGAACTGAGGCAAAATTGAAGATGGAGCTGCCCTTACAAGTATGGGGATGTTTCAGCCACTAAAATGCCTCTTTCATTGTTTCTACAACTAAAAGGACCATATCGAAGAAGGAAGATCTTGAAGTTTCAAGCGATGTAACATTGAGTAGTGAAGAGGATGTGGGACATTAGCTAGAACAGAGGATGCACGCAGACCCACTATCCTGTGCAAGTGGCATTTGCTAAAACAGAATATTTGTCTCCTAACACAAACACCCAGTTCTGTAGAAGACAACTCTGACGTTTTTTGGTCAATCTTAATCAGAAGACCTTTGCACCGCTTATGAGTTATGGCAGAATTTCTCTGTTAACATAAATCAACAACACTTTGAATCCAGCAGGAAAGCTCTGCTTGGTCCATAGACATAGTACCTTCTTTGTCTTGTACTGTCATTTTAAAAAACATTTTGAAATAGGATCCATGGTGTAAAGTAGCTTGGCCTGGTGTGAGAGCCACACTTTATCTACACTCTTTTTAGGGCCCTTTTCATATTTCCAGGAAAAGTCTAAAAGTTTTTGATCTATAACTGGAATCATCACAAATAGTCTGAAATGAAGAATTCTTATATTATTATATTTCTTCACCGGCTTTTCAAAGGGAGTTCTATTTCTTGCCCTAATGTATTCAGCTACATGTGGGAGGGTAGACTGATCCAAAGACGAAGAATATAACAACAGATTAGGATCAAATAAAGCTCATTCTGCCCCATCCAGAATTTCTGACACTCCTAAAGGAAGTATTTGTTTGGACAATTTTTTTAATGCTTCCTGATTTTTTTTTTTCTTAAGACCAAACCAATTAAGATAAGCCCTATCACCTGTGTTTGAATCAGTATCTGGAGTATAGACCACAACATCTGAATCATTAGGTTATCGTTAGTGGGAACAATTTTGAGTGTTTCCATTTCTACACCACCAACTCTACCTTCAGGTGTGTGAGAGTCTCATACCTGACTGAGAGTCATAGTCTACTGAGGATGGAATACCCTACCTGAAACCTCAGACACCGCTGGAAATCGTCTTTGTTGACCTAGGTGCTGCATCCAAATTAGAATGCTTTCATTTACACATTTTTGTTAAAGTGGAAGCAGAAATAATCCTAAAAGATAAACAACTTTGTTATGCACCAAGCAAAAACTAATGGGCCTGGGATTTTGGACCTGTATGTACCAGCAGGCTGGGTCTGAGTCAAAATCCCTTCTTTGTCATTTTCCCATCGTTTTGGACTATTACTGCTATAGAAACTGCCATTGCATTTTGGATAGAAGCTGCCACAGAACTGTCAATAACGTTCCTTAAATTGCCTTTACATGTCTCCTCACTCTTTACAGTGTCAAGTCCAGGTTGTGAATTACTTAAATTTATATCAAATAAATGTTTATCAATTTGTAAAGATAAATAAAGGTACAGGCACAAAGCGACATTGAACCCAGATTCAACTAATAGACTCAGATCACATACAACGAATGAAGAAATCTTATAAAAGACTATCAACAAAGTATTATTGAATTTGAATTTAGAGATTGAAGACCCTCACCATTCATTTCAGGAATCAAAACATGCTATTGAGGGATATCCTGCTGAAATCCGTTGCTGCACTAACAGAAATCGAAGTGGGAGCTCGATCTGCATGCATGCTCTAGAGGAGCGCCTGAGTTCCTATGGTCACCTCCGCAAACTGAATGCACGAGCAGAACAACTTGCAACGGACTGAGGGAAAAGCCAACCAAGATACTCACGAAGACAGTAAACCTGAGAACAAAATCTCCCTGAACCACTGACGATATGAAACATAAAACATTAACATGAATTAAGTAAATTGAAGTAATTACAAATATGAAAATCCAATGCAGTCTGCATGTCCCACTAGCAAGACAAGCAGTGGCTGACATTATACAGGACGCCTATGGCACTAATTAAACACATCAGCAATGCTTTTGTGTAGTTCTATGTCCAGGTGTCACGGGTGTTGCAATTTTGGAAAGGGCAGCAATTATTTTGTTGTTATCCCCATTGGCTGCTATTATTAGAAACACTAGGAAGTAAGTCTGAATATAAGTCGCCAGCCTTGCAAACAAAATCATTTCCTTTTGTATTTTACAGAGAATTCACAATGTGAAACCCCTTCCTGCCATAGTTGTCATGGGCCGCACCATTCAAAACCCGTTTCTTCTATGTTAGGCAAAGCTTTCTGTGTTAATGATGTTTCTGTCTGCTATGAGAAAAAAAAAATGACTTTCTAATCTGGCTAAATCAATTGTCAAATCCCATTAGAGAAGAATATCATGGAAGGTTTGACTACAAGTCCGTCTCTCTTTACTGCTTTTTCTTTTTTTTGTAATGAATGTGCTAATTACTGACTGCTAATTGATAATGCTTTTATTTTAATACGACCACTGACAGACGGCTCAAGTTATCTCCAGCCAGAAAAATATATTAGATTGAACTTCTCTTTCGAAGAGCTTGAACTTTACAATCTGCCATTTACCTGGTTCCACAGTATGCAGGCAAAACGCGTGTCCTCTGGTGAACACGCAGTGAAGGAGAACTTTAGATACCCAAAGAGTGATTGTTCTCACATGTATAGTACCCATTGATTGACAAAGGGTTCTGCTAGGAATGCCTGCAATTTTATGCTGTGTCTGTGTACCCTTCCAAGAGAACTATCTACATGCAAATAAGTGCCACTATTCACAAAAAGCACAGATTAGCTCAAACTGCTATACTGTCCTGGGCTGGCTACTGTTTAAGTAAAACTGCACTGCTACAGTAAGACTCTTCATTGTCCATAGGCTGCTCAGGACTGAAAGTGGAAAGACCGAGAACAATGGGAGATCACAATGAAAGGCTCTCTCCTCGTGCTAGATTTGTACCTTAGGTTACTAAGATTTATAGAGCCAACCCCTAAACTGAGTTGCTTCTGCGCCCTGTGACTTTATCTTAACGGAGACAGAAGTGGTGAGGGTAAATTCCCCGTAATAGTCTACTAGCTTCAAGGCACAGCAATATGTTCAATTGGCTTGAACATTCATATTATGCATCCTGTAAGTACCCTACAAATCATCTTGTGATGCACCAAGTGAGGGGAGTTGGCAAAAGTTTGGCATCACCACAACCCCTCTCGACCCCAATAGTTGAATAACCATGGACGGGGTGAGTAATAAATAGGTGCAAGCATTAATACAATGTATTATTTCCTAATTAAAATAAATCTCTGTTGTAGAAACAGCAGTAAACATCGGTTTCGCCAGCAGGCTGCTTTCCGATGACATGGAGATTCTGGATGGATGTAAGATATGGTAAGGCAAAGAATACTGTTTGTGTGCCAACATTTGCTTGACCAGAATTTGCTTTCTCCTAGAATGTTGGTTGTCAGTCCCAGGGCCAGCTTTAGGTGGTGCGACTGGAGCAGCCGCACTGGGCGCTGACCGGGAGGGAGGGCACTGACATCAAAGGGGTTGCTGTGTTGAACAATAACTTGCAATTTAAAAGCGCCTGCTGCTGAGTTCCATGTGCCTCCAGCTTTCAGGTAGCAATACAAATGTCAAAATAACTCCTGCTAGGGAGAGAGATGATAGTTTTGTCTAGTGGCATTTTTGACTCGCCATAAAGTAGCGCAAAGGTTTAATATGCCTGCAGCAAAGAACAGATCTGTATTGTATGTGCATAGCTGAGCGGATTAGTAAAGCCAGCCTTTTCCAGCGTTCTAAAACAAATGATATGTATGTAAGAGACAGGCTATGGGGAGACGAGGGGCTCTTCTGCTGGGTGGTAGTGAGGAAATCTGAGGAGGGGGTCATGGGGAGAAGGCGGTGCCAAAAAAGACTATTGCAACGGGTGCCACCAGCACTACAGCCAGCCCTGGTCAGTCATGAGGATGAAGGATGGATCCCATGATACAGTGGGGACATACTTGTGTAGTTGCTTGTTGATGCCTGTCTGTGTATTGATAAGTTTATCTTTAAAGACAAAAGATTTAAAATTCAATTTCATTTGCTCCACCTCTCAGTTGAACTGTAAAGGCAATATAATGAGCATAGGCACATCTCTCATGATATAGGAGCTGGAGAACGTGTACTGCTCACCTCTAAGACGTTGTATGCATCTAGGGCTGCTTTCATGCCCACAGAAGGAGCTCAAGTGACAAGCTGACCCACAGGTGTAAAGGAATGTTCACAGAATATTGCAATTATGAAAAATGCCAACCCTGGATGAAATGCATATTCTGAGTCGGTAAAGGTCCAGGTTTTTTATTCTTTGAATGTTCTTTCTTTGCCTCAGTGAGATGATGGAAACCGCTTTAAAAAATGCCTCAACCAGTGGGAATGTTGTCCTGAAGAGAGATAATGCACCATTTTTTCGCCGGACAGCCTTTGTGGTCACAGGAGAATTGCTAGTAAGCCATTGCTGTTTATATTTTCTGAAGGGCATTGGGCTGTTGTTGCAGTTCGAGATTCACGTGGGATAGTGGAATTGTGGGATGCACACGTATTTACCCTAACCCTCATAAAAGGTGATTTAAAGTGTAATGTGCCTTGAGAACCATACCCTATTTATATCTCCATGGGCAAACCATGATTATTCATGATTGATTCTTAATCAGTCAGGGCGAAGGAAGTATAACCTTGGTTTTTTATCACATATTTGGCTGGGTATTAAAGAAACCCATCACCTGTATTGACACACAGCCACACAATGAGCAAACTAGTGAGTGAACATATATTTTATGTCATTCAGATTCTGCTTTGGCCCCAGTGCTTTGCATGTGACTTGCCTTATTAAGTGTTTGGGTTCCATAAGCTGCTGTGTTTTTTAGCTGGTTCATTATTTATCATGGGATAGTGCAATTGTGGGATGCACACGTATTTACCCTAACCCTCATAAAAGGTGATTTAAAGTGTAATGTGCCCTAAGAACCATACCCTGTTTATATCTCCATGGGCAAACCATGTTTATTCATGATTGATTCTTAATCAGTCAGGGCGAAGGAAGTATAACCTTGGTTTTTTATCACATATTTGGCTGGGTAGTAAAGAAACCCATCACCTGTATTGACAGACAGCCACACAATGTGCAAACCAGTGAGTAAACATATATTTTATGTCATTCAGATTCTGCTTTGGCCCCAGTGCTTTGTGTGTGACTTGCCTTATTAAGTGTTTGGGTTCCATAAGCTGCTGTGTTTTTTAGCTGGTTCATTATTTATCTTGATCATAAATGCTCTTTGTAGGATTGTAGCAATATGTGATACAACTGCTGATAATGGTAGATGATGATGCCAGCCACTTAACGTGGAATGATTGGGTGTTCAGAAATTTCATGATGACTATAACAAGTTTTTCCTGAATTGAAAAAGTTGGGCCCTGAGTGGAACTGTGGAGAGATTGTTTTTGGGATGCATGGGCTCTATGTTTTGTAAAAGATTGGCCACTTACCAAACTAGTGCATTTCAGAGGCAATTGGAAACATTGAACTCATTTCTACCTATCCTGCACTGTTAGAATTTGAGATAACACTTAGCTTATCGAAAGATGAGTGGTTAGTCATTACAGTCATTTTTCAGATTTAATATCATAATTAAAGTGAATACATCTGGTCTAGAAACTCATTATAGACCGCGTAAACCTTGCAGGCATATACTTAAAACCTGAATCTGAAAGAGCAGTAGATTCATGCAAAACAGATGTTGATATCTACAGATGGAAAAGTGGAACTCCTGCATACATGAGAACATGAAACAAGGAGACCACTACGGCTGAGCCACGAACATGAGATCATCAATTAAAACATACAGCAGCATAGGAAATAATGATAGTAGACATGAATTGGCTTGTTGTGCTATACCAAACAGATGCATTTCGATTGGCTTCTGGATTATCATTATCTACCAACGAGAATCGTAAGGTTATCCGCTCCAAGTGTAAGAGAATATAAGATCAAGTAAAGACAAAATAAAAGAAAAGAACAAGAGTGCCATGTATTAACAAACAAAAGTCTATTGAACTCCCACACGGAGACCATGGGGCCTGGAGGCAAGAGATTATAAAACCCTTAGGCAAGAGAACAAAAGATCCATGGATGAAAGAAAACAAAACGACAGACCAAGGAACCCAAAGACCCCTTAAATTCTAGATACACACAAAAAGAACCTGTTAAATCCACATGCAAGAGTCCATAACCTCAGAGAAAGGGAAGTCAAGATACGTAGGGCCAGATGTACAAACATTCGGAATTCCGATTTCCTAATTCCGATTATCTCCAAATTACAATTAGGAAATCAGTGTTCCTAACGTGTGAATTTTTTTATTCCCAAACAGCGATTCTTAGTAGGTCAGGAATCAACCTACCTCATGAATATAACTGAGGTAGGTTGCAATTTGCGACCCATTAGGATTTGCCACGCCAGAGGAATGGTCTCCTGCTGGGTTCAGCAGACCACCATGTGTATGACTGCTTTTTAATAAAGCAATCATTTTTTTTAAATGCAACCCGTTTGTCTTAAAGGAAAATCGGATGTGTTTAAAAAAAGAAAATTAAACATCTAAGATTCATGTTTTTAAGTGCAGGCAGTGGTCCCTTGGACCAGTGCCTGCTCTTAAAAATATTTTTTAAATATTCTATTGTGAAAGGGTTACCACCACTTTTGAACTGGTGGTAAAGTATTATTGTTTTACAACCGGAATTCAGTCGCAAAACATTAATACATGCTTACCGACTTGGTACCGAGGAGGAATGTCTAAAACACGACCCTTCCAAATACGGAATCACAAATGCAAATTGTGATTTGGTAACAAATTACTGGATTACATTTTGCATTTTGTGTATTTGAAAAAACATTTTTGCAGTCTGCAAATTAGACCCTTTGCAAACACAAAATTTCTTTGTGCATCTGGTCCATAGATCCTTCCTTGTCTTGGCACCTAGGGTCTGAATTAAACTTCCCACTTACCTGAGGGACATCTCTAACCGTCTCAGTTTTAGAGAGCAGCTAAAGACATGGCTGTTTTTTTTAATAATTCTGTTTTTTGACTGATGCTTCTGGGGCACTGAAAAGCCCTTGCCTGGGCAGCCATGCATGGTATAAATTAATATAGCCTAATTGCTAGTAGGCATAACAACTGTTATAATAAGAGGGATAGTCAATCTCAATTTAATATACAGGATTTTATAGCACTGTTGTTTAATTATGTTCAGATCGTCCTCAGTGTCATCTTATATCTTTAAATCTATCAGTTTATCTAGTCAAACCTGATCCTAGTAGTCATACCTACATACAATATTTGCATCTTTGGGAACAGACCTTTTTGTTTCCAAAAGGAAACTGATAATCTATTATATTATTTTGATATATTTAAATCTTGGAAGGAGGAGATAATCATAATGTCTTTATAGTAAGGCTCCATCTTAACGCCCATCCATATGTATACACAAAAAAAAAGAGGTTAGTTTATAAATGTGAGATAATATCCTTCTACCCCACTTCTAAAGATTGGATTCGACAGGATACTAATAGTACACTTGAATTTGTTCTATAACAAATGTTTTGTACAACTAGCAAGAAAAGGCAATTCTGGCTACCCAAAACTCTACCCCATACAGAAGGGAGATTATGTAAATTACTTAAATTTGGATCAATTTAAATGTATCTCATGAGATGATCCTGAATCTCAGACGTGAATCAGCCCCTTATGGCTCAGTGCTGCATACTGATAGATGTAAATTCTCAAGACCACAAATCTCTTAGAGAGGATGTAAATAGCCATAGACCAGTTACACAAACAACTGCAGTGTTAATCACACATATACCCTTGAGTCCCAAACAATACTATCATTAAAATTGTCTACCAAGTGCATAACGTTTCTTTGTTATCACCCTTTTCAAGAGTAATATCCTGAGTCCAGATGCAAAGAAGACCGCAAGGAAAGGGGCTTTCTTGGAGAAGCTTGAAGTTCTGTGCTGTCCAAAGAAGAGTAAGAAGAATAATGAGGAAACTCAGAAGGAGAGAGCATTTGTCGAACTTGCATCCCGTTGCCAGGCTGTGATCTGCTGCAGGGTTACACCCAAGCAGAAGGCCATAGTTGTGGATATGGTCAAGAAGCATAAAAAAGCCATCACGCTGGCCATTGGCGATGGAGGCAATGACGTCAACATGATCAAAAGTAAGACTCCAGGATTTACTTCTTCACCCCTTTCTTGATGGTTCTAAAGTAGAAAAACTATAGAAATCTCATAGGGCTTCTTAAACACTATAGTTAATTATGCTGTAAAGCATGCTTGTGAGTTGCTGCAGTGTTTGTATACTTTCATGCAGTGCTGTTTTATGATTCAAGGCCTACTAGTTCAATGTGTACGTCTGAAAACATTGTGTCATCTTCATCTACTACAGGATGTTTGCCCTAATCTAACTTTTGAGTTCCATAATTGTGGGTCCCTATTGACAGGGTTGGGTTGCATTTTTGGTGACCAGCAACTTTCAATCATAAATCCCCCCCGGACATTAGTCTGTGGCAGGGTTAGGTAAATGTAAAGTGCTTAGGTGTGGAAATCCCTTTTTGTGGCCATAAGCAGGCATTGGTGTTTGGGATGAAACTCTCTCTAGTTCAAGAGCACCTTAAAGGCCCACCAACCCTTTCTGTACTGCTATCTGCAGACCAAAATCGTTCTTTTCCTAATGGCAGGTCCAGTGCTTAATTTGTAAAAGAATGAGTGACGGTGCCCAAAGCTGTTCTCAGAAGCCTGTGGCCAGCGTATTAAATACCAGTGATCTAAATACCAAGGCTGTATAGTATTGAATCAACCTCACATTTCTTTTATCTACTATCCAGACACTCCCAGCCTTTTCATCTAACTCTTGCAGGTTCCCACGTTCTCCCTTTGTGACGTTTTTTCCGTCTTTTTTCCTCCTTCTTACCGCTTTGTGTATTTTCCCTTCTCTTGCTCTCTGTAAATGTTTGCTCAAATTAAGCACAAGCCAGTTCTTATCTACATGGTTGCCTCTAGGGCTTTTGGCAGCAAAACTATGGCATGCCAGCCACCATCTTCATTTCTGCTTGGTTTTATTGTGAAGCCTTATGCAGCTTCATTGTCAGAGACAAACAGCAGCTACAAAATCGATTTGTGCTAAGTGTTGGTCACCTGCAGCACTGTCCCACCTTGGCTGTTGCATTTGAATGTATTCACACTAAGGGGGTCATTTTGACCTTGGCGGACGGCGGAGGCCGTCCGCCAAGGTACCGCCGCTGAATGACCGCACCGCGGTCAAAAGACCGCGGCGGCCATTCAGACATTTCCTGCAACGAGGACGCCGGCTCAGAATTGAGCCGGCGTAGTTGCAGGGGTGCGACGGGTGCAGTTGCACCCGTCGCGTATTTCAGTGTCTGCTTAGCAGACACTGAAATACTTTGCGGGGCCCTCTTACGGGGGCCCCTGCAGTGCCCATGCCATGGGCACTGCAGGGGCCCCCAGGGGCCCCGCGGCACCCCCTACCGCCATCCTGTTCCTGGCGGGAGACCCGCCAGGAACAGGATGGCGGTAGGAGGTGTCAGAATCCCCATGGCTGTGGAGCGCTCTCCGCAGCCATGGAGGATTCACAAGGGCAGTGGTAAACCGCCGGTTTACCCTTTCTGGCCGCGGCTGAACCGCCGCGGTCAGAATGCCCTCGGGAGCACCGCCAGCCTGTTGGCGGTGCTCCCGTGGTCGGTGACCCTGGCGGTCACCGGCCGCCAGGGTCAGAATGACCCCCTAAGTATGGGATCATAGAAGCACGTTTACAAGGGAGAGAGATTAACTGAGAGAAATTATTCTTCTCTCGGTAATGGGATAAAGCTTTAAATGTGAGTACCGTTTTTGTTCTAATTGTATTTTAGTCACAATACAATCTCAGAATTTTGGAATACTGTAATTCGAAGTGTAAGGTATTTAAACTGAGAATGCTTGTGTACCCGTTCTGTTGAAATGTGAATCTCCTCTGCATGGGGGAGTTGCAAAATGGAACCAACAGGCCTTCTTCGCTCACTCAGACACACACTATGTATGTATTATTCATACCACAAGCTGGGATGTTTGCGCTGGGATCCAGGTTACCTTGTAGCAACAAAACTTTACACAACTACAAGATCTCAAAAACACAGTATGTTGCAACCACCATTCTACATGTTATACCCATGATAGGGAAGATAGTCCACTTCCACACAAGAGAGTACACTTGGTGCACCCATCAGGTACAAGACAAGCCAGGACTGCACTCACATCAAGAGAGAGGCTCATGTCTCTGCACACCTCAGATCAGGGTAAGGCAACGTCAAAAAACAAAAACCAGGATTGTCAGAAGGGAACTCAGGGGAGGGAACGTGCCTATAAACCATGCAAGGGACAGTCACGTTCCAACACTGTATAATTAGGAAATATACATTATGCATACGGCAATGTAAATGACAGCTGCAAAACGTATAACCAGTATGTGAATATAACCCTTTGTAAAGTCCCACATGGATTTGTTTTCTGTGGAGTGTGAAGAATATGCAATGTAAAATATATGAACAACCAAGAAATAATAGTGTTGGAGGTATTCACTGAATCCCTGTTATGTTTTATTACACATCAGTGAATCTACATTAGACCCAACTGAAATAAACTAGGTGTGAAAAGTACAGATAGTGCAGGAAAACACATGAATCTGTGTGAGCTTTGTAAGGAAATGCCATGCATGTGGAAATAACGTGATTTACATGACAGATACATGTGAAAGATTGATGTAAAAAAACGTTTTGTCTTAATGCTCGAAGTGGCCATTTTATACAGTGTGTACACAAGGCACATTTACAATTAAGAAAATTGATCAAACTGAAAGTTACAGGCACAGGCAACCATTTCACTCATTAATTAAAAGAAATACATGTAAATACAAAGTCATGAATTCCATAGAAGTGAAGGCCAGGGCTCTGCAACGTCGGTCCTGGAGAGCCGGGTCCATGCCAGATTTTTAGCATACCCACATTTAGAAACATTATGTTTCAGAATTCTACATTTTTCTAAATGTGGACATGCTAAAAATCTGGCATGGACCTGGCTCTCCTGTTGTCTTTCCCATCCTTTTTGCTGTCCCTGCTCTCTTTCCCACCCTTTTGGTGCTGCTCCCGGAGGTTTTTCTTACTATCTGCTTCAGTCTTTTACCTATTGCTTCATTCTCATTTTATTCATTCATTCTTTTTGCTTTTCTTGCTTTTTTATGCCCTCTTTGGGCCCGTTTAGTCTGCTTTTGCTGCTGCCCCTTTTTTGCCCTTTTCCTGCTAATTTCTCACACTCCCTCCTACCTCTCTCTTTACCACCTTTTCGCCAGCCCCACCTGCTGCCTCTTAGTGCCCCTCCCACCCACCTATCAGGACCTTATTAGTGGCAGACATGCAGCGGAAGCAAACAGAATAGCACCAGGGGTGCAGCAAAGGCAAGCCCATCCGTGCCTGTAAGCACCTGGACCATGCTCAGAACCAGGAACCTTGGACCAACTGCCACCCATAGTTACACTTCTACGGCCCTAGGCACCCTCAAACCTGGATGCCACCATGAGCACTGATGCCACGCCACACCACACTCCACGGTAGGGATTTTCACCTGCGCCTTCTGCCACTTCACCTGCCAAAACACACCCCGCCGCTCTGCAACACCCATCCTACATTACCAGCTGCCCACCACCAAGTCACGTCCACCCTCCTCAACATTCAATCACTCAGCAAACATGCCACTGAGGTCTGGGACCTCATCAACACTTATGCGTCTGACATCGTCTTCCTAACAGACCTGGCTCAGCACTGCATCCATCCCCAACATCGCCACCAACATACCAGCAGGACACAGAATCACCTACCACAACCGCATCAACAAGCATTGCACCTCTGCCACGGGGGACACCATCCCAACAATGGAACACCTCAACTTCACTATCTAAACGAGTGAGAAATCCACCATTAGGGGGAAGCCTCCTGTACTGTCCACCGGGACCTCGAACCACCTTCTTCAACCTCATCACTAAATTCATCACCCTCCCTCGCCATCATCTCAAAGTACCTACATGTCCCTGGGTGACCTCAGCTTCTAATTCGATGACATAACCGACTCTAACTCTGCCAACCTCTTCGACAGCCTGGACAACATCAGCCTCACCCAAATTGTACACGACCCCACGCACATCCCATGGCACACGCTCAACTTCATATTCACCTACAGCGACCTCATCAAGTACAGCCACATCACCAAACTCACATGGATTGACTACTCAATCATTCACTTCATCATCACAACCTCACTCCGACTAAACCCTTTGCCCACGTCGCAGCTGGAACAAGGCCTCAGAGACCAAATGGACCAACACTCTTACCCTCAACTCACCCAAACACCACAACAATGTGAACCAGGACGTCAGAAGCTTCAACACCTGAAACACTGACTGCTTAGACATCGTTACACCCATTCAAGAAGAAGAAACACACAAGATCCACAATTCAAGCCAGCTAGTACACACAGGGTCTCAGGACAGCAAGCGCCACTGGGAAGCCTTGCATTCCTGCACACAGAACTGCTGTGACGCTCTAGCAATCGCACGCTGTTTTCTTCGCCTTGGCAGTTGCCATCCCCTTGCAATCCTTGTCATATGCTGGTTACCACTGTGATGTGCAATCTAGGGCGCTATTTACATTCCCTTTGGCTGCCTTTAACCAGATGCACTCTGACTTTTGCATGCATGTGAGTGGGTAACATGTAGGTTTGCTGGACTCATGCATCCTCCAAATTTCAGTTATTTTGAGCACCATTCTCTCTGGACTTGAGGACCCACCGTCATTGTTTCCTGCAGAGACAAGCCATGCTGTCTCCTGTGCCTGACATTTTTTGAGAGAAGCAGGTTCCAGCTCTTTTGACACATGAAACGTCTCTTGAGGTGGGCAAACTATTTGCAGGTGTGTGTTGCTCAGTACCTCATATTGTACAGTTATTTCTCAGGTGTTTAGATTACAATGTTCTGATGATGAAACTTACATTGCAAGAAGTTTGAAAAGTTGTTGGCTCCGCACGCTGGCCCTTTAATGTACAATTGACCTAATAGGGCTGGTGTGTGGTTTTTGTATTGTGACATATAAGAAGTTATTGTTTTTAAATGTCACTGTGAAATTGTCTGAGTGAAAAAATTTCAAAACTATTCTTGGCACTACCCATTATGCTGGAATATTAAGAAATATATTTTTTAACCTGTTGAGTGCCTGGGACGTAACGGTTACGTCCTGGGCAGCACCACTTGGGTGTCCAGGACCCCCCCATGGGCCTCCCGCCCACCCCCTGCCCCCCAGGGCAGGGATGGACGGGAATCACTTCCCCCTCTAACCCCGCTCCTCTTGATCCCCCTGTGACATCTGATGACATCAGTGCACGATCGCACGCTGACCTCATTGTTTCTCCTCAGTACGGGTGCAGGGGAGGTCAGGGAGGCATGGAGAGGAAAGGAAAGGCTTTTCCTTTCCTTTTCTTGTCCCTCTCAGCATTCCTGCAGCATGATCACATAGCAATTGTGCTGCAGGAATGCCACTAGACACCAGGGATTTTTTTGTTTTCATTTATAAGTGGCGTGACCCATTACACAAGGGTCGCTCCCGAGAGGGCAAATTTATTTTAGGCCATATCTGCCCTCCTTGTGCCTCCTCCCTATAAATGTGGACAAAGTTGTTCTGCCAACCGGTTGGGCAGATGGGGCAATTACTACCCGGGGGGGCAAAGAGCCTACTAGATGCCAGGGAATTAAAAAAAAAATAGTGCAGTGGTGGCTACCAACCAGTATAGGCATGGTTATACCCCTACCTCAAATGAAGGGGAAACAGTCTTTCAGCTGTCCCTAAGCACACTAAAAGATCTTATCCCAATGGCAAGCAAGAGGACATTTGATTATTTTGGGTTTTGGTTTTACATTTGGGCCATGAGAGCAAGCCTAACTCCCAAAATCATCCCACTTGGAATGGTGAGGGCTGCACTTTTTGGACTTTGGGACGCTGCCACGTAGAAAAACTATGAGACCTAGACACATCTGAAAATGAAATATCTGGGTGATTCCAGGGTGGTGTGCTTCACATGCACCCAGCACCATTTTCTTACCCACAATGCCATGCAAACCTCCAACTTTGCTTGAAATCACACATTTTCCCCACTTATGTTTGTGATAGAACCTTCCGAAATCTGCAGGAATCTATAAAAATTCTGCCCCACTTGTCGGCCTAAAAATGTTGTTTTCCATACTGCCCTTTTGGACCCTCTTTGGCTTCCCCTCAATTTCAACATGTTTTTGTCTCTTCCCTGTCACAGGCACTTGGCTAACTTACATAAGTGAGTTATCATTTTTATCGGGAGACTGAAGGGAACGTTGGGTGGTAGGTGCCAGTGCGGTGATCCCACACAGAAATGTGGGAAAAATGTGATTTTGTTTAGCTAAATTTAAGGTTTGCTGAGGATTCTAGGTGAGAAAACACAGGGGGTTACAAGCAAGTCACACCTCCCTGAACTACATCGGGTGTCTTCAGAAATGTCTGGGTTTGGTAGGTTTCCCTAGATGGCTGCTGAGCCCAGGACCAAAAACGCAGGCTTTCACCCACCCCACCCCGCAAAAACAGGTAGTTTTGTATTTAATCATTTTGATGTGTCTACGTAGTGCTTTCGGTCAATTCCTGCCGTGGCCACTAGGCCACACCATCACACGTGAGGTACCATTTTTATCTGGATGTGTGGCTCCCCTCAGATTCCAGAACTTTGTAGCACCGAAATGTGGGGAAAAAACGTTTGTTTGCCAAATTTGGAGGTTTGCTAAGGATTCTGGGTATCAGAACTTGGTGAGAGCGCCATAGATTATGCCATCCTGGATTCCCCTAGGTGTCTAGTTTTCAGAAATGTCCAGGTTTGCTAGGTTTTCCTAGATGCCGGATGAGCTAGAGGCCAAAATCCACAGTTATGCACTTTGCAAAAAACAGGTCCGTTTTCTTAGGGAAAATGTGATGTGCCCCATTTGTGTTTTGGGGCATTTCCTGTTTCGGGCACTAGGCCTACCAAAACAAGTGAGGGACCATTTTTATCAGGAGACTTGGGGAAATGCTGGGTGGAAGGAAATTTGTGGTTCCTCTCAGATTCCAGAACTTTGCAGCACTGAAGTTTGAGGAAAACGTGTTTGTTTTGCCAGATTTTAAGGTTTGCAAAGGATTCTGGGTAAGAGAGCCTGGAGATTCTGAATTCCCCTAGGTGTCTAATTTTCAAAAATGTATAGGTTTGCTAGGTTTCCCTAAGTGCTGGCTGAGCTAGAGGCCAAAATCCACAGCTAGGCACTTTTCAAAAAACACGTCAGTTTTCTTTAGGAAAATGTGATATGTCCATGTTGTGTTTTGAGGCATTCCTGTCATGGGCACTAGGCCTACCCACACAAGTGCGGTACCATTTTTATAAGGAGACTTAGGGACACAGAATAGAAGAACAAGCATTATTGCACCTTGTCTTTCTCTACATTTTTTCATTCCAAATGCAAGACAGTGTGTAAAAAAGACATCTATTTGAGAATTTACCCTGTAATTCACATGCTAATATGGGGACCCCAGAATGCAGAGATGTGCAAATAACCACTGCTTGTCAACACCTTATCTTGCGCCCATTTTGGAAATACAAATGTTTCCTTGATACCTAGTTTTCACTCTTTATATTTCGCCAAATCAATTGCTGTATACCTGGTACACAATGAAAACCCATTGCAAGTTGCAGCTCCTTTATTGGCTCTGGGTACCTAAAGATCTTGATGAACCTACAAGCCCTATATAACCATGCAACCAGAAGGGTCCAGAAGATGTAATGGTATATTGCTTTTGAAAATCTGACATCGCAGGAAAAGGTTACAGAGTAAAACGTGGAGAGAAATGGCTGGTTTTAACATCAATTTCAATATTTTTTTATTTCAGTTGTTATTTTCAGTAGGAAAACCTTGCAGGATCAACACAAATAACCCCTTGCTGAATTCAGGATTTTGTCTACTTTTCAGAAATGTTTAGCTCTCCGGGATCCAGCACTGGTTTTATACCTATTTCTGTCACTAACTGGAAGGAGGCTGAAAGCACAAAAAATAGTAAAAATGGGGTATGTCCCAGTAAAACGCCCAAAATTGTGTTGAAAAATGTGGTTTTCTGATTCAACTCTGCCTGTTCTTGAAAGCTGGAAGAAAGTGATTTTAGCACTGCAAACCCTTTGTTGATGCCCTTTTCAGGGGAAAACCACAAGCTTTCTTCTGCAGCCCTTTTTTCCTACTTTAGCTGTATTTTGGCTAATTTCTTGGTCTCCTCCAGGGGAACCCACAAACTCTGTGTACCTTTGGAATCCCTAGGAATTTGGAAACAAAGGATGTAAATTTGGCATGGGTAGCTTATGTGGACAAAAAGTTATGAGGGCCTAACCGTGAACTTCCCCAAATAGTCAAAAAAAGGCCTGACACCTGAGGAGGAAAAGGCCTTGCAGCGAAGGGGTTTATGACATTTTAACATTATGTTGAAAATTCATTGAGTTGTTTAGGTACTCATGTATGTTTGTTGTGGGGACAGTTGCTCTCTAAGATAGCATGTTCCCCATGTACCTTTGAGTTTCCTTTGTTCTCTTGTCAAAAGGCTCCACTGCAATCACCTTCAGAGAAGATGGCGCATCAACAAAGACCCAGTCGACAGAACTGTCTACAAATCAGCTTATGCCACCGCCAACTACCTGACATGAAAAAAGCCCTGGCATCATGGTTTGAGGCTAACCCCAACGACAACAAGAAGCTCTTCAGCACAGTCAAGGAATTCACCAACCCCGTACTGCAACAAGTAGTTCCTTTCAGGACCTATGCGACAGCCTCGCAGATTTTTCCATGATAAAATGGCCATAATCTACAGAAACTTCAAGACTTTTTCAACTGCTATACCGCCACACACATGACCATCCCAAGGCTAACTACCTCGAACCACCTCACCTCTCAGACAACATTCCCATCATGAAATCAATCCACTCTGGGGCCCCATCTGACCCATGCCCCTACCACATCTTCAATCTGGGAGCACCCATGATCTGCCTCAAACCTTTCCCCCTACTCAACACCTCACTGGAATCTTGCCAAATTCTCAGAAGACTGGAGGCATGCAGAAATCAAACACCTGCTGAAGAAACCTTCAGCGGACCCCAGCAAATTCACCAACTACAGACCCATCTCCCTGCTCCCTTTCCTGGCCAGTTATTGAAAAAGCCACCAGCCAACAGCTCACCATCTACCTGGAACATAATCACCTCCTGCCTAACACACCTCAGCAGTGCCACGGCTGCTTCAGTGCTTCAGCTAAGCTGCACAGACAGATCAGTGCTCTCTAGCTTATTGGTCTTGTTAGATGATGAGCCACTTTCAGATAGACCTCTATGGTCGACCCGCTCCTCTTCGAGGGTCAGTGCTTCCTTCCCTCTCACACTGGCAGGAGTCCTTATTTCCCAAGACAAGTTCAATGATTCCTCCTTTAGATCGGACTCAAGGTGATGTTTACTCACTTCTGAGGAGTTGACTGTCAAAAAGATACAAACCCTAGGTTGTGCAGTAGTCGTTTGAGAACTCTGCTGAGTACGCTCCTCAGCTGAAGAGAACTTGGAACACAAATGGGTCACATATTGATATGGTTTTAGCAGTTAGAGGAAGTGGATTCTAAAGGTGCCTTCATCAAACCAGCTTCAGTCAGTTTTTCAGTGTCCCAGCTAGCCATCTTCCTGGCCTGACATTATCTTGAAAGATGTTCCCAGTAGAGCAGGCCCTAGGAGGAGCAGTCAGCACGGAGGTTAAGAAGAAATGTGAGCAGGATGTACCCTGTCTATTTAGGTCTGCTTCTGACACAAATGAGGAGGAGACAATGATCTGCACCCCTTCAAAGGAATCCTTCACCCGTAACAACAGATACTGCAGTCTTCTCCCTTCATCCTCTGCCATTCACCCAATGGCAGTTACAGAAAGACTACTTCTGGGTCAAAAAGGACCTAAACAAATTGTAAGGGAAGAACTGTTTCCTCGTTCTTCACTTCATTCTCTGATTCCCCACCCCCTCTCAACTTGGGAATGTCAGCAATACACTTCTGTCATCCGGGGAAAACAATCTCACATGCCCAGGCCATGGCTTCCAAAGTGGAACACACAGGGCTGTATCACACACATGTACTGTATATCAGCACATGCGCATGCTCAGTAGTCAGTTAAGGATACAGTTGTATAAGGATGACCATTGTGTAGTGTTCAGCTTGAGCCAAGAATGCATCTTGCCAAGATATTGAGAGTTTCCTTTACACCTTGCTATCTTCGCGTTTTGTCCTATTCACCAGGTATGTCTAACTCATCCTGATCAAAGCGTGGATATCAAAAATAACTTGGGCTTTATTTTAATATTTTAATATTACAATTCTAAGTTTGCTTCTTACCTAGATGAAAGCTGGAGGGTTATTTTAAGCCTCTCTTGTGTTGTGCAGCAGGTGTTGTCATGCTCATTGTGGCTGTGGCTGTGGCATGCATAAGTCAATGAATAAGTAGGATGAGCACATCACAATACAAAGGTGATGCCTACAAACATAGGAGGACTTTGAGTTAGTTTTCTAAGAATGGTATAGCCTGGGTATGTTTGGGCACCCAATGGCATGGCGTCACTCTTGTGAAGCCCCAAATGCAGCCTCTCTAATGGACTGCTCTGTCCGCAGACACTGCAGCCTCACAAATGTAGTTGAGTTTTTTTCAGACATAAAGAAGTGACACAATTCTAATAATTGAGTATTTTTATAAGTAAGTAAAATACAGCTGGGAGTATAGCACAGTTCTACAACTGAAGCCACCCTCAACTCAGCTCTTACAAACAGCGATTTCTCTACACTTGGTGGGCACCTAAGTTCCACCTCCTTCATTCATTTAAAATTAACAAAGACCGTAATTCTTTAAATTCTTTGAACGCTACCCGCGAACACCACCACCTGATCCGCGACGCCAAAAGGAACTTTTTCACCGACAGACTGGACAAAAACAGACACAACAGCAGAGAACTCTTCATCATCGTCAAGGAGTTCTCCAACCCCAGCGCCAACGCCAACGCCGTCACACCCTCACAGGATCTGTGCGAATCCCTCGCCACTTTCTTCCATCGCAAGATTAGCGACCTCCACGACAGCTTCGGACACCAGACCCAACCAAACACCACCGAACCAGCATCCACGGCCATCACCCTCAACAACTGGTCCCACATCAACACGGAAGAAACCAAATCCATCATGAACTCTATCCACTCCGGCGCCCCTTCGGACCCCTGCCCGCACTTCATCTTTAACAAAGCCGATGACATCATCGCCCCGCACCTCCAGACCGTCATCAACTCTTCTTTTTCTTCTGCTACCTTCCCCGAATGCTGGAAACATGCCGAAGTCAACGCCCTACTAAAGAAACCTACGGCTGACCCGAGCGACCTGAAAAACTTCCGCCCCATCTCTCTTCTGCCTTTCCTAGCCAAAGTAATAGAGAAGACCGTCAACAAACAGCTGACCACCTTCCTGGAAGACAACAACCTGCTCGACCCCTCACAAACCGGATTCTGAACCAACCACAGCACTGAAACCACCCTCATCTCAGTCACTGACGACATCAGAACCCTGATGGACAACGGTGAAACAGTCGCCCTCATTCTGCTCGACCCCTCGGCTGCCTTTGACACCATCTGTCACCGCACCCTAATCACCCGCCTCCGCTCCACCGGAATCCAAGGCCAGGCCCTGGACTGGATCGCCTCCTTCCTCTCAAACCGTTCCCAAAGAGTTTACCTCCCTCCGTTTCGCTCAGAACCCACCGAGATCATCTGCGGCGTACCCCAAGGCTCATCACTCAGCCCGACACTCCTCAATGTCTACATGAGCCCCCTCGCCAACATCGTACGCAAGCACGACATCATCATCACCTCCTACGCCGACGACACGCAACTTATACTCTCCCTCACCAAGGACCCCGCCAGCGCCAAGACCAACCTACAAGAGGGTATGAAGGACGTCGCAGATTGGATGAGGCTCCGCCGCCTAAAGCTGAACTCTGAAAAAACGGAAGTCCTCATCCTCGGCAACACCCCGTCCGCCTGGGACGACTCCTGGTGGCCCACAGCCCTCGGCACCGCACCGACCCCCACAGACCACGCCCGCAACCTCGGCTTCATCTTGGACCCTCTTCTCACCATGACCAAGCAAGTCAACGCCGTGTCCTCCGCCTGCTTCCTCACCCTCCGCATGCTCCGCAAGATCTTCCGCTGGATCCCCGCCGACACCAGAAAAACCGTGACCCACGCCCTCGTCACGAGCCGCCTGGACTACGGCAACACCCTCTACGCCGGGACCACAGCCAAACTCCAAAATCGCCTGCAACGCATTCAAAACGCCTCGGCCCGCCTCATCCTGGACATACCCCGCAGCAGCCACATCTCCGCACACCTGAGACACCTGCACTGGCTCCCAGTCAGCAAAAGGATCACCTTCCGACTTCTCACCCACGCACACAAAGCCCTCCACGACAAGGGACCGGAATACCTCAACAGACGCCTCAGCTACTACGTCCCCACCCGCCTCCTCCGCTCCTCTGGCCTCGCACTCGCTGCTGTCCCTCGCATCCACCGCTCCACGGCGGGTGGGAGATCTTTCTCCTTCCTGGCGGCCAAGACCTGGAACTCCCTCCCCACCAGCCTCAGGACCACCCAGGACCACTCCGCTTTCCGGAGACTCCTAAAGACCTGGCTGTTCGAGCAGCGATAATCCCCCCTTTTTCCCCTAGCGCCTTGAGACCCACACGGGTGAGTAGCGCGCTTTATAAATGTTAATGATTTGATTTGATTTAAAAGCTATCTGATGGCTTGTTACAAAAATACAGTTATAATAGATATAATACATATATATCTTTCTACATACACAGTGACCTTTGATCCTACCCTTTGAACTCTATCAATATGTCCTCCCTACACGTCTACCAGACTTTGAGGTGTTACGGTCTGTCTCCCACTTACTGCCAACCTTGAAACACAAACATCTAGTGCTGTGCCTCCCATTCAGCCTGTCATGATTTACCCCTTCTCCTAACCCTGGTATCAGAAAGTGGCTCAGACTCTCCTTTGTGTAGCGTCCTTCTAAGTTATGTATGGCATGCGAAGTCGGACTGTGACTGCTTTTACCCTGCACCTGGCCTCTCTCCTCATTCTCCTTTCTGTCCCTGTATCCCTATGTGACCATTATATTCAAACCAACGCCTGTAATTTTTACATATCGTATACACTTCTGCACATTTGTTTTCTATGTCGTCTGTTGACCAGAGTAAGCCTTCTGTCGTTTTCTTGAGGCCTATTACATTCCCCCCTGTAGTTGAATTTTCAACTACCTGCTCACCTTTCCTACCCAGTGTACCTATCTCGGTCAATGCGCTTTGCTTCTCCTTACACACTTTACTACCAGTTTTCCAAACCCTACAATAACCTGAACAAGGCAATATGCCCATAGGATCATCGCAAGAATTGGAAAAAGACCTTTAAGCAATTCAGGTAACCAGGATGGCATCCACAAAAACAACCCTGAAAACCACTTGTTGGAGGCAACCCCCTCTTCTACCATTTTCTTCTACAGATTGTGCCAAGTCTGCATAGCCTCTGTTATTGTCCCATTGTCTGCAACGTTAGCCGGCACATATGTACAGCACGCTGTACCGATCTTGGCACAAACCTCACCCTCCATTGCCGTCATCAAATCTAACACATATCTATGTTGCACAAGCATCACTCGCACTGCCCGTAGCTCTTCTTTGATTGCATTGAAACCATCTTCTGTTGAATTGATGGTTTTCATCAGTTCCCAACTTGTTATTTGCAACCAACGAGCAGTGGTTTTAACCTGAATGAATGGGACAATGCTTCCAATAAACAACTGGGCATCATTAATCAATCAATATTCTTGTGGAACATCTGCCCATGTTGCAGTGCCAAAGTATTCAGCAGCTCTTCTCCGCCGATGATGGTGTAACAAAGTTGTTGGACGGTTCATATGATGAATGTGTAACTTTGAAACATCCACTCCTGGAATCACTTATGAGGGGGGTGTGCACAGTAACTAAGGAACAGATATCATTCCATCCTGCAGGAAGTCGCGTATATAGCCATTCTCCACACTGCCAATAATAATTGTGGTGATGCAATTGACATTTGTCCCTACTGAAACTGTTCCATTTCCCTTAAAACATAAGGAGAAAACACTGGGCATTCAACCCACTCGAAGAGTTGAAGGTGTTTCTACCCATGTTAAACTTTGTATATTCTCATCCCATATAGCCTGACAATCCTGCTGTCTGTTAATGTTATTTCCACTCCCTCCCCATAAAGTGAGAGCTCTACATTGTAGGAGGCTGCACTGGCTTGCAGTGAGTACCAAGGGGTACTTGCACCTTGCACCAGGCCCAGTTATCCCTTATTAGTGTATAGGGTGTCTAGTAGCATAGGCTCATAGATAATGGTAGCTTAGCAGAGCAGCTTAGGCTGAACTAGGAGACGAGTGAAGCTCCTACAGTACCACAAGTGTCATATGCACAATATCATAAGAAAACACAATACACAGTTATACTAAAAATAAAGGTACTTTATTTTTATGACAATATGCCAAAAGTATCTCAGTGAGTACCCACAGTATGAGTATAGCAAATATACACAAGATATATGTACACAATACCAAAAATATGCAGTATAGTCTTAGAAAACAGTGCAAACAATGTATAGTTACAATAGGATGCAATGGGGACACATAGGGATAGGGGCAACACAAACCATATACTCCAAAAGTGGAATGCGAACCACGAATGGACCCCAAACCTATGTGACCTTGTAGAAGGTCACTGGGACTATTAGAAAATAGTTAGGGTTAGAAAAATAGCCCACCCCAAGACCCTGAAAAGTGAGTGCAAAGTGCACTAAAGTTCCCCGAAGGACATAGAAGTCGTGATAGGGGAATTCTGCAGGAAAGACACAAACCAGCAATGCAACAACGATGGATTTCCAGTCGAGGGTACCTGTGGAACAAGGGGACCAAGTCCAAAAGTCACAAGCAAGTCGGAGATGGGCAGATGCCCAGGAAATGCCAGCTGTGGGTGCAAAGAAGCTGCTACTGGACAGTAGAAGCTTAGGTTTCTGCAGGAACGACAAGGGCTAGAGACTTCCCCTTTGGAGGACGGATCCCTCACGCCGTGGAGAGTCGTGCAGAAGTGTTTTCCCGCCGAAAGACCGCCAACAAGCCTTGCTAGCTGCAAATTGTGCGGTTAGTGTTTTTGGATGCTGCTGTGGCCCAGGAGGGACCAGGATGTCGCCAATTGCGTCAGGGGACAGAGGGGGCGTTGAGCAAGACAAGGAGCCCTCTCAGCAGCAGGTAGCACCCAGAGAAGTGCCAGAAACAGGCACTACGAGGATGCGTGAAATGGTGCTCACCCGAAGTTGCACAAAGGAGTCCCACGTCGCCGGAGAACAACTTAGGAGGTCGTGCAATGCAGGTTAGAGTGCCGTGGACCCAGGCTGGACTGTGCACAAAGGATTTCCGCCGGAAGTGCACGGAAGCCGGAGTAGCTGCAAAAGTCGCGGTTCCCAGCAATGCAGTCTGGCGTGGGGAGGCAAGGACTTACCTCCACCAAACTTGGACTGAAGAGTCACTGGACTGTGGTAGTCACTTGGACAGAGTTGCTGGATTCAAGGGACCTCGCTTGTCGTGCTGAGAGGAGACCCAGGGGACCGGTAATGCAGTTCTTTGGTGCCTGCGGTTGCAGGGGGACGATTCCGTCGACCCACAGGAGATTTCTTCGGAGCTTCTAGTGCAGAGAGGAGGCAGACTACCCCCACAGCATGCACCACCAGGAAAACAGTCGAGAAGGCGGCAGGATCAGCGTTACAGAGTTGCAGTAGTCGTCTTAGATACTTTGTTGCAGTTTTGCAGGCTTCCACTGCGGTCAGCAGTCGATTCCTTGGCAGAAGGTGAAGAGAGAGATGCAGAAGAACTCGGATGAGCTCTTGCATTTGTTATCTAAAGAATCCCAAGAGACAGAGACCCTAAATAGCCAGAAAAGAGGGTTTGGCTACCTAGGAGAGAGGATAGGCTAGCAACACCTGAAGGAGCCTATCAGAAGGAGTCTCTGACGTCACCTGATGGCACTGGCCACTCAGAGCAGTCCAGTGTGCCAGCAGCACCTCTGTTTCCAAGATGGCAGAGGTCTGGAGCACACTGGAGGAGCTCTGGGCACCTCCCAGGGGAGGTACAGGTCAGGGGAGTGGTCACTCCCCTTTCCTTTGTCCAGTTTCGCGCCAGAGCAGGGCTAAGGGGTCCCTGAACCGGTGTAGACTGGCTTATGCAGAAATGGGCACCAAATGTGCCCATGAAAGCATTTCCAGAGGCTGGGGGAGGCTACTCCTCACCTGCCTTCACACCATTTTCCAAAGGGAGAGGGTGTAACACCCTCTCTCAGAGGAAGTCCTTTGTTCTGCCATCCTGGGCCAGGCCTGGCTGGACCCCAGGAGGGCAGAAGCCTGTCTGAGGGGTTGGCAGCAGCAGCAGCTGCAGTGAAACCCCTGAAAAGGCAGTTTGGCAGTACCAGGGTCTGTGCTACAGACCACTGGGATCATGGGATTGTGGCAACTATGCCAGGATGGCATAGAGGGGGCAATTCCATGATCATAGACATGTTACATGGCCATATTCGGAGTTACCATTGTGAAGCTACATATAGGTAGTGACCTATATGTAGTGCACGCGTGTAATGGTGTCCCCGCACTCACAAAGTCCGGGGAATTGGCCCTGAACAATGTGGGGGCACCTTGGCTAGTGTCAGGGTGCCCTCACACTAAGTAACTTTGCACCTAACCTTTACGAGGTAAAGGTTAGACATATAGGTGACTTATAAGTTACTTAAGTGCAGTGCAAAATGGCTGTGAAATAACGTGGATGTTATTTCACTCAGGCTGCAGTGGCAGGCCTGTGTAAGAATTGTCAGAGCTCCCTATGGGTGGCAAAAGAAATGCTGCAGCCCATAGGGATCTCCTGGAACCCCAATACCCTGGGTACCTCAGTACCATATACTAGGGAATTATAAGGGTGTTCCAGTAAGCCAATGTAAATTGGTAAAATTGGTCACTAGCCTGTTAGTGACAATTTGAAAGAAATGAGAGAGCATAACCACTGAGGTTCTGATTAGCAGAGCCTCAGTGAGACAGTTAGTCACTACACAGGTAACACATTCAGGCACACTTATGAGCACTGGGGCCCTGGCTGACAGGGTCCCAGTGACACATACAACTAAAACAACATATATACAGTGAAAAATGGGGGTAACATGCCACGCAAGATGGTACTTTCCTACATACATCTAAATACTGCTCCATGGTGCCATTGATCATGGACATATACTGAACCATTTACCCTAAGATAATGTCTCTCCCAGTGCTTAATTTGGAAATAAAAAGGTGCCGGTGCCCAAAGCCCTCCTTTTAAATACGCTGCTGCTGCAATTAAATGTGCAAACTCGAAATACTGAGGCAGCGTAATCCTGAGGCCATCTCGGGTCTCTTCAATCCATGTACAGCACCTCCCTGCCCCTTCAGCTCACTCTTGCATCTTCCTGCTCTCTCCCTTTGTGACGCTTTATTTTTTTTTCTCTTCCTCCGTCTTTCTCAAATGTGTCTTTTGCTCGCAATAAATGCTTGAGTCAGAAAATCAAGTGCCAGCCCTCAAAATTAAGTGCTGCCGTACCAGAAAAAACAAGCACAGATTAAGCACTGGTCTCTCCTGACAATCATAGGGCTTAGGGGTTGCTCTATACTCCTTACATAAAAGAGTAGATCGTAATACCCCTTGGAATCCTTGTCCTAGTATTCTAGCTTTCCACCTATCCACCTCATATCTTAAAGCTCCTGCCCTCGTCATTGCTTCTATTTTTATTTCTATTTCTTTACGGTCAGTCAGAACATTCGTTATGTCAGCTATCCCTTTCTCATATTGTGTGATGTTTACTAAAAATTTCCCTGCTGCACTTGTGAAGGTTGCATCCGTGCCCTCATTCTACATAGGGAAAGATGGAGAAGACCCTGTGTAACCCTAGAAGATACTTCTTTAGATGAATGTAACCTTCTGAATCACTAGCATGTGGAATTAAAGAACATACTAAACAAGACTTATTAGTACGTTACATCCCTACTTCTGCCATATGCTGATATTATCCGACAACCTATGGTATATAACAGGAGATATATTTTCGTACTCATATGACTCTCTTTTCAAACGCACAATATTTAAATTTGATATAATACATGAACATGAATACCACTTCACACCTGCAGTAAATATAAAAAAGCATAAACAAACAAATAATACAAAGGTCCAAAAAAGCCTGTTAGCTGGGCTAATATGGTGCTCCACTCACTCTTTGAGAAATAATAATGTTATATCTCCTTTTGTTCGCTCTCCACCAAAAGTTCCTGTCCCAGTGACAATGTTGGACACAAAGCAGGGGCCAGTCTAAAGTCCGACAAATTTATCCACGGTTTCCTGCCCTCCACTTTCACTGCAGTGGGGGTGCTCTGGGTGACCAGATAAGGCTCATCGAACTTACTGTCTCTCCATCGCCTCAATACGTTTCGTACATAGACATGTTGACCCACAGGAATTTGACTAATCTGCTGGGTTGGGGTGGTTCACTTCTGCTGCTGCGTCACCTGTTTAGAGACGAACTTAGCAGATTTCAACAACTGAGACAAATAAATACCCACTCATTTCCTACCCCAAAACTTCAGCTGTTTTGTGAGCATCTGTCTTTTGCCTTGCTATCATTAAAGGAGTTGGCATAGGGCGTTCCTGTCACTATCGGATGCTGTGTCAAGTGATGATCACTTCCTGGCTGATTTCTAAGAACATACAAAGCTAATGGAAGACAGTAGAACCAATTCCTATGCAATGTAGCACACAGTAATTTATTTAGTTTTTTAATAGGCCATTAAGGCGTTCCACTATACCATTACTTTAGGAATGACAGACAAATGACAATTTATGCTTTATCCCCAGAGAGATGCAAATGTGTTGAAAAAGGGTGTTAAAAAAATGGCTGCCATTATCTGAGCGGATCGTTTCTGCAAATCCCCATTTTGGTATTACTTCTCGTATCAAGAAATTAGCTGCTGCTTTAGCATCATTATGTACACATGGTCCTGCCTCGATCCACCTTGAAAAAGGACAGACCACGACTATGAAGTACCTGTAATTGTTACATCTATCGATCATGTCAACGAAATCTAAGTGTAGATTTTTAAATGGACCTGTTGGGCAGGGGATTGTTGATGTAATAACTTTCAATGTAGGTCTTGGGCTGTATTGTTGGCATACTGCACATTCAGCAATATACATTGTAATAATTTCCGATAAATGTGGAATAAACCAATTTGCCTGCAACGTAGCCAGAAGATATTCTTTAGCCGTATATGCAAGGAGATACAGTTGCTCCAGCGCTGTATACAACAAAACTTGTGGCATTACCAGTTTCCCAGTACTTTCCTTTCTATAGATGAAATTTGTTGGTGATTGTATACATGCTCGCTTTTCCCACAATTCCCTTTCATATAGTGGAGCCTTTCCTGCAACTCACGTAAATGTTATTGTGCTGTCTCAGTGTATGAGGGTGGTAATTCAGTAGCATTCTGCTGTCTGCTTAATTCCAATGTATTCTCTTCTGATTCACTATAATTTTGAGATGTTTTAGTTGCCTCCTTAACTGCCCAGTATGCCAGAGCATTACCCCTGGAGACAAGGTCTTGCTTGTTTGTATGTGCCGCACATTTTATTACCGCCACTTTAGATGGTAACGTTAAAGCATGTATTAGTTTTGCCAATAAATCTTTGTGCATTTCTGGAGACCCATCAGATTTAAAAAATCCTCTCCTCTCCCACCTATGGATGCTCGAATGCACAGTAGTAGTAACATATGCTGAATAAATCGTAACTTCTAACCCCTCAGCATGTTGCAACGCTTCAATAATAGCCACTAATTCCACAGCGTGCACTGAAAAAGGAGAAGGTAATGGTACTTGACTCACTATCCGCAATGTGTCAGACAACCCCTACTGTTAGGCTCTTACAACTGCTGCTCCTGAATGTACAATCCCTGTTTCCTGGTCTATGAAAGAGGATCCATCCACAAAGAGCAGCACGCTCCCCGGGATGGGATCTTCTCCCACCTTACTCTCTTCTTCTGGCACATAATTGGCACAGTCATGTACTTGTTCGTCCTCAGTAACTGGGTGCGCAAAGAACGTCGCTGGATTAACTGTATGACATATAACCACCTGCAAAGATGGTAATGAAAGTATTACTTCGTACCCAGATACTCTCTGAGCCGTGAGAGTGCTTTTGCCTTTTGAAAAATAGCGAATACCACATGCTCTACATACAGTGTTAAAGGTGATCCCATCACGATCGTAGTGCTCTTCTGAACTGCAAATGCTGCTGTAGCCAGGGCTTGCTCACATGGATAGTGGCCCTTCATGATAGGATCCAGCATCCCACTGTAGTAGGCAATTGGCTTATGTCCCATAGATATTTTCTGATTCAGTACAGCGGTCATAGTCATTCAATTGCAATGCCAAAAGAGGTAAAATTGTTTCTTGTAATTGGGTGTACCTATCACTGGAGCATTCATACTCGCTTTCTTTATCTCCAGGAACGCTGTGTCTCCTCCATCTGTCCAATATATTTTTATTTGCAGTCGCATGGGACGCCTTTAATGCAGTGAGAAGCGGTGGCGTCAATGTAGCACTGCCTCGCATAATTACAGAGTCCTAAAACCTGCTGCATCTGTTTAGTAGTGGTGGGCTTGGGCATATTCTTCATGCTTTCTATTCTGTCAGGTGTCACCTTCCTCCCATTTTTAGATATCAATTGTCCCAAATAATGAACCTCTTTCTGCACTTATTGCAACTTATTTTTATCTACCTTGTATCCTTTGTCTTAAAGCGTGCAGAGGAGGCTAATGGTATCATCTCTACATATATCTTCAGTGGCACTACAAACCAAAATGTCATCCACATATTGTAAGAGCGTACTTTTACATTGAATGTTTGGTAAGTCCTTTTTAACCATCCGATTAAAAATATTTGGGGACTTGCAAAAACCTTGAGGAAGCCTACTATGGCAATATTGGGTATCTTTAAATGTAAATCTGGTCAAATATTGGCTATCGATATGCAATGGAATACTGAAAAACGTATTTTTCAAATCCATTACAGAGAGAAAAGTGGCCTCTTTAGGAATATTTGTCAATATAACCGAATGATCTGGTACTACAGGGAACTCTGGAATGACAATATCGTTCAGAGAGCGTAAATCCTGAATCATTCTCCAAGTTCCCCATTTAGCTTTTCTTATTTGGAAAATCGGCGTATTACATGGTGTCGATCTTGAATATATCACTCCTTGCTCAAGTAACGCCTGAATTGTAGGTAGAATACCTTCCTCTGCTTCTTTGGACAGAGGGTACTGGCGTATCCTGGGCAATATGGTTCCAGGTTTCAATGTAATTTTAACAGGCTAAGCTCTTTTAATCAATCCCACATCATGGAGTGCCTTTGTCCATAACACTTCCGGAACCTTAGCCAAATCTCTTTCTTTCATCGTTGCCTTGGGCACAGGTTTTGACACTGTCCTGTGCTGCACCTGCATTCTGAGACAAATGTTAATTTCAAACACGACTGTTCCAACTAAAGGTTGTTCTCTGAACAATTCCTCATCTGAAATAGCTATTAATTTGACCCCCGGGATCTGTGAACACTATTGATGTCCACATTCCCTGTCTTTTGTCAAATGCAATAAGCACTGCATACATTGGCCTTAGTTCGAGAACTGAAATGTTCAGTACAATTTCTCGTTCTGTCATTGGGTCTGTGGGTTTGCATGGTCTAAATACTCATTCTTTTGATAAATGCACTGTTTTCCCCACCAGCTCTAGTGTATGTGCTATCAGAGCATAAATGGCCCTCAAAAAAGCCTCTGTGTTCACTGGTACTGCTCTGACCTGCTGTATAGATTCCTCACATGCTATAAGAGATAATATCCTCCTTGACGTAACACCAGGTGTATAACACACCATCGATCCATCTTTCAAAAACGAGATGGTCATATTTAATTTGCTCATTAGGTCTCTTCCCAAAAGGTTAACAGGTGACTCGGGAATATAGCAATGGCCCATCAATTTGTGCATCACCCACAGTCATATTTACAGAATTAGTAAAAGGAACCTGTCTGACAGCCCCAGAAAACCCTTGTGTGTCCATTGAGTTTCACTAGAGTGGTAATGTTCCTTCATTTATGCAAGATTTGGTGGCCCTAGTGTCAATTAAAAACTGATAGGGGCAACCTTCTATGGCTACCATCACAGTGGGTTCCTCCTCTGATCTGTGGGTTACCGATAGTATTGGACACATAGTTGTTACCTGTGGGCTTTGTCATTGGACATAATGAGGTGTCAGTACTCCACTAGATACTTGGGGCGGTGCACAAAAGGGGTTACCTCCTTGCACGACTACTCCTCCTACCTGTCCTTGCACTTGTCCACCCATGGTGTTACTGACACCCTGGGGCCCGTATTGCTGCAGTGGCCCCTGAGGTGCCATCTACTGAGCTTGAAGGGTCTGGGGCACTCTTGTCTCGTATATGGTTGTGGTCTCCATTGCATCTGCGGCGGCCTCGCTACTTGTCTTTGCAAGGTGGGCCATCCCTGCATACATTCATCCATACTTTTAATTCTGCATTCCCTGACAAAATGACCCGACCTGCCACAATAATAACATGGCTGACCCCCTCGGTACCCTCCTTGCCTTCTCCCCTGCATTGCTCCTTGTTCTCCTGCTGGACCTCCTTGTCTTCTCACTGTTTCACTCACTACCTGTCCTCCTGGTACTTGCCCTTGCACTGGCGTTGTGACAGTCGCTGATGGTGCTGTAACAAGTGCTCCTTCTGTACTTGGTTTCTTACGTTTCTGATGCACTAACTTAGCAGTAGCTCTCTCTGCCTGCTCCGTTCTATCTTTCTCTTGTTTATGTTCAAAATAATGTATTATGTGAGCCTGTATTTCTGGCCTCAATTCCCACTCCCCTATTTAGATTTACCTGTTTCCCCTTGGGAGGCCTCACTTCAGCATATTATTATAGAATAAAAGTGCATTTCCTCCAGTATTCTCCCATTTACATCCTACCTCCTGTATCCATTGTTCTTTCATTCTCGTAATAAACTCTGCAATGTCCTCGGATGGCTTAATACTTTTTGACATGAGAGCTCCAATATCTGGCCTAATTGGATATGTCCACCACAGTGCATCCCAAACATGCTGACGGACATTATTAAAGGAAGATCCATCACACTGTGTATTTGTCAGTGTAACTTGAGGAAGTCCTGCTCTCATAAATATAGTATTCACCTCATCTCCTGCCAGAGAACTCAACAAACTCCTGACATCGCCCAGAGCAAGGTTCACTCCAGCAGTATGTTTTCAAAACTTCCTATCCATATTCCTGCACCTTCAGACAGTGGGGGCAGTGCTTTCTTTACATTTTCTTTGTCCATCTGTGGCCAAGACACATATGTTGGTGCCTGTCCTCCCTTAAAAATGAGAGGCAGTTGGGTGATAGGCGGGGAGCCTGGTAACCTACGAGTTAACCTCGGGTCTGGCCTGTTACTGCGTATCACTTCAGTCAGTTTGTCTTCAGCATACATCTCCCAAACTGCAAGACACTCTTGCATGTATGGATAATCCCAACCCGGGGCACCCTGTCCCTGTTGTATACAGTCTGCTGCTATAGCCAAATTATAGGGTTGAAAAGACCCCTGCCGGGCCGTGGTTTTCTCCCCTCTTTTTCAATCCATTGTGCTAACTCAACTGAAAAGGGGTGGCAAAAATACCTGCCCTCCTCTTGTTCTATTGTCTCTATAGGTGACACCCGTAATTTGGTTGTTTTTAGAATTGACTTTCTCTTTATTTCTCCGAGTCTCGCGCTATTAATTGTAACCTTCGTATGGGACGGGGTCGAAAGTTATACAGGCTTCAATCTCGTCCTGCTGCACCCTCATTCGTATCAGACTCAACTGCTGCCTCAGCTCCTGTTTCCCTTCTTGTTTCTTCTAAATATCTATCATATTGTGACCTTTCTACATCTTCTTTCTTCTCTCGTTCCTCCAACATCCACTCTCCTGCTGCCTCTCCCAATGTATTAGCGGATGTATCTCCTAGTTTGAGAATAATCTGCCCCATAGTCCATTGCCCTTGAAGAGGGTCAACATTCTCCAATCTGTCTGCCCGTTCTCCAGTGCGTTGCACCCTAGGTATCGCTCCTCCCTTTCTTCTCTGTTCGTGCTCTACCCGAGGAGCTGTCGGGACTAGGCCAGGTGTTCTCTCCGCCTCCTTCACCTCTGTCTCACCTTACTCAAATTCGACCCGTACTGGATCTTGATATCCGGCCGCTGGACGAATAGGGTAGAGACCATACTGTGGGGGTCCCTCTAGAGCCCATTCTATGGATATTTCTCGTGCTTGTATCACTGTCCTTTCTACCACTGCCAATTGTATGTTTGTCTTCGTATCGCAGAAAACCCGCCATACGACAAAATAGCTTCCCTTTTCTTTCTCTTTTTCCTTCTGAAATTTAGATTTAATGTAAGTCAATGTATGTTCAACTGTGTCCTCATCAAATGTCCCTTCCTTAGGCCATGGCTGAGTATGGTCTTTGGTATCTCCATACCATTGCTTACAATATTTCTGTATTTTCTTCTCGTCAAATGAAAATGTTTTTATCATGTGTTCCAGGGGAGCATCCATGATTTTCCCTAGGACATACGCCTCCTATATGTCTATATACTCTTTATTACCACCCACTCCTTATGTCCTTTCTCTCCTCTGTATGTGTTCTTTTGTCAATCTCTCTAATCTATAGCACTTCTTCTATCTCAATGGCAAATATGGGTGCATTTACAGAGGACGAGCTAAATTTTTACCTAAAACCATACAGGTTCCAACCTATTATGAATGAGCATTATCAACAGTGGCACTTGGGGACATAACGTCCCTTTCTTCATTTAAAACCCCAGACTCATATAAATCTGTGAAAAATTAGTCTACGAGGGCTTCTAACACAATAATTTCCTGGTTTATTATGCAAAACAGAGGAGTGTCACACGGACATGGGGCTGGCCATGGGCCCATTGATATGTTAAAACTAGATCAAGGGTATCTACTTCCTGCAACAGGGAATCATCAGTCTTACTTATGAGGGTTTTTTATTTCTCTCCACTAATCTTGATATCGTCTAATTTTAATTCTCCACTTTTATTTGCACTGATGTTTCCCCACTCTCAGGACACTTCAAGTTTTTCTATCGGGACATCAAAAATATGACAAAGATCTTGCACTCTCTCTTCCTCACTTCTTTCAGATTTTATAACCTCGGGCGAGAGTCCTTGCCTTTTCACTACAATTTGCCCACTATGATGATGAAAAGTCACATTCTTTTTATCATTCCTATTACACATTGTTAACATCACATATTTTAATCATTATTATTACACTTTTAACGTTTTCAACAAAAGGTCTGACTGGGCTCCGGGTAAAGTCAATGGACATCGACCACTTCATCATCCCTTTGCCTCCTGTCATACTTTACACATTACCGGATTCACTCCATTCTCTACTCTCACCCTCCGGACCTAACTGGGATAACTAAAGGACACTAACTGTCCCTTCCAGGAACTATGTTCTAGGTTATCCACTATAGCACATTTACGTCGCCCAGGAGCTATTCTCCTAGGTTATCCGCTAATACACCTAGTGTGTTTTCCAGGAGCTATTCTCCTAGGTTATCCACAAATACACCTAATGTGTCTTCCAGGAGCTATTCTCCTAGGTTATCCGCTAATACACCTAATGTGTCTTCCAGGAGCTATTCTCCTAGGTTATCCACTAATGCACCTAATGTATCTTCCGGGAGCTAGTCTCCTAGGTTATCCGCTAGTACATCTAATGTGTCTTCCAGGAGCTATTCTCCTAGGTTATCCACAAATTCACCTAATGTGTCTTCCAGGAGCTATTCTCCTAGGTTATCCGCTAATACACCTAATGTGTCTTCCAGGAGCTATTCTCCTAGGTTATCCACTAATGCACCTAATGTATCTTCCGGAGCTATTCTCCTAGGTTATCCACAAATACACCTAATGTGTCTTCCAGGAGCTATTCTCCTAGGTTATCCGCTAATACACCTAATGTGTCTTCCAGCCTGGCCGGGATATCACATTTCATTTCTACACAAAAAAATTATTTTAAAAAAAAAACCCACACAAATCCTGCATGCACTTACTTCCCCATCCTACAATTACCACAGAATTATGCACTGTTAACTATCAGAGTTCGAACCCCAACCCCTCCTCACCCTTTAGGACAGCAGCCTCTGGTATTTCGCCTGTCCGCTTAAACAGACCAGTGTAATCCTCGCCTGGTTTGCGCGCAATGTTCTATTCAAGCGTCACCGGTGGTCGTTCCTTCAGCCGTGTCCAGGGATTTGAGGAGGTGGCAGGCTCCTGGCTGCCGCTCGCCAAAATGTAGTTGAGTTTTTGTCAGAAATAAATAAGTGACACAATTCTAATAATAATTGAGTATATTTATAAGTAAATAAAATACGTCCGGGAGTACAGCACAGTTCTTCAACTGAAGCCACACTGAACTCAGCTCTTACAAACAACAATTTCTATTCACTTGGTGAGCACCTAAGTTCTACCTCCTTCATACATTCACAATTAACAAAGACCATAATTCTTTAAACGCTATCTGACTACTTGTTATAATAGATATAATACATATATATCTTTCGACATACACAGTGACCTTCGATCCTACCCTTTGAACTCTATCAATATGTCCTCCCGACATGTCTACATGTTTTTGAGGTTTTACGGTCTGTCTCCCACTTACTGCCAACCTTGAAACACAAACATCTAGTGCTGTGTCTCCCTTTCAGCCTGTCATGATTTACCCCTTCTCCTAAGCCTGGTATCAGAAGGTGGCTCAGACTCTCCTTTGTATATGCGTCCTTCTAAATTATCTATGCCATGCAAAGTCAGACTGTGACTGCTTTTACCCTGCACCTGGCCTCTCTCCTCATTCTCCTTTCTGTCCCTGCATCCCTATGTGACCATTATATTCACACTGAGGCCTGTACTTTCCACGTATCATATACACTTCTGCACATTTGTTTACTATGTCGTGTGTTGACCAGAGTCAGCCTTTTGTCATTTTCTTGAGGCCTATTACACTACCCTCTATGACTGCCCTCCAGACTAGTGGATGGTACCAGAAACCATCCTCGAAAGTACAAAACCTGTTGGTGCTGAAGCATTTTTTTAAATGAAGGTGTCAGAAAAGGTACAGTGCACTCCCAGTGGCTTCCAAAGCACCAGACCACTGAACCATGACTGGGGCCGGCACAGCAAACCACCAGTGTACCGGGGTTTTGCGGCACACCAAATGGGCACCGAGGTGGATATCTTGGTGGCTCAAGGCATATTTCTACACCATATCAACATATGGAGTGTGAGCTCTCAGGAAACAGCAGTTACTCCCAAGGCCTGCAAACAGGAGGCCCTCCGATGGCATGGGATGCTAGCACCAGGATCCTCGAGCACATGTTTGGGCATACCGACCCCCCTGGACCTCGCAGTGCAGGAAGACTGGTCGATATGAGGCCTGGGCCCATGCAATCTGACTCCGAATGGGGACCTGAACCCTAAACCCAATGGCTCCCACCCTCAAAGGCTAGAGGGGCACAGCTGTCCTAATAAGATCCTGCATGGTGGGCCAGACAGTGTGACCTAAAACACACCCCTCATAGGGCCACCCCACTTGGAGAGGGGTAGACCAGTGGGGTTTCCCCACAGGACACACTGACCCCTACCACAAGATGTGCTCCCTACCAAAAAGGCCCCCTTTCCTACAGGCCAGGGGTACAGACCAATAGGCATTCTATGACGTTGACCACGCAGCCTCTGGTCCCATAAGCCCATGACAGTGTTGAAGCCAGCAAGATAACTCTTGAAGCGGTCGCTGCACAACAGCCAAATAAGCCAAAGACGCAAAAGATCTGGTGCAAGAGTCAGCCCTAGAGGAAATTATGAGTGAACTTGCAGCCCTGCGGATAACTCTAGTCGAGGTAGCCAATAATACCTCCAAAACCTCGGCAGGCATACTATCAGTTTGCCCAGACTCAAGAGCTTTCAGTCCTAGGCTCCTCATGACAGAATCTAAAATGGACCAACTAGAACAGAAACTCAACACCTCCATTGACTGGGACCAAGATCTCTGGTAACTTCAAATGAAAATGGTTGTGCTTAAGGACTGTAACCACAGAGACAGCCTGAGCGGGGACATTTAGATGGACAATATAATTTTCTTCCTGGTTCGCTTTCTGCCTACCCTCACAAAACTGACTTTTGACACCCCTCTTGAAAACCACCATGCACACAGAATTAGATTGAGATAACAGATGCCATGAGAAGGTCTGAGGCAAAATTCTGCAACCAGTAAGCTTGTGTAATAATCACAGCGGCAAAACGACATGGACCTTTCCACTTTGATGGTCATAAAGTCTTCATATCACAAGATTTCTCACAAGAAACAATTGCTAAATACCTGGGCATTCAATACAGCATATTGGATACAAATCCATGCTTATCATCCACAGCAACAGAATGTCGGGATAGGAGGATCCAGGACAACCTGAGCGATATCCAGATGGGATGACGTATCCCCTCATGGACACTTCGAGCACCAACACTTCTACCACCAGACAGTATGGAGATCCAGTCTCTGCCCTGGCAGATGAAGCCCAATGGCTGGAAGCAGTCACAAGAAAATGATCCACTGTGCCCAAGTCTAAAACACAGCCTTAAGCTGCCCACAACAGAGGTAAATCCCAATCACCATTGAAGTCTCCTGAATTGAGTTAAAAGTGAAGTTCTAGGTGCATGCAGCTGGTAGGTACCTGGGATGGAGCTACATGTGAGAATAATTGTCTTCTTAGCCTGGTTGTCCTGTAATTCACCTGTGCCCCTTCCCTATACACCTGTTTCTTAGGCCAGTTATAATGCCAACCATAAGCATCGGATTCATGGTGAATGGCTGCAGGCCCTAACACAAGACTGATCACCCGACCACAGAATTTGTCTTTCCCCACATCTGTGAAGGCTCTAAGATCTTCTTCCTTCATATCACTATAGCCTTCCATTGATAGACCCGAACCCAGTTCAAACACCACTGACTATCCAATTCTACCCAGCGATGCTGGACGCATCGACAGGCTTACCTGATTTTTCCACATCACCCCTGTTACACAACCCCTGGAATAGACTTCTGTTCTCTTCAACACCCCACACTGGGGTCCCTTGGGAACAACCTTGCCCCAACACACTACTTATAGGTTACCAAAATAACCAGTGCCCCAAACATGCTGTCACTGGACACAGCTCTCAATCTATTTGATCACACCAGCGATCTTTGAGATCGATGTCCAATGCAAACATTCATTCAGTCATCTCTCTCAATGTCAGTGGGCTGTGCCACTACAAAAACAGGAAGACATATCATGGGCTATACCTGTTTACTGCACCTAGACATAGCTCTGATTCAAGAGACACATCTCTCTGAGACTGAATGTGAGAAAGTAAAGAGGGAATGGGTGGGAAGAGAATATCAAGCCAACAAGGTTACACCGAATGAGGCAAACAATCTGACTTCTAAACTATATCGTAAAGGAGGATGGCCATCCTATCCAGGAAGGGCCTACTACTACGGGTTCACACGATTCTCATTGGGTCCATCCATGCCCTGACTCCCAACAAGAGACCGCTGCTGAGGGTGATCTCTCCAATCCTGAATAAACAGACCCTTACAAAGGTTCACATGGGAGTCGTTGGAACCTGGTCCTGGACAAATTCCAAGACAAGTCGGATCACCCAGTGATTTTTCGGGTGGTGGGCAGAGTAGTTCTGGGAGACATAATGACCGACTAGTCCCTGGTTGGCCCTTGGAGGCTTAGTCACCCTGTAGGCAGAGATTACACATTTACCTTGTGTGTACATGGTACTCTTCAGATATCATAAACTTGCATCAGGCAATAGAGGATTTCTTGACACATTGCATAATGCCCTCACTCTCTCGAGTCCAAAGTTGAGACTTCAAGTCGGACATCGCAGAGGATCTCTTGGCACCACGTTTGGGCAAATCATTTTGCCAGGCAAAATCCAACCCCAAAGTACTTTCTGAAAATACTAGCACTCAAATAGCCCTCATCTTAAAGCCGAGGAAAGATCCCTTTCACAGTACCAGCTACAGACCCATATTGCCTCCAAGTGTTGAGATGAAAATTTATGGCAAAAGTGTTGGCAAATATACTCAAACTGGTCTTCCCTTCTTTAATACTCAGCAACCAGGTAGGCTTAATCAGCACCATACATCGGCAGCCCACTTCAGATCACTCGCCTAATACTCTGGCAGGTAGGTAATGATCGGGATGAAAAGTTGCCAATCCTTTTGGATGCTGAGAAGACCTTTGGATAGGTCAAGTTGTCATAACTTTCCCAAATTCTCCCCTGGGTAAGTATGGGCCCAGATATTCAGAGAGTGGATCCAGAGACTATACACACACATCCCACTGCAAGGGCCACATCTATGGCGCAATGGTCTACCATGATTTGAGTAATAATCTGTTTTTCCTCAATAAAAATGTATGAATAGAAAAAAGAATGGCATAACCAATATAGACCACAAGTACAACCAGTCATCATATCTCTCACTATTGTCCTTCCTTAAAGTTATCTATTCCATCATGTAGAGGAGGCCACAACTACAGAACTTACCTTCAGCAGCTATCACATTCTTGTGGGAGGCCTACACTAAGACCTGACATGCATCTGGTTATCATGTTCTCAGAGGAGATGAGAATTGCAGCCCTTGCTTACTTTTGTAAAATATGACAATTGTGGCTCTTACCTGCAGTTGGATATCAATTTACTCAAAGGAGGCAACCCTTGCAGCCCTCACAAGAAGGATATTGTACTACTGAAACAGTAAAAACACCAGTGTCTCACTTTAGAAAACCCTTACATTGCTCAGAATACAGCAACACAGAAGGCATCACTTCTGAGTAAGTCTCACATGGTACAGAGCAGTAAATAAAGAGGGAGACCTGGGTCTGCGCATGACCTAATTTGTCTACTGAACCACACCCTCAGTAGCATTATTATGGATGGTAGGCGCCAGTTGAAGGGGAAAGCATGGGAGGATGGTTTGTTTACAATAATATTGGCTTATTTCTGCTTAAGATATGAAAATCGTGCCAGATTTCCTGCTCCAAAAAAGAGTCACCATTTTTGGAAAAGAGTTCTTACTCAATATTATATTACATTTCTACTGTCTTGCAGCTGCGCACATTGGTGTAGGCATCAACGGTCAGGAAGGCCTACAGGCTGTTAATGCCAGTGACTATGCCCTGGCCCAGTTCCGCTTCCTGCAACGCCTCCTGTTTGTCCACGGCCGGTGGTCCTCCTACCGTATATGCAAGTTCCTCAACTATTACTTCTACAAAACCTTCGCCTACCAGCTTATCGCACTCTGGTTCTCTATCTTCAATGCCTTCTCTGCACAGGTAATGGCTGGATTTAGGATTCCATGGACATGTATGTAAACAGAGGCTAGGATGTGAGCGGCTCAGTCACTCTGTCTTCTTCCACCAAGCTGAGGTGCCTAGTTAAAGAATATAGACAAAATATATGTAGAACCAGATTCACAAAAATAAATGTAAAAGTGCAGGTGGAGATTTATGTCTCCTCTTGAGCATTTTTTTCTGGTTATTCCCTATTCACCACCATTCCAGGTAGTATGCCTGAAAGCTGCACCAAGCCCAGGTTTCCAGTATACTACTGGGAATGGCAGGTGACGTCATATGGGCTCCTATTTCCGCTGTGTGAAGTTCTTCATAACTGAGAAGTCTGCACACAGGAAATTGACCCACTGTTTTAAATGCAAATTTTGTCCAATAGAGAGAGACCTTCTTCTACACCTGGTAAAATCTGGGGGTAATCTATTGCTCTATCTATCCTCAAAAGGGCCCTTAGCTGAAGTAATATTCTAACCATTTCCCGGGTGAATAGTGGACATAAAGGAGTTTGGGAATTCCCACAGACGTACATGTTTTTGGGCATGCCTATACCTCCAAGGCAAATCATGCCTTGAAATGCCCACCCACCTCAACTTGAGTAGATTTACCTGAGGTAAATCCAGTCATAAACATTTGTGAGTAGGCTCTAATATGTGTGCAATATGTAGGTTATACAAAATATAGTTTACTACAGTATCATAACAAAAGAATATTGTGTCAAAAATATTAAGTTTGCATACTTTGGGCCACATTACGAGGCTGGTGGTCTTCAGAGCTCCAGCCCCGCAGTGGCAGTCAGGATCGAAGCTGCTGTGGTGGTCCGATCGCCACATAAAGACCCTGGTGGTCAGACCGCAAGAGTTCCATCTGAACTACCGGGATCGGTGATCCCAACGGATTGGCGGTGGCGGTGACCGTAATCCGCCAGGGGAGCACTGCATACAGCGCCGCCCTGCAGATTACGACCTTGTTCTCTGCCAGCCTTTTCATGGCAGTTTCAGGAAAGGCTGTCAGAGAACACTGCCCATGCACTTGGCATGGGCAGTGCAGGGGTCATCCTGCCCAGCACCGTTGCAGCAGACAGTGAACATTGCGAGGGTGCTGGTGCATCCTGTGGGCTACAGCATTGCCACCAGCTTGATTACGAGCTGGAGACAATGCTGTAGCCTTTCTCATAAACAAAACTCATAATGAGGCATTTGTATGTAAGCTACCAAAATATTGTGTCAAACATATTGTGGAAATTGAAATAATAATGTATATAACAATATATTCAATATGTTTAAATTGTTACCCAACACAATAATAATAGAATTAAAAATTGTTTTATTTATTAGTATAGTTAATAAACATATGCACAGACACATATGCATGTATACTTTAAAAGATAAAAAAAGTCAAACAATTAACAAATTAAGATAATACATTAAACATATTAATAATCCCTTAGGACATTAAAATTAACAAACATGTATGTAACAAAAGATATATCTAACTTTTTAAAAATAGTAACGGTCCATAATAAACCAAACTACCAAAAGTGTTGGACTTTGAAGGAGTCACACTTCTATTTAAGCACAGGTAGGAAACATGTTGGATTATGGATGGCTTAGATTTACCTCTCCCAACCCCAATTTATGAACAAACAGGGTAAGAACTTTGGAGGGGATAGATTTACTATTCCCACTCCAGAGTAGCAACAGTAGAGTAAATGTTGTATTTTCGAGGTGGTATATTTACTATTTCTACTCCAACATATGCAGAGGAAGGAAGGTGTTGGACTTTGGAGGGGTTAGATTTATAATTCCCACACATATCTATACAAAAGTAGTGAAAGTGTGCAATTTTGCAGGAATTAGATTTACTACTCCCAGTCCAGCAAGTGCAGGGATAGTGCTGGACTTCCGAGGGGATAGATTTACTATTCCTACTCCAATACAAACAAAAGCAGGGATAGTGTTGACTTTGGAGGTGTTCGATTTACTATTGCCACTCAATCATAACCAAAAACAGGGTAAGCACTGCAGTTTGCAGGGGTAAGCTATACCGCTCCCATTCAAAAGCTTTGTTAAATAGACAGTGAAATATCTACCAAGATAATAATTATGCTGAATATATTAAAAATAAACATATGGATTGTTAAAATTAAATTTAACATACAAATAAAATGTAATAATACAAAAATAATTTAACAAATATAAAACAAAATTAATACATTTAAAATAAATACACTTCCCTCTTCGGTATCCAAAACAACCCACCAACAAACAAAATAAAAATAAATAAACCATTAATACCCTTAGAATAGTAATTAAATAAAACAAATAATAAACATAAAAAATAACAAAATGTTATTATTAAATACACATAAATGATTAAACCATTAATTGAAATACAACAAATAACTTGCATTTGACAATTATCCAATTAAATAATTTGCATCATTAATTATCAACTAATCCATTAACTAACTCAAATATGATTACAAATAAAAAACTGTAAACAACTTACCACCCTAATGCCATACAAACCCCAAAATCCACTATTAAATTATAAAATATTAAACTGTAGAAAATGTATATTACACATGAAACAAACCTAAATAATTAAAAACAATTAACCAGTTAAATTACAAACACAGTTGATTTTCAATTAATTTGCATAGGAATGTATTTAAAAATTAAATGAACAATAATTTATATTTAAAACAACAACCTTGCCAAATACCAAACAAACCCACGAACCAGCTACTGAATTAAAAAATACAAAATATTTGTTAAAAATGTAAATGAAACTTTCAAAATGGCAATCTGCACTAGAATAATAAAATTACTGATTAATCAATTTGAAGAAAAATGATATAATGAAATATCAAGAAACATTTAATTACCATAAAAAAAATCATAAAATCAAAAACAATCATTTTAATTTACATACCTTCTCAATCCAACCCCTCACAGTGCCAACAACCCGCTACTAAATTAAAAAATATTATTTAAATGTAAACAAAAGTAATTGCACAATAAAATGTAAAAACTATAATAAAAACAATTATTATTACTATAATAATACCAAGCAACGATAACATTAATATAGATTAAAATAATTAAAACACCATATTTAATACATTTATATTACAGTGAAGAATATTATGGATAACAATATTTAAAAAACGATATGATTTACCTAAAATACAATATTCATACTTTCTATATTGCATCCCACAATATTTTGACCCTTACTATATTTTTTACAGAATATTGTTGCACTACAATATTTTTTAAATAATATTTTGGTTATTACCCGTTATACCTCGGTACAACTTGCTTCTTTTCTTTTGATTCTTTTAGATCTAAGTAGGACTCATATGTAATAGTATCCTATATTTGTGTTACTTATATGCATTGGTTGTTTAACCCACCAGTGATCCCACTCATGATTTTTTTGTCAGGTTGTGGCAAGAGTATATTTGGAGTTTTCTAAACTTTGTGCACAATCAAGAGCAGATGTGAGCCACTAAGTGTGCGGTCATGTCTGCTGCAAGTTTTCAACGTATGGTGGGATTGTGGGTTAAGATATAAGTGGCTGAATATGATAGCAAAGATTAGCATCAAAAACTGTCTACAAAAGAAAGGGAAATCCAAGATCATTTCAAACCACACTCTCCACAAAAGAGAAGTACATCCTGTGCTGCTTCTAATCAGGATCAAATGTACAATCTGAATCTTTGTATTTGTCAAAATTAACTAAAGAATTAGCTGTGTGCAGCTCAATGATGTTCAGATATTCTGGAGGTCTGCACAGAAAATTAAATGTAGTAGTCAATAATGAGTTAATTTCTTTATCTAATTTTATGGTAAGGCACAGAGGCCAATATTATGCATCAACCTTTTTATTGTTACACACACAGGAACAGGGCCCCGGTGCAACAATTTTTGTTGGTGACCCACAATGACCACCTTCACCACAGATTCCCACAGATGACCACAAACAGAGGTTCCAGTTTTTAGGTCTTGCCTAGAGACAGCATTAGCTGTCTGTTGTCGAAATACCTTTTTTTACAATTACTTATATTTAGTGTAGGGGTTGGGTCAGCCTCAGACTTACCAATGGTTGACTTTTTTGTCAGTCTTGTTTGCTTGTTCCTTATACATAGGCTTTCTTTCCTCTGCCCTTTCACAATGCCCTCAAGTCTCCATAACCACTCTCTCAGATGTATTTAATTAGTTTTATAGTGTCACTTATACTAGTGTAGCACGTCAGAACACTTTTCATCACAAACACATTATACAGTCAATCAATCATTATGTATGGAAATCAATGTATAGGAAATGTTACATAAGACAAATGACTACAAGGTGTAGGATTTGCCTCATCCACACTTGTAGGCAGTATCGTTTTAGAGTGATTGATCTGGAGAGGCACAAACTCAGAATTTTTTTAAGGTAGGAACATAGTTGGGGGTTGTCTTTACTAATGAGAACTGATTTCCTCCCGAATGAACCCTTTTTGCACCAATAGGATGATGAAACGGTGAGGGAAAAATCATAATGCTCTAAACTATAACTTGCAGTTTCAGCGCAGATCTTTCATGACAATTTCTAGCTCACTGTTCTATGTTAGGATTTTAACTTATAAACTGCAAGTAACTAAAGCATATCTCCAACAAAAACAGTAAACCACTGACCTATTTATATTATATGCACTTTGTAATCTGCATGGTACATGCTCTTGCAGCAGCCATGTTAAACCTCTGCTCTATTTTATGATTAGTTAAAACATCCACTAGACCAAACTCTATCTCTTTACAGAAGGTTTATTGATCCCCTGAGTTAGCTTGACATTTTAATTGTTGAAAGCAGGTGCTTTTAAAAACATAAGGTAGTTGCGAACACGGTGCCCCCACCCGAAGTAAACGCACAGTGCAGTCGTATCACCACAGATCCGGCCCGCACAAGTTTAGAATTAGAACTTTAATAAAACTTTAACGGTCCCAAGCATGCAGCCATCTTCCTTCTTCCTTGCTGCTCACCCAAATAAATAAAGCTTTTATACATGGGAATTGTTTTAAATTTGAATTATATAGTTGATAGTTTAGATAATCTTGATAAGAGGTTAACTCCTTCGAATGCAATGTGTGAATGAATATATATATAAGTTTATGTCTATTTATGAAGTGGACATACTTTAGATATATCTGTTGTTGCATTATGGGCTTATTTTTTATTAGTAGTTTGTGCGAATTTTTTATGTTTTATTAATACTACTGTTTAAAGGAAATGAGATAAAGCACTGAGGGAGCGAGAGAACATGACATTTAAATTTGTAATATACAGTGTTTTCAAGCAGCGTTATTAGAGGCCATCGGAAAATGAAACTTTATTAACAGGTTTTTGGTATTTAGAGTGATAAATAACTTAAATAAGGAAAATTCTTACATTTTGTAATGCAGATTAGCGCAGTAGAGCAACAGCAGAATCTGTACGAGCGTTGTTTGAAGTAAGCCGCGTGGCTCAGTTACAGCACATGCTGCTTTGATGCACTGAGCTCGTGCAGAGTAGCGCAGCGAAGCATCAGCAGAATCAGCCCGAGTAGAGTTTGAAGTAAGCTGGGTGGCTCAGTTTCAGCGCGTGCTGCATTAATGCGCATTTGAAATTCTGAGCTTGAGGAGTTGTGTGCTATTGAAAATGGGCAACAGTGTGTCAGCAGTAAGATGTGGGAATCGGTTGAAAGTTCCACTTTCAATGCAGAGTAGGCGAAGGATTTCTGGCATTCTTGCCTGAGTCAGAATATCATGATTCAGGCTCAACATATTCTGAGGCTCAGCAAGAGTTGAGATGGATCAGAAAGATCTCTTTGCGAACAAATTAAATGCTCAACTGCCAATATTTTCCAGTTGAAAACCGGATCCAGAAGTGAGTGCAGTGGATGCACTCACTTCCACTGCACTTTACAGAAGGATCTCTTTGTGAACAGATTAAATGCTCAACTGCCAATATTTTCCAGTTGGAAACCAGACCCAGAAGTGAGTGCAGTGGATGCATTCGCTCAACACTGGGGTCAGAGATGCAATTATGCAATTCCCCCATTTTCTTTGATATAAAGAGTACTGATGAAGGTGAGAAGGGAATAGGCAGAGCTATCACTAGTAGCTCCGCTTTGGCCTTCTTAGGTGTGGTTTCCAGACATAATGAGCTTCTGTATGGATGATCCAGTACTTCTCACATGTTGTGTGAGGTTGTTGGTGAATCCAGCTGGGGAATGTCATAAATTGGTTTAGAACGGGTCATGTTCTGCCAGCACCGCCGGGATCCATGATCTTGATTGCCTGGCGGTGGCGTTGGTGGAGATCATAATCTGCCAGGGCAGCACTGCCCTGCGAATTACGACCTCGTTCTAGGCCATCCTTTTCATGTTATTAAGTCTTTTTCTCAATGGAAAGCAGTGCTTCCAGAGAGTGAACAGGGAGTAAACCTGTATCTGAAGACAAGATTTTGAAAATAACTGGGATGCGCTGAATAAATGAGACCCCCCCTCTTTATTACAAGTTGCTATTTCTACAGTGTGCCACTTTGTATGTACTTTACAAAATCCATTTCACTCTGGGAGGTAGAAATGACAGCGCAATAAGTAGTTTTCTTTTCATGCAAGAGAAAATCCTTACTGGTTGGTGAATAACATTATGAATGGGATCGCCTGGACAGGTACAGTTTTTTTCTTAGGTCTCCTATAGTTTTAATGGCTTTGGGATTTCATATGTTGATCTTCAACACAGGCATTTGGTTGGTCAGCAGCTGGGTTATTCCCCCTATAAAGTACTTCCATTGTTCAAAACTGACTAGCATTGTTAACTCAACCCTCATATAAAATATTGCAGGAGAGAGCTTTGCATGGTGTAACTAAAAATGTCAAATACCATAGGAAAGGGTTACACTTTGGGGGCTTTCTGACCAATGCAGTAGGGAATGTGACAAACGCAAAAGGATGAGGCCTTCATTTTTGAGAGATCAGCATTTTTTTATATTGGTGACTGGGGGCAGAACCTGCAGCACCATGCAATTCAGCACAAGTTTATCTTTACATATTGTAATAGGATGAGATGTGAAATGTGGCAGTCATAAACCAGCAGCCTTAGGCCCACAAGTAGCTAATGCAGGATCCCTTCAGACATTAACCGTATATGTTTAATGGCCAGTCCACTACCGGGGTGTGATAATCACTGCCTGTGTTTTCTCCAACTATGCGCAGATGATTTCAGCCTTTCTATGCTCACCGTATGAAGACAGGTGGTGCATGGGTGCCCAAATGCGCAAATTAGAGTAACCAGAGACAATTATTTCTTCAACCCTACAGCTGGTTTAATGATTCAAGGCTGGTCTTGACAGTGTGAACAGTAAGAAAATATAAAAAAGGTAGATACGTATTATGGCCCTCATTATAACCTTGGCAGTAAATGCCGCCTACTGCCGTGCTGACGGGTGCCAACATACTGTGACCACAGCGGTAATCCGCCACGGGTATTATGACCCACACAGAGAATACAGCCACAATAAAGACACCCACACAAGTCCGCCACACCAAAGGTCAGTGATAAACTGGAAATAGCAAAACCCACACCGTCACACCAACAGAAATACGCCCACAGTATCACGACCCACGAATCAACGCGGCGGTCTTTCAACCGCAGTAAACCATTGGCGGTACACACTGCTGTGCTCAAAATACACACACACTTACAAAACTACACCACATTGGAAAATTCAAACTACACACACCTGACACACATACACACACCACACCCACACACTCACACCACTATAAAAAACACACCCACATTACCCACAACCCCTTACAACCAAACAAAAATAGAACAAGCACAGAGAGACAATCAAAGAGCCCACAATCACGCAGAGGCACAGAACACAATCACTCATACACCATCCACGCACATCAAAAAATACATCCCAACACATCACCCCACACATCACCTCACACATATCACTCACACCACATCATGGCACCCCAAAGACACCCCAGGTTTTCTGAGGAGGAGCTAAGAGTCATGGTGGAGGAAATCATCCGGGTAGAGCAATAGCTATTCGGATCACAGGTGCAGCAGACGTCCATTCCAAGGAAGATGGAGCTATGGCGGACAATCGTCGACAGGGTCAACACCGTGGGACAGCATCCAAGAACCAGGGATGACATCAGGAAGAGGTGGAACGACCTACGGGGGAAGGTGCGTTCCGTGATATCAAGACACCAGATAGCATTACAGAGGACTGGCGGTGGACCCCCACCTCCTCCCCCACAACTAACAACATGGGAGGAGCAAGTCTTGGCAATCATGCATCCTGAGGGCCTCGCAGGAGTAGCAGGAGGACTAGACTCTGGTAAGTCAAATCTTTACTCCTTTATCCCCCACCCTACCTGCATGCCATCACAAACTCCTATCCCTACCTTCACCCCATCACTTCACCACCTCACATATACCCCACTATCACAACCCACACATCCCAATACCAAGCCCTGCATGCTACACCAATGCATGGACCCCCATCACAGACCTAAATGGACACCCATCATCACAGCATGCCCAGTAGAGAGACTCAACCAGCCCACACAATCAGCAGTCACACAAGGCCAAGGCGACAGGGAAAGCACAATCCTATAAGGGAAACACACCCATTGCACAAGATGGCACACACAGATACAATAACAATGCATTTTCATCCCAACAGGACCCCTACCCAACGTCACCGGACAGGAGGTGCCAGCAACATCCAGTCCCCCCCCCCACAAGAGGCCCACAGTGATGACAGCAGCTCTGCACGCCTGGATCACGATGACCAACCTGGCCCATCAGGGACCTCTGGACAGTCGGTTACCCTGCCACAGTCCCAAACCACCACAGAGCCTCCTCCCTCAGGAAATGCCAGCACAGCACCCACCCAACAGGCCCATGCCTCTGTCCCCAGGACACGTCAATCAGCAGTGTGTCCACCACTACAGGGACCTCAGACAACCCCACTAACCCAGGACGATCAGGGACCTGGGGTCAGTGGCAGTGGGCACACGGTTCAGGGTACAGAGGCACAGGGCAACAGGGAAGCTGGGACGACTGTTGTGCGACAGGGGAAGGGCAGGCCAAGGGAACCGCCCCTCCACGAGGCACTCTCCAACATCATGGGAGCATACCACCATTCCCAGGAGACCATGGGCACGGTACTGGCCAAGTTTCAGGAGACCCAGCAGCTGCAGGAGGGACAGTACATGGGGATCAGGCATGACCTCACAAAAATCTACACCATCCTGGTCACCATAGCAGGGGTGCTGGCTGATATGGCCAAGACCATGAGGGAGGCAGTGGCTCAACAAAGGGCCCCTGACACTAGCCAAACCGAGGAACAGCCTTCCACCTCCGTGGTCACTAGTGGACAGGAGGACCCGCCACACGAATATCAGGCCACCAGCACCCCACCCCCTGCAGAAGGAGAACCACCCCGCAAACGGTCCCTGCGATCCTGGCAGAAGACAGAGAACATTGCCAAGACCCCCGCCAAGAAATAGGACCCTCTTGATAGTCACCCTTCTGTCCCACTCCGTTACCCTGTCCACTTTGAACTGCCATTGCCCCACTTCCTATGCCCCCTTGGACAATGCATCTGTGATGCCATGAGACTGGACTCTACCATGGACCTTCCTCCACCATCACCTCAGCCCCTTGCACATACCCCTATACTTATTAGCACCTAAATAAACACCCTTGAAACAAATACCAATCTGGAGTCAGTCTGATGATTCACAAATGTATTACTACAACATTAGCAAAGCATTGCAAGCTATATGTTCATTTTCTCATACCAATGTATGACAGTTGTTGTGCAGCAGTACACAAAGCAGAAGCCAGAATGGGGTACACCGATCTGAAAAAAGGAAATCCAAAGGGAACAGTCAGTGTCCATAGACAGAGGGTAAGAGGCTGCCATGTACAATGTCCTAACGTATACTGAAATGTGAAGAGGATTTACAGTCTTTTACCTGTGTGTCACTGGAAGTACCGCAGGGTAATGTCTGTTCTGTTGTCAACATCTTCTTCCTCTGCCTCCTCTTCCTCACTGTTCACAGGCTCCACCGCTGCCATAAGACCATCACCAGGCTCATCCTCCAGCAGAAAAAGCACCTGGCGTCTCAATGACAGGTTGTGCAACATACAGCATGCCACGATGACCTGGCACACCTTCTTGGGTGAGTAGTACAGGGAGCCGCCTGCCAGATGGAGGCACCGGAATCTGGCTTTCAGGAGGCCGAATGTCCTCTCAATAATCCTCCTAGTTCGCCCATGTGCCTCATTGTAACGTTCCTCTGCCCTTGTCCTGGGATTCCTCACTGGGGTCAGTATCCATGAGAGGTTGGGGTAACCAGATTCACCTGCAAATATCGAGGGACAGTTGTGAGACACACACTAACCCCTAAGGACAACCTCATACCCAGATACTGACTCATACTGTGTGGGGACTTTGGGCTCACCTATTAGCCACACCCGGTGCCTCTGGAGTTGGCCCATCACATTAGGGATACTGCTATTGCGCAAGATATAAACGTCATGCACTGAGCCAGGATACTTGGCATTCACATGGGAGATGTACTGGTCCGCCAAACACACCATTTGCACATTCATCGAATGGTAGCTTTTTCTGTTCCTGTAGACCTGTTCATTTCTGCAGGGGGGGTGTAACAAAGGCAATATGCGTACCATCAATGGCACCAATGATGTTGGGGATATGTCACAGGGCACAGAAGTCAGCTTTCACTGTGGCCAAATCCTCCACCTGGGGGAACACGATGTAGCTACGCATATGTTTCAGCAGGGCAGACAACACCCTGCCCAACATGTTTGCAAACATTGGCTGAGACATCCATAGTTTGGAAGGAGCCACTTGCCAGGAAATGGAGCACTGACAGGACCTGCACAAGAGGGGGGATACCTGTGATCTGGCGGACAGCTGACATCAGGTCTGGCTCCAATTGTGCACACAGTTCCTGGATTGTGGCAAGATCAAGTCTGTATACACCAGAGGATACCGCTATCTCATCATCTGCCTCAGCAGTTGTAGCCTATGGAGGAGAATGGTGATCAGAAGGTCATTTACCACATAGATAGCACAACTGTGTCTGAATTAATGTTACAGAAGCCGTGTGTTAAAACTTGAGTCAGTATATGTGCCAATATGTGTTGTGACGCAGTTAGATGCCATGTCATGTGCCACCCTGAAATGGCAGCTGCCTGACTTGTGAGGAGGGACAAGGGGAAATGAGGTAACTGCGCTGGTGTTGTGCAGCGTCGCGGTAGGCAGTGGAAGACTGCCACGCAAATCCGCATTGGTTATCATTGGGCCCTATGGTATCCAGGAGCCAATGACGATGTACGTCAGCGGTGACGGTACGCACTGCCACGGACGTCACTGCCATTTTCTACCCATTCACTCACTTGATACCTGACCATCAACAGGAGAGGACCTACACTGCAAGTGCTGCTGTGACCTGAGTCTGGAAGCGACAATGGCTCATGTGTCTGGGGAAAGGGCCCCTGCCTTCACTGCAGAGGAGCTGGAGAAACTGGTGGATGGGGTTCTCCCCCAGTACACGCTACTCTACGATCCTCCAGACAAACCGGTGAGTACACTGTGAGCATTATGCGTGGGCAATGCCTGTTTGGAGTGGTGTGGATGTAAGGCACATGTTGGGGGGTGCTAACGTGCCCTTCCCTGAGTGCTGCATGAGAGGTGGTCAGTGTATGTGCATCAGGGCATGGGTGGGAACTGGTGGGCAATGAGTATGATGGTCCAGACGGGTGAGTAATTACATTTTCCGCTGTCTTTACCCTCTAGGTCAGCGCCCACCAGAAGAAGGGTATTTGGCATGCCATCGCCAAGGAGGTGCGGACCCTGGGGGTCTATCACAGGCAGAGCACCCACTGCCGCAAGAGATGGGAGGACCTGCGCCGCTGGACCATGAAGACGGCGGAGGTCCAGCTGGGGCTGGCCTCCCAACGTGGTAGGGGTGCCTGTCGCATCATGACCCCCCTGATGTTCCAGCATTAGGCATTGTACCCCATGGGCTGGTGACTACCTTAGTGAGTGGTTGGGCAAGGCCTAGTGCATAGGGCAGCTCAGTGTGTGTTGTGTCTGCCAACGGTAGTGGTGTTGCTGGCATTGACCATGTGTGTCCTCTGACTTTCCCCCCTTCTTGTTTTGTCACCCCGTCCTTGTGTGCACTAGCATCATCTGGTGGAGGAGCGTAGGCACCGGCGACGGAGGGAGCTGTATCCCACATGGCCCATGAGGGTGAATCCACCGAGGGTGAAGGCACCAGTGGGACGGAGGGCGAGGGGAGCTCCACGACGGGGACAGGAGGGGATACCAGTGACAGTGACTCCTCCGCTGATGAAAGCTCCCTGGCGGTGGCGGACACCTCTGTGCCCACCCCAACAACAGGTACATCCGTCACCCCCCACCAGCACCGCCCTCCCAGAAGCCCCTCAGCGTGTTTCCTGTGCCCACTCACCCAGGAGGGTGGGCAGCTCCTTTGCCCCAGGAACCTCAGGCCCTGCCCCTGCCCCTGTCAGCCCTGCTGCCCTCAGTGAGGAGGCTATTGACCTACTGAGATCCCTCACTTTTGGGCAGTCAACCATTCTGAATGCCATCCAGGGTGTCGAGAGGCATTTGCAACAACCAAATGCATACCTGGAGGGCATTCCTTCTGGGGTGGCGGCCCAACAGAGAGCATTTCAGGCTCTGGCCTCAGCACTGATGGCAGACATTGTCTCTGTGTCCAGCCTCCCCCCTCCAACTTCCCCTACCACGACCCAATCCCCTCTACCTCAGCCAATCCCAGGCACACCTTCAGACCAGCATGCACACACATCAACATACGGAAGTGGCTCAGGAAAACATAAGCACCACACATCATCACACAGGTACTCACACAAGCACCTTCCCCATGCACACATACCAACATCCACTGCCTCCACTGTGTCCCCCTCCTCCTCCACCTCCCTCCCAGTATCGTCTATACTCACACATGCATGCACTACATCATCAGCCACTGCCTCCATCACCAGCACGCCCATCACAACACACCGCTCACGAGCAAACTCCGTCCCACAACCATTCACACATCCCCTGTGTCCTCTCCCATTGTGTCAGTGAGCCCTCCTCCCAAAGTACACAAACGCAGGCACACACCCACTCATCAGCCATCCACCTCACAACAGCCTCCAGCCCATGCACCTTCACCCAAACTCAGCAGACACAACCTTTTCCTCCACTCCCACACCCCCTCCATCTTCCTATCCCAGTGTGTCAATAACACTTTTCCTAGCTAACATTGACCTCTTCCCTACACCTCCCCCACCGTCCTTCCCCTAGGGCCAGGATGTCTAGATCCCAGGCCAGCACCTCAGCCACCAAATCGGTGTCTGCTGTGGTCCCTGCAAGTCCGGGAGAATCGAAGGGGGCACCCGTCAGGGCTGCCAGTGTGCCACCTACAGATGGGAAGGACTACCTGATTCCGCAACCTGCCAAGGTTAAGAAGGGGCCGGCATGCAGCAGGGGAAAGTCGCACCACCCACCCATAAAGGCCTCATCCAAACACAAAGAGGACAGTGCCAAGGTCCCAGCAGTGACTACCAAGGTGGGGAAGGGACACAAGAGCAAGGCCAAGTCACCTCAGGGCGCAAAGCATCCTGGTGAGGGGCTGGTGACCACCATTTCCCCAGACAGGCCAGCAATCTGTATCACGGTCAGCACCGCCGCACCGACCGCCACCTGCACCGCCGCTGCCACAATGTCAGTCACCAGCATCCTCCCCATTGATCAGCCGTCCAAGGCTGCCGGAGACGGTCTGGTGGCTCGCTCCACCACTACAGACACCTGCACCACGGGCAGCACTGGCAGCATCTCCGCCGCAGACACCGCCACCTGCACCGCTCTGCCTCCATGGAGTATCATGGTACCTGTTCCCTGCACATCTCGTGGCTCAGACACCCAGGTGAGAGAATGGGAACTGCCACACCCCAGGTGCCTCACCGCTGGCACAATGCCCCCTCCCAAACTAGTGGAGAGATGCATCCACTCCCCCAATCCTTGGCAGGTTGAAGCACACTGGGCACAATGCCCCCTCCAGAACCAGTGGGAGAAGGTATCCACTCCCCCAATCCTTGCCAGGATGAAGCACACTGGGCACAACGCCCCCTCCAGAACCAGTGGAAGAAGGTATCCACTCCCCCAATCCTTGGCAGGATGAAGCACACTGGGCACTATGCCCTCTCCAGAACCAGTGAAACAAACCACCCACTTGAGAGACTGTGGCTTTGAACTCCCCAGGACCAGGCAGTGGGCAAACCACACACTTGAGAGACTGTGGATTTGCACTCCCCAAGACCAAGCAGTGGGCAAACCACCCACTTGAGAGACTGTGGCTTTGAACTCCCCAGGACCAAGCAGTGGGCATGGAGTCCCCTCGGGGAGCAGTGGCGTAGTACCATTTTCCTGCTGAGGTGCCCCCCCTCCCCTTCCCCCTGAGGTGCCTGTGTTTTTTCAACCTGATGCCCCTGCAGTGTTCTCTCCATTTGAGGCAGGTGTCATGTGTGGGCTTCGCCCATGATTTTTGGGACCACTGGTCCACGGACATTTACAAGGGACAGAGTCCAGCCTTCTGTACATAATGTGAATATTTGTATATACTGATTTATTTTTATTCAATTGCTATATCTGATTGTTCAAAATATCACTGGTTAAACTCAATTCCTTTTGTCCTTACGTTTTTCCAGGGGGTTACGGGGTGTATCTATAATGTTGTTGGATGTGTTAGAGTGTATGGTGTTGTGGGTGGGGGATGGGGGTGTTGCGTGCCCCGTTTGTGTGTAACTGTCTTTTACCTCCCCCTTCTCCTGTGTGCTAGGTGCAGTACTCACCCTTGTCTTCGCCGCCGCCTTCTTTCTACTTCCTGGTGTATTAGTAGATACACCAACATGGGGAGGATCTGCAGTTCGGGCTCCATGGCGTCCTGGTTCTTCGTGGAATGTCCGAAGGTGAGTGGTTCCCCTTCGGTGTACTGTTTCCGCCATGCTTTTGATGTCGTTGGTACCACCCCGGAAAAGCTGGCGGTTTGGTCTCTCATGGTAGGGTGGGCGGTACATTGTCTTCCGCCTGTCTGATGGCGGTGACCGCTGCGGTGTTTGTTGCTACCGCCGTGGCGGTCGGAGTGTTAAAGTGGCTGGCTATGTTGGTGGTTTCCGCCGTGGTCGTGATTCCATTTTTTTTACCGACCGCCAGGTTTGTAATGAGGGCCTATATATCTTTTCCAATATACAATAGAACAAAATAGACAAAATATTTATGAGATGCGCTGTTAGCACCTCCACTAATTCCCAAATAAACCCTGTTGCCAGGCTCAGAATCCCCAATACGCAAAGTTGTTATTACCTCATATATCTACATTAAATAATATTGAAAAAAGTTAGAGATTGATAAAAATTAATAAAGTAGAGCATCCATGTGGCTAACAGAAGTGACAGGGCTGTGGCAGAGATCCGACTGCAGCTCCAAGTGAAGGCGATATTGGCCCAGCAGGCGATGCGCCGACACTACACACCTCATCTGGGACTGCAGACATTGTGGGCCTGAGTCGGGCCTGCTGGAGAGGGACCGACGGGATGTGTGCTGCTAAGATCTGTGGGACAGACTGAGCACTCTACTTTCTCTGCCTGGGACCAGCAAGGCTAAAATTGGCATAGAGTGCAGAGGATGGGGTGGCACCTTTTGGGCCCACCATCCTCCATGAAATAAACAGTTGGTTGAATCACTGACAGGATATCAGAAACAGAAATATTGCATGGACATTATATCATGTCAAAAATATCGAGGACCAAAGTATCGAGAAGGTAAGTGCAAATAAGTAAGTATAGATTTTGGACAGGATGTCAGTAACAGCCTGAGTTGCCAACTATGGAGATGGGGGAACCAGGTTCGAGTCTCAGAGTCAGCTCAACATCCTGTGATTCTGGGCAACTCACTTACTCTGCCCATGCCTACAATTCAGCGCCTTGAGACCCTCACGGGTGATTTGTCATGCTTTACAAATCCTGGATTTATTTACTATTCTTAACTCCACATCTGTGTACCTTGAAGATATATATATTGTCTAGGTACATATATGCGGAGTTTTAAATAATAAAACTTTGCTAACTTATAGAAACTTACCTTCCCAAATTTTTTACCTCGATAATCTTGACACAATATTTTGTCCTGCAGTATTTCTGTTTCTGATATTCTGTCTAAACACCTACTGTCTGATGGAGGGAGGGGACAGCGCCCTTCTCTGTTTCTCTGATTTGGTGGGCCTGGTTCATGTGGAATGCCATTGAATTGTGGAGGCATGCAGTATATTGTGTAGTCTGTGGTGGTTATTAAATATTACATCTGTGTCCTTTATAGTTAAGTAGGCATGAAGTTATAGGTCATGGCAAAGCACCCATGGCAGTTTTTTTGGGTCAGCACCCGATAGACAAGTTCAACAATAAAACAGAGAGGCAACTTTAATTCTGGGACTCAGCACCTAATTCACTATTCCACTTCGACACATTCAATGGTTTCAGAAAATCCAAAGAAATGGAAATTGTTTCTCTTTGCTCCTTGCGTCTTTCACACTTATTTCCGGAGATTGTGTCACTTCTACATAATTTTCTGGCTAACCTCAAGGTAATTTTTCAGAATTGTACTTTCTTCTTTGACTTTCCCTGAGAAGCACAGGAATGTGTTGAGACGTGACCGGATGTTAGACTGAATAAGCCTTCATTCGAGGGGCAGCCCGATTTGTGATGAAGGGCAATAGTTTGGCCAAAACAGACGTGACCTTTCTAAAACAGCAGACACCTCAACAAGTAAGCTGGTAGCAGTGGCAGTCAATGACCCTCAACAGTAGAGGGTCACCAAGCTGCAGTCCAGTGACAGGCACCTTAAAAAAACACAATGCCTTTAGGCTCAAATTCCAAAGCTCTTAATCATGGCTCATTATTATAATGGGCTGTGACTGAGAACTCTGGAATTAAAGCTGACGACAATGTGAGTTTCTCACAGTGTCTGTCAGTGGCCAAAAAAAGATTTCCCACATCTCCTGGTCCTCATCCTCGTCTTTGATTTTGTCTGGCACTTCCTGGAGCCTCAGGCAGTTCCCCTCTCCAAATCCCGATGCAGCTTTCATGCTGCAGATGAGCAGCATGAGAGCGGCACCAGGCTTGGCTGCAGCAGGCTGCCTCAACGCTCTAGAAGTTACAGGTGGCCTGTCCTGCTCTGAACCCAGCTGTCTCCGACAGCTAAGTGGAGAGGTTTACACTGCACATGTGAGGCTGGCCGGCTCAAGACAGCTGGACAAACTGCCATGCGCAGTGTAAACTGTGAGAGTGAGCACTACTTCCCTGCTGCCAGTCAGCAGCAATGCCCCGTCCCCAAACACTGCTCAGGCTGGAAGCAGTGAAAAATAAAATGGCAATTCATTGTATTACCACTTTATTTTTCACGATTACTACACTGGCATCGGGAGGAACGGTCATCTGCCTCAATAGGGTGCCACCTCTGGCTGGTAGTGGCATACAGCTTTTATTTCAGACTCGGAGGTTGATTTCCCCAGGACCCCTTGGCCTAACGTGGGACTCACAGACAACAACAGAGGATAACATGCCATTGATGTGGGGAAGACCCAAACTCCTCTGTCACAATTCTAGCCCTGTGGACAAGAGCCCTGGAGGTTATAATTATGTTAAACTATCATAATAAGCCATTAAGCCACTCATGTACTCGTGCACTGTTAAGCCCACTCATGAACTTGGTTGCAGTAATTTTACTTTTTTTGCTTTTAGATGTGAATTACTTTACCTGTTAAGGTTATTTATAAGCAGTTGGGGAAGGAGCAGTGAATGGCTGTCACCTTCCATTCAGTGAAGAATTTTGGTCCAGTGATTTATGACAGATGCTTCATGGTTCAAAGTATGGGGTGGGTTGGCAGGGTAGATTGATTGTTAGTATGGCTGACTGGTTGATGTACCCAGCACATGCATATGTGCTTCCCTAACTTTGCCTGACATGGCAATTCATGGCAGATGACAATAGTATGGCAATCCCCAAGGCCCACTTCAGATGCACTCCAAGCAAAATGGTGCTGATGTCCTTATGTTACAGGACGCCACCTAAATGGTAAGATATGTAGATGTCTAAATAGACATGCATATAATGCATTGTAAGCCTGATTTGAGAAAGGTTTAAGGGGCACTGCCATATTAATTACCAGACATCTCCCACAGGTCATTACGCACACATGGCAAAATGATTGGGGGGGGGGGCTCCGCTACGCTGACAGCTACACTGTACGACAAGCAGATCACACTATTTATTTTTTATGAACTGCTCACCCTTTCCAAGAGTTCCCTTACTCTTTTTGGGTCTGCCCTATAGGAGACATCAAACGGATTAACAATAGTGGTAGGTGACTTTAATGAACTTTTGCAAGGGACAGATCCGTTTTACAATGACAGCGTTACCTCAGACATCACACTTGGCTCGCTTTGTGCACTACATGGGACTGAGTAATGAGTGGAGACACCTCAGGAGGGAAATGTCACATTATTCTTAGGGACACACAGGTCTTTTTAGTGAATTGATTACTTTTTGACACCCACTGCTGAACTGGTATCAGCTAAGTGCATTGGCCTACACGCCAAAAGACTGATCAAGCACCTATTGATTTACTAATTATGTTTAGCCCCTATTAGCCTAATTCCATGGAGGTGTGGTTCCTAGTGGCTCATGAAACAAGGTCAGGGATGCACTACTAGAAGACACAACACATTACTTCAAAAGAAACATAGGAACTGTAAGATCTGCAAAAGTTTAGTAGGCACCTTATACGGCAGTCCTGGGGACCAACTGATCACTACAGTCTTGCACCATAAAAAGAAACAACTGAATATGATCAATTAAGAGATTAAGTTCTAATTGCTGATTCTGAAAACAGAAGATGCTTTTGTATGGCCTTACTCAAACTAAATTGCTAAATTGCAACACAAACAAATTAGATTGAATGCCACTCAAAAGGCATGACTCCCCACTCAAAGTAGACTAAATGAACAAGTTGACAAGACAGGGGAAACAGATACACTCAATAGGCTGCAAGAAAGAGGAGTCGAGGCATATTAGTCAGTTTTCTGGCCAATTTGGCATTACCCTCACTCACCCAATTGATATTGAAAACAACTTTACAGTTTATTACAGATCTTTATAGGGGTCACTTTCCTCCTGTTAGCAAGACTTACGGCCTGATTTAAGTTTGGTGGAGGGGTTGCTCCATCACAATCGTGATGGATATCTCATCCACTAAAATATATGTCCCAATATATACTATGGGATTTATATTTTGGCAGACGGGATATCCATCATCATTGTGATGGAGTAACCCATCCATCAAACTCTAAATCAAGCCCTTAATCTCAACATACTTGGCTTCCGTGCTGATGCCATCTTTGTCCACTGTGGATAAATCCACCAATGATGAACCATTATCACTAATGAGACATTGGAGGATGTTGGACAGCTTTCCTTCAGACAAAAGCTAGGTCCAAATGGATTCCAAGTGTAATTCTTTAAGTGCCTTGCAACCCCAATGGAGCTTGATTTGTTCATAACAGCTAAAAAATTGGTCACATTCCCGCCTTAATCATCCACCAGGTAAATGTGAATCATATTGATCAAGCTCTTTAATAAGCATGGAAGTCAAGGTCCTAGCTAACAAAATGGCTCATCTCTCCACTGTTGTAACAAACCTTTTCCATCTGGACTAAAGGAGCTTTATGCCTCGACACGCTACAAGGCACAAAATAACACAAGAAGTTAATAAGCTGACAATGGTATACATAGTAAATGAACCCTATCACTGTTAATGACACAGTCCTTTAATAATCTCTGTACCTCTTTACTTATTAGGCGACACAGGTTTTCGGTCCCGATTTATTGCCTTCACATGTACACTCTACACAGTATAATTTTAAGAGTTTTGGGGGACCTAGGCAAAACATAGTTTGAGGGCCCCTGTACAAAACAACTTTTAAATTTATTATCCAATACTTGTAAATTCAAGCCTGAGTGATTCCAAACATTACTAAATCATATGTTAAATTTTAACAGGATCATACAAGAACAGATGAAATATGTCTTGCCTGGCACCCCAAAAATCTTTAATATGACACTAGAGAGAGAGAGAGTGACAAAGTGAGGGAGCGAGAAATAGAATAGACAAAGGTCAAATATAGAGGAAATTCACTTTGCCAGGGGGAATCTTTGAATGTGGGAGCCCCGGGCAATTGCCCACTTTGCTGATGCCTTAAAACATCTCCGACTATACACAGATGTTAGAGCTTGGGTACGGATTGGATGGGCTATGTCCAACTCATTTCCGCTGTCTGAGGGTGGCTAGAGAGGGATGTCTGCTGTCGCCACTGTTATTTGTCATCGTGATTGATCCCCTGGTGAGGAAAATATCAGACATGACGCACAAATAACTGATTTTGAATGGTCTACTGAACAAGAGGATAAAATGTGCCTGTACCCCAATGATCTCCTACTTTTAAATTTATTATCCAATACTTGTGAATTCAAGCCCGAGTGATTCCAAACATTACTAAATCATATGTTAAATTTTAACAGGATCATACAAAAACAGATGAAATATGTCTTGCCTGGCACCCCAAAAATCTTTAATTTGACACTAGAGAGAGTGACAGAGTGAGGGAGCGAGAAATAAAATAGACAAAGGTCAAATATAGAGGAAAATCACTTTCCCAGGGGGAATCTTTGAATGTGGGAGCCCTGGGCAATTGCCCACTATGCTGATGCCTTAAAACGTCTCCGACTATACACAAATCTTAGGGCTTGGGTACGGATTGGAGGGGCTATGTCCAACTCGTTTCCCCTGTCTGAGGGTGGCTAGAGAGGGATATCTACTGTCGCCACTGTTATTTGTCATCGTGATTCATCCCCTGGTGAGAAAAATCAGACATGATGCACAAATAACTGATTTTGAATGATCTACTGAACAAGAGGATAAAATGTGTCTATACGCTAATGATCTTCTACTATATTTTATTGGCCCCATGACCACGTGCCCTGCAGTTGTGCAGATGCTGGTCAAATGTAACCTTTGTTACAGTCTTTCTACCAAGATCGTATACACACTGCAGAATTTGTTCTGAGTCTGTCTTTCATGAGGACATTCAAGTAGTTAGAGACACTTCTGATCTCGATTATATGAGCCTGGAAACACAGAGGGTCACGTTGTGGACACTGAAACAGATTGGAGACGGGGCATGGATTTGACAGACCTAGCTGCATAATACTTTTCTGATTAGCTTTAAAACACAGTTTTGCACGTGAAAATGGAGGTAAAATATGAAAGCAATTTATTGACAGGAGCACACTGGTTGACCCACCCTACTCAGAGAAGGACTCATAAAAGGGGAACAGGATACTAGCTTGGTACCCAAGTTGGGAAAAACATGGGGAAAAACACTAAGGAAGGTCATTAGGATACCTTCTTTTTTACTCTATATCAGTGGTGGCCAATAATTTTAGGAGGGCCGACGGGACACACATGCACACATACACACTCACACCTATGCATTCACACATGTGAACACACACACACATCTATTCACAACACTCACTCCAAATATTTATACATACACGCACGCCTGCATGCACCCACCAAACATTAAAAGAACACACCTGTGCAGCTCTGCCTTGGAGGATCCAGGTGGGTTAGGATTGCTGCCCTGTCTCTTTGGCAGACATTAGGTCAGCAAATGAGGGGAGGCAGAAGTCCCTCCCTCATCACAGAGTGGGATAGAGTCAATGAGAGTTGCTGACTCCACTCTGTGATGAGGTGTCAGTGATTGTCACTCTACCCTGGGCACTTCAAAGCTTAAAACTGAAGCTCCCGTGTCTGAGGCAATCAGTGACACTCCTCCTCATCACAAAGGAGAAGGCCTTGAGGTGCTGGTGATGCTCACCGAAGTCGTGACATCTTCAGCCCTGAAAAGTTCAACTCAGGTACCCAGGAGCTTTCTCATTTAGCGCATGTCTAGGTCTTGGCTGCCTGACCTGAAAATAAAGAGTGTCAGGCTGGCCTTTGCTCAGCCTGTCAGACATTCTTGTTGTTGTGCAAAAGGTGAAAGGGCATGGCTCTATCCGTTAGGATGTGCCGCAGCTGCCAGATATGGACCTCTGTAAATTGCATCCGTTCATATAGATTAGTCAAGAAATTGCAAAGTGTAGGGATTGTGACAGGCTACTGGACAATAGGCATTGTGTACCATTTAGCAGAAGCACAGGGCAACTTTAGGGTGAGACCTGGAAAGTTCTTACGATATACTTAATTGACACACATGGCGAGTTTCCAAGCACCCATCAGGAGAAAGAAATACTAACAACCCTGTTCAACCTTGCACAGAGTAGGGGGTTGATGTCTAAGCTTTATAATACACTAGGAGAAGAGAAGGAAGGAAACCTTTGAAAGCAAGGACACAGTGGGAGGTGGACTGCCCAGAGTCAGTCACCGACCACTATGGGCATTAGCTTGTTCACAAGTTCAGAAAATCTCAAGTAAGGCTATGTTCTAGTAAGTGCAATTTAATTACATGCATAGAAATGTTTTGACTCCAGTAAAAATAGTACTGGCATCTACGGGGAGGGCTTCTCTATGCAAGAGAGGTAACCTTTATGTGTATGGACTATGCTTGTCTAGTAGTCCACCATTTTTGGGAAGTATTAATGGACAGATTACACCAATAAGGGGCGTTCTAACCACACTCAGACAATGCCTAATGCCTAATCGGGGTAATCCCAAAACAAAGAAAAGAAAAAAACAGATATAAATTTGCGGTTCTAGCAGCAGTGCTTGATAAAAAACTTTTACTGGCTGAGGCCACAGGGTTCACAGAAGGGGAAGACCAACAGGATAGAGTGCGAAATAGCTGAGGAGGGAAAAAAGAAGCCAAGCAGAACTGATGAAAGCTTAACAGAGGACATGGAGAATAAGCTTCAATGATACAAGAGCTGCGTGTTCCTTGGATAACAGACCACCTTGAGAGAATACTGTAGCAGCAGTCACGGCTCGCTTTCCTCATAAGGGGTGGGGGGCGGGGCAGGTACAATGCGCAGGGCATGGGAGGGGGTCTAATATTTAATTTAAAAAAATTGATTAAACAAAACTTACCCGGATCAGGCACACCGCTCCTCTTTCTCCTGTCGTTGCTGCAGGTACAGGCTCCCAGCCTACCCTGCGGTCAATCCTGACACTGCTGAGAGCAGGAATGGCTGGGAGCATCCAGCCAGGATGCTTCCAGGCAGGCTGGGAGCCTGTGCAGTCTCTCTCCAGCCCGGAAAGACAGTATCGGGCTGGAGAGAGTCTACTGCGCAAGTATGCTTCGCTCTCCACTCACTGCTCGTCACTCCAGTAGCCCCGCCCCTTTAACAAATGAAACGATAATACACAGGGTTTATTATAATTTCGTTTGTTAAAGGTTTTGCAGCTTCTGCTGCTGGCGAGGGGCGAGTGGGGACACTCCTACGTCCTAATGGAGGAGCCGCCCCTGTGTAGCAGGGAGAATAATCTGGAAAATTGGGGAAACCCAAGTAAAAGTGCTGCTTGCGCAGAGACCGTTTGTGTGTTTGATAGGTTTAGTTGTGTTGTTGCATGCACTCGCCTTGAGATTAGTATCAAATGAAATTCATAAATTTCCTCAAGAACGATTTGAAAGTCTATGTAATCATGTGCCCTAAAACGATGATGCATGAGTGAAATACTGTGTTGGGACTGACTAGCACAGTAGAAGGGAAAACGTTAGAGGCACTTACAGCTGTGCACTACAAACCTTAGAAATGTTGTGAAGGATGTTATTTGTTTATTGTTTTTTAAAGAAAAAATAAGTTAATATAAAGCTGATACAGATATTACAACGTCATTGGGGACTTCTGGGATACGTAATTCTGCTTACAGGAGAAAGAACAAAGAAAGGTCCCCAGCGTCAGGTGGAAATGTTCATCCTTCCCTCTAATTAGGTTTCTAGTCATCAAATTCTTGGTATGATCCACCTCAATAACAGCAGAGAAGGCAGGCTAGTTAATGAAACCTGAAGTGCAAGGGAGGTCAGTCTGCTTCTTTCAATGACAATCCCTAGTCTGGATTTTTGTTCTTGGCGAGGGAGGCAAGATCCATAATTTTCTTTAAATACTGGGCAGAACATAAAGTCAAATAGTTGGATGTCTGATAAAGCTGCCACCTTCAGCCACCAAAGAAGGAAGTATACAGCCACATAAAGGAGCCGAAACACAAGATCCACAAGTAACTGCACAAGAGCACTATCAAGGTTGTGCCAAGACACAGATGGTTCAAGGTTTATCTCCGCATTTGTGTTTGTGCTAAAAAGAAATCTGAAGAAAGATGTCCAATTTTTAAGCTGTGCAGCCTCAAAAAGTACACCAGAAACCACGGTTCCCTTAAGACAACTGATAGTAGTATGTTAACTTGCCTATGTTGACTTAAAGGATGCATATTTCAACATGCCAATCTGTCCACAACCAAGCCATTGCCTGTGATTCATTTTAGATAGACAGCACTTCCATTACAAAGCCCTGCTTTTTGGGTGTTCAATCTGCTCTACCACATTTATGGCTGTAGTGGCAGCTTATTTTTGCTTACGAATGTTAACAGTTCTTCCTTATATCAATGACTGGCTCCATCTCTGTTATCTTACCATGCAGCTTAATCTGCCACAAGTATTCTAATAGAATTGGAATTAGATCTCAGTGCCAAAACGCCGGCCCAGCAGAGACACCATCTTCTTGTGGGTGAGGATTCCTAGAAAAGAAAGAAACTGTTTCCCATTGGCAGAGAGGGATTGCAAACTCAGGCTACTGGTTTGCGCATTGAGGGCCAGATTTATGGGAAAGTGGTGCAGCGCGGTGCTGCGCCAATATTGGCATGGCAGCGCTATGTCACTTTAGAAGCGCAGGGATGTTACGTATTTAAGTGCATATGGCGCACACCTGTGTTGTCCCCGGCGCTGGCGCTAAATTCAGCTGCTAGCGCCAACGCAGGCATCCTTGCACCATCGTGCAAGGATGTCTGCGTTGAGGGGTGTGATTGTTTATGTGCAGGAAGGTGCCCCTTCCTGCAAATAAACAATCGCTAAAGGCGCTTTGGCACTTCTGTGTGTGTTGCACAATGCAGCACACACAGAAGTGCCAAAGCATCATTTTCAAATGATGGTTTATGTGCAGGAAGGGGCACGTTCCTGCACATAAACATTAATTTCTGGCATTTTGTTCTTTCTATGTGTGCTGCAGAATGCAGCATGCATAGAAAAAGCATAACATGAGGAGGAATAAAAGTATTCCTCCTCATTGCGCCCTGCTAACGCCACCCCTGGAGGTGGCGTTAACTTTTGGCACTGCCTCAGGTTTACGAAATTTTATAAATCTGAGGAAGGATCAAAATGCAATGGGTGTTGCTGTGGCACACCCACATCAACACCCATTGCACTCCCCTTCCACGCACAGTGCTGCGTGGTAAGGGGCGTATTTACAAGGTGATGTTAAGCCACAAAAAGTGGCGTAACACCACCTTGTACATACGGCGCAGTACTTAGCGCCACAGAAACGTCATGAAAAGTGACGCTCCTGTGACACTAGGGGCTTATAAATATGCCCCTTAGTCACTAAAAAGGGTGACTGCCATGAAGGTTGCAGCATTTCTAGGTCAGCCCTACCAAGCTTCCCAGGTCCATGATTGATATGCTGCTCCCATCCAGGATTTTTCTTTGCATTCTGGAGCTTGTATTCCTGTTTATTCCATTATATTATGGAACTACAAACCCCAGAATTCAATTGAGAAAACATGGACTGAAGCAGCACATCATGCATGGACATGGAAAACTTCTCTGCTATGCTAGATTGCATTCCCTTATGGATATTTCTTCTGCCTTGGTAGTGCCTTCATGTGTGTCCAAGTCTAGGACAACTAAACATACAATGGCAGTAGGTTGACAGAGCTTTGGAAGACGTATTCAGGGTAGTAGTGTGCATTAAGTTGGCTCTCTACTGGTGGTTGGACATCAGTGACATTTTCACAGCTGAAACGTTGTCTCCCCTGATTTGGCAGCTAATTTTGACAAGAACAAATGCCTCCCTGTTGGGTTATGTGGTACACTTACAGGATCTTCTTTATTGTGGGCTGTAGCTGCACTTCAAGGCAAGGAGGCATTTCAACCTGTTAGAGCTTAGGGCTGTCACACTAGCCCTCAGCCTGACAGCCTGTTGACTGAGATACAATCGGTTGATAGTACATATGAGCAACACCAATGTTTTACATCCACAAGCAGTGGTTACCAGATCACTCTAGTTGTTCATAGAAGCTCAAGGCTTTGGCCGTGGGCTACAAAGTCCAATGTTGATATTTCGGCCAAGCATGTGCTTGGGGCCAAGACCATCTGCTAATATGAACTCAGGACACAGATGTCTTACAGTCACAAATGGAAGTTGGACACCAGGCAACCAACCGTCACTATTTTTTCAGAGCCAGGGAACACCTGTGTTAGACTTGTTCATTATGATCCTGAACTCCAAACATGCCATATTCAGTAGAAGGTGGTCTTGTCTAGGTTCTCAGGGGGAAAGTTTTGAAGAACTGATGCAGCACTCTCTGTGCATTTCCTCCAATTCCACTAATCCCCAGGATCTTGTTCAAAATTAAAGGGGTCCTTGCACTATGATTCTTCTAGTGCAAGCATGGTCAAGACAGCAGTAGTTTGTCAATAGGAGATGTCAGTGCAGAAGCTGATTCAATTCGAGCTTGACCTTTGCCTGCTGTCCCGGGACAATAGTCTGGTCCTTTATCATAAGCTGTTATCCTTGCAATTAATGGTCTTGCTGCTCAGTACTAAAAGCACAGAACTTGTGATTTGATAGGTAACTGTGGACAGATTCTGTATGCTACAAGTGAAAAGTCTTCCTTAGGAACCTAAGCTATAAAGCAGATGATGTTAACTCTGGCCATAACTGAAAAATTGGACCCTAATTGCTTTTTATCCTATCTCTCCCATCGTGGCATATCACACTGGTAAAGGCGGTGTCTACCACCCCACCAGTAGGAGGCCTATGGATGTCTAGATGACCTCCATACTGTTTTATTCTCTTCTCAGATTTGAGCGTAAATTATGTATTACCAATATTAAATCTTTAATTAAATTTACACCTTTAAAAAGATTTTTTAAACCCCCTCCGAAAGTCGCTTTACACTTAATGCTGTTCTTCTGACTGGCGCCTACTGAGCAGATTTCTGTTAGAAATAGGAGTAATAGTCTATGAGGTCTACATTACCTGGACATGGCTGTGTGTGATATTCAAAAGACTAACATATAGGTAGGCTATATCCCAACCACACACAATTTAGAACAATACACAAGGGGATTGGTTAGTCATATTCAATGTTGAGATCTTAGTTTCAAGGTTCAATTTAAATTATTCTTAGTATATTAGTTGCCTTATTATATTTTAGTGTTGTTTTTATTATTGTAGCTTTTGGTGCTCTTCAAACATTGTTGATTTGACTTAAGGATTTGTAAACGAGGACCAGCAAACACGTGTATCACCTCCTGTGGTGCACTGGCCTGGGGCTTTTTCAAGACTGTTTACAGATAACATGTATATCTAAAACAAGAGTTACATTATAAACAAATGATAACTAACGTGCATGCACAATTATTATATACAAACAAATAAATACCAAAAAGAATAAGGAAAAACAGAAATAACATTTGGCATATTTGGCATATCCCAAATGACCTATACATTGATTCAAATAATAAAAATTATAACGAATATTTGAGGGACATTACAATAAAGACAAACAGGAAGGACAAAAAGGAGAAGAAATAAAGAACAGTAAAATTAATCTTTCGTCATGTCATATGTCAAATCATAGTAATCAATATGAATTTTAAATTCCAAGATTGTGTATTCACTGCAATAGTGTCAAAATAGTGTGACACATCACACTTCTAAGCAATCTTTATAAGATATAAGTGGCAGAGTGGCAGTGCAGCGCTGGTGCACAAGTGAAGCGGAAAGATTGTAGAGAGCTAGTCATGTTTTTAGAGTGGTTGTTTGATGAAAAATCGACTACACTTCATCTGGTTGTTAATTGTGCTTAAATTAAGCGTCACTGGTCATACCATGGTATAAGAGCTGGTGAGAGCGAGGAGTGTGGGCGCCATTAGAATTTTGTTTCTATAAGAAATCTGTACACTAGTGGATCGCAGGATCTTTTTTTACCAATTTTTTTATCGACATTTAAAGTATAACCAATGTCGACAAAATTGACATTGCCATGCATTACACCACATTATGAGTTCCTAGGACCCCTTCACGTCATTTCTTCCTCATCCCTCCAGCTGTTGACAAAGTACTTGCACAGTGTCTCCAGGACAGAGCATTCCCTCCTCAGATCATTCCATTAACCCACATATATAGATTCGATATACATTCCAACTGTTCTAGATCTTACCCCAATAACGGGGGCTGCCTCTACTCTTATATACCACCTGTTCTGCCATCATGCACCACTCCTTGTCACCTTTCCATGCTTTCAGGTCTGGGAGCTGGTTGCCCCCCATAATCTCACAATATTTCTTTTGGCCACCCCAGCATCATCCACAGTCGTTGTGATCTGCCCACCACAGTGTTTGCACACACACTGAGAATATATTGCTTGGTGACCCAGTGACACCCTCCCCACCCACCATTTCAAGGCAGCCTACTACTGCAGCCCAGTATCTTTGAATCTCAGGGAAATCCCGGAGAATATGAAAAAATGTACCCATTTGCCCACAGCCTCATGCGCAGCCCGCATCGCTTCTCCTACCTATCCTTACAATCATGGTGTGGGCGTAGTAGGAGCGATGTCGCAAGTGAAGCTGGAATAACCCGAACCCTGATCAAATTGCTATTTCTCTAAGGTATGCTAAGGCTTCCTCCCACTCTCCATCTTTCCCACGTCTAATTCCTGCTACTCTCGCAGTTGTGTTATTGTGTTCAGAGTATCTAATAGACTATCCTCCAGAGGCGAGCACTCAGGAATGTCTGCTCTTCTGGGGATGACCGTTTTGAGTGAGTGCCAGATCTGTAGTTACATGTAAATCTCAGGGGAGGTTAGTTGGTGGTCTTGCTGTAGTTTTGCCCAGGGATGACATCTCTATTAGCCCAGAGATTGCCTGTCCGGGATATTCCTATCAGGTCCCAGTAATCAAACCCTGGTTGTCTCCTCAGGGCCCCCAAAGCCGCTATGTCCCAAAGGAGGGTCATCTGTGTAAGCCATTCTTTCCACCCCAAAAATGCTGTGGCTTTGTGCCACAGGCAAACCACTGACCGCGTGGGATCCGGCATGATCCCTGGTGCACAGCCTCCATAGAGGACTCCCAGAAAGCCATATAGGAAGCGGGCATGGAAATCATTTTAAAAAGTGCTGGATGGCCCAACAGGGAAAGTGACAAAGACCACCAGTGATGTACGTCTCGGAGTAGCCCGTCTAGCAGCGGGGCTAAGTTTTCCTTAAAGAATAGGCCAGCATCAGGTGAAATATATATACCCAGATAGCGGAAGCCTGTGGTCGAGATCGTCGCTGCACAGTTGCGTGGCAACCATGGTATTTGGCCTTTTAATGGGAATAGTATGGATGTGTGCCAATTGTTTTGTATCCTGAGTATTCACCAAAGGTTGTGATGATTTGCATCAGCCTGCCTGGGGTGAGCTCTGGGTAAGTTACAAAGAGCAACATGACATCCGCTTACAGGGATATCTTATCTTCCTCCTCCCAGTTCAGGCTGCTGACCAGCGGATCCTGACAGATCGAGGGTGTTAGCAGCTCTAATGCTAACGCAAAGACCATTGGGGACGGGGGCAGCCCTGCAGTGTACCCCTCTGTAGCGGAACTCTCAGAATTGGCCACCACTGGCTCTCACTTGTGCCATTAGGTCCATGTAGAGTAGCCTGACTCAGGCGATAAAGTTGGAGCCATAGCCAAATTTGATCAGAACTTCAAAAATATAATGCCACTCAACTCAGTCAAATGCCAAGTTAGCTTCCAGTGATAGCATCAATGCTCGCTCCTCTAGATCCATTGATCTCCCCAACACCCCATGGAGGTGGTAGAGATTGAGGGCTGGCTTCTGTGATGCATGAAGCCTGAATGGTCCGGTGGATGAGTATTTGTATCACCTTAATTAGGCACATAGCTATTACCTTTGCCAGGATTTTAGCTTCTGCATTTAGAAGGGATATTGCCCTGTAGGAGGCACACTCTTCCGGTGGCTTACCTTCCTTATGAATGACCACGATAGTGGCCAGTTGTTGGTCATGTGCCAAAGCACCATTTTGCCTGCTTTCACGCTATACTGAGAGCAGATCGGGTTAGTTTACTTCCTAGCATTTTATATAGTTCTATTCAGATCCCATTACGGCCCCCTGGCTTTCCTGGGGTTGAGTTCTCATTTTGCCCCAGTTATTTCTTCCTCCATTAAATCAACCCCTAGAACTTCTTGGTCTGCTGTAGATAGCTGAGGCAGACGTATGTCCTGCAGCAAGGCAGGATGAGATGTCCCTCAGGCATATGGAGTAACAAGGCACCTAAATCAAGGAGTGTGGAGGCATTTAAGCGCAGTGGGACATAGACAGAGCAAACATTTAGGGGCAGATTTAAGAAAAGTGTCATTGCACCCAGTGCAGCACCACTTTTCTTGCGCCCCTTAGCGCCCCCCACCACCGCCACCATGTGTGCAAGTATTTAAAATATTGTGCACCGTGGAGCAGGTTCGGGGATAATATCATCAACATTTTTTACGTTATTGGTGTACTGACCAGGGTTAGCGTCAACATTTCGGCGCTAGCCCTGAACAGTATATAGAGGCCCCTTGTAACCAATGGTGTGCCCCCTTTTAACGCTGCTCTGAGCAGGCATTAAAAATGCTGCAAAAAATGGCACAAAGAAATCTTTTAGATTTCTTTGTGCCATTTTTCAGCCCCCTAATGGGGGAAGCCCCCATTGCTTACATTGTGCCTGGTGCAGGCATAATGTGGCGCAAGGGGTCACAAAGTGGCGCAATGCATTCATTGTGCACCTTTGGAAATCTGGTGCAGGATTTTAGCCTCCTTGGGCCAATTTAGCATAAAAAAGGACGTTAATGTGGGCTTTAATGTGTTGCCGCCCAGCTGCCATAGAGGACCATGTATCTCCCTTGTGGGTACACCCAAGGCTGTTGGGGTGTGAATGGCAACGTTTGTTTCATCAGGATCCCCACCCCTCTCGAACTTGATGTGTATCCGTGGTGGCAACCATCTGAAATCCCCACCGGCCCAAAGTTCGGTATGGGTTGCCCAGCATGTGTGTTTCTTGTAATAGGAGGGCCTCGGGTGCCTTATGTTTAATGTATTGTAGGACTATTCCCCTCTTGATCCTGTCACCAAGCCCATTAATGTTCCAGGGCATAATTTTAACTCAAGTGTTCCGGTGCATAATTATCATAACCAGTCTGGTGCCCGGGGATGAGGGAGGCCACGCGAATTCACCTCCAGCTTCCAAGAGCGGGGGAGCAGGTGCACGCGGGCCTGTAGTGTGAGCTTACAATGTGTGTAGGCCAAACAAAAACTATAGCAAACCATAATGCAACCTCAAACTGTTCCCCTACCCCCCTGCAACCCTACCTGGTGGATTTAAAAGCTAATCAACCCCCAACTGAGCAGAACGCCTGTCTCCCCAACTAAAATTAAACATAAATGGGTGTAGTGAACACAGTCAGCTCAATCAGCCCATCGGTCTTCCCCATCTCTCCCTTTCTACTTACATAGTTTCGTCGACTCATCTTTCACCTATTCAGTTACCAATTTTACAGTTCAATTACACTCCAGGAAAGATCAGGACCACCATAAGGTTAAGCCTCAGCCCGGGGTGTCGAACCAGTCACTCGAGGCAGTCCCCGTAGTGTTGTCTGGTGAGTCGGCCTCCAAGACCCTTTGCTGACTTCGGGGACTGGCAGGTTGAAGTAGGCCATTCTGCACCTTGCTGGTGGTAGAAGTGTCTTTGCTTTGTTCCCTGTGCCGGCCTCCAACCCTTGATCGAGGTCCATGCTTCTTCAGGGAAACTGAAGTACCAAGTTTTCCCCACCGTCACCACTCCATGGGAAATATTTACAAGCCCCTTGCGTCTCCTTGCGCCACCCTAGTGTCATTTTTTTTATGCAAAGGAGGCGTTACGGAGGACCCCACTGTTGTCCATATTTAAAAAGTGGCACAATTATGGCATTGCGCCACTTTGTAACCCCTTGCACCACATTATTCCTGCACCAGGTAAAAGGTATGGGCATTCCCACGTAGGGAGGGCTTGAAAAATTGGTGCATTGAAATTTACAAGATTTCACTGCACCATTTCTTCCATCATTTTGAACGTCTACTCGGGGCAGGTGTTAAAGTGACACTCTCATAATAACTTCTGAACTCGCAAGGTAAAAATGGAAAATGGAAAAGAAGCATTGACATATTTCATGGGTAGGCTGGTACCAGAGGTAGTGTTAGAAATGGGGTCTTTGGTTGACAGTCAGGTTACCCCCTGCTCAAGCAAGGACCCTCACTCTAGTCAGGGTAAAAGAGAATCACCCTCAGCTAACCCCTGCTTACCCCCTTGGTAGCTTGGCAGAGCAGTAGGCTTAACTTCAGAGCGCTAGGTGTGAAGTATTTGTACCAACACACACAGTAACTTCATGAAAACACTACAAAATGACACAACACCTGTTTAGAACAATAGGAAATATTTATCTAAACAAAACAAGACCAAAACGACACAAATCCGACATACAGAAGTCAAGTTATGAATTTTTAAAGATTAAACTCAAAAATAGCGCTTAGAAACAAAAATGCTTTGATGAGATGTTAACACGACTTCGTGACGGAGTCGTTCCCAACAAGCCGACACCAGCAGCGCTGGACACGGAGTCATGTAGACCCCCAAGTATAGTACCTTTGGTGAAGAGCGAAAACAAGCCCATGCGCGAAGTCGGGAATTGCGGCGTCTGTGCGGAACGTTGAATCTGTGCACTTCGAGCGGCGTCGGTCACGACGTGGTGCGGCGACTTCCACGGAGTCGCACACTTCAGCGGGGCTGCTGCGGCGTCGGGCCTGCGAAGAGCGTCGCGTTCCAGCGAAGGTCACGGCGTCAGTTGCAGGCGGCGTTACCGGATTCAGCAGCGGCGGCGGTCCGAAGTCGATTTCCTTGGATTCCACCAGCTTTCCTTTCAAGGGCCCAGGGACTGGATAGGGCACCACTTGTCGGGCAGGAGTCTCTCCAGAGACTCCAGGTGCTGGCAGAGAGAAGTCTTTGCTGTCCCTGAGACTTCAAACAACAGGAGACAAGCTCTAACTCAAGCCCTTGGAGATTTCTTCACAAGATGGAAGGCACACAAAGTCCAGTCTTGGCCCTCTTACTCTGGCAGAAGCAGCACTGCAGGAAAGCTCCACAAAGCACAGTCACGGGCAGGGCAGCACTTCTTCCTCAGCTATCAGCTCTTCTCCAGGCAGAGGTTCCTCTTGGTTCCAGAACTGTTTCTAAAGTCTGTAGATTTGGGTGCCCTTCTTATACCCATTTTAGTCTTTGAAGTCACCTTTCTTCCAAGGGGACTCACACCTACTTGTGAACTCCTGCCTTGCCCAGGCAAGGCCTCAGACACACACCAGGGGGTTGGAGCCGGCATTGTCAGAGGCAGGCATAGTCCTTTCAGATGAAAGTGACCACTCCACCCCTCCCTCCTAGCAGAGATGACTAATCAGAAAATGCAGGTTACACCCCAGCCCCCTTTGTGTCACTGTCTAGTGCGAGGTGAAAAACAACCCAACTGTCAAACTGACCCAGACAGGGAATCCACAAACAAGGCAGAGTCACAGAATGGTTTAAGCAAGAAAATGCTCACTTTCTAAAAGTGGCATTTTCAAACGCACAATCTTAAAATCAACTTTACTAAAAGATGTATTTTTAAATTGTGAGTTCAGGGATCCCAAACTCCACATGTCCATCTACTCTCTAGGGGAATCTACACTTTAATCATATTTAAAGGTAGCCCCCATATTATCCTATGAGAGAGACAGGACTTGCAACAGTGAAAAACGAAGTTGGCAGTATTTCACTGTCAGGACATATAAGGGCTACCTAGGGCCTACCTTAGGGGTGCCTTACATGTAAGAAAAGGGAAGGTTTAGGCCTGGCAAGTGGGTACACTTGCCAAGTCCAATTTACAGTGTAGAAATACACACACAGACACTGCAGTGGCAGGTCTGAGACATGATTACAGAGCTACTTATGTGGGTGGCACAACGAGTGCTGCAGGCCCACTAGTAGCATTTGATTTACAGGCCCTGGCACCTCTAGTGCACCTTACTAGGGACTTACTAGTAAATCAAATAGGCTAATCATGGATAAACCAATTACATACAATTTACACGGAGAGCATATGCACTTTAGCACTGGTTAGCAGTGGGAAAGTGCTCAGAGTTCAAAAGCCAACAGCGACAGGTCAGAAAAAAATAGGAGGCAGGAGGCAAAAAGATTCAGGATGATCCTGCATAAGCAAAAGTCCAACACGACACCCTACCAGCCTAAAGCCAGGGGAGAACAATCAATACCTTGATGTACTTCCCTGATTGGGGCGATAGAACAAGGACCCAGGCCCACAACAGCAGGGCTGTGTTCCAGTTCTACGCCTTCCTGACTCTAGTTGGATCCCTCTGTCCATACTCTCAGGGCCCACTAAGCTAACCCATGGGTAACCCTTCTCCACATCTTCAGACACCATCTGTGCAGCACCTAACTTTACTTTGCTCACAGATGTATTGCAATGGGCAGATAGTACCACCAGGGCCAACACAGTGGTGTTGCCCACTCCACCTCTTGGGTGTGACTCTCGTTCCCCCCCCCAGGGGCAGCTCTGTCCACCAGGACAGCAAGCCACAGTGACCCCTGACAACTGTCAGGGATGAAAGCTTGACCTCATGCCTCTCCAACCACTGTGACTGTGGAGAGTGGGGGGCGGTAGCCCCAGGTGCCTGACACCCTTTCACCACTCTACCTTCCACCAGGTCAGAGAAGATAACCTGACCCTGGTCCTCCCCTCTGGGGCTATTTACCCTCCCTCCAGGAGCGGCACCCCGGAGTAAAAAATTGTCAGGGTGCTTGTAGAAGCAGTCCAGCGCAATTCTTCCACCAGTGCAGGGATGTTAACCTGCAACTGATCCTCCAACCTGGGGTCTGTACCTTCAGGTTGGGCCAGGGGTGAGGCTTCCCTCCCCCTGCCCTCTCTTCTGGGGTCCTGAACCACCCAACTAGGAGTGCCCCCCCCAGAAGACAACATGGTAGGGGCACTGTTAGCAGTAGCCCCTTCCTCCAGGTCAGGGGGGACACCCTGAACCTGGACTTCCAATCCAGGGTCTGTACCCTTAGATTGCTCTGGGGTCAGGGGTGAGTCTTTCTCTCCCCTTCCCCTACTCTCAGGGTTCTGCACCCACCCCTCAGGGAGAGTACCCCTTGAAATCACACCAGGGGGGTGATTGGGCAAACCGCCCCCCCCCCCCTTCAGGTCAGTGTTTATCCCCTGCACCAGATCCTCCAGTCCAGGGTCTGTACCCACAGACTGGACCACTGCCTGGCAACCCAGGAATTCCTGGGGGGCATACCTACCCCCCACCATGTCAGAGTTTACCCTCTGAACCTGGTCATCAAACCCAGGGTCACCACCCTGCGGTTGAACCATTGCCTGGCACACCAGGACTTCCAGGGGGGCACACTTACCCCCCTCAAGGGACACACTGTCCCGAAGGGCCACACAAGAGTCTGGCTGGTGCAGGTCTCCTGACCTCTGCCCATCTGACAGAGTCTGGATTCCCACCAACCCAGAAATGGTCTCACCAAGGTCATTCATGGGGGGCTCTGCTCTCAGAGCTGACCCCTGACCCTCCAGGTTCTCCACTGGGGTCCGCAACCCCCTCTCAACCGTTTGTCTGGACTTCTGCACCCCCTCACTAGGAGTGGTACTGCCAGACACCAGATCTGGTGGGACGCTGGCTACAGCCGCCCCCCCAAGTTCTCCTGACACTGTGGGATCTCCCTCAAGAGATGGCCCTATGGTACAGGCTAGGCTCCCCTCCTGGCGTTCCCTCATTGAACCCTCCAGGACCTGGGACTGGATCTCGGGCACCTTGGACCTCAGCCCATCCCCATCCCCTCTCCTCAGAGACTGGACATGGCGTCCCTCACCCATCTCACTACACTGGGACCTACCTGGGACACTACAATCCTTCCCTACCTCACCTGGTTGGGAAATACCTAGACCACTCCTCTCAGGAGCCCCCCCAAATGCCTCTTCAGACTCTCTGGTACTCACCAAGAGGTCTGCCTCCATTGGAAGCTCCCTGGGGTCAGAGAACTCACACTCCACCTGGTGTTGGCGTAGCTCTGGAAAATAAGGACTAGACACATGCTCTCCAGCAATTATATCACTCAGCCCCTTACATGAATTAACCAAAGTACCCTTCACCCAACCATCCAGTGACTCTGTTTTGAAAAAGCACCCCACATCACCCTCCTGAGACTGGTGAGACAGTACCCGACTGTCCCTGACACTCAACCCGCACTCTTCTGGGATGTCTTCACACTCCATAACCAGGACTTCTACCTGGGGGGAACCCCTCTCCCTGTCACTCTCACCTAGAGTCAGTAGAGTGTCACTCCCACCAGTAGGAATATGACTCCCCATGCCAGTTCCCCAATCCACCTCAAGGACCCTGTGCATCACTGGAGGTACCTCATGCCCCTGAACCTCCTGGCGTGTGTTAACTCCCTCCTTCAAGTAGGGCACCACATCTCTGGGCAAGTGCACTTCTTCAGCAGTACTGGATACCAGATTTTTGCTGCCACCATCTGAAATGGACTCAGCCCTCCTGGCCTCCAGCTTCAGCTCTTCACAGCTCAGCTCTTGAGCTATAATCCTTTCTTTTTCCAGGACTAAGGCTATCTTCTCCTCAGCCCTCTCAAGCTCTGCATCTAGCTCTGGATTCGAGCTACGAGCTTCAATCATCTCTTTCTGTTCCCTCCACAGGGCCACTGCCCTCCTCCTCAGAGTAGTCCTCCTCCTCAGAGTAGTTATCCTCCTCAAACTCATTTGGTGGTGTTGCCTGACAACGTTTCAATTCATACTGAAACAGGGTTGACCCAAGATTCTCCCTTCTGGATTTCTTGTTCACAGCCAGTCCCCTTTACATGCAGAATGCTTTGAGCTGCCACTTTTTATACATAAATAGGTGCCAGAAATTGACTTCCATTCTGCAAAGGCTTCACAACCAAAAACCAAAGTCCAAAAATATTAGCAATACTTCCAGGAGGACATCAGAGAACAAAAAGAAGAATCACAAGACAAGTAGTATGTGGTCACGTAGTGGTCTGAACTCAAAACAGTAGTGTACACTTAATCACTGTATGTCAAGTACAAATACAAGTCCAAATCCCAACCGCTGATCACCAATGTTAGAAATGGGGTCTTTGGTTGACAGTCAAGTTACCCCCTGTTCAAGCAAGGACCCTCACTCTAGTCAGGGTAAAAGAGAATCACCCTCAGCTAACCCCTGCTTACCCCCTTGGTAGCTTGGCAGAGCAGTAGGCTTAACTTCAGAGCGCTAGGTGTGAAGTATTTGTACCAACACACACAGTAACTTCATGAAAACACTACAAAATGACACAACACCGGGTTAGAAAAATAGGAAATATTTATCTAAACAAAACAAGACCAAAACAACAAAAATCCGACATACACAAGTCAAGTTATGAATTTTTTAAGATTAAACTCAAAAATATCGCTTAGAAACAAAAATGCTTTGATGAGATGTTAACACAGCGTCGTGACGGAGTCGTTCCCAACAAGCCGACACCAGCGGCGCCGGACACGGAGTCGTGTAGACCCCCAAGTACAGTACCTTTGGTGAAGAGTGAAAACAAGCCGATGCGCGAAGACGGGAATTGCAGCATCTGTGCGAAACGTTGAATCCGTGCACTTCGAGCAGCGTCGGTCACGACGTGGTGCAGCGACTTCCACGGAGTCACGGACTTCAGCGGGGCTGCTGTGGCGTCGGGCCTGCGAAGAGCGTTGCGTTCCAGCGAAGGTCACGGCGTCAGGTGCAGGCGGCGTTACCGGATTCAGCAGCGGCGGCGGTCCGAAGTCATCCGAAGTCGATTTCCTTGGATTCCACCAGCTTTCCTTTCAAGGGCCCAGGGACTGGAGAGGGCACCACTTGTCGGGGCAGGAGTCTCTCCAGAGACTCCAGGTGCTGGCAGAGAGAAGTCTTTGCAGTCCCTGAGACTTCAAACAACATGGGGCAAGCTCTAACTCAAGCCCTTGGAGATTTCTTCACAAGATGGAAGGCACACAAAGTCCAGTCTTTGCCCTCTTACTCTGGCAGAAGCAGCACTGCAGGAAAGCTCTGCAAAGCACAGTCACAGGCAGGGCAGCACTTCTTCCTCAGCTATCAGCTCTTCTCCAGGCAGAGGTTCCTCTTGGTTCCAGAAGTGTTTCTAAAGTCTGTAGATTTGGGTGCCCTTCTTATACCCATTTTAGTCTTTGAAGTCACCTTTCTTCAAAGGGGACTCACACCTACTTGTGAAATCCTGCCTTGCCCAGGCAAGGCCTCAGACACACACCAGGGGGTTGGAGCCGGCATTGTCAGAGGCAGGCACAGTCCTTTCAGATGAGACTCTACCCCTCCCTCCTAGCAGAGATGGCTAATCAGGAAATGCAGGTTACACCCCAGCCCCCTTTGTGTCACTGTCTAGTGCGAGGTGAAAAACAACCCAACTGTCAAACTGACCCAGACAGGGAATCCACAAACAAGGCAGAGTCACAGAATGGTTTAAGCAAGAAAATGCTCACTTTCTAAAAGTGGCATTTTCAAACGCACAATCTTAAAACCAACTTTACTAAAAGATGTATTTTTAAATTGTGAGTTCAGGGACCCCAAACTCCACATGTCCAGCTACTCTCTAGGGGAATCTACAATTTAATCATATTTAAAGGTAGCCCCCATATTATCCTATGAGAGAGACAGGCCTTGCAACAGTGAAAAACGAAGTTGGCAGTATTTCACTGTCAGGACATATAAATCACATTACTACATGTCCTACCTTATCTATACACTGCACCCTGCCCTTCGGGCTACCTAGGGCCTACCTTAGGGGTGCCTTACATGTAAGAAAAGGGAAGGTTTAGTGGGTACACTTGCCAAGTCGAATTTACAGTGTAAAATACACACACAGACACTGCAGTGGCAGGTCTGAGACATGATTACAGAGCTACTTATGTGGGTGGCACAACCAGTGCCCACTAGTAGCATTAGATTTACAGGCCCTGGCACCTCTAGTGCACCTTACTAGGGACTTACTAGTAAATCAAATAGGCCAATCATGGATAAACCAATTACATACAATTTACACAGAAAGTATATGCACTTTAGCACTGGTTAGCAGTGGGAAAGTGCTCAGAGTTCAAAAGCCAACAGCGACAGGTCAGAAAACAATAGGAGGCAGGAGGCAAAAAGATTCAGGATGACCCTGCATAAGCAAAAGTCCAACAGGTAGGGTCAAGTCCTTACCTCTGTTATAGAAGATGCAAGCTATGATAGTTCATGGCGCAGCTCCCGGTCGAGGTGGTGCGCCCAGCACCTGGTGGGAGTGTTGTATGGAAAATAATTTAGATAGGCTGTGTGGTTTTAACTCACTAAGGATTTGGGGCCAGATGTATCAAACATTTTTGCGATCGCAAAAATGCATTTTGGCATGTAACAAGTCAATCAGCAGGCCACCATCTCTGTGATTGTAGCCATTGGCAATGGCTCGCAAATTGCGACCTACCTCATGAATATTAATGAGGTAGGTCCATTTGCGAGCCCTTTCGAATCACTGTATGAAACTCCTGGAGTTTCATACATTACAATAGCGATTACTTAATTACGATTTGCAAAACATCGCAATGAGGTAATCGCTATTGTTAAGAATGACACATCTGTCCCTAAGTCTTCTATGAAAAGATCTGTGCTGGTGCCGTCTGCTCATCTCAGGACTCCGACCACCCTAATGTTATTTCAGCCTTCAAAATCCTCTAGCCTTGCTTTCATTATTTTGACACTGGTTGTAGATTGCCAACTTTATCCTTTATGATCTTAGGTTCCGCTTTTAGGACTGCCATAGTACTCTCTGTCTCTGTCATGCATTTCCTCATGGTGCGGAGGTCCGCTTGGTTTAGTGTAACCTCATTGGTCACAAAGTCAATTTTGCTCTCTATTGACCCATGCACCACAGATAGCCTACATGATATCTGTGAGGGTGAGTGCCTCATTGTTTGTGGGGACAAGGGTGTATCCTGCGCCTCCTTGGCTTTTCATGGGTGGGCCTGGTTGCTGCATTGACCAGGACGGCATACTTGTCCATTTTTGTCTGTTGGAAGAACCTGGTCTCCCTTCCCCCCATCTTATCGGGTGGCTGCTCTGGGATGATCCCCATCGGCCAAGGCGAGAGTACTCACCACCACCTGCCCTGGCCACTCTGAGAGGGCTGAGCATTCTTGCTGCCTTTCGAGTTCTCTTTCGCCTGCTGGCGGTCTTCAGGATTGCAGCTGGCAAAGTTAGGCTCTTTCTCCGCTCACTCTGTATCATGTCTCTCGGGGTCCCCCTTTCAGCCGCGTAGAGGTGGGGGGGAGGTCTCACTGTGGCTCCCTTTGCAGCACCTGGGTCCCTATCCATAGCTTTCAAGCCTCCTCAGGGCCTCCGCAATCGCCTCCTGGCAGTGGCTCTTGGCATCCACTTCAGTCCTTACTCGGGGGCACGTGGGAATTTTGCGGGAGCCTAATCCACTGGTTTGGTTCATGTGAGCCCAGAATCATTGTCTCTTGCCCCGTAGATGGGTCCCTCTGGGGCGTGAACCTGTAATGGCGGCTGGCTCTTGGTCCGATTTGGAGCAATGCTGCCTGGATGTAGTCCCCAATCGGGTCACTCACACCTCAGAGGCTCCAAGGAGAGAAGGGGCCTCCCACCCCTCTTTGTCAAGGCTACAGGGCTCTGTGCCTCTGTGGTCTTAGAGGGCACCAGCCAGTATCAATTCTTGGCAAGCAATCGACTCCACCCTCGCCAGGTGCCCATACACGAAGTACCTGCTTCCCTCGGTGCCGTAGGCCCCGCTCGGTTGTTTCATCAAAGCTGGCCGGGCGAGTCGCTGGCCTTGATTTTGTGATCCCCCCGGTCCCCTCCTCCCCTAGCAGTAGCAGATTGGAAGGGGAGCACAGATAATTCCCGGATAAGTGGGGGAATTAGGAGCTCAGGCCGTGGAGATGCTTCAGCAAGCGTCCATCTTTGTCACCGGCTGGTCACGTCCTCCCCCCCACAAGATCTTTTGAGCAGAGACTGCTCCTCTTGGAGTCTTTGTACCAAAATCCAGTCTATAATCGTGTGTACACCCCAGGGCCTATTAAGACAAACCTTTTTGCCATTTAGGATTACCATTTACAGCTGAAAACAAATGTGTTTTGTGGTAAAAAATCGCAAATACTGTATCTGCCTAATGTTTCTTTGACTCGTAATCACACTTAATATAACAAAGGTTCACACGTATTGCCGCCTTACCACTCTGGTATGTATAGGGATAGGGATGGGAACATAGGTTTTCACACTGAGGTTGTTGCATGTGGGGCTATTAGAAAAGCAGTGGACACGAGCAAACATTAACCTTGGAGAAAATCACACACTTTCCAAATATTTTTCACACATATTTGTGCTCTTAACTTTATAAACAAAAGGGATAAATGTGTAAAATGTGTGTGAAAAAATTGCAAGCACTCTCATATTGACAAGGACTGTTGTGAAGTGTTTTTTGTCAGGAAATAGAGATTCCTAATTTACAAAGACACACTTCTTCCACATTCAATAATGCAAACAATCCACGGCTGCAAGAAATTGGTGTATAAAGCGTAGGTTTCAAATGTGCTATTAGACTTTGTGAATCCATTCATTAATGAACTATAGATTGAAATGAAAAAATATTTTTCAACACCTGTTAGCTACCAGAGTTCAAAGGTCGGTGGGAAAGAAGCATTTTACGGTGCCCAAATAACCCCGGATTACCTGTTTTGCAGAAACTTCTTCTTGAAAGTAGCAGTCAGGGATTTGTGTGGTTACAGACGACCTCAAGATGCAATTTGGTACACTGCGAGACAAGACAAGCCACATCACAAAACAGTTTTGACTGACTACTTTATGTCCTTGGTAGTAAGTTAATGTAGTGTTTGATATGTTCACCTTTTACCATTATGCATAAAAAGCAGGTTTCTGGAGGTGGTAATTGGGGACGGACTGGGCAATCAGGCAGCACCTGATGGACAAATAAGTGTGTGTGCCTGCCATTTAGCAGTTTCAGTACCTGTTTTGTGGCCAGGTGGTCCATTTTTAAGTCTCAGCACTAGACAGCATGCATGCGCTGTCTTAAAAAGAGACATGTCATATATAGTTTGCGGGCTTCAGTCCGCCCATGGGATTCCCATTTGTTGGCTCCAATGTTGCTCTCCTGTTCTTTATCCTCATTTGTCCTTGACATGCATTTGTGATGCCTCTTGCTTGTTTAGCCCTCCCGAGAGCAGGGACTAACTACACTGGTCATGTGTTAGACCTGGCATCTTTGGCTTAGTCATCTCTGTCTTTTCTGCCACTACTTCCTGTGTTGTGACTGTGCACTGGACTTTGCTTTTGGCGGTTTTGGTATTCTGGGCACTTTACCACTGCTGACCAGTGCTAAAGTGCAAGTGCTATCTGTATAAACTATGGGGGTCATTCTGACCTCAGCGGCAAAAGGCGCTTACCGCCGGTCAGAAGACCGCCATAACAACGCCGCGGCCGCAGTAAACCGCCACGGTCATTCTGACCCGCCACCTGAAAACCTCCAAAAACCCGACAACCACAAAAGTCCGCCACAGCAAAGGTCAGCGAAAAAATGGCGATGACCAAACCTCCACCGCCACGCCAACAGAAATACGCCCCTGCCATTATGACCCACGAATCCACGCGGCGGTCTTACAACCGCGGTATTCCATTGGCGGTACACACCGCAGCGGTCAAAATACACACACCCTTACAAAACACAACCACATTGGACAATTTGAAATACACACACCTGAGACACATATACACACCACTCCCACACACCCAATACAATATAAAACACACACCCACATCACCCACAAACCCCTATGACCACAATTGCGAATCAAGGACTGAGAGAGACAGCCCCACACAATTACCACGCACAAAACACCATACACCACCACACACATCACACTCCACAACACATACAACTTCCCTCACCTCATCCACATCACCCAATGGCACCCCAAAGACACCCCAGGTTCTCTGACGCAGAACTCAGGGTCATGGTGGAGGAAATAGTACGTGTAGAGCCCCAGCTATTCGGGGCACAGGTGCAGCACACCACAATTGCTAGGAAGATGGAGCTATGGCAAAGGATAGTCGACAGGGTCAACGCGGTGGGACAGCATCCACGCAATCGGGTGGACATCAGGAAGCGGTGGAACGACCTACGGGGGAAGGTGCGTTCCATGGTATCAAGGCACAACATTGCGGTGCAGAAGACTGGCGGCGGACCCCCACCTACTCCCCCAGAATTCACAGCATGGGAGGAGGAAGTCTTGCACATCCTGCATCCTGAGGGCCTCGCAGGAGTATCTGGAGGAATGGACTCTGGTAAGTCAATTCCAACTACTACTTCCCACCCCCACTCCACCTGCATGCCAGCACATAACCCCACCCTCACCCTCACCCCCACCCCCATCACACCAACTCCTTGCAAATGTCCCACCATCACAACCCACCCATCCCAACACCTAGACCTGCATGCGACCACAAAGCATGGACACCCATCACCAAAGCATGCCCACTGCACACACACATCACCCCCACAAGCCACCCTCACAAAAGCCCCCACAAGGGAATGCCTGCACTTGGGTACACGGACACCCACCCATCACACGAAATGCCACACACAGAAGTAATAACCATACCCTTATACCCCTGCAGGACCCGAACGCCACCACACCGCCACGGAGAGTACAGAGATGTCCATCCCACCCCCAGAAGAGGCCCCCAGCGATGACAGCAGCTCTGTCTCCCTGGACCCAGATGACCAGCCCGGACCATCGGGGACCTCTGGACAGTCGGTTCCCCACACACAGCCACAGGCTACAGCAGACCTAACCCCCTCTGGGAACACCAGCACAGCTCCCACCCAGCGGGCCCATGCCTCTGTCTCCAGGACACGTCAATCAGCGGTGTGTCCGCCACTACAGGGCACCCAGGTTGACCCACCACCCCAACAACAACAGGGACCTGGGGGCAGTGGTAGTGGGCACACCGTCCAGGGGACAGAGGCCCAGGGAAACAGGGGAACTGGGAGGGCTGCTGTGCGACGGGGGGGACAGGCCCAGGGAACCCACTCTCCCGGAGGCCCTCACCACCATCATGGGAGCATACCACCACTCCCAGGAGACGATGGCGACGGTACTGGCCAGGTTCCAGGAGATTCAGGCACAGCAGGAAGAACGGTACATGGGGTTCAGGGAGGAACTGAGGAACATTGGTTCCGCAATGGGGACCATAGTCCTGGCACTTAACCAGATAGTCACCACATTGCAGGACCATGTGGCACCCCAAAGGGCCCCTGTCACTAGCCTGGACCACGAACAGCCTACCACGTCCGCCGGCGCTAGTGGACAGGAGGCCCCCACACAACGACAGGCCACCAGAACCCCACCTCCTGCTGAAGAATAACCACCCCGCAAGCGGAACCTGAGATCACACAAGAAGACAGAGTAGGATTGCAAGACCCCCGCCAGCATAAGATACCCCCTGATGTCATCCCACTGTCCCACATTGTCACCCTGTCCAACCTTAAACTGCCCCTGCTCCATCCTTCCACAGGCATATGGACAATGCACCTGTGAAACTGAGAACTGGACTCTGCCATGGACATTACTCCACCCCCACCCATCACCGTTTTACTATCATGTACCAATATGTAGCACTTGAAATAAATCACCTATTGCACTTACAATAACAGGAGTCTGCTTGTATTTTTCAAATATGTATTACACATAACGGTGCAATCATGTTCTGTTACATTGTGATGACAACATACCAATGACAATAAGCTGTAGTCCATGGGCAAACAAAGCAGAAGTCACGCAGTTGGTCATACAGCTCTGAAAATGGAAGGGAAAGTCACAATTCAGTTAAAAGGAAATGGGGGGAAACACAGAAAGTAGAGACGCAGGAGGCCTGAAGTAAATGTGAAATGGCGTGGGTGATTCTTACCTGTGTGCTACTGAAAATATTGTTGTATGACTGTATCCCTGTTGTCCGTGTCGTCCCCGTCGTCTTCCTCCTCTTCACTCTCCACTGGCTCCACAGCTGCTACAACACCACCATCTGGACCATCCTCCTGCACAAAAGGCACCTGGCGTCGCAAAGCAAGATTGTGAAGCATACAGCAGGCCACGATGATATGGCACACCTTCTTTGGTGAGTACATTAGGGATCCACCTGTCATATGCAGGCACCTAAACCTGGCCTTCAGGAGGCCGAAGGTCCTTTCTATGATCCTCCTAGTTCGCCCATGGGCCTCATTGTACCGTTCCTCTGCCCTGGTCCGGGGATTCCTCACTGGGGTCAATAGCCAGGAGAGGTTGGGGTACCCAGAGTCACCTAATAACCACACACGGTGTCTCTGTAGCTGTTCCATCACATAAGGGATGCTGCTATTTCGCATAACATACGCGTCATGCACTGACCCAGGGAACTTGGCATTTACATGGGAGATGTACTGGTCAGCCAAACAGACCACCTGGACATTCATCGAATGATAACTTTTTCTGTTTCTGTACACCTGCTCACTGTCTTTGTGGGGAACCAAAGCCACATGGGTCCCATCAATGGCACCAATGATGTTTGGGATATGTCCAAGGGCATAGAAATCACCCTTCACTGTAGCCAAATCATCCTCCTCAGGGAAAACAATGTAGCTCCGCATGTATTTCATCAGGGCAGACAACACTCTGGACAAAACCTTAGAAAACATAGGCTGAGACATCCCTGATGACATGGTCACTGTTGTCTGAAAAGACCCACTTGCTAGAAAATGGAGTACTGACAGAACCTGCACCAGAGGGGGAATCCCTGTGGGTTGGCGGATGGGGGACATCAGGTCTGGCTCCAGCTGGGCACACAGTTCATGTATAGTGGCTCTGTCAAGTCTGTATCGAAGTATAATATGTCGTTCTTCCATTGTCGACAGGTCCACCAGCGGTCGGTACACGGGAGGATTCATCCTTCTCCTCGCTAGTCCCAGCGGACGGTGCCTAGGAAGGACAACATGGAGTACAGAGTCAAGCAACCCACAGGTTCATTCACACAGCTTGCACAGTAAATGAATCGCAATGCAGTCAAAGGCGTGTATGAGTGGCAATGCACGGCCTAGGCCTGTGTGATGCAGTAGAAATTAAGCCATGTGGGCCTTTGAAATGGCGGCTGCCTGACCTGTGAAGTGTGACAATGGGATGTGAGGTCAATGCGCTGGCGTGGCACACCGTGGCGGTAGGCGGTCGAAGACCGCGGTGCGAAGCCGCATTGGTTAACATTGCATCCTATGGGTTTCAGGAGCCAATGACGATGTGCGCCGGCGGTCGCGGTACGCACCGCCGTGGGCGTGACTGCCATTTTCTATCTGATTAATCACTCGAGACCTGATCATCCACTGGAGAGGACCTATACTGCAAGTGCTGCTGTGACCTCGGTCTGGGAGATACTATGGCTGCTGCGACTGGGGAAAGGGCCCCTGCCTTCACTTCAGAAGAGTTGGAGAAACTTGTTGATGGGGTCCTCCCCCAGTATGCACTACTCTACGGTCCTCCAGACCAACAGGTAAGTACACTGGGTGCACGTTGAATGGGCTATGCCTGTGTTGAGTCGGGTGGATGTAAGATGGTGGGGAGGGGAGCGAATGAGGAGTGCAACGCACGACAGATGAGAACATGTGCCACATGGCAAGGTTGGGGAGGGGGGCCACTCACATCGACCATGCAGAAAAGTGATGATATTTCCTTCCCCACCCTGTACATGTCAAATAGGCCAGCGCCCATCAGAAGATCAACATTTGGCGTGCCATCGCCAAGGACGTCCGGGCCCTGGGGGTCCACAACAGACGGGGCACACACTGCCGAAAGAGGTGGGAGGACATCCGCCGCGGGACCAGGAAGACCGCCGAGTCTCTGCTGGGGATGGCCTCCCAACGTAGGAGGGGTGCCAGTCGTACCTTGACCCCCCTGATGTCCCGGATCCTGGCGGTGGCCTACCCCGATTTGGATGGGCGCGTGAGGACATCACAGCAGACACAAGAGGGTGAGTATCAGCACATTCTGCTATCTTTGCGCGCAGTGGAGGTGTCTGGGTTGGGGAGGAGGGCTGTGGGTAACTCTAGGCCAGGGCGCTTTCTGTAGGCTAGTCCCCTCCGTTAGGCATGGCCCTGTGCCCCCGCCCCCCACCTCTGTAGGGTGCCAAGTACAGCTATCCATGGTCCTGCATCACCCATGTGTGCATTTGTTGTCCATAGACCTGTAGGCCTAGTCACAAGTACTGAGTAGTGTACCCCAATTGGGCGGCGTAGTGCAGGGGGCTTCTGTGTCTGTCCTCTCCAACAACGGTGTTGCCAATGCATGCACTCAACCTGTCTTTATTTCTCCCCCCACCCATTTTATTTTTCTTCCTGTGCATGTGTGCATTAGCATCATCCGGCGGAGGAGAATTGGCATCGGAGCACGAAGGAGCTGCAACTCACATGGCCCCGAAGGGCCATGCCACAGACTCCGAGTACACCAGTGAGACGGAGGGCGAGGGGAGCTCCACCACGGGGACCCGTGGAGACGTCAGCGACACCGACACGTCCTCGGAAGGGAGCTCCCTTGCGGTGGCGGCAACATCCGTGCCCACCGCCACAACAGGTACAGCCGCCACCCAGCGCACCAGCCCCGCCCTCCCAGCAGCCCCTCAGCCTACGCTCCGTGCCCGCTCGCCCAGGAAGGCGGGCATCTCCTTCGCCCCAGGCACCTCAGGCCCTGCCCCAGTTACCTCTGCTGCCCTCAGTGAGGAGATCATTGACCTCCTGAGGACCATCATTGTTGGGCAGTCTACCCTTTTGAATGCCATCCAGGGTGTAGAAAGGGAGGTGCATCGGAGCAATGCATACCTGGAGGGCATTCAGTCGGGTCAGGCTGCCCATCAGCGATCGTTCAACGCTCTGGCCTCAGCACTGACGGCAGCCATTGTCCCTGTTTCCAGCCTCCCTCTTCTAACTGCCTCCACCCAGTCCCAGTCTCCTGTTCCTCTGCCTATCCCATCCACACCATCAGACCAGCCTGCACACACCTCAACACCCAAGGGCAGCTCATCCAGACATAAGCACCACAGATCACACAAGCATTCACCCAAGCAACATCCAGATGCAGACATGGCAACAGTCACTACCACCTCTGTGTCCCCCTCCTCCTCGTCTCCCTCCTCCCTCCCTGTCACGTCTCCACTCACACCTGCATGCACACCACCATCAGCCAGTATTTCCATCACCAGCACACCCTCCAGTACAGTCCGCACACGTGCAGTCACCACCCCCACTGCCATTTACACGTCCCCTGTTTCCTCTCCCAGTGTGTCTGTCACCCCCTCTTCCAAACCACACAAACGCAGGCAGCCACCCACCCAACAGCCATCCACCTCACGACAGCCTCAGTCACAAGCACCTGCACCCAAAGACAGCACACTTGACTCTCCTACAACCACATCCTCCACTCCCATTCCCACTGCCACTGCACCTACCCTTCCCATTGCTCCTAAAAAACTTTTCCTCACAAAACTTAACCTCTTTGCATCACCTGACCCACCCCCTCCATCTGGTAAGAGTCCTAAGAGCACCTCAGCCACCACCAGCCCTGCATCAAGTATGACCATAGTGCACGGGTATTGGAGTCCACCTTTTACTAGGGCAGGAACATCGGCCAGCAGCAAGGGGACAGCCAGCCCACCCCCTGGGAAGAGAACCAGAAAAACTAAGGGCCGGAGCGAGAAGGCTGAGATGGCTGCCACCAAGGACCGTAGCCTTGGCCCGTCATCTGCCACAACATCAAAGGGAGGCAAGGGCCAGAGAGCTTCATCGAAGGAGGGCAAGGGCAGCAGGGCGGAGAAGTCAGCCAGCAGGCGAGCGGAGCAGGAGGGCCCCACCAGCCCCATACCGGGTGTGACGGACGACAGCCACGGGCCCAAGACTCCATCACAGGAGGGGCCAGCAACCGCAAGGTCGGAGGGCGACTAAGCAGAGAGTCTTGGCCAGGTCTGGCTCCCTAGAAAGACAGGACAGGCACCGCTGAACAGGGCCCCGCCGTGAAAAGGCACCGCTGAACAGGGCCCCGCTGTGAAAAGGCACTGCTGAACAGGGCCCCGCCAAGACAGGCACCGCTGAACAGGGCCCCGCCAAGACAGGCACCGCTGAACAGGGCCCTGCCAAGACAGGCACCGCTGAACAGGGCCCCGCCAAGACAGGCACCGCTGAACAGGGCCCCACCAAGACAGGCACCGCTGAACAGGGCCCTGCCAAGACAGGCACCGCTGAACAGGGCCCCGCCGTCTCAAGCACCGCTCCGCTGGGCCCTTCCTGTTAAGCACCGCTTCGCTGGGCCCCGCCGTCTCAAGCACCGCTCCGCTGGGCCCCCCCGTCTCAAGCACCGCTCCGCTGGGCCCCGCCATCTCAAGCACCGCTCTGCTGGGCCCTTCCCGCTAGGCCCCGCCGTCTCAAGAACCGCTCCGCTGGGCCCTTCCTGTCAAGCACCGCTTCGCTGGGCCCCGCCATCTCAAGCTCCGCTGGGCCCCGCCGTCTCAAGCACCGCTCCGCTGGGCCCCGCCATCTCAAGCACCGCTCCGCTGGGCCCTTCCTGTCAAGCACCGCTCCGCTGGGCCCCGCCGTCTCAAGCACCGCTCCGCTGGGCCCTTCCTGTCAAGCACCGCTGCGCTGGGCCCTTCCTGTCAAGCACAGCTCCGCTGGGCCCTGCTGTCTCAAGCACCGCTCCGCTGGGCCCTTCCTGTCAAGCACCGCTCCGCTGGGCCCTTCCTGTCAAGCACCGCTCCGCTGGGCCCTGCCGTCTCAAGCACCGCTCCGCTGGGCCCTTCCTGTCAAGCACCGCTCCGCTGGGCCCCGCCGTCTCAAGCACCGCTCCGCTGGGCCCTTCCGGTCAAGCACCGATCCGCTGGGCCCCGCCGTCTCAAGCACCGCTCCGCTGGGCCCTTCCTGTCAAGCACCGCTCCGCTGGGCCCTTCCTGTCAAGCACCGCTCCGCTGGGCCCCGCCGTCTCAAGCACCGCTCCGCTGGGCCCTTCCTGTCAAGCACCGCTCCGCTGGGCCCTTCCTGTCAAGCACCGCTCCGCTGGGCCCCGCCGTCTCAAGCACCGCTCCGCTGGGCCCCTCCGTCTCAAGCACCGCTCCGCTGGGCCCTTCCTGTCAAGCACCGCTCCGCTGGGCCCTTCCTGTCAAGCACCGCTCCGCTGGGCCCCGCCGTCTCAAGCACCGCTCTGCTGGGCCCACCGTCTCAAGCACCGCTCTGCTGGGCCCCGCCGTCTCAAGCACCGCTGGCCCATTGACAGTGCCGGTTCTGTGTCGAGCTGGTGTTCATGCAGCACTCTGGGCACCATGCCTCCTCCAATACCAGTGGAGTCGGTTATCCATCTGATGGACTGTGGCTTTGCACTCCCCAGGATGGCACAGTGGCCAACCCTCCAACTGTAGAGACTTGAGAGACTGTGGCTTTGCACTCCCCAGGTTGGCACAGTGGGCAACCCTCCAACTGTAGAGACTTGAGAGACTGTGGCTTTGCACTCCCCAGGATGGTACAGTGGGCATGGAGGCCCCTCGTGGATCTGGTGTCGTGGACTCATGTGGCTGAGGTGCCCCCCCTTCCCTTCCCCCTGAGGTGCCTGTAGTTTTATCATCTGATGCCCCTGCAGTGTTCTCTCCAATGGTATCCGGTCTCCTGTGTGGGCTTTGCCCATGTGTTTGTACACATTGGCCCACGGACAATGGAAATTTAACTGACTGTGCAGGACTTATTGCCTATGTTTATAGATTTCGCAATGTTCATTCTTTATTTTTTATATTTCATATTGCTAATTTACCATGACTTCAATGAACCTATTTTATACATAAATTTAAAATCTCAATTTTATTATGTCTTTGCATTTTTCCGGGGGGTTTGGGGGGTGTCACTGTGACTTGTTGCTCTGCATTGGTGTGTAGATAGTTGGGGGGGGTGTCGTATATGTGTGTGCCCATAACCTTTCCTCCTCCCCCCTCCCCTGTGTCGTAGGTGCATTACTCACCGTTGTCGTCTGCGCCGGCGTTCGTACTCGTGGTAGATGAGCAGGTAGACAATGGCTGGTAGGATGTTTAATTCGGGTTCCATGCTGTCCTCCTTCCTCGTGGAGTGTATAGAGGTGAGCGTTTTCCCGTTCGTAGTCGGTTTCCGCCATGTTTTTATCGGCGGGGCTCCCGCCCCGGAAAAGGTGGCGGATTGGTGAGTTGTGATAGGGTGGGCGGTACATTGTCTGCTGCCTGTCTGTTGGTGGTGACCGCCGCGCTGTTTGTCTGTCCCGCCGTGGCGGTCGGAGTGTTAAAGTGGCGGGCTGTGTTGGCTGTTCCCGCCAGGGTCAGAATTCAATTTTTTTGACCGCCTGCCTGTTGGCGGGTTGGCCGCCGCTTTATCACCGACCGCCAGGGTAGGAATCACCCCCTATATGAGTAATTAGCTTTCCTTAGTTGGCATATTTGATTCACTAGTAAGTCCCTAGTAAAGTGCACTAGAGGTGCCCCAGGACTGTAAATCAAATGCTTCTAGTGGGCCTGTAGCACTGATTGTGCCACCCATATGAGTAGCCCTGTAAACATGGCTCAGACCTGTCACTGCAGTGTGTGTGTGTGTGTGTGTGCAGTTTTAAACTGATCTTCGACTTGGCAAGTGTACCCACTTGCCAGGCTCAAACCTTCCCTTTTTACACATGTAAGGCACCCCTAATGAAGGCCCTCGGTAGCCCCACGGGCAGGTTGTAATACATGTTAAAGGTTGGACATGGGCGGGTGTGTTTTTACATGTCCTAAGAGTGGAACACTGCCAAATTCGGTTTTCACTGTTGCAGGGCCTATCTCTCTCATAGGTTAACACAGGCAGCCTTTAAATATCTTCTAAGTGTAGGTTCCCTTTGGGAGCAAATAGAGATGTGGAGTTTGGTGTCTCCAAACTCACAATTTAAAAATACAACTTTTGGTTGAGTTGTTCTTTAGATAGTCAGTTTGAAAATGCCGCTTTTAGAAAGTGGACATTCTCTTGCTTTAATCATTCTGTGACTCTGCCTGCTTATGTATTCCCTGTCTGGGTCAGCCAAGAGTTGGACTGTTTTTGAATCTCCACTAGACAGTAACACAAAGAGAGCTGGGGTGTAGCCTGCATATCCTGATGGGTCATCTGGGCTAGAGTGGAGGGAAGAGCTGACACTTACACCTGAATGGGCTGTGCCTGCCCTCACACAATGCAGTCTCCAACCCCCTGGTGTGTTTCTGGAGCCGCAGGATCTTGTCACCAAAAGAGACTTTCCTTTGAAGTTTGCCTACTTCAAAGGCAGAAAGGGGTATAAGTAGTGGACCCAAAACCCCAGATTTTTAGATTACTTCTGGACTCAAGAGGAACCTCTGCCAAGGAGAAGACCTGGAGGAGGAGTACTGCCCCTTTGCCAGTGACTGTGGTTTGCTGAGTTGGCCTGCAGTTGCTGCTTCTGCCTGAAAGAGGACAAAGACTGGACTTTGTAGTATATTCCTGCTTGTGAAGTGTCTCCAGGGGCTCGGACTGAGATTGCATCCTGCTTTGAAGTCTCAGGGCCATCAAAGATTTCCTCTGCCAGCATCTGGACTCTACTGAGACACCTACCCTACCAAGTGGTGACCACTGCAGTTCCTGAGCCCTTGAAAGGTGAATCTGGTGGAAGCAAGGCAGAAATCTATGCACAGAAGCTGTGTGGGGAAAAGTTTGATGCACCACCTGCAACGCTGCTGTAAAATTGACGCACCACCTGCATCGCAGCTGAGAAATCGACACACCACCTACATCGAGACTGGGAAATTGATGCATCACCTGCATTGTGGCTGGAAAAACAACGCACACCCGCTTGCGGCTGCTGACATCGTCACAAGCCCCACACAGCGCAGTTCATCACCTTGTGGCCAGATTTTGCACGCATCGTCGCCGGGCATCAAAATCGACGTGAACCTGCCCGGACCAAAGGTGCCTGTCCGGAAATCGGCGCATCGCTTTCTTGCGGGAGAGAAAAACAACGCATTGCCTACCCACCCACCAAAGAAGCGATGGACGGCCTCACTTGCGAGTAAGGAATCAAAGCATCTCTGACTTTTCTGAATCACGCTTGCCTGTGCAGCTTTATTTTTTACACAAACCAGGTACTTTGTGCAACATCAACATAACTTTACTTGTGTACGTTGGATTTTTGTTGGTTTGGTCTTGTTTGATTTAGATAAATATTGGCTATTTTTCTAAACTGGTGTTGTGTCCATTTTGTAGTGTTTTTACTGTATTACTGTGTGTGTTGGTACAAATACTTTACACATTGCCTTTGGGATAAGCCTGACTGCTTGTGCCAAGGTACTAAGGGGGTGAGCATGGGTTATCTTAAGTGTGTATCTCCATTGCCCTGATTACAGTAAGGGTCTTTGCTTGGATAGAGTGCAAACTGACTACCAACCAGAGACCCCATTTCCAACATCACCACTTCAACATTTGTTCAGGAACTGCTTTTTTCTTTAATCTGGAATCTCTTGAGATGAGGACTCAGGGGCTCATGCTAAACAGGGCTATACATCTCATTCTTATCTCCTCACATTTTCTGTGCATTCAAAGGAAGGTCTGTTTCTTGTTTGTTCATGCTCTTTGGTCTCTACTTGTGGGTCTTTTAAAATGTGTGCAGTTTTCACTTCACATCGCTAGCTTTGAAGGCAAGAAAGCGACTGGGCAGAGTAGTGAGATATGTAGTGTTGCCCCCGTGATGCAACGGTGTCGCAACCACTACCATGTGGAGTTTGTTTGGAGGTTATTTCGCGATACCCCCCCTAGTGTTGTGTGTCAATAAAGTGACCCATGGGTCACGTGAGTAGGACTTAATAAAATGGGCGTAGCCGTAGGGCGTGGTCAAATGTATGCCTCTGCCCAGCAATACCGGAGCACGCCTGTGGAGCTGGGGACCTGAGTTATAAACGACCACATGTGTATGGCCTTATTTATGGCACATTGTAATATAATGGAGCCAGCACGCCCCTGACACCCTACGATTCAACACACTGACGACGAGGGTGCCTATCGTGTGTCTCCACGACACGGCAGCTGCTCGCCTTGCCTCGTGGCTTGCGGTGCTGGTTTGTTGGAGACGCTTGGCAAGTCGTGCCTCACCGGCGGCGTGCTGCCGGCACCGAAGTAATGGAGTGCCTCCGCTGTGTGAAAGGTGTCCCCCGGCCTCCTAGAAGCAATGTGTGTGCAGCGAAGGGCCGGTGAGTCAGATTATGCCCCGCCCACCCCCAGTGAAGAAGCTTCTTAAAGGGGCAGCATACCAAAAAACTAGTGCTGCCAGTTCTCTATTACAAAAGTGCCTAGTGTTGCACCCTACTTTGCCTTGACTGGCTAGAATCAAGTGCAGAACACAACACAAACTATTTGAACTGTACAATCAGCTGGTGAAGGGGAGAGAGCAGGTAGACCCTGAGGAAGTAGGGCAGATCTGGGTCCAAAACAAAAAGAAAGAAGGAAGAAACACAAGATGAATACCATACCCCCCATAGAACCATTCATAGTGGAGGTTGCCCCATCGGCACAAGCAGCCAGGTGGAAAGACTAGGCTGAGAGAGTACTGCTTTTTTTGAAGCCATGAAAATCGAAGATGCCCAAAAGTGGGCCATGTTACTGCATCTAGGAGGGAAGGATATATATCGGATATCGAAAACGATTGGTAAAGCAACACCAAAAACACACCTGACCCTCATCGCAGCCCTCAAAGCCCACTTTGAGCTCATCATCAATGTAGACTACAAAATATTCATATTCAGACAAGCCCAGCAAAGTTCAGAGCAGTCCATTGACACGTTCTATATGAAACTCAAAGAACTGGCCACCACGTGCAACTTCCAAGATGAAAACAATGAAATCAGAGGGAAAATTATTCAACGGTGTGCCTCACTGAAATTATGGGAACGAATCCTGGAGAAGTCAGGACGGTCCCTAGCGGACATATTGACGATGGGAAGAACCAAAGAACTGTCGAAAGCGAGAGCCTCACACATGGACGTAGTGCTCCAGAGCTCCGTCAAGGTAGAGCAAGTGGCCACAGTCAAGCCCCCGCCTTATAGACCCAAACCTAAGAAACAAACACCGTCGCAGAGAACATGCGGGCGATGCGGAGGATCACTGCACCCCTTGTCAGGCTGTCCAGCCAAAGGAAAGACATGCTCAGGATGCGGCAAGTTAAATCGTTTTATCAAAGTGTGCCGCCTGCTGAAAAGTATACTCGAACCACTGTAAACACAGCCCTCGAAGTTCAAACCTGGGGCAGTGACAAGGACGACGATGAAGACGAAACACAAACAGTGCACTCAATCTTCATGGACAGGGCTGCCACACAGAAACACAAGAGACTGCCCAAGTGCAAAGTACTCATAGACGGATGTCTGGTAGCGGCTAAAGTAGACACCGGAGCATCCATCAATGTCTTGCCAGATGCCACGTATCAAAACTTGCAGCCACGACCGCCCCTGACGCCAACCCATATTAGAGTGTTTGCCTCAGTGCTTAATTTGTAAATAAAAACGTGCCGGTGCTCAAAGCCCTCCTCTTAAACACGCAGCAACTGCAATTAAATGTTTGAACACGGAATACTGTGCCAGAGTAATCCTGAAGCCATCTCGGGCCCCTTCAATCCATTTAAAGCCACTCCCTGCCCCTTCAGCTCACTCTAGCAGCTTTCTACTTTCTCCCTTTGTGGCGCCTTTTTGTTTTTCCTTTCCTCTGCCTTTCCCATATGTGTCTTTTGCTTGCAGCAAATGTTTGAGGCAGAAGAATAAGCCCTGGCCCTCAAAAATAAGTGCTGCTGCTCAGCAAAGGAAACAGTAAGCACAAATTAAGCACTGGTTTGCCTATGGACAAGCTCAGCCATTCACCATGAGAGGAAGCTTTTGATCTCCCATCTTTCATGGACCACACGAAATAGAGGCATATGTATACGTTGCGGAGGAGAGCCAGCACACATTTCTGGGATGTCACACGGCTGAAGCTCTAGGCATCGTGACTTTTACACTCAGTATCTATGTTGATTCTTTCCTGCATGTGTTTGAAGGAATAGGGTGCCTCAAAACCAAGGAAATCACCCTCCACATAGATAAGTCGGTTCAGCCCGTGGCACTCCACCACAGACGGATTGCCTTCCACCTCAGGCCTCTTGTTGAAAGAGAACTGGAGAAACTGGAGGCTGCAGGCATTATCGAAAAGTTAAAGGGCCCAACGCCATGGGTGTCACCAAGTGTAGTGGACAGAAAGCCAAAACAACAAGGAGAAGTCAGAATCTGCATAGACATGAGGTTACCCAGTGCGGCGATCAAGAGAGAACGCCATTTGACTCCTACCATTGATGACTTCATTGGGGAAATGAGCAAAGCCAGCTGGTTCTCAAAATTAGACCTTCGGTTGGGGTATCACCAACTAGTCTTAGCGGAAGAGTTGAGATACATCATGACTTTCTCAACTAATGTGGGACTTTGCCGCTACCGGCGATTATATTTTGAAATTCCCAGCATGACAGAAGTCTTTCAGAACACCATCCGCGAATTACTAAAAGACTTACCTAAAGTCATCAACGTCAGTGATGACATTTTGATTTATGCCAAAACCATTCCAGACCACCATGCCCAACTAAAGAAAGTCCTTCAGTGCATCCACGAATCTGGCCTGACTCTCCACAGAGAAAAATGTGAATTCCTAAAGGTAAACTGCAGTTTTTGGGCTATATATTTTCATCTGAGGGAGTTGCTCCTGATCCAGACAAAGTTGCAGACATCAATAACCCTCTCCCGCCCACCAGCATAATAGATGCCTATAGCTTTTTAGGCATGGTGAACTACTGCTGGAGATTCATTAAAGAACTCACGTCCCTCACACAACTATTGAGGGACCTGACTAAAGCCTCCACAACATGGTCATGAGGTCCAGCCCAAGAGAGTGCATTCCAGTTGACAAAAGATGCCTTGTCTGCGGACACCAAACTGCGATATTTTGACCCCCAGAAGGACACCACTCTAGCAGTAGATGCCTGCCCGACAGGGCCAGGAGCAATACTCCTATAGAAGCTGCGAGAGGACGGGTGGGCTCCAGTGGCATACACTAGCAGGTCACTAACAGACACAGAAAAAAGATACTTGCAGATCGAACGAGAAGCGATTGCTATTCATCAGGGGTGCAAGCATTTTCATCTCTATGTATATGGCCACCTGTTCACGGTCACAACTGACCACAAGCCAGTGATCTCCCTATTCAATGACACCGCTTTCAAGCCACCCCTTTGCATCAAAAAGTGGATGCCACAACTGCAGGAGTATAACTGTAAGGTGGAATATCGCCCGGGCCCGAGCAACCCAGCAGATGATCGCTCGAGGCATCCAAGGCTAGCTGCCCTCACCGAAGAAAGTGAGGCTCAGGAAACAGAAAAAATATGTCAAATGTGTAATTGAGTGGTCTAGACCTCTACTGATCTCCGTCAAAGTCATCCAGCAAGCAACAGCCCAGGATGAAAACGTACAACGAGTCATGCGGGTGATGGAAACCCAGGCATGGCACACAATGAAGAAACAATGGTGTAGCCTCACCCCAGATGCGCAGGACAGTATGGAAGCGCTGTACTGCGGCCGTCAACACCACTGAGAGTTAACTGTCAGTGGTGAAGGCTGCCTCCTTCGAGGACACCGGCTGGTGATCCCTGCCAGTCGACAGAGCGGTTCAACTAGTGCATGCTGGCCATCAAGGTATAGTAAAGACTAAAAGTCGGCTGATGACTAAAGTCTGGTTTCCAATGATGGACTTGAAAGTTGAAGAGCTAGTATGCACTTGCCATTGGTGTCAACTGACCATAGAGCAAAGTATACCAGTCCCCATAGAAACTGAAGAGCGTCCAAAGAGACCTTCGGTCGCAGCTAGCCTTGATTTCGGGAGCCTTCCTGATTGCAAACACATGATGGTACTAATTGATGACTTCTCACGATATACGTATGTGGAGATCATCCAGTCTTTGACAGCAAAGGAGGTAATACCGAAACTGGAAAAAATACTTGCCACTCATGGAGTGCTCCAGGAGATTAGAACTGACAATGGCTCACCTTTTCAAGAAAAGGAGTTTGCAGAATTCACCACTTCTCTTGGCATCAGACACCGGAAAATAACACCACAATGGCCGCAGGCCAATGGAGAGGTAGAAGAAATCATGCGAACGCTGAACAAGGTGGTACGAATTGCTGTTGCAAAGAAGGAAATGCCAGAACCAGCGGTATACTCGTTTCTGCAAGCTTACCGTCAGACCCCACACTCTACGACAGGGTTCCCCAAAGTCTCCTCTCCATGGGGCGGGTTGTTGCGGATGTCATTCCTCATCATGAATCATTGACTCCTGAAATGGTTGATGAAGCCAAAGAATATCTCAAAAGAAAGTGCTCCAATGACTGAGCCAGTGTTCGGTGGCGGTCCCGCCTATCAGACTTGCAGGCCGGAGATTGTGTCCTCCTAATGGATAGGTTCCCAGGCAGCAAGTTCCAAGCGCCATTCGAGGATCGCCTGTGGATCATAGCTCGGAGACAAGGATCCTTGGTAGTTGTGCAGAGGGGAACAGAACAGGTTGCCCGAAACAGCTCCCATTTAAAAAGATTGTATTCCCTGGTCTCTCACATGTAGACACTGCGAGTAACCCCATCTTACCGGACGCTGATGACGTTTCAGATGATGACCGACTGGGGGAGCCCATATCAAGAAATTAACAAGTGAGTGGCGTTCCTGAATCCCATGATCAGGAGAACAGTCCAGGTGCCAGTCGTCACAACGCCCTGTTGCCTGCCAGGAAAATGGTGGGGTCACGGTAAGAGTTGAGAAGCAACCCTGCACCTTCGACTCAATTGCGAGATTACCTTGTCTGAATGCCTATTGCTACACCTGTGCACAGTTTTAACCCTATTACTCTGTTTTTGTGTTTTGGGAGGGATGTAGTGTTAACCCCCCCCTTAGTGATACCAAAAGAAGGCTGACAGGGGAAGGGTTGGCAAGGGGGCCTCACGAGCAAAGAAACTAAAACTAAAAGAGCACAGGAAGAGATGAGGGTGGTTAAAGGAGGTAGTGCCAAGAACAATGCAGGAATCACCCTTGTGCGTGCAGCAATGCCAGTATGGCTGGTTGGAGAAGAGAGAAAACACACCAATAAGGGGGGGGGCATGCTAGTGCCTGGAACGGATGTATGGGGGTGAGATCCCTTAGGCTATGCTATGACTTCTATAGGAGTGGAAGGGGCAGCCTGGAACATATTATTAGGCAGAGGAGAGAGTTCATAGATATTTCACGTTACTGGAACATGTACGCAGTAGGTGCAGATACATTCATGAGCCCCGGACACGGCAAGGGCAGCAAACGTAGATAAAGGCTTAGGCCACAGGAAAATATAGCAAACTGGTTGAGTGCATTCTCTTTGTTAGCAGCCATAATATTAGAAAAATGCCTAGAGCAAGGTCCGGCTTTCATTTGGTATAACCAAGCTATTCCAGAGAGGTTTAGGCCTGATGGAGGAATGGGGTGGCTCCAATATGATTTCGCCTTCTTTCAAAGAATGGAGGGGACAACAGGCATGTCTTGGGATCAGAGAGACAATGAATAATGGAGCATAGGGGGTCCGATGCAGGATACAGGATAGGGTTAGCTGGGGCAATATTTGGTTTACAGCAGTGGCTCTCGCCACTTGAGGTGCACCTGTCGGACATTAGGATGAATGTAATTCTATGGAACATAAGGGCTACATGGATTGCAAAGGGTTGTTGGAAGATTGGAAGAATTGAAGCGCATCTAGATCGGGGGGTGATTTGCCGGCAGCGGAAGCTTCCAGAAAGGCATGGCTGTACTTGCAATGCGATCAGGGCAAGGACGCTTGCCCTGAAGGTAATGAAATGCTACACTAGAAGTGAAAGGTCACCCGGCGGGCTGGAAGCAAACACTTGCCCAAACAGAGAAGGCTTGGTTACACCGGTAGTGAAAGGTCACCCACTTGGGTTGGCAGCAGACACCTGCCCGGAAGAGAGTGTGCGGTCACACTCAGAAGTGAAAGGTCATCCAGTCGGGCTGGAAGCAGACGCTTTCCCAGAAGAAAATGTGTGGTTACACCACAAGTGAAATGTCTCCCGGTCGGTTGAGTGAATGGGTACACCCAAGGTGATAGGTCACATAAGCAGATTGGCCAGCACTTGATGTAATCTGTGAATGCTTTACATCTGTCCAACCTTGCAGACTGACCCTGTTAAATGGATAATTGCACGATTGCCAATATACTTCAGCGTCGGCAAACTATTTTTTCTTTCACCTCTCTCCTTCATGCACCATGGCGCTCACAGAGCGAACAGCCCAAACAGCGCAAACTCCATCGGTGGTATTGGAACGCTGGTCACATTGTTCACACTATTACCTAATCAGAGTAATTTCTTTTGGCTCTCCTCCTCGCACTCCATAGCTTTCCCAAAAACACTTGTAATCGATATATGCTTTACTAAAAAATACAAATCGCTCACCCGGCACAGTGGGAAAGCTGACACTACAATATTCACTACACTCGGGAAAACTCGTCCCCGTAATGCTTTGCAAACATTCTTGTTCAAAACATGTTTGCCCACAACTCAGCCTGTGGTGGAATGGAATCACCACCAAAATGTTCAGAACAACACACTCTTTCTGTTTAGGTCATCTCTGGGTCCCCACACTAAGATAGTAGGGACCCCAAAATAATAATCCCTCTCACAATTCAGTGCCTTTTTAAGTTCTCTTATGGCTGTAACCCCACATTCAGTGTCAATGTTCTAAGAGCCTTAATATTGCAAAAGACTTGCCAGGCCTGAAAACACTACACTCTCTAGGGGCTAATTATATGGTTGTACTGCATTATTTTCTGCCATTTTTTTTATGTGGTTATGCCCTCTAGGGGCTGTTTACATGACCATGTTTCCTACACATGCTATTTTTATTGTGATGTCCCTTAGGGGCTGATCTGACCATTGTAGACAACATACTACAATATCTGCAGGCGCGAAAACTCACTCATAATGCCTTGCAGTCTACTACCTTTAGAAAACATTTTTGATCATAACAATGGGACCACAGCCAAAACATTCACAGCAATGTGCTCTTTCTGTCTACATCATCTCTGGGTCCCCATATTAGGTTTGTGGGGACCCCAAAATAATAACCCCTCCTACCATTCAGTGTCTTAATAATCTCTCTCATGGTTGGAACTTTTGTTTTACAGGTGAGAGTAGTTTGTGTTTTAAAGGTCTTGTTTATTGTATCATTGCAGTAGGTCTGCTAGCCCAGAAAATGTGTAACGCACTAAGCCATCTAGTGGATTAAATATACCTGCATTACTTTTGGTCATTTTCTATTCGTGTAGGTATGCCCTCTAGGGGTTAACTATATGGTTACATAACCATGTTTCTTACAAATGCTACTTTCGTTGTGGTGTCCTCTAAAGGCTGTTCTGAGCATTACAGTCTAATGCCGAAAGTTTATTTCTGATGAAGGTTTTTATCGGGTTTATATGATTATTGTATATGGTTTATTAATCTCTCCTTATTGCAATTATGACCATGATTCAGGCCAACTTAACATCCTTATTACACTTTGGGCCAGATGTAGGAAACTGTTTGCAACTCGCAAACGGCAAAATTTGCCGTTTGCGAGTCGCAAAACGCAGTTTCCTATGCAGAAATGCATTTTGCGAGTCGGAACCGACTCGCAAAATGCATTTCCAACTCGCAAATAGGAAGGGGTGTTCCCTTCCTATTTGCGACTCGCAGTGGGATGCAATACCATTTGCAACCGTGTACGCGGTCGCAAATGGCATCGCAGTTACCATCCACTTCAAGTGGATGGTAACCCACTCGCAAATTGGAAGGGGTCCCCATGGGACCCCTTCCAGTTTGTGACTGGACCCAAAAATATTTTTTCAGGGCAGGGAGTGGTCCAAGGGACCACTTCCTGCCCTGAAAAAATACCGAAACTAAAGGTTTCGTTTTTTTTTTTAAAGTGCAGCTCGTTTTCCTGTAAGGTAAAAGGGCTACACTTAAAAAAAATAAAACTGCTTTATTGAAAAGCAGTCACGAACATGGAGGTCTGCTGACGACAGCAGGCCTCCATGTTTGCGAGTGCCTATACTCGCTATGGGGCCGCAATTTGCGACCCACCTCATGAATATTGATGAGGTGTGTCATTGCGACCCCATAGCGAGTTGCAGTCGGTGTCTGAGACACCGTACTGCATACCAATTTGCGACTTGCAAATTGCGAGTCGCAGGGACTCGCAATTTGCAAGTCGCAATTTTTTTATTTGCTACATCTGGCCCTATGACGGTTAGAACACTCTTGGTATGTTTGGGTGACCCTTCTAGTTTATTTCTCCCGTGTGGCCATTTTTTTTGAGGGAGGGGAGTTGTGTTCGACAGACAGCAACTCAGATGATGGGGTGGTGAAAGTGGTATTCTATTGGAATTAGCATGGCAGATTTAAATTAGGGTAATAAATGTCAACATTTTCATTTTGGATGCAGATAGAGGAAGAAGGTAAATGCAAGTGCTTTAGTTATATGCAGGGCCACTGGAATTATGTGGCAGGAAACAACCAAATTATGTGGCAAGAAAAGTTCAGTTATGAATTTGCAGCGCCTCTAGCTCTAACTTAAGCAAATGCGAGACCCATTGCATTGCAAGTGCTTGTTTTTTTTTGCTTGTTCAGTTTGCTTCACCCACGTTCCTTCTGTCTTACAATTTATTCACTCTCTCTGAATTAAAGGTGTGCTCTTATTCCTCATTAAGTGAGGTTAATTCTTGTTTTCAACGTTTTGCAGCGTTTTTATTTATCTGTTCCATTCAGATTGAACATTTTTTTGTTAAAATCTGTCAATTATGCAGTAGATGTGCCAAATCAAGCAAATCTATAACAAAGCAATAATTACACAGAAAACATCGCAGCCGAACACTTCACTCCCATAATTCCAGTTGCCCTGGATATAAAACATGTTCCAAAACCAGACTGCAGGGTGCTTGCTGCAAGAAGTGGTAGTTTCGTTTTGAAAAATATACGCTTATCTTGATAAATCAAGCATATTCTGATTTTCAAGACAAATGGTTCATAGGGAGAAGCACGACCCCTTCCGTTTAGTCGTCAGCTCACACTGAGGAAGCACGTGTAATGTCATAGTTTGTGTATTTTAGTGTCCTGGCACTGGCAGTATGCACATGGTATATTCATAATTGTGTAGTGTGTTTGGTTTCAAGATGAGCAGTTTTTTGGGAGATTGTTTACACAATGGCTTCTTCCTGTCTTTGGGTTAATCATTAATTCTGCAAGCAAAGAGTATGGCAAGCGGATGCCAGCAGATAAGCTTAAATCTTTATTGCCAGAACAGCAGGCCAAATCTTCCATCTTTATTGCCCAGGGAGCGTGGCTTTGGATTGCTGTGTCTCATATTAAGGAGGGAGATGACGGAGATCTGAGGGGCAGTGTACTCTGGGATGGAAGAGAACTACTTCCAATCTCTGGGGATGTGGCCGTATGGCAGAGCTGCCAGTTTTGGAACCGAGGGGCTTTGTTCGAGTTCCAGCTTGGCCCAACATCCTTTGAAACAAGGCAAATCACTTCACCTCCAGGGCCTAAAAAATGAATGTGGTCATACCACAGCTGCTGGAATTACTAACATTTTTAATAAGGTTAAGCCTGGTCCAAATGATCAAAATTCACTCATTTGTGTAATCCACATCTCATTCTGTTGTGTTGTCAATCACTACATAATAATTTCCTGCATACAGGGTCCTGTTTGATGTTGTGATTTTCTTTGATAACATTGTTGGCTTGGTCATCATGTCATATGCCTTCGCCTGGTGTCATACACAGACCAAAATACACTAGAAGGAATCCTTTGCTGTTCATTCTGTGTTGGTGGATGCGTAAGGTAAAAATACTGTATCTAGATCTTGTTATTTGGCATCCTCCCTCTTGTGCATGATCCATAGTTCGGGAACTGGTAAAATGGTCAGGACGCTGCTTGTATGCTGATGAACTCGACCTACCCTCTCAGAAAGAAGTCTGGGTAGTCTCGTCAGAGGCACTTCTTGCAGAAAAGTGAAAATAAAATATTTAACGGCATGAGGCAATCATGGTGGGGCAGCAGTTATCCTCATCAGGGTCTGTAATGTTGTTTTCTATTATTTCTTTTGCTCACACAATTATCGTGAAATATCCATTATACCTAAAATAGAACATCTCAGCTTTAGTTATTGGTGATGTTAAATAATAATCTGAGACCACTCTGTGGCGTGTTGCACCTGTTTGAACCTACTCCCAAGACACTTGAAAGCCTTTGTCTGTCTGATCCACTTGACAAAAAAAACAATAATAGCTATCTGCATAAATCATTGTTTCCATCTGGATCTTAAGTACTCCCCTGCTGATGTACATACCTTACCTACATGTTTTTAGGTCAGCCTCTAGACGAACAAGGCATATTGTGGTTATCATGAACTTAGACTACAGTATGCCCATTGCTTACGATTCACTGGCTTTCCTTGTACCTCTAATTTATCGGCTTCTTATTAGGACTCCTGGATGTCAATCTTGCATTTGTCCTTCCCATGGAGCACTCCCTCTTCACCATCACTTTGATTGGATGACATTTGGGCTTCCTTTGCTTGCTTTTCAAAGCACTACTCTTTTCTTTAGCCTTGAGCACTCCATGGAGTGTGTGTGGTTTTGTTGTCTCCTTCCTGCTTTTGCTCCCCCTTTTTTTCCATTTCAGCCTGCCGCCCACTTAAAAAAAAACAAAATAACGTTTACGCATTTTTTTTTTGTTACCGATCAGCACATCACACATTGCATCTGTAACACAAAACACACACACATGCACAAGCAGCCCGATGACCCCCTATCACGCACTAGCACTGCTATATCCCACAACCATGTGTGTGTGTGCAAACACACACAAACATGCACACATAAAACACAGGCACCCCCTCAAAAATAATAAAACACACATTTGAACACAGGCACACATGACACATCTACAACCTCACAAACATACGGCTAAAAAACATTCACCTTGACAACAACAAAAGCTTGGCCATTGCAGCGACCTATTGGCTTTGTCAATGTTTGTTTCTGTTGATTTCTCAAATATTACCATACACATTGCCTGAGGCAACCACAAATGCATGCAGTCTCATGTGCCTTGCAAAATACTAATTCAGTTTGCCTTTACAGATTCAAAACTGACCCCATTTGCACATTTTGGCAACTTTTTTAGATTTCAGGTTCGCTAACACAGCCTACTTTTATTTTGGTGTCCAGGTCTATTTTTTGTCCCAGTCCGACCCTGGTGGTAATGTGAAGCAAGAATGTGTGTGCTTATTTGTTGTGTGGCATTTTAAATTGTGCTATTTTTGTGCCAGTGTGTTTTTGTGTGGTATTATTTCAATGTGATGTTGTGTCGTATGGTGGTTGTGCTATGTTCTGTGCTGATTGTTTGGTTGTGCCCTATTACATTTTAATTGTTTTATTACGTTACTTTGCATATTTTACTCTGTTATGTTGTATTGCTTACTTTCAATATGTCAGCAAATGCTGCTGCATTTCCAGTCAAAAGCAGCACATGCATTGAAAGTTCCCATAACAAACAGCCATTTACCACTGACTAAGAGTGTAAAATAGCGTTGCTCCAGCTCTTATCATTTTTAAGACATAGGCCCTCATTATGTACAAGGCGGGATGCCCCGCCACCAACCGTGGCGGTCCTCAACTAAAGACCTCCAGTGGCGGCAGTCGACATCCCGCCAAATAATGACGCATGGTGGCTCACCGCCAGTGATGGCGGTGAGGCCTGCCATGCGCCATGCTGGCGGTCGTTGGCGGTGGTGGATGCTGCTCCACCTTCACCGCCACGTCACTCCCTACACCGCTACGCCTATAATGAAGCAGTTATAGGCTTGACAGTGTATGGAGAGGCGGCGATGGCGGCGGAGCAGCATCCAGGGAGCCCGTTCCCTCCTGGAGCAGTGCAACGGAAAAGGTAAGTGCTGTCCGAGAGGGAAGGGGTGTGTGTGAGTGCATGGGGGTGTTCGTGGGTGTCTGTGGGGGGGGGAATGTGTGTCTGAGTGCATTTATGCATGTGTGCATGTTGGTGAACAGGTGAATGTGGATGTGGGGGTTTGGGGGAGACTGTATGTAGGTGTGGGGGGTGGGGAATGGTGAGAGTCGGGGTCAGGGTGGGGGGACCTGCATGGGTTTTGGGGAAGGAGGGTCGAGGGTCGATTTTCAGGGTTCGGGGGGGCTGTTACAGGGGCTTGGTGGGATGGGTAGGGAATGTGGAAAGGGGGGAGGGGCCAGGCATATCACATCCAGTGACAGGAATGACTATTCCTGTCACCCGTATGCTATCCGCCAGGGACTACCTGCTGGGTAACTTGCCAGGGAATCCCTGGCAGAAATGGGATCGTAATTCCACCGCCTGTCCTGCCTCCAAAGCCGGGCCGAATGTGCTCACTGTTGACCAGGCGGTGGACTGTGGCCTGGCCGTGGATGGTAGTGAACTGGCTGCTTTGCAGCCAGTTCACTACTATGTTCAGAAAATGGAGGTCTGGACCGCCATGCCGTTGGCGGTAATGACCGCCACAACTGGCGTAGCAGGCCAGACCACCATGTTCATAATGAGGGCATAATTCAGCCCACAACTGTGGCAGAATCAACTTTTTAGATTATGAGATATGGCCTCAAGTGTTGTTAGTCAGACAAATGGGTGCAGATGGGGTCAGACTTGCCAATAGATCAGTCTGGGAGTGCCAGAAGGGCTGGTCTGAGAGGTCAGTGTGTAGGCTGTTTTTTTGTTATTGTTTGTTGGCCTCTTTTATGGTCTAGTGGGCATGTTTAACTGATTTCCCTGACATTACTACAAACATTATCTGCTGCCAGCACAGATACATTCATTCTCTCATAACTTTCAATAAACCTATACACTGTGGTGGTCATTACGAGTCTGGCGGCAATCTCTTGACTGGCAGACTTGCGGTGGCATTGGGACCGCCGCCAATGCGGCAGTCCGAGCGCCGCAAATGCAGCGGTCCGAGCACCACATTATGACCACGGCGGTCGTGCTTCGGTCAGACTGCCTGCACTGCCAGGATTAGTAGTCCTGACGGTTGTGGCGGTCCTAATCCTCCAGGGCAGCCCTGGGGATTCCGACTTCGTTCCCTGCCAGCCATATAATGGCGGTAGCACCTCCATGAAAAGGCTGAGGGGGAAGTGGTGCAGGGGGCCCCAGGATGGCCATGCACTCGGCATGCATCCGTGCAGGGCCCCCCCAACACGTACCCTTGCAAAAAGCAGACAGTGATCATTGCAAGGGTGCTGGTGCACCCTGCATCCTACAGCATTGCCGCCAGCCCAATTACGAGCCGGAGACAATGCTGTAGGGTGTGTCCCGCTAGGCCGGCGAGCGGAAACTCAGGTTTCCGCCTGCCTACCTAGTGGGAAACTCATAATGGGACCGGCGGGCAGGTAGCCACTATGACGTCAACCTCCCCGTTGGAAATACAGCGGACGGACAAAACAGTCCGCCGAACTCATATTCAGGCGCTGTGCCTTTACAAGTTCAAAACTTTCCTGTTTGAAAATGTGGGCTTGTTTTTTAGATATCGGATTCACTAATAGTGGTTGCTTTTATTTTGGTGCCCAGTCCGACCCTGGATTCTGACTAATAAGGCAATTACCTAGAATGTAGTATGGATGCCTCTAAGAGAAGAAAGAAGGGAAAGCTAATGGAAGGTAGGGGCTGGGGCAAGGGAATGGTACAGGAGGCAGGGATGGGCTTTGTAAGGCCAGGAAAAGAAAGAGAATGGAAGCAAAGGCGAAATGAAAGGGCAGAAGGGAAGGGTATGGCAGGGAAGGGAAACAAAGGGCACCACAATTGATGCTGCTAAATTACTTCTGATGATAAAATGAGAACATGTTTTTGGGCCCAGACTCCACAAACCCAAGCTTTATTTTGTCAATTGCAGCTTTGTATTGTTACATTGTGTTCCTTGCTAGAGTGTACTAGTTATGATATTTTAATGGTTATGCTCAAGTAAGTCTGTAGATATTATATAAGAAAACCAATAAATCACTATTCTCTTAACACTGGTCTTTTCATTCCTCTTCAGTTTTTTTTGGATCCCTGGTTTATGCTTTTCCATCCGTTGTTCTACACAGTCTACCCGGCCCTCTGCATGGGGATGCTAGATCAGGTATTGTTGATGTTACTCATATGTGGGAGTATTACTTTACACCCCCAAACATTTAAATGGGAGCCCTCACAAGCCCTAGGTCCACAATTTATTTTTGGTTTGGCAAAGTGTTTAATGGTTGTTTCTTCCTAATTTCTGGAGGGCTTGGTTCTGCTTGTATCCAAGGAGTGCATTGTATTGTGATATCTGTACGAATGCGCATTGCACAACAGGCTACATCAAGGTAAAATACAGGAACATACAGACGCTAACATGAACATCTGTAAATGAGACACAGTCAGCTCCAATCCATAGATACATTTACAAAACATTCTGGGTAGAATGTATAGGGGGTTCCAGTTCTGTTTTTTTTTAAGCTTATGTGGCACAATTTCACCTACAACAATGGTGACCGGGTTTATCGTTTTAGGTAGAGCCCTTGTGAGGAATGTGTGATAATTTGGAATGCTCAGGTAAAGTAGAATTCCAAACTGGTTTAATGTCATGGAACAACACTGTCTCGTAGCCTCACTGGGCCAGTTAGCAGTCCCAAATGTCACAGACAGAATATTGCTGAGGAGGACCTCTTAACATTCTAAATCAAGAGGCCTAATGTAAACCAATCACATGTGGATGGGGTAGGGTAGGGGATGGGGGTGTTAAAGATAAGAGAACGTACCATGCTGAGACAGAACTTAACTTTGCAACTTTCTCACCACGTCTACTACTGTGAATACAATAAATTATTTCATTGTGAAAAAACACGTTTTAATTTAGCTGGCGAGAAACATGTGTGCTATGAAGCTACAGCACTCTCCCCATTGCTCTTTAGAGGACGAAAAGCTGACTGGCCAGACTCAAGTCATCCAGCTTTTTTGAAACACATGTGCCAGGATGTAATAAGATCTAAAATAATAAACATATAGAAACCCCAAAGCAACTAATAATATGAACAAATGCTTATCTAGGTAACTGAATAGAATGCTCCTCTGGTGACTACAAATTGTGCACCACTCTCGTAGACTGAACAAAGAAGACTCATTTTCATAAAAGTCAGGTGATCATGGAGTGTGATGCCACTTCCTCTCACAGCACTTCCATGATGTCAGGCATTGCTTTTGCCAATTACACCCACACTCATTTTTCAGAATTTGCACAATGGACTATCTGCTGCTCACAGATAAAGCTCCAAAGAGCACAATTTCAATCATATTTATGTAGAATGCCTGTGAGAAAATGGGCTTCAAGTGGTAACTTTTTTTCAAACGTCTCTCATTCTCCTTGCACAATTCTGAATCCAGAAGCATCTCTTGGACACACTGAGGTATCTACTGCAAATGCTGGCTGTGAAGACAAGAACAGTTTAACCAACCAGTGAGGAGATATGTGGATTGTCTGGAAGTGCTTAGCTTTTGGGGATTTATCTCTTTCAAAGTAGAAATAGTTCAAAGGTCCTTCCAGAGGTTCCATCTTAAGTATTGGTCCTAAAATGCATGTTTTAAGGCTTAACTGTAAAGAGGTACTAGAAAATCATTGATGTGTGCAGGAATTGCTAATTCATGAGGGAATTCTACCAGAGGGAGAGTGTGGTAGAAGAACTAGCATCAGCGGATCTTCTGATTTCTTTTACCCACTCACCTCTAAATCTGGCCTTGAGCCTGATTGAGCCAGCGTCTCTGGTTTTCTATATAATCTGGTGGTAGATGCCTTGTGTCTACAACACACACAACCACAAATAATTACATTTCAGAAATATTAATTGACACTGTTCAGCACTCCCATCATCATATAAGTGTTCAGCACAGTTATTCCGATACAACTGTTTTGTCCAAAACATCGGCAAAAAGTAAGTTTGCAAGACCTTTTTTAGCAAACTGCAGAAACATCAAGTGTGGTTCACACATTTATCTTACTGAAATAATCTGCAAAAAACAGATTACGTTTTTATTCAACACAAGTTGTAAAGTTGGTGCAATTTCATGCAATATGCACAAACCAGCACAGAGGTATAGCACTGAGTACTTTCCTCTGTTGTCTCTTCATGCAACATGTGGGTCAGCTACAATATTAGCAAAACAAAAGGATGATGGACGGAGTGCTGAACAATGCAACCACTCACCCCCAGTCACAGATCCATTGTTCTTTTGCTCCCCATGCCACCCCAGTTTGGACCCAGCCGTATGCAAATCAGTCTTGACCCTGTTCCTCATGGGAACAGTCCAGCCCAAACTGCCAAGCCAGGTCCTCGCTGGACCAGAAACAAGCTACCTGGGACCGGTTTCAGAGTTTCACTCTTCATCAGCCAGGCTAGCTTGAATCCAGTGGCACAGTGAGCAAGGGACCCACGTCTGGGCATACCCTTCCCACTTAGGGCAACTTTAGCAAAACAAAAGGATGATGGACGGAGTGCTGAACAATGCAAACACTCACCCCCAGTCACAGATCTGGGTTTAATCCATCGTTCTTTTGCTCACCATGCCATCCCAATTTGGACCCAGCCATATGCAAATCAGTCTTGACCCTGTTCCTCATGGGAACAGTCCAGCCCGAACTGCCAAGCCAGGTCCTCGCTGGACCGGAAACAAGCATCCTGGGACCGGTTTCAGGGTTTCACCCTTCATCAGCCAGGCTAACTTGAATCCAGTGGCACAGTGAGCAAGGGACCCACGTCTGGGCAAACCCTTCCCACTTAGGGCAACTTTAGCAACACGTTGCCTTGTTATTAAATAGGCTATTATATGTTTTGATTTGCAAGTAGTTAAGTATTCAAGAGACCAAAAATTTAGCAGAGGATGATAATGATTTATTGGTTCACCCCTTTTTGTTTAGAAAATGATCAGTGATTCACTGAGTTTCAATTTATGAAGATGATCTAAACTCCACCGATGCACAAGATTGGATTAAGGCAAACCCTTCTAACTATTGGCTAACTGCCTTATTGGATCTAGATTCCAAATTATTCATGAGGCGTCTTCTTGCAGAAATTAATTAATGGGTAAAGACAAGAAAACGTTTTCAGATTTTTCAAGCCAACTGTCTTAAAGGGCATTTAAATCTGGAAAACATCATAGCTCCCCTTGTTGACACAAAGTGGTAAGCTCCAGGGTTGCTCACTGTTTATAGATTTTCCTCATGTTTAACCAAATTAATTGTACTGACTCTGGTAGAAATGGGAACAGTGGGAAACTGAGCCTGCATGTTTGTACATGTTTTGACAATTGCATACTAAGACTTGTGCTGCAATTCAACCAGCACTTGTTCCCCTGCTTATAGTACTTTACATGGGTTATACCATTGCTGCTTTCTGGCCTTCCTACTATTCTCCCCTTATACAGCAGGTTGGGGTTTAGGCCACCAAACGTATAGACCTCGTCCCATAATCTGGCTGGTGAGGCAGTGCTGTAACTTATGTATGTGAATATACTGTCCTATTCAGCGAAATGCCCATTGGTCTTCAAAATTCCATCATTCCTTAAACCTATTGACATCCAAGTCCAAGTCAAAATGGGAAAAAGTTATGGTTTTTGACAATTGGCAAACGTAGAGGTACTGCACCTGGGAACCTCCACATATTTTGGAAGGGATGGTAAAATCAGTTTTCTGCAGCATAGCAAAATTGAAAAGTGTTTTACCATGTCCTTTGTCACCTTCAAATCATTCTGTGATCGATGCAAAAAAGGTCTCTGTGCTGCTATATCGGGTAATAAGTTGCGCTCTACAAATCCAGCTGACATAACATATCACTATATATATGGAGCTTTCTTGTTTGCTAGAAAATGTAATAATTTTCTGGCCAAGGCCTACTGTAAACGTTTTGAGTTGTCTTTGCTTACCAACCACCATTCCTCAGGCTCATTTTTGACAGAGTTTAAAGTTAAGAGATTACGGCCCGTATTTATACTCCGTTTGCGCCGAATTAGCGTCGTTTTTTTCAACGCAAATTCGGCGCAAAACTAACGCCATATTTATACTTTGGCGTTAGACGCGTCTAGCGCCAAAGTATGAAGAAAGAGCGTAATTTTTTAGCGTGAACGCCTTCCTTGCGTTAATGAGATGCAAGGAAGGCGTTCCCGTCTAAAAAAATGACGGCGACGCAAATGCGTCGTATTTATACTCCCGGGCAAAAATCACGCCCGGGAGGTGGCGGGTCAAAAAAAACTGCATTTGCGCCTGAATTTAACGCCTGGGTCAGGGTAGGCGTTAAGGGACCTGTGGGCTCAGAATGAGCCCACAGGTGCCCTCCCCTGCCCCCAGGGACCCCCCCTGCCACCCCTGCCCACCCCAGGAGGACACCCAAGGATGGAGGGACCCATCCCAGTGAAGTACAGGTAAGTTCAGGTAAGTATAATTTTTTTTAATTTTTTGATTTTTTTTGTGGCATAGGGGGGCCTTATTTGTGCCCCCCTACATGCCACTATGCCCAATGACCATGCCCAGGGGACACAAGTCCCCTGGGCATGGCCATTGGGCAAGGGGGCATGACTCCTGTCTTTACTAAGACAGGAGTCATGAAATGGCGTCTGGGCGTCGAAAAAATGGCGCTAATCGGGTTAAGACGATTTTTTAGCGTCAACCTGACTTGCGCCATTTTAAGACGCCCTAACGTCATTTTTTCCCAACGCCGGCGCTGCCTGGTCTACGTGGTTTTTTTCCACGCACACCAGGCAGCGCCGGTCTGATTGCGCCGTCTAACGCCATTCCATAAATACGGCGCCCGCATGGCGCTTCAGAATGGCGTTAGACGGCGCAAAAGTTTTTGACGCTAAACTGCGTTAGCGCAGTTTAGCGTCAAAAAGTATAAATATGGGCCTACGTCTTGTGGTAAATGGCGCATATGTAAAATATTTTGTTCATTGAAGATCTCTGTATATTTATTGTTGTATGAGGCTTGAAGTATACTGAAGCCAGGAAAGATTTGAGAAGCCTTCAGAAACACAACAGGCAACATACAATGCTGCAGTCAGCAGGTAGCTGCTAATTTTATGTCAAGACCCGGGGGGCAACATTATGCAGTAAATCCTTTATTGCCACCACTCAGCATGAAGCCATCAGAACTTAGAACATTAAAACATTCCAAAGCTTATATAACCATTCAGCAACCAGTTCTCCTTCTTCTTTCATTGCTGAAGCTCAAAGAGATAAGTCTATACGGTTTACTTATCTATGTGTTTGCTCTTATATTCGTTGTTCATTTTGAGTTTAACATAAGTGTGGAGCCCTGTTCTCTGATTAAGTTAATGTGTTTAGTTTTTTTTACTTTAAGTGTTTGCATGATGAGCTTTTGCCTGATGTCTCTTTCAGCTATACACTGAAAGACCCTTGGAAGCTATTTTCGTTTCAGTGTGATGTTCAGTTTACTAGATTGTTATTTAATGGAGTCAGGAATGTTTTACTTTTAGTTTTTCAACCCAGTGCAGGTGAGTCTTTGGAAACCTTGGTGAAAGAGGGGGCTTCGCACACTGTTTTGTGGATGGTGAAGGTTTGAAAATATAGAAAAATTAAGACAGACATGCCGTACTTAGAAGTTAAGGCAGGAGCGAGGGAGTCTTAAAACTCCTTGCTCTTGTTAATTCAGTTGAGGCAGTGGTGCGCCTAACCGTTTGACTGCGCACATCTTGTTTCACTCACACTTTAGGGTGAGCCTGTAAAAATTGCTTCTCGGGCTTCTCTTCACCCCGCACATACTGTTTTCCCTCGCGCTGTAAGGTGAGTGCTTGTAGGATGCTGCGTGGAGAGAGTGTGAGGATGCTTGATGAATATGAGCTGCGCATTTAGTGCAACATAAGCTAGAGTTGCTCTGACACATTATGTGCATCAGGCACCATTATATAGTTTCTTCTTAAACATATAGACCATTAAATTGAGTAGTCAAGTAGCTAATTTGGGACATTTTTTGGTATTTTGGGCCCTTTGACTATCTGTATTCTGTCAGTAAGCCGTTTTTTAGTAGAGCTTTGGTGTTTAGAGTGAAGGGTTCACGCAGAGGTGATACTGAGGGCATTAGGACACTGAGGTGTTTTGAAGACATTAGGTGCATTTCATAGATAAATATTGGTTATTTTATGGTTATGGTTTTCTCTTCCTTTCCATATTATAATGGAGCAAGCTGAGGGTTCTCAGAAAACAAGACTGGAGGAAAAGCCTAATAGCATCCAGGTAGCCTGTAGCTATCCAGGTCTTGGACTTTAGAGGAATAGTGTTATGTTTAGTAAATGAGACTGAGACAAATATTAAAAAAGCAGGTAAGGTTGACAGGGAAAGGAAGCATTTGGATGTTGCCATGGAAGTGGCAAAGAAAAAGGAGAGATCTGTAGAGGCAGACCATGACTTTTCTGATGGCAGACATGAGGATTGTGTTGAGGGCATACATGATGGGCATAATAAAGGCCCAAGAAAAGTAAATGACAGGGAGCCCAAGATGGGGAAGAGGTTCCCGTGGGGAGAGAAAGATTCACAGGTCAGTGTAGATTCTTCTGTTATCCCTATAAAATTGCCCAGTTGTATCACAGATGGGTTCAACTAACAAAGGATCCTTGGGTTTTGGAAACAGTAAGAGGGTTTTGCATAGAGTTTATGGAAGAACCATTTCAGTCAAGTTTACCAAGAAGTATGATTTACACAGCAGATCAGGTAAGGTTAACAGATGTAGAGCTACAGGAATGATTTAAAAAGGTGCAGTGGTGCTGAAAGCCAGTGAGACAGCCGGCTTTGTAAGCAACATTTTTCTGGTGGAAAAGAAGGACAAATGAATGAGGCCTGTTATAAACTTAAGAGAGTTAAACAATTGGGTGGTCTACCATCATTTTAAAATGGAAGGCATCCATTTGTTGAAGGATACTTTACGGAAGGCATATTAGATGACTCAAATAGATCTGAAGGATATATATCTGTCGGTACCAATATTGAAGGAACATCAGAGGTTTTTGAGATTTGTGTGGAAGGAGAATGTTTGGAAGTTTGTGTGCCTTCCTTACAGTCTATCATCAGCTCCATGATTCTGTACGAAGGTTCTTTGTTCAATAGCAGCATTTCTGAGAGTGAGAGGAATATGTGTGATTACTTATTTAGGTGCGATTTTGATCTTGGATAAGGACAAGGAGCTTTTGAAAGCACATACCGAGTTGGCTGTAAAAGCGTAAGAAGATTTGGGTTTTGTGGTAAACAGAAAGAAATTGCAGTTAGTTCTGAGACAATAATCTCAATTTCTGGGATTTGTGGTGTATATATGGTGGAAGGTATGTTACGGTGCCCAAAGGATAAATTTGAGAGAATAAGGAAGGAGTTAAAGGACATTCATAAAATGAATATGGTTTCATTAAGGATGTTAGCTCGAATTGTGACCCTCTTGTCTTCTACTACACAGGGCTATTTTTCCTGGTGCCTTGCACTATCGAGCCTTACAGAGGTTAAAAGCGAAACACTTGAGAAGTGGGTTCAGTCACTCACAGCCAGTTTCTCCACCATTGGAGGAGAGGGAAGAGCTGATGTGGTTGCTAAGGAAACGGGCTTCCGTGCTCCTTAATTTATTTTTGTATAAGAATTTGGATTTAATTGTCAAATCGGATGCAAGCATGCAAGGATGGTGTGAAATATGTTGAGCTTTAAGAACTGGTGGTCGCTGGACAGAACAAGAAAATAATTTGCTTATAAATTGTTTAGAGTTATTCACAGTTTTTTGCAATAAAGTGTTTCACAGACAAAACTGTGAAATGTTCAGTATTGCTTTGCATGAACAATACGTCAGCAGTCAGGTATGTCAACAAGTTAGGAACACCTCAGTTGAAAGGTTTGGCAGATTTAGAATTCTTTGGAAGTAGTGTCTATAGAAAGGTCTGAGAGTTCAGGTGGAGCACTTTCCAGGTATGAAGAATTCGATAGCAGATTGGTCCATACAAAATTTCCCACGATTCAAGCGATTGGCTGCTAGATCGGAGTGTTTTCAAGGAGAAAGAGAAATTATGGGATCCATTTCAAGTAGATTGTTTTGCAAACAGACTTAGGACCTGATTACTAGTTTGGCATCATGTCACCACTGTCATGGTGGCATCGGAAACCCAGACAGCTGAATAGGCGGTCGGCCAGTTAAATTACAATGTTGGCGGTTTGCTGCACCAGAGACCACAGGAGTCCCTCTGACACCGCCACCCATCCACTGACCACCGTGATGGCGGCTGGGGAAAATCAGCTGCTACAGGGCAGTATAAACAAGGGTACCGCTGTCCACATTAGAATATGCTTTTCCGTTCACCCAACTGTGGTAGGGAGACCTCCTGCTTCAAGACAGCAGAATTGAAGGAAATGGGGTGTTAGCTCCCCCATTTCCTTTTTTTCCCATCAGTCTCCAACGTGGTCCCCTTCATCCAGGGCCCCCCTTTCACAGCAGCAACTTCATCCCTATTAAAATCCAAATTAAACCAGTAAGTATGATTCGCATTTTTCTGCCATTGACTGGACTGGGCATATATGGCCCAGTCTCCTGCAATGGAATGGGACATGCACAAAGTATTTTTACAAATGGGACATGCATTTGTGTACATTTTGGTCAAAATCTACACTCCTGCATCAACACAAATTAAAAAATGTATCTTGTGTTGCTGACCACGACTTAGCAGTCTTTTTGGGACCTCTGCCTTGGGTCCCTAAATGCTCAGTTGAAGAGGTTCTTCAATTGGAGGCCAGAGGCACGGGCGTAGGTGCTTTCCTTCAGGTTTGGAAGGGTCTTCTCCCGTGTGCATTTCCATCATTTGTAATGATTGGCAAGGTAACAGGACTGATACGCAGATGAAAATAGAGAGTAGTAGTGATCACTCCTTTGTGGAGGTTTCAGGCATGGTATCCGATTATGTTGGAAATGAATGTAGTCTTTCCTCTGATGCTTCTGAGGTTTCCAGAAATCTTATCGGGACCTCAGGGAAAGATTCACAGTCTGGTCAATACAGATCAGTTAATGTTAGTGGCTTGGCGACTTTTAGAAGTGGATGTAGAAAGCCAGGACTTTAATCTGAGGGTTCTGGATTTGGAATCTTGGGAATCAGGAACTAGGAAGGTGTATCAATTGGCATGGAGTAAATGTGTTTGCTGGTGTATAGAGAGGGATCTTGATCCTGTTTCAGTTGATATAGTTCAAGTGGTCAATTTCCTATCTGAGTTATATGGTGGTTTAGCTTACAGGACAGCGAACATGTATAGATCGGCAATTGCAGCTGGTCATGCTTTAGTTAACAGGTTACCAGTGGAACAGAATGGTGAGAAGAATTGTAAGGAGCATTAGGACAGGTAAACCTCCAGAATCTAGGTATAATTACCTTTGGGATGTTGAGAAAGTCATGAGATTTACTGAGAGTTTGGACAGTAGTGAAAATCTCAGTTTGAGAGACTTTTCTTTCATATTGTTGATGTTGTTTTGTTTGGTTTCATTAGGAGAGTGTCTGATGTGCAAGCTCTGGAAATATCATGCAGGTCTTATACGCCTGAGGGATTATGCTTTCATTTAATACAAAGAACAAATACATATTCTACTTCAATTTTCTACCCATATTTTGAGGAGAGAGGGAATTTCTGTATGAGTTACATGCGTAAAGGAGTATAAAAGGAAAACTGAGTTTCTAAGACCAAGTGGAGAGACTCAGCATCTTATTTATTTTAAGTATCCTCATAAGGGGTTTTCTTCTCCTACTCTTGCAAGATGGGTGAAAGAGTTAATGCACAGATCTGGTGTGGATGTGAGTATGTTCAGTGCTCATTCAGTGAGAGGAGCGGCAGCTTCTAAGGTTTTCCTGATGGGTGGTAGTTTTAAAGATATTTTACATTGCGCTGATTGGTCATCTGATTCTATATTTAGGAGTTTTTTTCAAGCCTGTAGAAAGTGCTGCAGACTGATTGTATAGCGTTGAATTTACATAATGTTGGCCTCCGGTTCTTAACATTAAATGTAGATTTTCAAAAGCTCTCGTGAACAGAAAATATGGATTTGATTAAAGACACAGAGACTAATATTTTACCTTCCCATATTTTTTCCTCTCTAATGTGTTCATTATTTTGCTTTCCAACAGGTCAAGTGTAAATGTGTGATGAGATTCATCGGACTGTGACTGTGTAGTCTAAAACAAGTTTTTGTGTTGTAGGATTGTTCGTTCTCAGCGGGATTTCACAACTTCAATAAAAGAAGGAAGAGGACTGGTTGCTAAGGGTTTTTCTAAGCTTTCAAATGTTTTAATGTTCTAAATTCTGATGGCTTCATCATGGCTGCTGAGTGGTGGAAATAAAGAATTTACTGCATAATGTTAGCCTCATGTCTTTAATAAAATCCAGATTTTCTGTTCACCAGAGCTGTTGAAAATCTACATTAGCATAATCAGTGACATCACATAAAGCAGTAGCACAGGGATTGACATAACAGGACGTGGGCACAGAAATAAACGGGGCAAGAAGGCCATCCTCGATTTCACCCATTTCTTAGAAGACATACAGGTAGCGGCACAACATAAAAGGGCTGACAAGGGTGAGAACACAGTGGTTGGTGCTTTAATTGAAAAAAATAGTACCTGGTTGTATTTGACGTTTTTCAGTTGCAGGTGTGAGGTACTGGCATATGGCAGAGTATGTGCTGTGATCAAGCTCACAGAAGGTAATCAGTGGAACTGGTAGATATTGCTAAGCTTTAGGCATTTCCTTGACTTCTGCATTTTGTGATAACAAAATATTCCCTTTGTAGGTCACTAACATGGAATAAAAAATATCTTTGGGTAGGGCAAGTCTTATAATACACCCCTTCAAGGTGAAGGCATCATGAGATGAACTCGTCATCACAACATATAACCTCAGTTAGCCTCTATTTACTGTTGGGGGTGAAGAGACCGGCTAGGTAGAAGCGGAAGAGTAAAACCTGGAGTACAAAATAGGAGCGCTTAGAGGTCTGTTTACCTATTCTGTGTGCTGTTGCTTTCTGGGTCCCTGGGATCAGTGCAGGAAAAAACTACCAGAGGGATGAAAGAGTGAGTAGTCATTGCTTTTTGCCAGCCATTTTATAAAACGTGTGTTCATTCATTAATCCTTGCTTTGTTATCAAGGTTGCAAGATGATACATTGAGTGGCATAGTGAGGCACTGTTGTCCAGTTTTCTACCCATGTCACTAACATTTTTAACACATTCTGATGTTACCCGTTTCCTATGCTTTTACTGACTGCCAGGATGTGGGGGCCACGACGAGTCTTCAGTTTCCAGATCTCTACCGGACTGGCCAGACGTACTCCCTCTTCAACCTCTGGCTATTTTTACGGTCCATCATTAACGGAACCTACACCTCCTTGGTGTCCTTTATGATACCTCTGGGCGCATTCTGGGACACAGCAGGACCAGAGGGGATTTGTGATCTAAACGTCTTCATTGTGACCGTCGGCACAGTGGTGGTTTTTGCAGCTACTGTCGAGGTGAGAGCACTTCTGAGTCCTGGAAATATACCTATGGATATACTTCTAAATAGATTTTCTGAAACCATTGTTACTGTAGCAGTGACACTGTATATATGTGTATATTGTTAAGGTAAATATATATATATATATATATATATATATATATATATATATGTATAAACAAAGGTTAAAGCAACATTATAATTACATGAATATGTCACTTAACAAATCCCTTTTAAACTCAAAATTCATCAGTTGTAATTAGCTAAAGTAACTACAACTCCTGCCCTAAAGTAACTATAACTCGCTATGCACATTGTTATCATAAGTGATGTAATTTCAAATGTTATTAGGGATATTATCAATGCAGGCATTTAACATGTCATGAGTGATGTACTTTGTGAGGAAATAAGCAGGTAATGTTGAGGGTGTGAGTTATAGATACTTTAGGGCACAAGTTATAGATACTTTAAATAACTATAACTGATGAATTTGCCTTCAACTGACATACTCACCTAACTATTACATCACTGTAACCCTTTGTATTTTCAGTAAATTTCAATTTTTTTAATGTTAAGAGCTATTTTATTATCATACCTTAGTATGACCTGTGGCCAGTCTTTGCACTGTACTCTGAGAGCGTATCCAACACCCTGCCATCATTGCCTTCCACCGCAAACGGTGTGGGGGTGGCTGCAGTGCCTGGCCGCCTAACACACCGTGGGTTGCAAACGCCCTTTTAATTTTTTTGGCAGCACCTAAGATCCAAGGATCTACATTGAGGAGGAGGGGGCATCGCTGAGGCCTGCAGAGAAAATATATTGGTTTTTTATAGCCAATGGTGGGGGAATCCCTTTAGAAATTCCTCACATGGCCTAGGAGGTTCAGGATACCCGTACCCTGCCCCCTGATATGCTGTTTTTAAATTAACTCCTGGACACACGAACCGAATCCCAGAATTCCCGAGTCCCAAGTTGGTGGCAGCAACAATTTTTTCAAGTGGTGGCTAGCTAATGAGACTGCCTATTTTGGCCTAGCGGATCCTCTGTGAAGGTACAGTGTAAATATATACAACCATTATGAACCCTAATTTTTTGAAAACTATTGAATGGTTTTACACCAAATCACAAAAACACACTGTCTAGAGCAAGATGCAGTTTTTCCCCTAATTTGGTGTTATTCTGTTCACCTTTTTTTGCAGGATCGCTATTCATCTTTCCTATGGAAAATTGCTTGAAGAAAATGCATTTTGGGACCCCCCCTTTTTTTGCCACTGCTTGATGGATCACCCCAAAATGTTCCAGGAAGTACCCGAGTTATCTTAATCTTTTTTTTGTGGAAAGATTCATGAAGATTCATCAAGCAGATCCAAAGTTATTAGTAAAGAAAAACACTCTTTCTATGGAAATTCTGACTCACGTATACCTACCCTATCTATATTAATATACTTTTTTTTAACTGAAAAGACCAAAGGTTAAAGTGAAATTCTAATTAGGCCTTGAAATAAGGTTTTAGGTTCAATTTAAAATAAACATAGAAATTCCCTGAAAGGTTAAAGTGCTGTTATAGTTAGGTCTTGCAATAATATAAATACTAACATGTGAAAACCGAAAAACACTGAAATTTACCAGTCATACTTTACTGACATAACTATAACTTACATCCCCATCATCCCATCATGCATGCTTAGGATCGTACACATATTACATCATACTTAACATGTTAAATGACATAATTGATGACATCACTGATAACATCTCAGATTACATCATCAATAGTATCATTGATCACATCACTAATGACATCATCCAAGCTACTGCTCAGCAAATAGAAACAATGTAGTACTGGAGACAAGTCTCTTTCAGTATAGTGAAAGTTTTATGTGGTGCACACATTGCCTACCAGTGAAGTCTGAAGTACAAACAGTACTTCACTAAAGCAGAGTAGAGACTAAGTGCAACAGGTGTGACCTTCAGTCATACCTTTCAAATAAGTGGTGCCTTAATTCTAAGGCCTCCTTACAACACATTATTATCCAGTTGATGTCTGTGTACATGCTGACACTAAATAGTTGTCATGTAGTTCAACAGAGAACTGCTATAAAAAATGGAGATTTTTAAAGTGCACATGTTTATTTTAAAAAAATAATTGAAAATTCTGAAACATACATTGTTGTAGGATGTAGAATACTTTGGTGACTCACAAACAGTTCAATTAACAGTATGATTGTAAGCATTCTTTAGATGTGTAGACTATTTTGCTCATTTCAGGAATATGTGAAATCTATTTTTACATACTGCAGTGGGTTATCCATAGGACCTGATAGTGAATGCCTTATAATTGACTAATATTTAGAAGTGAAGTTGATGACTTAGTGAAAGAATGAAACTTTGTTTCATTATTAAATATATTATCATAAAAGTCAAAGATAAAAAAATACGCCAATGTAAATAAAAACATTATTGAGTTATGAAAACGCACAGCCAATTTTAGGGATCATCCAACAGCCGAATAACCAGCTCAATCAGAGACTGTACAAAGAGTAATGCTGGTCTACATCTCCTGAATTTATGTTTTCTCATTACTGGTATTTTAAATCTCATAAAAAAACTAGTGGTAAAATGTACGTAGAACGTAAAACAGTGATTGTACAGACACCTCATCGCAGGGGCATAGGCTAATAGACTCAGAAAATAATTACCCTAATGGAAAGCAAAAAGAAGACAAATTCTACAAATTCTGAATCTGAACAAAAGTGATCTTTCCCAGAAACAGGGAGTATTCAGAAGATATGGGTCACTTTCATTAGACTACAGAATGATATTGTATTGCCATAACACCAGTTTAGCTAATCCGAAAGCTCTGTTCAACCACCTTCGCTCCAGAAGATAATTCTTAGCCCTTACCCTGTCACATTTACTCATAAAGCATGGTTTAGTAAACAAAGAAAACCTTCCCAACTCATGCATCATAGTTTTGTTATATAATGCAGCCAGAGTATCTTCATGCAATTTTCACTTGTTAAGCAATCCAATATTCCCCTTTGATTCAAAGTAGCATTGGGGTGGACCATAGTAAGAGAGGACCAAGTTTTATCATATCATCATTATAGATCAGATCTAGATCTTCATGACTAAAGTAGTGAGACAACTCATGGGTAATGAAAGCAAGAGTCAGCAACATCTATTCTCCTCTAGATGCAAAGTCATGCTTTTTATATATCTCCAGACCCCAGCTCCATATGTGGTGATAGGAGCACACTGTCCGTTATAAATTTCAATTAGTGGGGCAATTGGTTTACAGCCTAACTTAAAGAGTAGGTTGGATAATGCACCAATACACAAACAAAACTTGTTATGCCTGGCTGCAAGGCTTGTTAACCAAGTAGACCGTGTATCAAATACAACTCCGAAGTAAGGAAACTGAGGAATGGTATCAAGCACTTTATTATTTACAGGAATGGGACACATCCTTGAGCTATTCAGGCCCAAGGACATAACATAAGATTTAAGAGGGTTATTGTCTAGTCCACTGCTGTCCTTAAAGGTAACACAAGTATTGACAGAGATTTTAAGACTGTTACAGATGCAGGCCAGAATAACAGTATAGTCCACTTATGAAATCTGAAATTGACTTTCTGGCTATCATCAGCATGTCCCGGCCACAATTATTTAAACTGAAATAAAAGTGTTAATATAAAATATAAATAATAGGGCATCAAGAACACAACCTTGATGCACCCCACTCTCTTGTTTTACAACATTTGAAAGTTCACTGTTGTTCCAAAATCTAACATTGGCAATTACATTAGAGTGTAAACTGCTGGAAAGTCAACTGTTGGTTGTGGGAACGCCATGTGAGCCAAGTAGTGCTAAAGCTTCGACTTATTTACTTGATTGACTGTGTGTGACTGATCCATGAAGGGCAAATACAATGGAAAACCATTTGCACTTGTATTCTTGCTGATGATGAGAATGGAGTTCAAGTGCGGTTCCAATGTACTTAGGCCCTAATTAAGTCATATTGTGATTCACAAAGGATGATATTTTTCTTAGTCAAGTCCAAAATTCTATAGTTTAATTCTCTACCCACCACTTCACCCATATTATAAATTAAAGAAATGCGTTTGGGGGGGTCAGTTCTATTACCTTTTTTAAAAACAGGGACAATAATAGAGGAAGCCCAGGAATTTGGTAGTCCAACAGTACATGTTCTGTTCAATACATTTCTTAACAAGGAGGTGCAAAGATCTAATTGATCTTATAGTAGTGCTTTGGAACCCCTTCTCATCAAGGGGAGTTACCATAGGAACTTAATAAAAAGCCATGGCCGACTTCTGGCAGTCAAAGGTTAAGTTAAGTGCATCCATTGAGGGCCTGGTGTTCTGGGTACCCTCATGTTTAGCACAATAAAACTGAAAATGTGAAGGCCAGCTTTCAGCTAAAATGTGTGATCCCAGGAAACATGCAGGTCCACCATTACTCTTCACCTGATTAACTAACTGCAAAAAACTGTTGAATCTTTACAAATACAAGTAGCCATTAAATTGACCCAATTTTTTAATGTTTGCATTCCTGTTTTAAAGGGCAGATTTACATTGTGTTCTACACTGAGCAATTTCCATTCAGTTTCTTGGCTTTTTAAAAAGAGCAGCACAAAGTTGACTGTCAGTAAGAGAGCATGAGGAGTCAAACCATTTAGGGGAACTGTCAGCCAAGCAATACATTGGTTTAGAAAAATATTTCTTAATCAAACAATGTATCTCTATAAAGCTCTTAACAACAGCTTCATGATTATCCTCTATACAAAGACAGGTATAGAAGCAATCTAGATATTGTCTCACAAAACTATTTAAGAAAGCATTAGGGTCTGGGAGTTTCCATACAAGATAAAGACTGTTGTTTTTTACTGCTATTAAAGAAGTTCCATTAGGTTTATGGTGATGATAAGAAACCAGCAATCAGGAGCATACCTTCAGTGGGGATGTATGGGGTGTTACACTCCCCCCAATAAATGTATTCTACACTAAATACTTGGATGCAGGTGCTTTCAGTCGGGTACGGAGAGGTGGCTTTCTGATTTCATCTAGGGTTTTTACATGCACACTGTTAGAAATGGGGCCTTTGGTTGACAGTCAGGTTACTCCCTGTCCAAGCAAGGACCCTCACTCTAGTCAGGGTAAAAGAGAATCACCCTCAGCTAACCCCTCCTTACCCCCTTGGTAGCTTGGCTGAGCAGTAGCCTTAACTTCAGAGTGCTAGGTGTAAAGTATTTGTACCAACACACACAGTAACTTAATGAAAACACTACAAAATGACACAACGCCAGTTTAGAACAATAGGAAATATTTATCTAAACAAAACAAGACCAAAACGACAAAAATCCGACATACACAAGTCAAGTTATGAATTTTTTAAAGATTAAACTAAAAAATAGCGCTTAGAAACACAAAATGTTTCGATGAGATGTTAACACTGCGTCATGACGGAGTCATTCCCAACAAGCCGACACCAGCGGCGCCGGACACGGAGTCGCATAGACCCCAAGTACAGTATCTTTGGTGAAGAGTGAAAACAAGTCGATGTGCGAAGTCGGGGATCGCGGCGTCTGTGCGAAACGATGAATCCGCGCACTTCGAGCGATGTCGGTCACGACGTGGTGCAGCGACTTCCACAGAGTTGCAGACTTCAGCGGGGCTGCAGCGGTGTCGGGCCTGCGAAGGTCGTCGCGTTCCAGCGAAGATCAGGAGTCGGTTGCAGGCGGCATCACCGGATTCAGCAGCGGCGTCGGTCCAAAGTCGTCCGAAGTCGATTTCCTTGGATTTCCACCAGCTTTCCTTTCAAGGGCCCAGGGACTGTATATGGCACCACTTGTCAGAGCAGGAGTCTCTCTGGAGACTCTAGGTGCTGGCAGAGAGAAGTCTTTGCTGTCCTTGAGACTTCAAACAACAGCAGGCAAGCTCTAAATCAAGCCCTTGGAGATTTCTTCACAAGATGGAAGGCACACAAAGTCCAGTCTTTGCCCTCCTACTCTGGCAGAAGCAGCAACTTCAGGATAGCTCCACAAAGCACAGTCACAGGCAGGGCAGCACTTCTCCTCAGCTCCTCACCTCTTCTGCAAGCCGAGGTTCCTCTTGTTTCCAGAAGTGTTCTAAAGTCTGCGGTTTGGGGTGCCCTTCTTATACCCAATTTCTCCTTTGAAGTAGGCCTACTTCAAAGTAAAGTCTCTTGTGAATATGAAATCCTGCCTTGCCCAGGCCAGGCCCCAGACACTCACCAGGGGGTCAGAGACTACATTGTGTGAGTACAGGCACAGCCCTTTCAGGTGTAAGTGACCATTCCTCCCCCCCTCCTCCTAGCACAGATGGCTCATCAGGAAATACACACTACACCCCAGCTCCCTTTGTGTCACTGTCTAGTGTGAGGTGCCACCAGCCCCTCTGTCAAACTGACCCAGACAGGGAATCCACAGACAGGCAGAGTCACAGAAATGGTATAAGCAAGAAAATGCTCACTTTCTAAAAGTGGCATTTTCAAACACACAATCTAAAAAAATTAATCTTTACTAAAATATGTATTTTTAAATTGTGAGCTCAGAGACCCCAAACTCCACATGTCCATCCACTCCCAAAGGGAATCTACACTTTAATCAGATTTAAAGGTAGCCCCCATGTTAACCTATGAGAGGGACAGGCCTTGCAACAGGGAAAAATGAGTTTAGCAATATTTCACTATCAGGACATATAAAACACATTAATATATGTCCTACCTTAACCATACACTGCACCCTGCCCTTGGGGCTACCTAGGGCCTGCCTTGGGGGTGTCTGACATGTAAGAAAAGGGAAGATTTGGGCCTGGAAAGTGGGTACACTTGCCAAGTCGAATTTACAGTTGAAACTGCACACACAGACACTGCAGTGGCAGGTCTGAGACATGATTACAGAGCTACTTATGTGGGTGGAACAATCAGTGCTGCAGGCCCACTAGTAGCATTTGATTTACAGGCCCTGGGAACCTCTAGTGCACTGTACTAGGGGCTTACTAATTAGTCAAATATGCCAATCATGGATAAGCCAATTAAATACACATTTTGTAAAGGAGCGCTTGCACTTTAGCACTGGTTAGCAGTGGTAAGGCGCCCAGAGTAACAAAAACAGTAAAATCAGAGTCCAGCACACATCAACAACCTGGAGAACAGAGGCAAAAAGTTAAGGGAGACCACGCCAAGGATGAAAAGTCTAACACACACACAGACAAAAACATACACACACACACTCTCTCTCTCCTCTGTGTTTGAAATTCTTAAAACTGTTGGTTATCTTAAAGCATATTGTCTATTAAGTAACCGTAACAATCCGCACTGCTATCCCTTTCACTGCACCTTAGCCCCCTCATGCTCTACTTCTCAAAATATGTATTTTATCATAATATGCCAGCGTGATTGTTGGGAAATATGAAGCTCACACTGCTTATCCCCCACCCCCAACCTTACTAACGAAGCTACACCCCTGCCAGCAACTCAAAGATAGCTGTCAGCGGGTTGTGGTTGCTGTAATTTTTATTTGTTACCTCTCCTCTATTAAGATAATCAGTCGGGCTTCCAGAGATAAATTAGTAATTGATGGTAGAGCTAATCCATGCTAAAAAAAATTTGGAATGGACCAAAAATCAGGGATAGCAGTTTATAGACCAATAATATCCTGTTCAGTGATATAGTTGTATAACAGAGCACCCCAGGCTGCATGTTGAATACACACATTATCTTTGTCAATCAGCACATTCAAATTACATTACAATATTAAAAGAACACATATTAACATGCAATTTGGAGTTAAAATCACCACAAAGAATGAAATTATTTACATTCTGTGAGGACTTTGCTTTCATGCTAATGGTGTCAATGAAGCAGAATAAGTCAATACAATTGTAATTTTCCTTATAAGAATAATCAACATTATAAAAATTAACAAAGCAAATATATACTTTTTCCAAGTTACATCAATGTTTGTATCCACCTATGATCTCGACTAGAGCAATCTGAGTAATATGAGTGCACAATGATAGCCCGAACCAAGTTGTAAGACCCCCCCCACTTGGTTCTACCAGACCCACAGGGTACTGCAGGCTTGAAAAAGCAAAAGCAACCATCAAAGTATTAAACAGCGGTGACTCAGGTTTCTTGAAAGTGTATAATGTCAACACAGTAAACAAATGAGCACCAGTCTGTCAAATTAGTCTTTGAACTAGTACTGGCAATAGTCCAGCTGGCTGCCTTCAAGTTGCTACTGTGGGTTCTACATTTAAAATCAATAACAATGAACAAGCTAACCAGCTTGTGGAGTGTAATGGGTAGGCTTGTATGTCAGTCCAACTTTTCAAGGTCCTCCAGGGCACAAAATGTTTAAGCAGTGAGATCCCAGGTGCCAATGCCAAGGAAGAGAATGGAGCCGTGGATTATGCAGCAGCCATGCTCGGTGGTGGGGGTGGTCTATAGAAAACCACACAGGTAAAATCCTCATAATGCTGTTTCCCAGTAACTGAGTCTGAGCCCAGGATAACAAATTACTAACATTTATCAGGACTTAAAGTTCACACCTGTGAAACATTTTAACGAGGAGCTAATCCAAGCCATGGTTCTAACCCAGTGGTTATTAACCTGTGGTCTGGGGACTCCTGGGGGTCTGCAAAGCCTACTCCTGGGAGCTGTGAAGACGTGAGGAAATTAAATAATAATAACAGATGAAGTGTATACAAATCAAGAAGTAAAATGTGCAATTGGACATTTTAAAACATTCTGTAAATGTAAAAATCTTAATTTGGAGGATAAAATTTCTTTTAGAATCCTCAGATCAATTTGTGGGATCAGTGCAACTGCATCAAACAGAATGTAGTATGGATGATGAGTGGCCTCAATTGAATTTAGAAACGTTCCAATCTTCCTAATAAAAATAGATTTTTAAAATATTTGCAAATTAAATAAAATATATAATCATTTGTTTATTTGTTTGATACATTTTTGTTTCTGTATTATTCTTTATTGTTTTGCTGTTCAAAACATCAAAAATGCCTGACTTCCAGTGATAACTTAGTGGGGGCCAGGAAATCATTGGAAACCAGTAATGATTCAGTGGGGGCCCCCTGGTTCCAGTAATGATTAAGTGGGGGTCCACAGAAGTCAGAAGGTTAAGAACACTGGTCTAGCCGGTCAAATAGCATCCTCGTTTTTAATCACTGCGAGACAAAAGAGTGTGCAATAAAGCACGTTGCCCCCTCCTCTAAGACAAAGGACTGCTGGTAACTGCAGTGCCCTCCCATCCCTAGCAACCTCAGGGAAAAACAAAGTCCAATGCACGTCCAGTCTCATTGACATAAAATTAATAGAGATGAGAAGTTTACGCTGTACATCTCATTAAGGCAAATTAACAAACACTGTTTTTGAACAGTATTCATTGTTTAATAAGTGATGATGTAATTAATATCTATAAAGCAATTACACTTCTTACGTACCTCAATACAAGTTAAAAGAGACAATAATAGCGAGGCAAGGTCGATGTGGGAAGGAGAAGGTGACACCCGACACATCCAATATGCTGGACGTGGTGTCTGTTCTGTGGGGGTGCTCATGGGGCAGTTGAAGGGGGCAGCACCTTCCAAACCAGACATTGAATAGATGGCAAACCGGACACTGAATGTGCTAATGTTTACTGCAGTGTGTCTATATTAATTGACTTGTTAATATCTTTAAGTTGGTGGGGTGTTTACATAACATTTTTTTATAATATATTGTTTACGGAGCATATCATTTGCATAAACTAACAATACAATACTGAATATGGTGTAGTGGGTATATAAAAAAGGCTCTTATTTGTCACACTGTGTTTCCTTTTTTACTGTGAGAAGTATCTTTGAAACTGTTTGTTTCAACAGGTTTACATCTACAATTTGCATGCAAAAATTCTCAACCTGTTATACCCCTTAAAATCCTGCATGAAAACTTACCTTCCTTCCATCACTTACGTTTCTTACAATCACCCTCTGCTTCTTTCTACCTTCTGTCTCCCTCTTCTATATACAAGTCACTCTATGGTTTCCAAAGGGCCCTAAAGCCCTTTGGAAACCATAACAATATCTATTAATTCCAGCTAGGAATTGTGTCTTACCTAGCCTCTTTCTAGTGATCTCACCTATGTCAACAATTACCACAAAGAAACTGGCATGAATGCATGGAATGAACATGTAAAACTAACCCCAATAACCAGGTGAATGGCTTCTGAGGTGCGTGCAACTCGCCGTATAGCGCTTCATGCGCCTCATCACGGGTAGTAAGCGCTATACAAATTAAATTTATATTATTATTATAACATAGAATTAATATTGGTGATTTCACAGATATCCTTCATATTCTACTTGTTCTGCTTGTTGCGAAGGATATGCCCAGCAGTACTACAGATGTTATTGAATGTTGGGTTTTCATGTGCCTTGTTGAATACCTTTGAGTATGAAAAGCTTTTAGCAAAATGTCATAACCGTTGGATAATGTCATTAGTGATGTAATCAGTGATATTATCAGTTATGTCATTTGAGATGTGATCAATGATGTCATCAGTGATATCAATTGATATGTCACCAGTGATGTTACCTGTGACGTTCTTTAACATGTTATGAGTATTGGAATATGTGGGGTCATGAGCAGTGCATTGGAGGTGCGCAAGTTATAAGTAGGACTGTAAAGTATAACTGGTGAATTTCAGTTTTTATTTGTTTTTTTTTATTACAAGACCTAAGCATAACTTCACGTTAACCTTTGCTTTTACCAATTACTTTGTGAAGTTTCTTTAACATAAATTAAAATCTTATTACCAGACCTAACTACAGCATCACTTTAATCTGTTATTTACAGCATCTTTTCAGGTATTTTTGGTCATATTCGCCCAACCCCCTCACTGTGCAACCTTTCGGCGTCCGGTTGGTCTGCACCCTATACCCTGCAGATGGCCACCACCCCACTGTGGGCACCCTACCCCCTGGAACACACAGACTGGCTGTATATGGTTTGTGGTTAACTGCAGGGCCTGACCTTCAACCAAGACCGGCACACTCCCCTGGGGGCAGCAAAGAATTTATGAAAATGTTTCTTTTTTTACTTTCTTTTTTTGGTCTTGCAGTACTCTTGCGGTATTCCCTCCCCGAGACATTTCCTGGCCCAGAGGACACCAACTTTTAAAGACATATTTAATTAAAAGTGACGGAGGTAAGCATGCCCTCTCTCCCAGCATCTTTGGGGGTCCGGGAACACCATTCCCCCGGGCTGTTGTTTTAAAATTAGTGGAAGGGGCATGAAGACCCCCCTCTTGAGCCTTTATCAGGCCCAGTGACCCTACCCCAGAGGGCCATTTTGTTTTAAAATAGGTGAGGGGCATGCTCACCATGCGCTGCTTATGACCTCACATATCATCATAGAAAATGTCATAACTCATGACATTTTCTATGATGTCATTGATAACATCACTGCAACATCTGAAACAACATCATTCATGTCCACTATGCATGGAGGGGGTGCTAGTAATAGTTACTTTAAGGCACAGGGTGCTAATTGTAGTTTCTTTAGGCGAGTTATTGATACTTAAGATAACTATAACTGGTGAATTTCAGTGTTTTTGTTCATTTAAAACAATGTGCTTTCCCTGTGTTAACTGACATTTTCACCCAATTAGAACATCCCTTTAACTTATCTTTATTGCCTTCAAGGGGTTCTGGTGACATTTATACCCCACAAGGCCATGGGAATATAGCACCATATTATATGGTACTTGTATTTTGTTTTATTTTGTGATTCATTTGTTGATTTCAGCAGTCTTTAGAAAGATTTGGAGCCTCTGAGTGTTATCCTCAGTTTCATTTTTAAGTTTCATTGTGTGCCTGACTGCAGATATGATTGTATCCTTTTGTGCATTTTCTGCAGTTTTTATGTAGCACGGAGTGCGTGCAAAAAAAGAGAGAGCCGAAAAGCACCTTCAGTTGATAACACCCAGCGACTGTCAGGGACTATCACAAACCTTCAGTGCCAGCTTTGACAGCTGGATGTGTGTGCAGGGCTGGGACAGTGTGAGGGGCTGAGGGCTAGAATGGTTCTTAGTCAAGACAGGTGCTGGTGTTGGGTTACCCCTGGGGTGTGGCAGTCTGGTGCAGCTTTCAGGCAGTACTTGGTTAAGTGTTATGGGATCAAAGTAATTAAGACATTGGTGAAGTATATGTGCACGTCAGCGGTTTAAATGACGAGCGAGCTGAATCAGTCATCATTTCATGTTCAATAAGCTTATGCAGTTGAGTACAGTTAGAGCTACCAAAAATGCTGTGCCCCTTAACATGACCCGCCTATGGCCCATCACCCTCCACTAAGTCCAGCCCCACCACTCTCCCACTCTCTAACTTCACCAGCTACACTGATGGCAGAATTGGCCTGGTACATGAGAGGCAAGTAACCTCCACACCTAGGGTTGGGACCCAGTAGTCCTTACCTGCCCGCGGCTCCCTAAACAAGATCTGACAGAGGGACATAGATGGTGTAGTACTAGTGCAAATAGGCGGTGGTCTGCAGCTTTCTCTGCTTATTTAACATTTGAATATACTTGTAACACTGCCAATGTAGTTCGACTGTGACATGCAGCTCACTCTCCATTTCTGGTACAGAGATATGCATAACACGCTGCCTGTGCATCTCAGTGGTGACTTTCAGGTTCCTTAACTTTTGTCTATACTAGGATGCACATTTTACTATGCCAATGCAGTTAAGTGGTGACCTTCAGCTTCCTCTGCATTTCTAATTCTGTGACTTATGCAGTTCAGCAGTGAAACTATAGTTACTGCTTTTTGTTTATCACTTGCATGCTTCTCTGTGGTGGCGTCCACTGTGTTACACCTGACATCCTTGTTGTGGTCTTCACCCCAAACTGTTTTCCTTCACTCTTGTGATGCTGAATTTATTTTTGTTGGCATTAGGACTCGGTCATGCTACCACCACTAACCAGTGCTAAAGTGCTTGTGCTCTCGCCCTAAAACAAGGTAAAATTGCAATACACCTCTGCCATGTAGTGTCCCGCAGGGGTCGTCACTTAGTCCAATGCTATTTAATATTCGTGTGCCTCCCTTGGCTATGATCATCACGTTCTTTGGCTTTTCAACCATCTTACATGCCAATGACACTCAGATTGTAGTGTCAATCACAAGTGATGTTAAAGAGGTGGCAAATCATTTCATTAAGTGTATGAGTGCAATATTTAGCTGGATGAGTAACCACTGCCTAAAGCTAAACTCAGAAAAAACTGAGGTTTTACTATTTGGGAAGGACACCTCCTTCTGGAATTTGACATAGTGGCCTCCAGAGCTCAGAGCTCTCCCCACGTCTGTCCTTAAAGTAAGGAATTTAGGTGTAATCTATAATCCATAGCTTTCATTCACTGATCAATTCAACAAACTAGTTTCATCTTGTTTTTTCCTGCTAAAAAGCCTTCATAAAGTTTACGGTTTATTCTGGTTGAACTACAAAAGACTGTTAAAATCTCTTTAGTGTTGTCCAGACTCAACAATTGTAATGCTCTGCATATGGGCAGTCAACAAGGTTCTTTGAATTAAGGAAAAAATGTAGATGGTACATTCCTAATAGACACTTGCGTTCTGAAACAACTAAACAGGTGTCTATCCCAGAGATGAATAAACTTTCTTGGGAAGGAACAAACTTTGTCTATTCCTCTTCTTGCCTTTGGAATAGGCTGTCCAGGCACCTTAGAGGACAATCAGATTTGAGCATCTTTAGGAAGCAGTTAAAAATCTGGCTGTTTTCCACCACACTATAGCACAGCCTTTCAGGCCTTAGCGCCAAGACTCCTTTGGGTATTTGTGGCGCTTTATAAATCTATCAACATCAGTATTTTAAAACTAGGACATGTTGGTTTAAGTGTTACATGCCCTGGTAGTAAAAAACTCCTAAAGTTGTTTTTCAGAGCTGCAAGGCATATCCCTCTAATTGACTAGCACTGGGTTACCTTATTACATTTATTAAGTGATAACGTTTTGTCTGGGAACAGATAGAGCTATAGTGTTTACACTCAAATAAATTGGAATTTAATGTCCTCTTTAATGGTAAAATCTGATTTTAAGTCCCAATTTTGAATATGCCAATTTTAAACAGGGTCTTGGGTCAGGCACTAGATGTGGGCAGGTACACCATCCTGCCAGAATTGTAGGGGCGGAGCTGCACCTTGCTCCACTTACATTTCAAAGCGCCTACCTCTAGCACAAATGTACGGAACCTGGTACTAGTCTTTTGTCACCCTAATCTTCTTAGGCCTTGACAGTAGAAGAGGAAGAATAACCCAGAACCAGATGTGGGGTCATATAGGAAATCTCTCCACTTCAAAGGCTAGCAGCAGTTATAAATATTGGACCTCAAAAGACACACATCAGTACACTCCTGGACCTATGGTAATTAAAGAAGAACTGCCTTGGTCCCCAGAGGAGTGTCTTGCTTCTTGAGGCCTGACTCATTCTCCCGAGGACTAGTCTGCTGCTACCAGAGGACTGCCCTGCTGCTTGAGGACTGACCTGACCCCCAGAGGAGTGCCCTGCTGCTTGAGCACTGCCCTACTCTCTAAGAAGGAAGAGTGAACCTGCTCCCTTCATCCACGGCCACCTGAGTGACCCAAAGGGTCAAATGGCTGACCCCCTGTCTGAGCTATAAGGACCTCACAAGCTCCAGAGGCCTCCTTGAACTGCCCAGCTGATCTGCTACATTGGATCTCATGATCCTGCAACTGGGCCTGCCTGAGCCCAGATGGCATCTGCTGGAATGTGTTCCTGATCCAGGTCCTGGTTTTGGCTGGCATCAGTTGAGCTCCTCCTATGATAAAAGGTGAAATCCTGCAATTTTGGGCTCTTTGCAACTGTGAACGGGCCAGTTCATGCCAAGGAACTGTTGAACCTGATTCTTCATCCTACAGCAACCCCCCCAGCAATCACAGATCTGCTCTTCGTGTTACAGCAACAACAGCATGCGGTGACCACCAATGTGAAGCTCCAGCAACAACCATCTGGTACGTCCAACCAGATCTTCGCGCTACAGCGACAAATGTCTGTGATGCTAGACCTGCTCCTCGAGGCCTCCTCCACCACAAACAAAACACTATGGTGGTCATTACAACCCTGGCGGTCGGTGTTAAAGCGGCGGTAAAACCGCAAACATGCCGGCGGTAAAAAAATAGAATCACGACCGTGGTGGAAACCGTCAACATAGACAGCGACTTTAACACTCTGACCGCCACGGCGGTACAAAGAAACACCACGGCGGTAACCGCCAACAGACAGGCAGAACACAATGTACCGTCCACTGTATTACAACAGGCAGTCCGCCACCTTTTCCGGGGCGAGTTCACCGTGAACAAAAACACAGCAGAAACAGGACTTGGAAGGGAAAACGCTCACTCCTACACACCCCACGAGGAACCAGGACGCCATGGAACCCGAGCTCCAGATACTCCCAGCATTTATCTTCCTGCTCCTCTACCAGGAAAAACAAAGACGGCAGCGAAGACCACGGTGAGTACTGCACCTACGACACAGGGGAGGGAAAAAAGAGTGACACACACACGCAACACGCAACACTCCCACCGCCATTCACTACAACACACCCACAAGGACATGTAGATACATTACATTTACAACCCCCAACCCCCCCGGAAGAATGCAAGGACAAAAGGAAATTAGTTGAACGTTTGTAATCTATTCAAATACAGTAATCAAAAATATATATATATATAAATATTTACACTATAAAGAAATATATACACCAAGAATTCAAGTCCAAGGTATTCCACCATCATAGTCCGTGGACCACTGGGCCCAAAATGCATGGGCGAGGCCCACACTCAATACCCGATCAAAACGGAGAGAACACTGCTGGGGCATCAGATAGAGATACAACAGGCACCTCAGAGGGAAGGGAAGGGGGGGCACCTCAGCCGGATGAGTGCACGATGCCACATCCACGAGGGGGCTCCATGCCCACTGCTCTATCCTGGGGAGTGCAAAGCCACAGTCTCACAAGTATTTACAGTGGGTGGGTTGCCCACTGCTGCATCCTGGGGAGTGCAAAACCACAGTCTCACAAGTCTTTCCAGTGGGTGGGTTGCCCACTGCTTTATCCTGGGGAGTGCAAAACCACAGTCTCACAAGTCTTTCCAGTGGGTGGGTTGCCCACTGCTTTATCCTGGGGAGTGCAAAGCCACAGTCTCACAAGTCTTTACAGTGGGTGGGTTGCCGACTGCTGCATCCTGGGGAGTGCAAAGCCACAGTCTCACAAGTCTTTCCAGTGGGTGGGTTGCCCACTGCTTTATCCTGGGGAGTGCAAAGCCACAGTCTCACAAGTCTTTACAGTGGGTGGGTTGCCCACTGCTTTATCCTGGGGAGTGCAAATCCACAGTCTCACAAGTCTTTACAGTGGGTGGGTTGCCCACTGCTGCATCCTTTGGAGTGCAAAGCCACAGTCTCACAAGTCTTTCCAGTGGGTGGGTTGCCCACCGCTTTATCCTGGGGAGTGCAAAGCCACAGTCTCTCGAGTGGATGCCTTACTCCACTGGTTCTGGAGGGGGCTTTGTACCCAGAGTGCTTCATCCTGTCAAGGACAGAGGTAGTGGATGCCTTTCCCCACTGGTTCTGGAGGGGGCTTAGTGCCCAGAGTGCTTCATCCTGCCAAGGACTGAGGTAGTGGGTGTGATACTCCACTGGTTCTGGAGGGGGCTTTGTGCCCAGAGTGCTTCATCCTACCAAGGACAGAGGTAGTGGATGCCTTTCTCCACTGGTTCTGGAGGGGCTTTGTGCCCAGAGTGCTTCATCCTGCCAATGACTGAGGTATTGGATGTGAGACTCCGCTGGTTCTGTAGGGGGCTTTGTGCCCAGAGTGCTTCATCCTGCCAAGGACAGAAGTAATGAATGCCTTTCTCCACTGGTTCTGGAGGGGGCTTTGTGCCCAGAGTGCTTCATCCTGCCAAGGACTGAGGTAGTGGATGTGATACTCCACTGGTTCTGGAGGGGGCTTTGTGCCCAGAGTGCTTCATCCTACCAAGGACAGAGGTAGTGGATGCCTTTCTCCACTGGTTCTGGAGGGGGCTTTGTGCCCAGAGTGCTTCATCCTGCCAAGGACTGAGGCAGTGGATGTGATACTCCACTGGTTCTGGAGGGGGCTTTGTGCCCAGAGTGCTTCATCCTGCCAAGGACAGAGGTAGTGGATGTGATACTCCACTAGTTCTGGAGGGGGCTTTGTGCCCAGAGTGCGACATCCTGCCAAGGACTGAGGTAGTGGATGGGATACTCCACTAGTTCTGGAGGGGGCCTTGTACCCAAAGTGATTCATCCTGCTCGTTGTGGCCTCAGTAGCGTCAGAAGCTTTGGCGCTTATTGGCCTGCGGTGCTGGTGGCGGCGGAGACCTGTTCATCGGTGCTGGTGGCGGCAGTGACCTGTTCAGCGGTGCTGGTGGCGGCGGTGTCCTTGGCAGCGGTGCTGGTGGCGGCAGTGTCCTGTTCAGCGGTGCTGGTGGCGGCAGTGTCCTGTTCCGCGGTGCTGGTGGCGTGGGTGTCCTGGGCAGCGGTGCGTGTGGTGGCGATGTTCTTGGCAGCGGTGCTGGTGGTGGTGGTGTCCTTGGCAGCGGTGCTGGTCACGGTCTTGTCCGTCGTGCAGGTTTTTTGCCGACTTGCCTGTTTTTCTGTGCCCCTTCCCCACCTTAGATGGTGGGGCAGCTGTCTTCCCACTCCCAATTGTACCCCTGAGAGAGGCTTTGGTGGTAGATGTTTTGCCTCTCTCCCGCCGGCCACTGGGCAATTTTTTGTGCTTCAGAGGTGGGGGACTGTCTGTGGTCTGGCTCCTTGGCACACTGGCTGCCCTGCTGTTTGGCGCACTCCAGAAGCCGGTTACTACTGGCACCACTGTTCCTGCAGATGTTGTGGCTGAGGTGCTGAGTTGGGACCCGGAAAGGTGGGCCCTAGGAGACTGAAGGGGTGGGGAGGTGAGGGGAAGCGGTCAAGGTTGGACAGGATAAGGTTTTTGGACACACTGGGACGGGTAGATGGAGGGGGTTTGGGAGTGGAGGAAGAGGTAGTGGTTGTAGGAGGTGTACGTTTGCTGACTTTGGGTGAAGGTGCATGGGCTTAAGGCAGTCGTGAGGTGGATGGCTGTTGGGTGGGTGTGTGGCTGCGTTTGTGTACCTTGGGAGATGGGCTCACAGACACACTGGGAGAGCACACAGGGGATGTGTGAATGGTAGTGGGGGTGGTGACTGCACGTGAGCGGGGTGTGCTGGTGGGTGTGCTGGTGATGGAAGTAGGGGCTTAAGATGTAGTGCATACAGGCGTGAGTGGAGACGTGACAGGGAGGGAGGAGGGAGACGAGGAGGAGGGAAACACAGTGGAGGCAGTGGATGTTGGTATGTCTGCATGGGTATGATGCTTGCGTGAGTGTCTGTGGGATGTGTGGTGCTTATGTTTGCCTGAGCTTCCCTTGTGTGTTGACGTGTGTGCATGCTGGTCTGAAGGTGTGCTTGGGATAGGCTGAGGTACAGGAGTTTGGGTCTGGGTGGAGGAAGTTGGAGAGGGGAGGCTAGAGACAGGGACAATGGCTGCCATGAGTGCTGAGGCCAGAGTCTGAAAAGCACGCTGTTGGGCTGCCTGACCAGAATGAATGCCCTCCAGGTATGCATTGGTCTGTTGCAACTGCTTCTCTAAACCCTGGATGGCATTCAAAATGGTAGACTGCCCAACAGTGAGGAACCTGAGGAGGTCAATGGCCTCCTCACTGAGGGCAGCAGGGCTGACTGCGGCAGGGGCTGAGGTGCCTGGGGCGAAGGAGATTCCCACCCTCCTGGGTGAGCGGCCACGGGGCACACGCTGAGGGGCTGCTGGGAGGGCGGTGCTGGTAGGGGGGTGGCGACTGTACCTGTAGATGCAGTGGGCACAGAGGGGCCCACCACCGCAAGGGAGCTCCCATCAGAGGAGAAGTCCGTGTCGCTGATCTCAGCTCCTGTCACTGCCGTAGAGCTCCCCTCGCCCTCCGTCCCACTGGTGGCTTCTGACTCCGTTGTGTCACCCTGCAGGGCCATGTGGGATGCAGCTCCCTCCTGCTCCGCTGGCACTGCTCCATCACCTGATGATGCTAATTCACACAAGAACAGGGAGACCACAAAAAGGGGTGGGAAGACAGAAGAAAGACATGTTGAGTGCATCCAATACTGCTACCGTTGGCGGACACTAGAGACACAGAAGCCCCCTGCACTACGCCGTGCACTTAGAGTTCCCAAATTAATCACAGGGACATGGGTTACAAGGCCTATGCCCGATTGATGCACACATGGAAGTCACAGGAGCCTGACTAGGTGTAGTTGCCTCTGAACACAGGTGGGGTGGGGTGCCACAGGGCCTGCCTTAAGAAGGGACCTTGCCTACTAAACTCGCCCTGGCCTAGGGGGACCCACAGCCCACCTCCCCCACCCAGACACCTACAATGCGTGCTGAATCAGCAGAATGAGAGTGTACTCACCCCCTTGTGGCTGCTGTGATGCCCTCAAGCGCCCATCCAACTCCGGATACACCACCGCCAGGATCCGGAACATCAGGGGGGTCATGGGGCGACGGGCACCCCTCCCACGTTGGGAGGCCATCCCTAGCTGGGCCTCCGCCATCTTCTTGCTCCAGCGGCAAATGTCCTCCCATCTTTTCCGGCAGTGGGTGCTCCGTATCTGGTGGACCCCCAGGGTCCTGACTTCCTTGGCGATGGCACGTCAAATATTCTTCTTCTGGTGGGTGCTGACCTACACGAATAGTACAGGGGAAAAAGAGAAGATATAACCGTCTGCGCTGCCACAGTCATTGGCCCACATCCCTACCTTTGCTATGACGCACATGCATTCACTGTTGCATCATGCACGCCTCATTCTCCCCCCCTATCTTTCATCAACACCACTCCACACAGGCATTGCCCATTCGGCATGCTCACAGTGTACTTACCTGTTTGTCTGGAGGACCGTAGAGTAGCGTGTACTGGGGGAGGACTCCATCCAGTAGTTTCTCCAACTCCTCCGTGCTGAAGGCAGGGGCCCTTTCCCCGGACACATGAGCCATTGACTCTTCCAGACTGAGGTCACAGCAGCACTTGCAGTGTAGGTCCTCTCCTGTCGAAGATCAGGTATCAAGTGATTGAACAGAGAGAAAATGGTGGTCACGTCCGCGGCGGTGCGTACCGTCACCACCAGCATACATCTTCATTGGCTCCTGGGACCCATAGGGTCCAATGTTAACCAATGCAGGATTGCATCGCGGTCTTTGACTGCCTACCGCGATGGTGTACAACGCCAGCTCAGTTACCTCATAGCCCCTTGTCCCACATTACAGGTCAGGCAGCCGCCATTTCAGGGGGCCACATGGCATTAATTTTGACTGCGTCACACATATCTAGGCCTTGCTTAAACACTAATACAGCCATATATCGATTTTCAAACATTTTGCTATAAAGTTGTGTTTACGTACCTTAGTGTTGGTTGATTCTCTGCTCGCTGTTCTCCTCCATAGAGCACATCCGCTGGGGCAGGTGAGGAGATGACGGCATCCTCCGGTGTACAGACCGCTGGTGGGCCTGTCGACAATGGAGGAGCGACATGTAATTGTCACATACAGACTTGTTCGTACCACAATCCTGGAACTATGTGCCCAGTTGGAGCCAGACCTGATGTCAACTATCCGCCATCCCACAGGAATTCCCCCTCTAGTGCAGGTCCTGTCAGTACTCCATTTCCTAGCAAGGGGGTCTTTTCAAACAACAGTGGCCATTGCATCAGGGATGTCCAAGCCTATGTTCTCCAACGTGTTGTCCAGAGTGTTGTCTGCCCTGCTGAAACATATGCGTAGCTACATCGTTTTCCCTCTGGTGGAGGATTTGCCTACAGTGAAAGGTGACTTCTATTGGGACATATCCCCAACATCATAGGTGCCATTGATGGGACACATGTGGCCTTGGTCCCCCTACAGGAGTGAACAGGTGTACAGAAACCGGAAGAGTTACCATTCTATGAATGTGCAGATGATGTGTTTGGCCGACCAGTACATCTCCCATGTAAATGCCAAGTTTCCTGGCTCAGTGCATAACGCTTACATTCTGCGGAATAGCAGCATCCCTTATGTGATGGGGCAACTCCAGAGGCACCATCTGTGGCTATTAGGTGAGGACATGGACCCAATACAGTGTGACTAGATGTCTGGGTCTGGGGATGTCCCTAAGAGTTAGTGTGTGTCTAACAGTTGTCCCTCTCCATTTGCAGGTGACTCTGGTTACCCCAACCTGTCATGGCTACTGACCCCAGTGAGGAATCCCAGGACAAGGGCAGAGGAACGCTACAATGAGGCCCATGGGCGAACTTGGAGGTTTATAGAGCGGACCTTCGGCCTCCTGAAGGCCTGGTTCCGGTGCCTCCATATGACAGGTGGTTCCCTATTCTACTCACCAAAGAAGGTGTGCCAGATCATCGTGGCCTGCTGTATGCTTCACAACTTGGTTTTGCGACGACAGGTGCCTTTTCTGCAGGAGGATGGTCCAGATGGAGGTGTTGTAGCAGCTGTGGAGCCTGCGGACAGTGAAGACAAGGAAGCAGAAGAAGAAGACATAGACAACAGGAACACAGTGATCCAGCAATACTTCCAGTGAGACACAGGTAAGAAGACAACACTACCTGCTACATCTGATTTAATTCTTCTACCTCTAATCCGTCTGTATTTTTACCCAGTGTATGGACACTGAGTTGTCACTTTCCCTTTCGATTTCACAGATGTGGGTCCCACTGTGTGACCTCTGCTTTGTTTCCGCATGGACTAGAGCTGTGTGACATAGGTATGTTGACATTACATTGGATATAGCATTTTTCCACCGTTACTGCAAATACACATTTGGGAAAGCACAGACTGACTCCAGATTGTTTTGTGATTTAAGGGTGTTCATTTAAGTGCTAAATAATGGAGGGGGTTGCAAAATGGTCAGGGGTGATGGTGGAGGAATGTCCATGGCAGAGTCCAGTCTATTAGTCTCACAGGTGCATTGTCCAAAGGTGCATAGGAAGTGGAGCTAGGGCAGGTTAAGTATGGACAGGGTGACAAAGTGGGACAGAAGGATGACAATCAGGGTGGTCTCATTTCTTGGCGGGGGTCTTGGCATTGTTCTCTGTCTTTGTCCTGGATCTCAGGGGCCGCTTGCGGGGTGGTTCTCCATCTGCAGGGGGTGGGGTGCTGGTGTCGTAGTCCTGTGGCGGTGCCTCCTGTCCACTAGCGCCGGCGGAGCTGGTGGGCAGTTCATCGTCCAGGCTAGTGTCAGAGGCCCCTTGTTGTGCCACAGTGTCCCTCCTGGTGTTGATGAGTTCCTTCAGCACTCCTACAATGGTGCCCAGGGTGGAACTGATGGATTTGAGTTCCTCCCTGAACCCCAAATACTGTTCTTCCTGCAGCTGCTGGGTCTCCTGAAACTTGGCCAGTACCGTTGCCATCGTCTCCTGGGAATGGTGGTAGGCTCCCATTATGTTGGAGAGGGCCTCGTGGAGAGTGGGTTCCCTGGGCCTGTCCTCCCCCGTCGCACCACAGCCCTCCCAGTTCCCCTGTGTTGCTGTGCCTCTGTCCCCTGAATCGTGTGCCCAATACCACTGCCCCCAGGTCCCTGGTGTTGTTGGGGTGGTGGGTTAGCCTGGGTTCCCTGTAGTGGTGGACACACTGCTGCTTGACGTGTCCTGGGAACAGAGGTATGGGCCTGCTGGGTGGATCCTGTGCTGGTGTTTCCAGAGGGGGGAAGCTCTGTAGTGGCCTGTGCCAGTGTGAGGGGAACCAGCTGTCCCGATGTCCCAGATGGGCCAGGCTGGCCATCTTGATCCAGTTGGACAGAGCTGCTGTCATCACTGTGGGCCTCTTCTGTAGGTGGAGTGGACATGTCTGGACCCTCCTGTCCGGTGACATTGGGTAGGGGGCCTGCAGGGGTGTAAAGGCATGATTATTGCATCTGTGTGTGCCATGGTGTGCAATGGGTGGGTGACCCTGTACCCCAGTGCTTGCATTCTTGTGTGGGTCCTTCGGTGATAATGGTTTAGGGGGGTGTATGGGTATGTGTAGTGGACATGCTTTGGTGATGGGTGTCCATGCTTTGGTGTTGCATGCAGTGCTTGGGTTTGGAATGTGTGGTTTGTGATAGTGGGACATGTGTGAGGAGTTGGAGTGGTGGGGGTGAGGGCGAGGGTGGGGGTATGTGATAGCATGCAAGTAGGTTGGGGGATATGGTAGTTGAAGGTTTGACTTGGCAGAGTCCATTCCTCCAGCTACTCCTGCGAGGCCCTCAGGATGCAGTATAGCCAACACCTGCTCCTCCCATGTTGTTAGTTCTGGGGTAGGAGGTGGGGGTCCGCTGCCAGTCCTCTGAACCGCTATCTGGTGTCTTGAGACCATGGAACGCACCTTCCCCCGTAGGTCTTTCCACCTCTTCCAGATGTCATCCCTAGTTCTTGGGTGCTGTCCCACTGCGTTGACCCTGTCCACGATTCTGCGCCATAGCTCCAACTGCTAGTGTTTTTCTGATGGTGTCTCTCTCTGACCTTCTGTCGCAATTGTTGTCGTAGGGGCGTGTGGGTGATGTGGGTGTGTGTTTTATATTGTATTGGGTGTGTGGGAGTGGTGTGTGTATGTGTATCAGGTGTGTGTATTTCGAATTGTCCAATGTGGTAGTGTTTTGTAAATGTGTGTGTATTTTGAGCGCAGCAGTGTGTACCACCAATGGAATAACGCGGTTGAAAGACCGCCACGTGGATTCGTGGGTCGTGATAGTGTGGGCGTATTCCTGTTAGCGTGACGGTGTCGGTTTTGTTATCACCAGTTTATCACTGACCTTTGGTGTGGCGGACTTGTGTGGGTGTCTTGATTTTGGCGGATTCCTAGCTGTAGATCATAATAGCTGTGGCGGAATTCCGCGGCCACGGTGGTGTGTTGGCGGTCTTCTGCACAGCGGTAAGAGGCTTATACCGCCAATGTTGTAATGACCCCCTTTGTGTCAGACTTTAAGAAGGTAACTTTCTCAGCAGGACTAACCTAGTCCCCGTATCAGGCAGCTTGACCTGAGGTTTTTGACTGAGTGGGGCTTCCACCAACTCACAATCAATAACCTGATTTCGTACAGTGTGCATTTTTAAAACTGGAATTTGCATCCAACTCTAATAATGCAACATAGGTTACCATCCACAACCAATACCTTTCTAATGCTGGTTCATTTAAATCACACTGCCAATGCAAAGCCGCAGGATTTGCAGAAATCTCTGCTTTTCTAATACTATCACATAAATACAGCTCTGCCAGGGCACTTCAGTAGTGACATCCATTTCCATCTGCTTTGTGAATACTGGGACATACATTCATTTACATTACCTGTATACCACAAGTGCCCGCACCTCCCCCTGCTTTTTTAACCCAGGAGCATTATGTGCCAAATTGCCAGTGGAGCTCAGGCGATATGGAAGTGCCTCTGCATTTGTAAAAGTGGGGCCGCACACGCAACACTGCCAATGTAATTCTTTGGTGACCTGGATCTTCCCCTGCTCACATGGGACATACATGTAACGCTATAGTTGTGACATGACGCTTTCTCTTAAATTCTAAATTCTGGAACATCCATGTCCAGGGGTCTACAGCCTTGTCCCCTGTTCCTGTACTGTAATCCAAATGGATTTGTAGTAGTGCACCTTGGTGTATATTGCCAGCTCTACTCAACTCTTTGCTGTTCAGTTATTCTGAACTTTTTGTTTCTCGGCCAGTGAAACCCAGCCCTTAACCTGCATACTGCTGTGCAACTGCACCTCTCTACATTGCTTAGTTTGTAAAAATATAAATGACAGTGCCCAGATGTATTGCTTAGGAGTCCACTGCAGCTTGCACCACCTACTGCCTCTGCCAGTGTTGCCAAATGCTAGTACCAAGGGCCTGGATGTGCTACTATTAATATATTTTAGTGTATATTAACTTGCTAAATTAATGTGTACTGCCAAAAAAAGGAAGACAGGGCCACAATGTAGGTATCTAGATACCTAGCCGGCCAGTTGCCGGTGGCTTCCAATTCCGGCTTCTTCCAGACCGATCAAGTGACACCACAGCTGCCTGGGTTTTCCCGACCAGGTATTCCCACTCACTGTTCTCCCTGACAACAAAAGGGCTGCCCACCCCAGGACCTACTTAATGTAGGCCGTAGTGCGAACACATCAGTAGGCACCTTGGCACCTAGCCTGCCATTTGTCTTTGACTTACAGTTCCTGCTTGTTCCAGAATGAACCAGTGACACCGTAGCTGCCTGGGTTTTCCCAACTTTTTTTCCCGACCGGGTATTCCCACTCACCATTCTTCCCGCCAACAGAAGCTCTGCCCACCCCAGAACCTACTTAATGCAAGCTGCAGCATGACTGCACAGAGGACGTGGGCAGCGGGCATCCCAAAGGCAAACCCGTCTGCACTGGGACCCCCCTGTGCCACAACCGCTGATCCTCCCTCGCCCGAAGATACACCATCACCGAGCTCTACACCCTGAACCCAGGACTTTGCAACAAACTCTGCCACTGCACTGACCCACACTCCACGTTAGGACCTTTCACCTGCACCCACTGCCACAGCACACACACCAGCCCACCAACCAGTCTGACACTGAGCACACCACAGACACAACCTGAATTAAAACACCAACTCCTATGCGCCCTTCTCAATGCACACTCATTATGCAAGCATTCCTCCAAATTATGGGACCTCATCTCCACCCTTGCACCTGACATCGTCTTCCTCACCGAGATCTGGCTCAACCCCACATCTGCCCCCAAACACTGTCACTGCGATCACCAAAGGATAGAAAATCATTCACCAGAACCCCACCAACAAGCTGGGAGGAGGAACAGCCATCATCAACAAAGAGACCATAGAGTGCACCACCACCAACAACACCACCACCCGCATTGAACATCTCAACTTCAAGCTCTACACGGATGACAAAACAGCCATCAGAGGCACCCTTGCATACCGAGCCCCAGACCTTCGGTCCAACTTCTGCAACACCATTGCAGACTTCATTGTGACCCTGGCCTTAGACTCCAAGGGCTACATCTTCCTCGGCGACCTAAATTTCCACATTGACGACAAGAACACTGCACACCTCCTCGACATTATGAGCAGCGTCAGATTGACCCAGATTGTCCACGACCCTACACAAACTGCAGGACACATGCTGAACCTCATTTTCCCCTTCAGCCACCATGCCAAATGCAGCCATGTCACAGAAGTTACATGAGCTGATCACTCCATCATCCCATTCAGCATCTCCAGCCCCTACACCTCCACCCCCAAGATGACCAGTGCTCCCCACCAGAGGTGGAACAAAATCTCAGAGACCAGTTGGACAGAGGCCCTCAGCACCCTTAACCTTGCTACCGCCACCAACCTCGAACAGGGAGTGAAAAACTTCAGTGCCTGGATCATCAATTGTACCGAAAGCAACAAGAGCAACAATGAAAGAAAATCCTCCAAAAATGCCAGCTGGTACTCCCAAGAACTCAGAATAGTAAAACAAGACAGCAAACAGATGGAGAAGAAATGGGGAGCCAGTAAGGACGCCTCTGACAGAGCAGCTTTTAAGACCTCCCTCAAGCACTACCACCGCCTGCTAAGAGCAACAAAGAAGACAGCCCTTGTTGTATGTATTGAAACCAGTGCCAATCTCCCTGCTCCCATTCCAAGCAAAGGTACTGGAAAAGGTAATCAACAATCAACTCATGACGTACCTGGAGCAGAACCAACTACAACACGCCTCCCAATCCAGCTCCCTCAGCAATCACAGCACCGAAACTGCCCTGATCGCAGCCACCGATGACATCTGAACCCTCCTTGACGGAGGAGAAACAGCAGTGTTGATCCTCCTTGACCTCTCAGCAACCTTTGACACCATATCTCACCACATGCCGATCGAAAGACTCCACTACATCGTCATCCAAGCGCTCGGATGGATCACCTCCCTCCTCACCGGAAGAAGCCAGAGGATCCGTCTCCCACCTTTCACTTCTGAAACCCAGTGAGATCACCTGCGGTGTCCCCCATAAGTTCATCTCTCAGCCACATGCTCTTCAATGCATATATGATCGCACTGGCCAACATCGTCAGATCCCACGGTTTCAACATAATTTCCTTCACAGGCGACACCCAATTCATCCTCTTAATCATCAACAACTCCTCCACCACCAGAACCAACTTCCACAGATGCATGACCAGTGTTGCTGATTGGATGAAGCACAGCTGCCTGCAGCTGAATACAGACAAGATGGAAGTTTTGATCTTTGGCAATAGCAGCAACACCTGGAACAATCCCTGGTGGCCAGTGAGATCTAGGACACGCACCCACCCCCTCTGACCGTGCCAAAAACCTCTGAATCATCATTGACAACAAGCTCACAATGAAATCACAGATCAATACCATCTCCTCTGCCTGCTTCCTCACTTTGTGCACGCTATGTAAGATCTTCAAATGGCTACCCCTGCACACGAGACTCACCATGAGTCACCATGATACAGGCCCTCATCACCAGCCGACTAGGAATTGGAGAGACTTCAGACCATACAGAACACCGCAGCCAGACTCATCCTCGGCCTTCCCGACAAACCCACATCACACCCCACCTTAGGCAACTCCACTGGCTCCTCATACAGAAGAGATACCAATTCAGGCTGCTGACCCATGCAAACAAGGCTCTATACAATCAAGGACCTGGGTACATTAACCACCGCCTGAACTTACACCAAGCGTTGAGAAGACTTTGCTCTGCCTCCCTTTCACTTGCCCATACTCCCTGCATTTAAGGAAGCAGAATTGGAGGACGCTCCTTCTCTCACATTGCAGCAAAAACCTGGAGCAGCCTCCCCTCGCACCTCTGGACCATCACCTCACTTCTGGAATTCCAAATGGCCTTCAAGACCTACGTATTCAAATAAGCCTCCGGGGTCTGTAAGCTCCTGGATACCATATCAGGTGATTAGTTGCGCTTTATAAATCCAGATTGATTGATTGACAATGTGGTAGAGTGTCATACAAAACAGTGGTGTTATTAATTAAATACTAATGCCGAGCACCAGCTTAAATTAAGCACTGCCTTACTATTGACTTTCATACTCCTATTCTGATCCAGCATAGAGAATCTTACTTAACTCCATCTAACTGTACCTGCCTACCACGTTTTCAATCATGGCAATACTCCATTGATTGCAGAAAAGAGCATCAACCCAACCATTACTTTTAAATGGTAGAAAGAACAGTAAAACATGTGCAGGTGTTCACTACATTTAAATAGCACTAATCACTTCTTCCTCCCCAGATCTCCATGAGCATCTCCCGATGGAATATCTTCTCGGTCCTGGCTGTCCTCGTCTCTATTGGGTTCTATTTTCTGTTTTCATATCTGGTTCAGCTTTCTGGATCGAGTCTGGGTATGCTCACATCTCAAGGTAAGAACCACAGAAATACAATTGATCCAAAGTATTGGCACTGAAAGGTAGATGGAGATGGTGTAGAGTAAGGCACAGTCCAGGGCTCTGCCTGGGATGTATGACTTTCTTCCATATACCTGCCACATACCTCATGTTTGTACAGCCCAGTCTCCGTTTGGGTGGAGGAGGGAAGTTATGGGGTGACATGAACAATACATATATAGGTCATTCTTAGTGGATTTTGGCATCATTCTAAGTAGACGTTGGCATCATCCTGTTGCCACTGTGTCCCAGACTTTATGCTGTGTGTTTTCTCCCCAGGTGTCAACACCAATGCCTTCGCAAAGTCGTACATCTGGCTTGTCATTTTACTTGCCACCGTAATTTGCGTGCTTCCATCACTTTTTGCACATTGTGTGTCGACAATCGCCAACCGCCGAAAGGTACGTTTTTATAGAGGTGATGCTTTTTCATAGTTCTGTAAACCCTAACTCTTAAAATGCTTCATTTAATGCAAATTAATAACAGAACAAAAGACCGTGCACCCAGGGGTGTAGCTGCCATTGATGCAACAAGTGCAGTGTTCCTGGGCCTAGAGCCCTGAGGAACCCATTTATTGAGGGGCCCATAAGTGCTGCAGTTTACTAGCCTAACAGCAATTAAAGGGGCCATTTTCCTTGCTTGGCCCATACCCTCTGGCACCCTTGCTAGGCTACTGCTAGCAACGTAAACAGGTTCATTAGAAGCAGACCTTACAGTGTAGAGTTGACCAGCAGCGACAGTTTTTTTTTTTTTTTTTACACTGTGTCATGGCCCCTAGTGCAGGGAAGGAAATGCGTCACCTGACTGTTGTTTGAATTATAAAATACAGCAATAATCGGATTTCAGTGGGCCCCTCAGGCTTCTGGACCCTGGTCCCAATGCACCTGCTGCACCCATTGAAGCTACTCCCCTGAAAGAAGAAACATATTTATACCATCACATCTCAGTTTAGAAATATGTGCACATCTATCATAGCAGCAATATGCCCTGTCCATCAATGCATACAAAGGCTAAACCCTTGTGTTATCCACTCACCTGCACCATCACTGTCATCTTGTTCCTCAAAAACCCAGAAAACCTGCCCATACCCCATATTCATGAGAAACATTTTCTTTCTCAAGTGTCCATGTAAGTTGCTTCCTGCATTCTATAGCGTCCGTGCCCTACCATTCATCTGGTGTGTGTGTGTTTGTGTGTGTGTGTATATATATATATATATATATATATATATATATATATATATATATATATATAACTCAGTGGCAGTTGGTAGTTATAGTTAGGATCATGTTTCCATAGGAAATGCCTTTTTGTACTTCAGCTTAACAAATGCTCATTAAACTTTCCAAATAGGTGCTACTTTTTGTCCAATATGTGCATGGAAAGTTTCAGGGTGATCCGTCAAGTGGTCGCAAAGAAAAAAGGGGGGTCCTAAAACACGTTTTCCCCATTAATTTTTTCATAGGAGCTTTAGACTCAGCTACAGCACAAATGGTTGAATGGATTTACACCAAATTTGGCAGAAAGCAAGAGCTTGGCCCAGAAAGTGTGCTTCTGTGATGTGGTATAAATTAGTTGAGTAGTGTTTGAGCAATTAAGGCTCACAAACGTTGTATATATCATGCTGCCGCAGATCCTAAGGCCCACAGACCTCATGGTGAGATATAATTAGCTGCTACCACATCAACAGGATATGGCGGCAGCCTATTCTGGACTCAGAAGTCAGTCCTGAGTCCTAAGAAAAAGGTTAAAAAACATAAGGTGGCAGGGTAAGGATACCCTGACGCCGTAGGGTTGATGGTGGAGACCCCGCGGGGGCGTAGGGGCGAAAAAGGGGGACTCAAAGACTTCTTTTTAAAAAATTGTGGAAGAGCCACAAATCTGCAGCCATTTTTTATTTAATGAAATGGCCTACCCGGCCAGGGCACCCACTGTCCTGGCTGGGTAGGCCAGGGCAGTGGGTGGGGCAGGGTGGATAACATATTTAGTGTAGGGGCGCATTGCCCCTAATGGCTGAGCCTCTTGGAGGCCCCAGGGACCCCACTCTATAAGGTCGGAGTGCAGCCCCCTCCCTGAGCCTGAAAAGGTCCTTGGTACCCCATCCCCTGGGATCATAGAGAATATAAAGGAGATTAGGACATGCTGTTCACCAAAGTAAATACTAAATAAGTGGTAGGAGCTTCTCATTTATTATTCACTGCTACAGCATGGATCACCCTATAATGTCCTGTCAGGGCTTTTTTTGGTTTAGACGTTTTTGTATGTTTGATGATGCCCCTAGAATAGGAAGGGGCGCCACCAAGCATTTTTAGTGTTTTTGGGGGACTTCAGAAACTGAAGCAGCCCCCAAGCAACATAAAAAAACAGTAAGTCTCCTCAGTCATTAAAACTATGACCCCAGGAGAGCTTCCCATATTTTATAAAGGCCCCCTAGCTGGAGCTCTCAGCATCGTCTTCAGCTGGATTGCAAGATCCTCATGTGGTTAGTTTTATAGCTGCATTTTGTGGACTGAAAAATGTTAAAAGAAAGACTTAAGATCATGTTGCCTTTATTTATTAAAAAACAAAAAACAAAAAGCCTGGGTCTTTCTTCTTAAAGTTTTCAGCCCGCAAACTGCAATAATAAATATTGTGTTAAAAGAAATACTCACAGATATGTATTTTTTTATTATAAGTTTAGTAACCACTGTTATAGTATTCACTATCATCTGTCATTGCATTGTGTCAATTACTGAAATGTACACTATATTAACAAGCATTTGCAAGGCAATAGGTCTCACATTTCTGAGAGTTAGAGCTATTGGCATTGTAAATGGCAATGTCTTTCACCCATGTGTTTGGGTTTGGAGTGGACTGGATGTATGTGGTGTGGTGTGGAATTTTGTGGTTTGGATTGGAGTTGTTAGTTGTGGAATTGTGTGGGGTGGAATTGTGTGGTGTGGAGTGGATTTGTGTAGTGGAATTATGTGGCATGGTGGGCAGTGGAATTATGTGGACACTAATTATGTGGTATTGAGTGTACTGGAATTATGTGGAGTGGGATTGTGTGTTGTAGAGTGGTATGCTGTGGAGCTTAATTATGTGGTGTGATGTCGAATTGTGTGGCATGATGTGGAACTCTGTGGTGTGGATTGGATGTATGTGGTGTTATGTGTAATTGTGTTGGTGAGATTAATTATGTAGTCTGTTGTCGAATTATGTGGTGTGGAATGGAAATGGGTAGATTTGAATTGTGTGTGGCGTTGAGTGAAATTATGCTGATTGGAATTATATGGTATAGTGTGGAGTGTATTTGTGTGGATTGTGTTACCAAGTTTAACAAGGAATAGTAAAGCAGATACCTGAAGACAGTTACTACTTTTCTACGGTAAGAGAAAAAGAGCTATCAAGTTTCAACTGCCTTGGGTTACTAACTCCTCCAAACCAGTTTATATGCATTTCGGGGTTTGTAGGCTTTTTATCTCATTAAAAACAGAGATGGAAGTGGGTGGCTTCCTACTGGTATGATGTACCCAAACATTTTTTATTTTAATAAATACTGCTTGCCTAACATTATAAAAACAAACAGTGACAAACAAAAAGGACTCAGATGAGGCAACAAAATAAACTGTTGAAGCAAAATACTTTTACAAATTACTTATTAGCGTTTGAACAAAGCCGGTTTTAGCAGGAAGAAAATGCCCAGGTACCCCTAGGTTTTTATGCAAACAACTAAAGTCAGGTAAAGTGCCAGGTCCTGGCACTGCGTGGAGTTGTACCGCCAAATGGCTTCAACTAATCTGCACCCTAGATGTTGTGATAATTTTGAGCGTTGCATCCCTGGGTAACGTAAACTCATCTGCTCAAATGTAATCTTTGCACTGCAGCGTGCCATAGCAGTGTGAAATATGGACACATAACACTAGAGCAATTGTACTAGTAACTACAGAGTCCGACATTTATTACTACAGTGTAAAGGTGAAATTTGGGTTTATTAACACAGTAGAGCAAAACTGACATGCCCAAAAACAGAGTTTTCTGTGTCACAGAGATCATGTAATAGCATTGTTAGGAGTAGAGAGAGCCAGTCGGTGCTTTCCCTCTCATGAATCATTGCCCCTCCTCACAATCAACATTAATAATAAATTGCACATTATATTCTGCACATCTGCATTTATATTATTTATGGATGTGTGTGCGTGTGTTATACAGTTTTATGTAGTTGTAAATATATATAGAAAGAGAAAGTGCGAGATACTGAGAGCTAGCCTGTAAGAGAGAAGTATGTAACAAGCAAAAGCAGCATATCATCGTAAACACATTGTAAGAAATAGACACAGTTTAATAGTCAAGCTTCACATTTAGATGGTCACTCTCTAGCCCTCTTAATTGTTTACAATAAAACGTATTAAAAAATGTGTTATATGTTTGCCTCACATTAATATCAATAGGACCTCTTGTACAGTTGCTTCAAACATTAAAGAACAACACAATGTGATGCAGCATGTGATTGTAAAAGCCCACAGACCTGGTTTGACTTTCTACTCCAGTTGCTTCACACACCTCATCTAAGCTCACCGGCTATAAGAGAGCACGTTGAGTCCTTGGCCGTCAGCCGGCACCGGGCTCAGCACTATCCTTCAAGCCTCATTAACTGTGCAGAGTAGCCGCGGCTGGCATGGTATGGCCCTCAGGGGCTTCCCCCTCCAGGGGGCAGCATTCTTCTTATCTTTCGGTGCTCAGACTGGAGCGCGCACGGCACACTCTGAACACCCTTAGAGCAGTGTGGCATTGAATAAACCTACTGTGGTGTTTCTTCAGGATTAAATATGGATCTCTATAGCTGATGTCCCCTGATCAGGCCTGTGTGAGGCACTGGGCACTTCCCTGAGACTTTGGAAACACAGAGGGCAGCTGGTGCGGCCGAGGATTGCAACTATCACTAACTAACGTGTTCGGCGCCCTCGTCACAATCAATAAATTAAAATGAAAACGCTGCCTTGTAACCACAATTAACCCACTTTTGTTCGGCGGCACCAGTGGTGCGGTACAGTGCATCATTACCCACACTGAGTTTCGCCACCAGCAGCCACTGTAAACTAAAACCAGACAGGTGGAGGGGCAGTGTACACCTCCATCCCATTTCACGTCAGCTCCAAAAGATTAGTAAACTAGACGGGAGGAGGAGCCATCACACACTGTAACAGGAGGAAGCATGACATAGTGTGATGACCAACAAAAATGTTCTCTTAGTGAAATCCCCTCAGTGGGAACTTAGCATGTAAAAGGAGGGACATTTAGAAAATTGCACCAATAAAAGTGAAGCATTTAAGACTAGCACAACAGAGAATGAATGGCAAGAGGGGTGCGGTTAAAAGCCCATATTGAATACAACATGTCTTGCAGAAAGCACTGCCAAGCTCTACCTAAAAATATTTGTAATTTTTGGAGAACGATGATAATAGGATCACTTTTATATTTTGGTGTTGTGACTCTTTGACAAAGTCAGTAAGTCTACATGAGTACAGCTAGGACCTGCAAGACGAACTGCATGATGTGCATGCTAGAAGGCCATTCGAGGCATGGGATTGGCTGCGCGTGGGTGATTGGACACTGGACCTGGCCACAAAGCCTGGCCTTTGGCAGTGCACAGCTTGGGATTGACTGCTGGTCGGGTGAGTTGAACCCAGGGCCTGGCCAGAGGCCAAACTCTGTGTTCAGCAGGTATTGGCTTTGCATATGGTAATAAAATGTTACTTTACGTTAAAAAAACGTAGATATTCACTGAAAAAAGGTTAAACTGATGTTATAGTTAGTTGAAAATGTCAGTTAAAACATGCCGTTTTAAACATACAAACCCACTGCAATTCACCAGTTATAGTTATTTCAAGTAACTATAACTCAAGCCCTTAGGTAACTATAACTTGCACCCTCAGCATTCACTGCTAATTACCTCACATACTACATCACTCATGACGTGATCTATGACATCAATGATGATGTCACTGCAACATTTGCAATAAAATTATAGATGAGAAAATTATGCATGTGGGGGCACACTTTATACTTAAGTTATAGCATGATTTATAGTTATTTGAGGTAACTATAACTGGTGAATTTCAGTGGTTTTGCACACTTAAAAAGGCATGTTTTAACTGACATTTTCACCTAACTGTAACATCACTTTTACATTTGTTTTTTTCACTGAATATATAATTATATATCTTCCAAAGACCAGTCCGGAAGGGATGCCCAGATCATGGGGATGTGTGGGTGTGTGTTACCCAGGTCTTGTTCTCCGCTTAAAACATCATAAAATTACTCCTCACCTCCTGATAGATATCAGCCACTCCATGAACAGGCATGCTTCAACACGTTTAAACTCTTCAAAATCTTGCTCAGAGGAACTTTTTTAACACATGTAATCACATGTTACAAAAACAAAATCAACAATGGACAACAGATCAAGTCAGTGAAACCACCCAAGTCTACAAAAGCATAATAAATGGTCCAAAACTCCACATTGACAAGCAATATGTTGTTCAATAAGATATACAAAATTAAGTCCATTGGTGAAGTGAACAAAGGTATTTACCAACAAATTCATTTTAATCACTTATTCAGTAATGGACTGAGAAGAAGCATCCTTAGGTCCTACATATTCTCCATACTGGATCTATGGGTATGCATTTCAATAAGAAAATCACAGCAACTTTAGCCCAAACTTCAATGCAACCCAATAGTGAATATTTTGATAGTTGAGATCATATTTCACTTATATGCTTGCTAATAATTATAGCATAACATGTAAAGGAGATTAGCATTATTATCACATTCAAAAAACCTTTGAAGAAATTTACATTGGGAAAAGTAATAGTGAACAGTTCACATTTAGTAGTCAAAATCTAATTTGTCAGGACTCACAACCTTATAATGAGTCAGAGTGAGGAGGTAATGGGGATGCACACAATAGAGCTACGCCACCACCACAGCACAGCAGGGACCTCCCTCATGTTCCTGTCCTGGAAAGTGAATGGCATGGGTGACAAGCTTAAACTGGGAATGGTAATGAAATATCTGGCTATACACACACGACATTATTCTGCTACAGGAAACCCATTTACTGGGCAACAAATGTGGCTTCCTGGGTAAAGGCAGATACACATTACTTGTTCATTTAAAATTCATGGTGGGCTCCTGAGTTACCTGTGTACTAGGCCGTAAATCCCTTCCATACCATGTGTCAGAGACAAGGGTTGTTGTAAGTGGCCTCCTGGTATTTTTCAAGGGTCTCCAGACTCAGGGACTGGCGAAGATGTTGGAGTGGATCAAATCAGGCCCAAGGCATTGTTGGTGGTGGGAGGAGACCTGAACCTTGTTTTTGGGGGAAGCTGAACAGATGGATCAAGAGAGGGAAGATGATGTCAGATTGAGGAATCCTATGTGGGCAATGGGGCTAGAGGACCTTTGGTGAGTTATGCATCCCAGAGAGTGGCAATTCTCCTACGCAGCCAATGCAATGCAGTCAATGTCCCGAAAAGACTGCTTCCTCGTCCCAGTTGTGCAAACAGGCAGACAAAGGAATGTGTGGTATTTGCCACAAGGGGGTTTTCGACCACTCGCCACTGACTATATGCGTTGAGAGCTCTGTACAACTTGCGGACCAGGGGTGGAGGCTGGACCCCTGGTTTCTCATGGTATGGTCCTCGAAGCGCTATGCACAGGAGGTCACAGAGGCCTACTTCAACGACAATGAGGGAATTGTTATAATCAGGGATCATAGTGTGAGAGGCCTACAAAACAGTGGTGCCCGACTGGTGGATAAAAAGAAGGAGAGGGAGTGAGCCAGTTTAGAGAAAGAGGAGCAATGGCTAGAATGGAAGGCCCAATATATATAGCGTACCCCAATGAGGGCTTAGCAGCCAGCATTGAGGATGCGAGGGCTGCTCTTCTGGGTTTGGTCCACCAGCAAGCCAGATCCTTGACCCGACCTAAACAGACCAGATGGTATGAAGTTGGGAATAAGGCTGGGAAGCTGTTGGTGTGGAAGGAAGAGAGCAGGAGGAGGGTGCCAAGAATATTGATGGAGGGGGGCGATATGGTAGAAACAGCCTCAGAGATAGCACAGACTTTTGCAGACCACCTGTCAGAACTCTATACCCAAATGTGGGACAACGGCTGCTCCAGTGAGTTGAGTGAGTTTCTTTGCAATATCCTGATCTAGCGACTAGAAAAGGAGGTGTCAAAATCCATGGATGGGGACTTGCAAGAGGGGGAAATAACATAAGCACTGGTGCAGTTAAAGTGGGGGAATCACCGGGCCCAGTGGTTTCCTGGCAGAATTGTTTTGCTGTGTGAAATGGCACGTGGCGAAACAGCTCAATACAATGTTCCCAAGGTGTACTGCCCGCCGATCTTCAACAAGTGGACATAGTTTTGATTCACAAACATGATAAACACCCAGAATTGTGCTCCTCTAATAAGTTAATCTCTCCCCTTAGCATCTTAGCTGCTGGGCCCTCCTGAACCCCCCTATCTCTATGCTGAGCCCTTTTGGGCTATTTAGGGTAGTTTGTGCTTAGGCCTCCATAACCTTTTGTCCCCATAAGCTATCCTCACCAAATGTTTGCACTTTTTTTCCAACATCCTGGGGACCCTAAAGGTATCCAGGGTTTGTGTATTACCCTGGAGCAACAGAGAAAATAGTCAAAATATAGCAAAAATGTGAGGTTTTTTTAGAAAAATAGGACAAAGGTGCTCAGAATAAAAGTGGCTTTTTTTTCCATAAAAGAGGCATCATGAAATGGTGTGCTGTGCTAAAGTCACCATATTCCTGGGCTTCCTGAACATGCAGAGTTGAAACACAAAACCTAATTGTTTACCACAGCTTTGGTATTTTTCAAAGAGGTAGCCCATTTTCATATTTTTTGTGTGATTTGAACCTACTTCCAGTTTGTGGTGGAAACCAGTGTAAAGCCAATGAGTGATCCAAGAAATCTATATATTTCAGAAAAGTTAATACAATTCTGAATTCAGCAAGGGGTCATATGTGTAGATCTCTCAAGATTGTCCCAAAGAGACAAAGGGCCAGATTACAACCTTGGCATAGGGGATTACTGCATCCCAAATGTGACGGCTATCCCGTCTTCCGTATTGCAAGTTCCACAGGTTATAATGGAACTTGTAACACGGCGGGCGGGATATCCGTCACATATGGGACAGAGTAATCCCCTCTGCCAAGGTTGTAATCAGGCCCAAAGTGTTAAAATAAAGAAATATAGAAAAAGAGTAGGAACAAAAACTGTAATTTATGTCAATGATTTAGGCCCTCATTCTGACCTTGGCGGGCGGCGGAGGCCGCCCGCCAAAGTCCCGCCGTCAGATTACCGTTCCGCGGTCGAAAGACCGCGGCGGTAATTCTGACTTTCCCGCTGGGCTGGCGGGCGGTCGCCTTCAGACCGCCCGCCAGCCCAGCGGGAAAGAGGCTTCCACGATGAAGCCGGCTCGGAATCGAGCCGGCGGAGTGGAAGCTGTGCGACGGGTGCAGTTGCACCCGTCGCGTATTTCACTGTCTGCGCAGCAGACAGTGAAATACATGTAGGGGCCCTCTTACGGGGGCCCCTGCAATGCCCATGCCAGTGGCATGGGCACTGCAGGGGCCCCCAGGGGCCCCGCGACCCCCCCTACCGCCATCCGGATCTCGGCGGTCCGACCGCCGGGATCTGGATGGCGGTAGGGGGGGTCGGAATCCCCGCGGCGGTGCAGCAAGCTGCGCCGCCGCGGAGGATTCAATGGGGCCGCGGTACACTGGCGGGACCCCGCCAGTGGTGCCGGTCCGACCGCGGCTTTACCGCCGCGGTCGGAATCCCCATTGGAGCACCGCCGGCCTGTCGGCGGTGCTCCCGCGGTCCTCCGCCCTGGCGGTCAAAGACCGCCAGGGTCAGAATGACCCCCTTAATCTGTAACTTTTTGTCATATTAGCCGATTTATCAAAGCAACGTACCATTAAATTCACCAGACCCTTTTGGTTGTGGGGATATATAGGTTTTGTAGGTTCTGCAAGAAACCGAGGTACCCAGAGCCAGTCGCGGCTCGCAGGGGGGAAAAGAGGCGGGGTGGTGCAGCGTGTAGTGGTGAGAAGAGAGAGGAAACTACAAAAAAATATATATATTTTTGTTGTAAACTTACCTTCCTCTCCTAGCTGTGCCGCTCTGCTGTCCTCACTTCAGGCACATGCTCCCAGCCTTCTCTGCAGCCAATCCTAACGCTGCTTTCATGCTGCTGGCAGCACCCTGGATTGGTGCTCTGAGGAAGAGTGAGAACCTCTGCCTGCTCTCTCCAACCCGGCAACACAGTTCTGAGTTGGAGACAGCTCAGTGTGCATGTGTGTTTGGCAGGCCCGAGACGGCTGGCCAAACATTCATGTGCACTGAGGGGGAGTGCTATGCACTCCCCCTCCGTCCCTGTCATCGCTCTTGGACCCGTCCCATTTTACAAAAAAACAATAATAAACATTGTTCATTATCATTTTATTGTCAATGTTTAGCAGCTGCTGCTGCTGGTAGGGGGTGCCAACACTCCTCCGCCATAGCAGAGGAGCCGCCGCTGCCCAGAGCCAACAACTGAGCTGCACCATACAGTGGTTTTTCATTGTGTACTCAGTATAGACCAATTCATATGGTGAAATGTGTAGATTGAAAAAAATGTATCAAGATAATCTATGTATTTTTTAAATGGGCACAAGATATGGAATTTGCGAGCAGTGGTTATTTGTACATCTTTGAATTTATGGCGAGGGGGCGTGGCCAAAGTGCCGAGCATGGCGCACGTCTAATTCTCGGGCTCCGGAGGGGCCAGCGCCAAAAATCCTATTAAACGTGCCAGCCCGGGCTGTTTCTCACCGGAGCACGAGCAGCGGACTGGCGACGGGTCGCCGGCACGATCGATCCTTCACCGCGGGACGGTGGTGAGCGAGGGACAGAGGCGGGCCGCCCAACGCGGGAAGAGGTTTGCAGCCCATCCCCCTTTGGGAGACCGCGGCCTTGCGTGAAGCGGCGGGCCGTCCTGGGATCGGGTTGGGCGGACCGTGTGTGGCGGTGACCGCGCCTGGGCCCAACAGCCGGGGTAAGGACCCCCGAGATGCCTGGCAAGGGCGGGAGGCCACGGAGGGGCCCCACCCCAAAGAACAAGGCCTATCTGGAGGCAGGGAAACAGACGCGGTCATAGGCTTCCAGCCCCGATTGGAGCGGGACGCACTGGGCCCGATCAGAACTTTGGAGAGCAAAATTGAACCCGCTGCACCCCGGCTCCCGTGGGGGCCAATTAGGAGGTCTCCCGAAGGGGGGCTGGGGCCACAGAAGTTCCGCTTTGAAAGGGGCCCACTCAACAAAATAGGAGAAAGCGTCCGCCCAAAATGAGAAACCAAGAAAGCGGCTGAACGCCCGGGAGCACCACCGACCCCTGAATGGGGCCACTGTGCGCGAACCTAGACAAGGCTACAGCAAAGGACGAAGCGCTGGGGAACGGACAAATGCCCTGCACAGGGAGACGGTCGGACGTAGGCTGAGGCGAGCACCCGATCCTGCTTGCAAAAAGGATACGCCCGGCAGGAGTAATGAGCAAGGGACACACCATCGAAGGGGGTGACAACTGGCAACCGTAGACGGGCATGGAACCCACTGTCTCCGCGACTGGACGCTGGAACTCGATCTGTGGATATCTGTGAACAGGAACTAAACCTTTGGAGACCAAAGCCAAGGGACAGACCAATAGCAGAACGCACGAAGAAGACTGAACTGCTGGCCGTGCCCACCGTGGTACACCCCCCTGCCGGTCTGATGCCCCCCAAGGGCCGCCACAAGAACAGAGCCATGGACCACATGACGCCTGCTGGGGGCGAAGAGGCGGACGCACAGAGTCAGTCACAAACCAAAGTACAAGACACCCTAGACAAGATACTGGGAGCAATAGAGGACACAAAGTCGACATTGCAGCACGACATCAACCAAGTGGCAATTGAGGTGGGGCTCCTAAGGGCGGAACACCATAAGCTGGTAGACAGAGACAAAGCGACAGAAGCTTCTCTGGCAGACATCGCGCCAAGACAGAAAGACACGACAGCCGAGGTTGCTTCCCTGACTGACAGGGTGACAAGACTCGAACAACGGGCTGAAGACGCAGAGGGGAGAAACAGAAGGAACAATGTGCGAGTGGTGGGCCTTCCGGAGGGGTCAGAGGGGTCGAACATGGTGGAATTTCTGGAGAAGTGGCTCAGCACGGTGGTCGCACCTGGATGCCTGACTCCTTTCTACGCACTGGAACGAGCGCACCGAGTACCGGCGAGGCCCCTTGCCCCTGGCAGACCGCCCCGTGCGGTAATCACTAAGCTCCTACACTACAGAGACAGGGACATCCTTCTACAGAAAGCCAGAGAGACGGGCCCGTTCAGAGTGGCAAACGGAGAAGTGACACTGTTCCCAGACTTTACACTAGAAGTCCAAAACAAACAAGCTTCATTTTTAGCGGTAAAAAGAGCCTTGCGAGACGAAGGGATCCAATACTCGTTGCTATTCCCAGCACGACTAAGAGTGACTATGGATGGGAAATCCACATTTTTCTAATCCCCAGAGGAGGCATGGGAATGGCTCGAGAGGCACGGGTCCCACACGGATCAATCCGCTCGTGGGAAATCCAGTGCGGGAAGGCCCCGCCGAGCCCCGAGGGGGAAGAGACCCAGGGATCGCCCTCAACTAGCGCCAACACAAACGCAAAGAGAAACGGGCAGGAAGGCAGCCCTCAAGGCGGCGGCCCGAGTGGGTGGAGAGGCGTCCCCCCAAGATGGCTCTGAGGTGGAGTCTGACGACACAATGGTGTCCTCCGCCGGAGATTCGGGGAGCTTGACCTGTGCCCCGAGAGTGACACCTCAAACGGCAGACGAACTCTGATAGTCCAGAACAGTAGCAGCACCTGGGGACTTGGCACACCGTGAGTAAACATGTGGCCCCTCCGGACCTGGCCACCCCCCTAGACTTGACTTTTGCCTGCAGATTAGGCTGGCGAATAGGACAGTTATGTTTTTGAACAAGTTGCACTGTTGCACAGTTTGCTGGGCCACCTGCAGTTCCGGAGGCGCCCTGGGGATGGGGAGTTGGGGTTTACAGATACGAGTTCAGTCGGCAAGTTGGGTGGTGACGTCAGTACACTATAGGGGTGCGGGCGTGCGGGGACTTCGGCCAGTGCCCCGGTCGTACCGGGCCCGTTCTCACCAGAGTACAGGATTAAAATGGCTGACTACAATTTCATAACCTGGAATGACAGGGGGATGGGCACTCCGGCCAAAAGACACAGAATACTGTCCTTCCTTAAAAGAAGGAAAGTGCAGATAGCAATGCTACAGGAGACCCACCTGGCACCGGGGGAGGGTGAGAAACTAAGGCGTAGATGGAGGGGGCAGGTGTTCGCCACAGAATGTTCAGCCTACGCAAGAGGCGTACTAATTTGGATAAGAGCGGGTGTCCCCCTAACGGTTGATTCTTCCAACATAGACAAAGATGGTAGATTCGTGATATTGGAGGGGAAACTACATGGGACCTCATTAGTGCTGGGTTGCATCTATGCCCCTAATCAGGACCAGACTTCATTCATGACAGGCCTATCAAGACACCTCACCCGACAACGCACTGGGGAAGTACTAATAGGCGGGGACTTCAACGCAGTATTGGACATAGATATGGATAGATCCACCCCCCCCTACAAGGGGCGACATCAATTAAGATAGCTCAAAGGCTGGTTGGAGTGGATGAGCATCTGGGGTTTAGTGGATGTCTGGCGGATGCGACACCCGGACATTAGGGACTACTCATTTTACTCAGGCCTCCATCAGGTACACACCAGAATTGATAGGGTAGTCTGCACTGCGGGTCTGGCTCGAGGCGTGACCCACTCTGAGTACCTGGCCCGCACAATATCAGATCACAACCCACTACTGTTAACACTGAGGGTGCCACAGGACAGACCCCCGATACCTTCTTGGAAATTGGCCCCTGCGGCACTGGAGGACCAGGCGTACAGGGAGGCGCTCCGTTGCCACCTGACAGAACACATCGAGACTAACAAGGGATCCACCTCTTCTAGGGCCGTGGAATGGGAGACGCTTAAAGTGGTGACGAGGGGTTTCTGCCTTGGGCAGTCAGCAGGAGTGAGGCATACACTAGAGAGGGAGCTAACCGCCCTAGAGAAGATTATACACGAAGGGGAACTGAGACAAGGCCCAACAACACAAGGTGATGAACAATACGACCGCGCCCGCAGAGAACACTCCCAAACTGAGGAAAGGCTTAGATGCCATGACATGCAAAGATACCTAGCGTCCCTACAATCAGAGGAGGGCAGATCGGGGAAGCTCTTGGCATGGCTGGTGCGTCCGAGCGGAGAAAATGAGCCTTTCACGAATGTATTGGACAGAGGGGGGAACCGCAGACTTAACCCAGGCCCTATTAATGACGCATTCAGGGATTATTATACGTACCTTTACAGAAGACCTAACGAACTGGAGACACGGTCTCTAGATGATTTCCTAATACAGATCCCCCTAGCAGTGCTAGACCCGGTGGTCAGAGACAGCCTGGGGGGGCCAGTGACTAGGGAAGAAATAGATGAGGCAATAACACAACTGGCCCCTGGGAAGACCCCCGGCACGGACAGGCTCCCCATGGATTTCTACAAAAAATATAAAACCCTGCTGATTCCTGAGCTGGCGGACATGTACGCAGAGGCGTGGAATTGTGGAGAACTACCTAACACACTGCGTGAGGCACTGGTAGTGCCACTTCCCAAAACCAACAATAGGGAAGCATCAGTAACTGACTACCGCCCGTTATCGATGCTAAACAGTGATTTTAAGATACTTAGCAAGATTATGGGCAACCGGCTGCTCCCCCTCATGACCACATTGATACACCCTGACCAGAATGGTTTTATCCCTGGACGCAGCACCTCCCTGAACCTCAGGCGGCTTTTCTCTATACTGCACATGCCCGATGACTTGAAGCCCCCTGCCGGGGTCTTACTAGCGGTGGATTTCGAAAAGGCTTTTGACTCGATTAGATGGGACTACCTGAGGGCAGCTATGTTAAAAATGGGCCTTGGGGAGAAATGGGTTAAATGGGTGGACCTGCTGTAGTCGTCTCCAATGGTTAGAGTGAGGGCGGGCGGGACAATCTCGGACGCGTACCCAGTGTTTGGCGGAACCCGACAGGGGTGCCCTCTGTCCCCGCTGCTGTTTGCATTAGCGATTGAACCCCTGGCGGCCCAGCTGCAGGGAGAGGGGGGGTGGGTAAGGGGATTGAATGGGGCCCGGACGAGCATATTGTCTCCCTATATGCGGATGACATCCTGATCTACCTCAGGGACGGAGCTAACGGTCTTCCCTGGGCTTTGGAGGCGTTAGAGGACTTTGGGGAGGTTTCGGGACTACGCCTTAACCGCGGCAAGACATACGTGTTCCCCATGAGGCAGGGATCCGCGCGCCCGGTGGAGTGCCCGCTGGATGTGAGCTGGGCTCCACGGACCCTCAAGTATTTGGGTATCCAAATATTTCACGAGATGAGCGATCTCAGAGACGGTAACCTAGGTAAGGTACTCAGATCCCTACGATCATCGGTTGGGTTTTGGCGTTCACTAAAACTTTCAATAATGGCCAAGGTAGCACTGGCCAAAATGATTATGCTTCCCCAACTCCTCTATTACTTCGCCAACCTACCACTACTGATCCCACCGACATGGTTTCGCGACCTGAATACTCTGCTCAGGGAACTAGTGTGGGACGACGGACGCAGACGAATGGCCTTGACGACCCTTTGTAGACCAACCCGTATGGGCGGTCTGGGCGCTCCTGACTTCGAGGCATACTACCTAGCGGCCCAACTACAGTGGGTGGCCGGCTGGCAAGCGGGCAAGGGACACCTAGACCGTTGTACTGCACAGGGAGTAATAGGTACGGCAAGGATAGTGGCACATATGGCAGGCAGGAAGATAGCCCTTCCTGAGAACAGTGCAATGGTAAAGATCGCATTGGCATGCTGGAAAAAATGCACGAAAAGAGTGGGAGTGGGCCCGCCATATTCTCCAGCACTGCTGTGACGCCACATCAACTGTTTCGGATATACGGGGGGACTCCGAGGACGTGCCCGAGATGTCGGGGGGGAGATGGGGAGATGCTGACTTTGATCACATGGTGTGGGGGTGCCCGGAGCTTCAATCGGGTTGGAGAGAGACGATGACCATTTTGGCCCAGTTACTAGGGATAGAATTATCGCCTACACCTGATCTGTGCTTACTGGGCTTCAGGGCGGCTGCGCTGAAAGGGAGGGTGAGAGGGAGATTCCTTAACTTAGCCCTGGCACTTTATAAAAGATTAATCGCGAAGGGCTGGAAGGCCTCGAGCAGTCCCTCACAGACTGACTGGAAAGGTGACGTTTTGAAATGGTCCAGGGCCGAACTGCAGGTTTTGAGGGCAGAAGAAGCAAGAGGAATCCGACAGGTCCCCATTGCCCCAGAATGGGAAGACCTGGTCTCACACTGGGAAGGTCTATGTAAGAGGGCAACAGCACCCGAAGTAGAAATAAGGGATGAGTAGCACACCCCATGAAGCTGACACAAGGGGAAGTTCCTGAGTGGGGGCCTGAAGACGAATACTTACACAATCAAAATGCACTGACTGAGGTAGTACAGAAGCACGCGAATAGCAACTTTATACACCACCAATAGAGGGGAGGGATAAAGTAGGTGGAGGCCTGCCTATCTGCACGCTGGTGCGCCCGGGGCTTGGCCCTCCCTCTCATGCTCATATGTTCCTGTGCCTTCTTATGGGATCAGTAATAAGTCCCACCCACACAATGCCGCTATGTTGACCATTAGTTTGTTGGTCTATTTACCTTAATTTTTGTTCTTTTGCCCTCTCAGCTCCGTTACTTTTCCTTTTCACATTTTCACTCTCTCTCCCTTGTTGTTAGTTTCTCATCCAAGCTATGGGTCAGAACAGAACTTAGTTGACCACTGACTTACGGGATCCCAAAGGCAACACAGGCCGGCGAGTAATGTAATGCAAAATGTAAATATGATAATCACACCAGAGTCAGGGATTGATGAAAGCATTAAGGAAACATACGAGGTCCAGGATTTGAGTAGAGAATTCAAAGCAGTACGAATTGTAAATACAAACTGTCTGAGAGAAATGTACAGTGAATACAAAATGTTGCAATGAGAGAGTAAACAGATGTAAGATAATAAAAGTTAATAAAATATAATAAAACAAAAAACAATCTTTGAATTTATGGCTATACGAAGGTGTATATGATCTAGAGGGTATTTTTCAAAATGTTTTCTTTTTTACACACAGGCTTATATATTAATAATAATCCTACTGTTCTCTGATCCCACATGCCTTTCGATAAAAGTGTTACTTCACTTGTGCAGGTAGGCCTAGTGCCTGCTACAGGAAATGGCCCAAAACACAACATGGATACATCATATATTTCCACTCAAAACTGCCCTATTTTTTGCAAAGTGGATAGCTGTGGATTTTGGGCCCAAGTTTAGCTGGCACCTAGGGAAACCCAGCAAACCTGTACATTTTTTAAAACTAGACAACCAGGGAAAGCCAGGATAGAGAATCCAGGTTGGAGTGACTTGTGTGGCTCTCACCAGGTTGTTTTACCCAGAAACCCTTGCAAACCTCAAACTTTAACTAAAAATGACACATTTTACTCACATTTCTGTGTGGAAAGTTCTGGAATCTGGCGAGCCACAAACTTCCCTCTACCCAGCACTCCCTAAAGTCTTCCAATAAAGATGGTACCTCACTTGTGTGGGTAGGCCTAGTGCCCTGACAGAAAATGGGCCAAAACGCAACACGGTTACATCGTATTTTTCCACTCAAAACTCACTGTTTTTTTGCAAAGTAGGTAGATGTAGATTTTTGGCCCTAACCCAGCCGACACCTAGGAAAACCTAGCAACCCCGTACATTTTTTTAAAACTAGGAACCTATAGAAATCTAGGATGGGGTGACTTGTATGGCTTTTACCCAGAATCCTTTGCACACCTCACATTTTAACTAAAAAAATCATATTTTGCTCACATTTCTGTAATGGAAAGTTCTGGAATCTGTGAGGAGCAACAAACTTCCTTCCATTGAGCATTTCTGTAAGTCTTCTGATAAAAATGGTACCTCACTTGTGTGGGTAGGCTTAGTGCCTGCGACAGGAAACGCCTGAAACAAAACATGAATGCATCACATTTTTCCACTTACACCTGACCTGTTTTTTTGCTAAGTGGGTATCTGTTGATAGGGAAACCTAGCAAATCTGCACATTTTTAACTAGACACTTAGGGAATTCCAGGATGGGGTGTGCTGCATACATCCCACGAGGTTTTTTGTACCCATAATGCCCTGCTAACCTCAAACTTTGCCCCTACATTTCTGTGATGGAAACTATCGGAACCTGCAGCAATCCACAAAATTCCTACCAGCCAGCATTAGCCCACTTCTGCCAATAAAAATGCTGCCCCACTTGTATGGTTAGACCTAGTGCCCATGACAGGAACAGATCAAACTATGGTTAATGGGCGCCTTTGCGTTGGAACTCCTATTGACCTCAATTTGATCCGTTTCTGTTGCTGGCACTAACCCCAACCACACAGATGGCACAGCATTTTTATCATCATTACATACAAAAAGGGATCAAAAAGACTAGGAAGGGTATGTGGGTGTCGCCCATTGGCCGACACCTGCATCCAAAGGGTTAGTATTGACCCCAAGTTTCTGGGGAAGGTCTGGGCGAGTTGCCTCCTGATGGTGATCCATATTATCGTAGCTCTGGACTAATCAGGCTTCATGTCCTGCAGGTCCACCAGGCATAACCTTAGACGCCTCTTTGGCTGCCTTTTGACTTGTTTGAATGGCCTTACCTCGTGGTTCTCCTGGAGAGAATTGACTTTGGCCTTCCTTTCAAGCCTGGGTTTGATTTTTATACACTGCCCCACAGCTTGTGTGAGGGTTAACAATAAGCTTTTGGCAAGGTTTGTATTGGTGAGGGGGACAAGAAAGGGGTGCCCCTGTCCCATCTCCTCTTTGCAATAGCCATTGAACCAATGGTGAGTTGATTCGCAGGGATGCCCTGGAGTACGGTCTTTGCTGGCATCACAAGTGGGAGGATGTTGTGTTGGTGTATGCAGATGATCATCCATCCAACTCAGAGGGATCCATTGAGGGGATACTGGAGATCTTTAACGTTTTTTGCTCCTACTCTGGGCTATGTGTTAACTGCCACAAATCTTGTCTTTACCCACTCGAAGGATGATGGCTCACAGGAGCTGTCTGGTCCCAGTTGAGGGGCGGGTATTCAGGTACCTGGGCATCTACACCACCAAGATCACCAGTTATCCTACGGTAATGGTGATGGGGGACTATGGAATAGACGTGGGTTAGTGGCATAAACTACTATTGTCATTGCTAGGGCGCGCAGCACTTTACAGAATAATTTGCCTCCTCGAAAATCTTATACACCCTTCAGAAATCCCGGTTTGGGATCCCTGTCAGTTTCTTTAAACAAGCGGTGGACTTGACGAGACTGCTACTATGAGATGGTGGAACCCCCAGGATATTGATGTCAGCCTTGACTAGAAAGGTTTTTGTTGGGGGTATCGCTCTCCCAGATCTTCGCCCATACTAATGGGCAGCACAGTTAGTGGTGGTCAATAACTGTTTTTTGTGAAGCAGAGAGAACCCTCCTTGAAGCAGATAAGAAAACAATGGCACAGAGGATCTACCTTTAGGAAATATACGGTAAAGGGCATTTGACACACCTCCCACAACCATGGTGGTTAGAGCTTGGAGAAGGGCCACAAAGCATATTGGATGGCAGGGAATTCTCACACTGAAAACCCCCATCTGGGAGGCTCACATGCTGGTACCACTACAACGAGTTGAGGGGTGACAACATATGACCTCCTGGGGATCTTGAAGTTCGGGGACTTATGGACTACAAGACGTCCGATGCGCTTTGAAGCGCTACAGGTGAAATATGAACTGGTGGAGAGTTAATACTTACGCTACATTCAAATTCGACACCTCATCAGAGGATGTATAGGTCAGATGGAGGAGTCCCTGGAGCTCCGGGTGTTGTATGCCCCTTTAAGCAGACACGCCATTGAGGCAGGGTACAACACCGTCCTGGCCAACAGTACCCCACCGCTACCAGCTCTTTGAGATAGGTGGGAGGGGGATCTAGGCAGGCTCGAGAATGATGAGTGGGGGAGGCCTGTCACAACCACGTTGAGGTGTCGATCCTGGCGAACTTAGGGTTGCTCCAGCTGAAAGTACTCCAAAAGGCACACTAGACTAGGTCACAAGTCTTTGCTATGAACAGATGCCAATCTGAATGCTGCTCAAGGGGCTACTCAATGCAAGGCACACTGATTCACATGATATGGGTTTGTCCTAGGTTACGGTCCTTCTGGGTGGGTGTAGGGAGTAGGGAGTCTGGGAGTCATCGATATCACACTTGACCTAACATCGAAACTAACCATGCTAGGCATTTAGGGTGTACAATCATTGGATAAATATATCCATCTATTCTGCAACATGGCCATAATGGTGGTTACACATGATGTGATCCAAAAAAGGAACTCTGCCGGGGGGTTCGGGTGGAGGATTTGGAAGACACCATGGACTGGGGTATAAGAGCGGGAAAACTAATTTACAAGGCATGGACCTGTTCAAACAAATTTGAAAACTTTGGGGTGTATGAAGGGCCCGATGTGAGGACATGAACTGAGACTCTGTGGGGTGATAGCCTGTTGTGCTGAACGGCCTACAGGGGTATTTACCTCAGGAGAACAGCTGGATCAGGTTACTGAGCAACCAGCCACAGATTCAGGGGGTGAGGCCAATGACCACGACCTGGAGACTACTGTGAAATATTGGGATGAAAGTGTCTATTTGGTTGCCACGTGATTCCAAGGTGGTTTGGGAGGTGGGAGGTAGGGGGGTCGTATTTGAGGGATATTGGGGTTTGTTTTGAAAGTCTACCTTGAAACTCAATTAAATATGTTTTTAAAAAATAGGGCCTTGCACTCCAGCTGAGGGGAATTGAGCTCCAGCAAGGAGAGATTCAAAAAAATATGGTAAGTTTTCCTGGGGTCACAGATTTAATGGCCCAGGGGATTTACTGTTTTTTGTTAATGTTGCTAGGGGCTGTTTCATTCCTTGTAGCCCCCAAGTACATAAAAAATTGCTTGATGGTGCCCATGCCCTTTCTAGGGACATCAGCAAGCTAAATACATATATATATATATATATCTTTCATTAGTAGTAGTGAATAATCAATGAATGGTTTGTGTCAGTCATTTATTATTCACATTTTTTTCATTTTTGTAAAAAAGAATTGTGGATGTCCCAGTTCCCACCTGGGGCAACCGTATGTTTAATATTAGTTGTGGTCCACGGGGGAAACCCAGGACTCCCATGGCCCCAGCCAGCACAAATTGTGTTTGTCACCCGGGAGCTGGCATATTTTTTTCATTAGTTGGCTGCCCCAGCACACACTCGGTGCACCAACAGCACCATTTTTAGTTGGGAGCTGCAGAGGGAGTCCCAGTTTTGTTTTCAAGGTGGGTGCCCACCCGGGGCACCCACAATACAGGGGTCATTGCGGGGTGCAAGAATAGCCCCACAGACTCAGCCGGCTCCCCTGCCTGCACCATACTGGGTGCTCATGGGAGCCTGTACTTTCTCTTTGCTTCTCCCCAGGCTAGAACAGTGTTTTTTAACTGCTCCAGCCAGGCCGTTCTCAAAGTTGAGCTCCCTGCTCGAAAGACCGCAAACAAGGTATGCCCCGCATTCTTCTGTGCAGGCAACTACAGTGTCCTGAAAGTGGGTTCTCCGGGACACTGTTCAGTACTGGGCCCTGTTGGATGGGGTCCCCGGGGCTGATACCTATTCGAGGACAGGGGCATGTGGCACCACTCTCCTTTACAAATAACATCAGCCCTAGGCATGGGGACCTTGGGACCTGCACGCCCCCTTTCTTTTATTTCCCATTCAGCCTTGGGAATGGGGCCTCATTGAGGCACAGGAATGGATGGCGCATGCCTCCTCCCCTTTATTTGCTATTTGGCCCCAGGTAGTCATTCCTACCCTACGCCCCTGTATCTTTTTCTTTAACTATTTTCAGGTCAGCCAATCAGAGTATGCGCTCCAAGGGAGCAAGGTGGCCCAAGTGAAAAAAGCTCCCTAGGCTAATCGGAATACTTTATTTTTTTAAATTGTGCTCCCAAGACTCTTGCAAGAGTCACTCTAACCCAACCATCCAGATATACAAATATATTTGTACTTTAATTTCTCAAAAACTACTGAATGGATGTACACCAAATGACAAAAAGCATATTTTCTGGACCAATATTTAGCTTCCTGCCTGATTTGGTGTAGTTGTACTTAGCAGTTTTCGCGGTATTGCAGTCGAAAAAAGTCTATGGAAAATGCATGGTAATTTTGTGCTTTGAGACACTCCCTTTTTCTCAGTTCATGCTTGATGGATCACCCCAAAACTTTCCATGAAGAAACTAAGCAAAATAGAGCACTTTTTTGGAAGGTTTTGTGAACATTTGTCAAATGGTGCGAAAGTTATTATCAAACCAAAAAAGGCTTGTCCTATGGAAACACAGATTAAAAAGCTTACGTCATTATGGCATTAAAAAAAGTGAAATAGTGGCCATGCTGTGCCTTAATAAACTAAGAGGAGGAGGTAGCACATCCCTTGTCCCCGAGCCTTATCAAAGCCCCAGGGATTTCATCTCCTGGGACAGAAGTATGATCAAAAGGGAAGGGGGCATGCAGCCCCCTTCCCTATGCCAAGACTAGCCCCGGGAATGTGCACCCCCATCCCTAAGCACATATGCGCCTGTGAACCAGACTCCCGCGGCTGAAACAATTATTAGGGGAGGGTCACACAAAGCCCCCACCCTGAGCCCCCTATGAGCCCTGGGGACCCCATCATCCAGATACTGCTCATATACTGTGTCCCGTGGGGCCCACCCCCAGGACACAGTAGTTTCCCTGCCTCCAGGAGATCAGGCAGGGAAAGTAAATCAGCTCTCACTAGGTAGGCCCTTTGAGAATGTTCCTGCCGGGTGGGAGAAGACTTTTGGTTCTCTTCCTGCGCTCTTGCACCAGGAAATTGGAGGATAGGGCCCCTTGAGCCCTTTGTGGAACAGGTAGGGGGCTGTACTTAGGGACTGGGCTGTACTTCTACCCTTCCCCAGCCTTAATACGTTCCGGCAGGCTATCATAAATAAAGAAGAGGAAGGGATGCAGCCCCCTTCCCCAAGCTTCCTTGGGGACCCCCTCCCCAGGTCTACGTTATAAATAAAGGGGAGTGGGGTACGTGACCACTATCTCCATTCTTCCTGGGCCCGGAGATGGGAACCTACCTGAGGCTCCCACAATCCACTAGTAGAGAGCTGTGGGGGAGCCCCAGGGCCCCTGCGGCCCCAGCTGGCTCCCCACATGGTGCGGGCACCAGCGTTGTTCCCGCTCTGAGGGAGCTGCTGCTTATGCTTGCTTCCACCAATGGGAACAGTAGCTGTTCCTGCCATAGAAGCAGGAGCAGGGAAACAGAAGTCTGCTCCTACTCGGTCGGAGCATTTCTAAATCTCCTGCCAGGAGGAAGCACACCTTCCTTTCCTGCGTTCTTGCAGGCAGGGAAGGCATGTGTTCTCACACTTGGCAAAGGCAAACATATTTTTTCCTGCCCATGCTGGTGCAGGCAGGAAAACTACTGTATCATGGGGTGGGCTCCCCGGGACACAGTCTGTGAGCGAGCCCCGAGTGATGGGGTCTCTGGGGCCTTTTGAGGCTCAGAGAGAGTGGCTAGGCAGTCCCCTCCCCTTCATTAAAATAGCCGCCCCAGGGATGGGGTCCCCAGGGCCTCTTACAGGCATGGGGTGTGGACCATGTACCCCCTCTCCCAATAGTACATATGCTCTGCCCTGGGCCCTGTCTCACCCCAGGGGCCGTTTATTTTACTGCCTGCATTTAAAAAAAGAAAAGAAATTAATGCAGGTTGCGGATCCTTTAAAAATTCCTGCCAACATTATTTTTTAAAACTGTTTTTGAGTCCAAGCCTAGGGGTTATCTCTACCCTGCCCTCTAATGACTTTTTCTGCATTTTTTAAGAACTCAGAACGGAGTCCTAAGTGCTAAAATTGCTGCTGGCACATCGTTGTTGATGTGGTGCCAGCAAATCAAATCTCTCCAAGAGATCCCTTAGCCCCATGGAGCTTCTGCAGCATGATATGTACACATTTGTTTACCATTAATTGCTCAAAAACTACTGAATGGATTTAAATAAAATCACAAAAATTGCTCTTTTTACCAAGATCAAGCTTTCTCTCAAATTTTGTGAAACTCCTCCAGCAGTTTGGTCTTTAGCTGTGTCTAAAGTTCCTATGGAAAAACAAATAGGAAAAATGTGTTTCGGAATCCCCTTTTTTCTTGGCTACTGCTTGACAGAATCCCCGAACCTTTCCATGTGCAAACTATTCAAAAAGTAGCACTTTTTGGAAAGTTTTTTTGAGATTCGCCAAACGGTGCTAAAGTTATTAGCAACATAAAAAGATACTACCTATGGAAACAGGATCCAAACTATAACCACCCAGTGGTGACCAAGATAAATAGATAGATAGATCCCAGTGTACGACATCAGTCTTTCTTTTTGAGCGCCCGCCTCTGTCTCTAAGGTCAGGGGGCATTTATTTGCCCTAAACTATTGTACATCAAAGAAAACAGACGGCACAGCAAATAGCTGTTAAAATACTTTAATATGCCTTGCAGCAATCAAGAAACATTACATCCATGAGCCAGCGCATTTTACCAGGGGATCTTGATCACAATAAGCATGTCATCTTTTTTCCAAAAACGATTGTATATTGACCCATGCTTATTTCAACCATAAGGTCTCATAGCACTTGTAGTCCTAAATCGAGATAATCTCTGAGTAATTTGTTTCTGTATTACGTGGTTTACAGCTAATTAGTGATTAGCATGCTTCGACCCCTGATTAAATTATATAATTATACATTGATCTGAGAGCCCTTCTTGAAATGGGAATAAAAGATGTTGACACAACCCTTTTCTAACATCAGAAAAGCGTAACCACAATACTGCAAAAACATGTTGACTGTCTTCTTGAAGGCTGCTGTGTACAACAGAAACTGTTTAAAGGTGAAGGCAGTTTGAGATATATAGCCCTTACTTCTTACATTACCTTTGAAGTTAATTCTTGAACAAACAGCCAGTGAATCAAGATAATGAAAGTCTCTTGAATTTTTATTTGCAGTTTATTTTTATACAGTGTATTGGGGAATAGAAGTGTTGTACAGTGCAAGAAAATCTATCAAAGACAATTGTAGTTTATGAATATGATGAAAATATTGCGAGACTGTAGGCACACAATTATAAAGAAACCTTTTTTTTACTAACCGAGTGGGGCCATTGAAAAAGACTCCAGATCCTTTATTCTCAATTCAACCCATACATTGTTATGATCAGGAGACATATTAAAGGAACTAACTAGATTGGAGGACATCTTGTTCCAAGAATAAGATCTGTTCATCAGGAACAAAAGAGCTCCTGAAGCAGTAGCTCAAAGATTAGCTTCTCCAAGGATAAATTCATTTAGGGCCACATGTGCAAATATCAGGTTATGCAACTTGCATATCGTGAGTCTTAGCGACTCACAATTAGAGAGTCGCAAAACCTGATGTACAACAGTGTTTCAGACAATGTTAGCGATTCCCAAATGGGTCACAAGGGACTCCCTCATTAATATTCATGAGGCAGGTTGCAATTTGCGACCCATTGGGAATGGCCAGCACTCACAGGGATGGTGGCCTGCTGGGGTAAGCAGACCACCATGTCTGTGACTGTTTTTTTAAATAAAGGAGTTTTTTCTTTAAAGCAGCCAGTTTTCTTTAAAGGAAAACGGAATGCATTTAAAAAAAAAAAAAATGAATAATTTACTTTTCATTTTTTCAGAGTAGGCAGTGGTCTGTGGGACCACTACCTACTTTGAAAAAATGTTGCCTCCACCATTCACAAAGGGGAAGGGGTTCCTTGGTCACCCCTTCTCATTTGCAAATGACTTACCACCAATTTAAAACTGGTGGTAATCTACAAATGATTTGCAACCACATTTTGGTTGCAAAACATTCATACTTAACTTTCATATTTGGTATTAGGAAGGGACGCCCTCAACACGCCCCTTCCTAATACTGAATCTCAAAACCCAAATTGCGATTCGGTTACAAGTTACCAAATTGCAAATTGGCCTTTGTACATCCCAAAAGGCATTTTTCTAATCGGAAACAGTTTTCGAATAAAAAATGCTTTGTACATGTGGCCCCAAATTATTCCTCTTCTACTCCTTCCGCTTGTCCACACCCCTCACGTTATTCAGTACATTCTCACATTCTCACTCTTCTTCCTATTGTCATTTTGCTCAATATTCTTCTCCTCTCATGTCTTCTCTGCCTCTTCTTGTCTCCTTTTCTTTCTAGTACCTCTTCCTATTCTACCCATTCTTCACATTCTATTTCTTCTTCTTGGCACCCTTTTCTTCTTCTCCTACTCCATATTTTCTATTCTTCCCTCCTTATTGCGTCAGCTCTTTACTTTCTCCTTCATCTCTGCTATGTCTCCTCCTTAATGTTTTCCTCCGGCATCACTGTTTCTGTCTTCTGTCTTTGTTCTCCTTCTCACTGTTTTTCTACCTTCTTCTTTATCTTCCTTTTCTTCTTATTGTGTTTTGTTTCATCTCTCTTTTCTCTTTTTCTTCTTTTACTCTTTTTATACTTCTTCTCAGTCTTGTTCTTCTTCTCCTTCTTGAGCTTTTCGTCTTCCTTTTTTTCCGCTAGCTCCTCATTCTTCTTTCTTCTTCTCCCATCTTACCTTCTTGTCTTTACTCTCCTTCCCATTCTACCTATTCTACCCATTCTTCACATTCTATTTCTTCTTCTTGGCACCCTTTTCTTCTTCTCCTACTCCATATTTTCTACTCTTCCCTCCTTCTTGCGTCAGCTCTTTACTGTCTCCTTCATCTCTGCCATGTCTCCTCCTTAATGTTTTCCTCCGGCATCACTGTTTCTGTCTTCCGTCTTTGTTCTCCTTCTCAGTCTTTTTCTACCTTCTTCTTTATCTTCCTTTTCTTCTTATTGTGTTTTGTTTCATCTCTCTTTTCTCTTTTTCTTCTTTTACTCTTTTTATACTTCTTCTCAGTCTTGTTCTTCTTCTCCTTCTTGAGCTTTTCGTCTTCCCTTTTCTTCCGCTAGCTCCTCATTCTTCTTTCCTCTTCTCCCATCTTACCTTCTTGTCTTTACTCTCCTCTCTTTTGTCCTACTTCTGCAATCCCTTCTTCTCCTCCTCATTTGCTATCAATTCTGACTCCCCTTTCTCAATACTTTTCTGTCTCCTCCTCCTCATTGTTCTTATTCATGCTCCTTTTGTTCTTCTTCTTTTGCTCTCTATTCCTTCTGTTGCTTGTTCTCACCGCATCTGTTTTCTCCTTCTTCCTATTCATTTCTTTTACTCGTTCCCCATCTTCCTTTCATCTTCTCATTTTCTCCCACTTAACCACTTACCTAAACTTCTCTTCAAATTCTTCCTCTTCTGTTGCATGGACGTCCTCTACACCGAATTTTTGCTCCAATAAGCTCCTTTTCTCTCTCATCCCCTTCTGCGCATTTTTTTCTCCTCCTAATTCTCTGCAGCAGTGTAACAAGGTTTGTATAGAGTGAGGACTGACTACACAGGCGTACATTTAGTGTAGACACAAAAAGACTAGTATAGTTAGGTGGACAGTGCACACTCCTTTAAGAGCAAGATGTTGATATGTTCAGTCTTTAGACTCACGAAGCTCCATCCATATAAAATCACGTTAAGCTAATCCACAGAACATTGAGGACGTAAGAGAGAACTGCACCACATGACTAAGCACAGTAGTGACGCAGTCCCAGACAAATGGAAGGCACATTCTGCTTCACCAACCTCTTGTTTACTTCTATTGCTCCTTTTCTCTTTATTGTCTTCTTTTCCTTCTCATTCCTCTAAGTTTTCAGCTACCTCACATATCTCTTTCTCCTGTGTCTCATTCAGCTCCCCATTTTCTCCCTCTGGTTGTCCTTATTCCCTTCCTTTCCTTCTTTTCTCCTCCTTTCCAGTACTTATTGAGACAATCGAAAAACGCCTTCCAATCACTGCCATGACACGTTATCTGTTGACAACTTCCATTTGGCATCACTTCCAAAGCTCAATGGAACGTAAATTGTGGTTTTGTTTTAACATGGTTAGGTGTTTAGCTCTGGTTTCCTGAATCAGACAGGGGCAGAAGAATGCTAAGTTAGAATATCTCAGTGCCTAGTGGAAAGATGGCAACTGACAACAGATAAACACTGTTGAGGCCTCAGACTTGATAATGATCTAATGCCTCATTTAAAGGGGTTGACAAATTGCCAAGGCACAGCATTATCAAATTGGAGACTTTCGTTCAGGATAAAAGGTTTACCGTTTTCCATATTCCCTAATGATTTTTCAGTTTTGACACCACCTTAAGAATGTAACAAATCGCATTTGCAAAACTGAGTCAGTTGAGTTTAAGTTCAACTAGGAATATCAATCAACCATTAGCTGAGAGGCAGATGTGCAGAAGTTCTTAAATCAAATGTTATGGTTATCCTTAATGTGCATCAAGTCTCTTTTTCCTCCCGAACGACGCTTAGCAAGCATCCCTTAAGGTCCTAACATGAATACTGTTCTTAATAGGAAGATGAACCACAGAAGGAAATTCCCATGGAAGACAACATTGTGAAACTGGAGTCTTACTTTAAGAGGAATGACTGGCGCCGCAGATCCAGCAGTGCTTTCTCCCACAGGGAAGGCTACGCTGACCTTATAACCCAAGGCACAAGTTTATGCAACAGACGACAGCGGCCCGGTAACACGAACAATAAAGCAGCAAATCAGGAAGAGATGATCTCACGAATCTAGAGGACCAATGTGGTGGTAAAAATAGACCGTCTCGTCGCTTTTCAGATTAGATCAGGTTGCTTTACTGAATTCCACAAGTGCTTTAAATGAATCTGCTGCTTCTTGTTGTTTTTTATTAATCATATAGTATTTATTGACAGTTCAGCTGCACAGCTTTGCTGCACCTGATGGAACATACTACAGCCTGCAAAAGTCAAAACAAACCCATATGTGTACACATATGTGTACATGTATGTTTTAGTATCAAATTTTAAAGACCCAATAAAATGGAATTCATTTTTATGGCCAGAATTGTATGTAAAAGTAACATGAATTGTTGTATAAATGTTTTTGCTTACATGCGTAATAAGGTAGAAAGGCAAAGTCCAAGCTTTATCCATCTTCTGGAGAACATTGAGGGACCTCCACGTTCTTCTGTAGAAATTATTTTTTGTGTACGACCTGAAATGGAGTAAGATTATGATTTCAACCTCAAAACTCTGGCAGGGATTTTCAAACTACATCTCAGGGGTGTGTTTGATTCTGTTTGGCTTTGATTTCTAATGTGTTTCTTAACCAATTTCCCTGTTGTGATGTCTGCTTTAGTGAAAACTGAGATAGTATGGAGTAACCGCGTAACCAATAAAAATGATTTATTTGTCTATGTCCTTAATCCCAGTTCAGAAGTGCAATAATATTTTTGCAAGAGGGAACGTTTTCATTTCCTCAGGGGTAACAAGATCTAAATTCTGAACCTCTGTGAGGTTGAGGTTGGAGGTCTGTCACTGCAGCCCATTCATTCATTCGTTCATTTAGTTTATTTCGGATACATTTACATCCATAAAAAAACATACAATTTATAAAATCCTGTTGTGCAATCCAAATAATAAAAACATGAAAATACATCCTTTATAAACACCAATTCATAAAATATATTACATTCTAAAATGTGCCCATAAGACTCACATTATTAAGAACAGTTGACAAAGGTCTGTGTGCATCCAACAACCACACTAAAAAACAAGAAGCTGTGCTTCATCCACTGGATGAAATAAATCGTGTCTTTTAAGTGTTCTGCACTAGATTATTTTACCATAACTATAAGGGTACATCACCATTCCATTCCCTCTCTTGGTCCCCCCTAAGCGTGTCGTTCTAAGTTTTAAGGCACCCAATAGGAAACAAACCACACGGTAACAAATTGCAGGGGTTTTCAACAATTGCAAAAATAACAATGCAGGTTTTACCTGCAAGAAACCCATCCCAAACCCATGCAAGGGCAAAATGTATTGTTTCCTTAAAGTACTATAGTGTTCACAGAAAAAAATAAAGTGCATTGTATCCTGGCTGGAAACATTATCACAAGAGCATGGACTCTGCACATCCCAGCCAAAAGCCTGTGCAAGCCATTTAGCCTAAAGTGTGTTAATAAAAAACGGCAATGGAGAGGAATCACTACCAAGAGTTAGGGCTCCATACTCTCGCCTGTCTTCATAACAATATAAGACTTAAACTTCGGTTTTTGTAACTAGTTTCCTTCTCGCTTCAATTTCGCCCTAACCAAGAGCTGCTTTTTAATTCAAGGGTCATCCCGTTTATGATTTGCTCCGGGGCCACGAAAAACATTGGGCAACCCAATGTTTCCAAGGTCTCTTTAATGTCTCATAACAAACATATTCTAAGTCCTTTTTGCAGGGCAAGGCAATCTTTAATAATTGCCTGGTTTAGTTATAACTTGGGACTAACTCACGCTTTAAACCACCTTACTATGGGAGAGGCAGCTAACGTATCTGTATTATAGCTCAGACTCAGTTCTTCATATACAGCAAATATGGGTGCCGATAGCGGAAGACACAGTAGTCTTTTTATATAAGTATTTTCCACTCTCTGTAATTCACCAAAATCCTTATAACCCCATAGCTCGCTTCAATAACACGCTATTGCTAAGCCATCATAGCCTGCAGTGATCTTGCCCCCAGCCTAGTTGCAAAATCAAAGAGGGCGGACACCGATTTTGCAAAATGATTTTTTTTCATCCTTCTGTGTGGCACACATGTCCCTCTATCATCAAAGATATGGAAAGGTGGAAACTCTAGTTATCTCCTGGCCTCCCCCGAAGACACACTTATGTGACTTATGAAGTTTTCCAATCACCATAGTATGAGATTTTGAATAGTCGGTATCTAAGTTGAGTGAGGCCATAAAAGTAATAAAGGAGTCCAAAATTCTTTAAAGCCCCAACGCAGTTCTGGCTATTAGGACTGTATCATCCTCATACACTAAGGTAGGGATGTACCGCTCCCCGACCTGAGGAAGGTATTGTTGTAAAGAGTGTTGTTGTATAGTGTGAACAAAATGCAACCCTGTCGGACTCCTTTATGAATTCCAATAGGTGATGAAAGCGAACTTTCATGGTATACCTAACCAAGGCTGTAAGGTCCTGATGTAGATCATGCAAAAAGCTTACAATGCATCAATCCATACCCACCTCTGCCAGCATTGCCCATAATTTGACTCTATTAACATTGTTGAAAGCTGACGACAGGTCCATAAAGGCTAAAAATATACCTTAAGATTTGGTCACTGTATATTTGCCTAAAATCAAATGTAAATTCAAGCACTGATCCAAAGTTCTTCCTCAACTAAACCCATACTGAAAGATAGAAACCACCTTTCTTTCTACTAGCCAGTCTGCTAACCTTGCCCTGATGACCATACCCAAGATCTTCACTGAAGAGTCAATGAGAGATTGGTCTATAACAACTAGGATCCAATCTCGCACCTTTCTTAAACAATGGAATAATAACAGACCGATGCCAGGAAGAAAGGAGACCCAGTCCTCATGCTGCATTAAAAACTCATGCTAATATCTTAGACCAAAGCCTAATTTTGTGACAAAACAAATTGGCAGGAACCCCATCAGGGCCTGGGGTCTTACTTTTGGACATGGCTACAAAAGCTCCATCTTATGTTCAGTAAAATACACTTCCACCCTTTCAAACACCTCCCGATTTGTCCCACTATACTCAGTAGATTCGTACATTGCAGTAAAGTGTCTTACCCACCCTTCAGCCAGAAAAACACAGTCAGTGAACCGATTATTCTCCCCTGAAAACAAGGCCATTTAATGATTACCCAAAATTTAGCACTATTATAAAAAATTCAAAGGGTTTGGTAGATCCCCTCAGGCTTGCTCTCTAGCCCTCGTTTTATGGGCTTGCACAGCAGCCTTGTATTACTTGCGCCTCCTCGCGATTTTGTCCATATCTCTAGGGCCTCTTTTAAGGCCACCTTCAGGTTATGGAGTGCTTGTGTGCAACTAGGGTTGAACCATCTTTCCTCCCTGGATAGGCCTAGTCTGCTTACGACCCTAAAATTGCTGTTAATCTGCTTGCAAATATTTTCAAAAGACTATGGTCCTTTTCTCATTACCTGAATCCAACAAATAAACTTCAAATTCCATTGGGCAGCTGGTTGTCAGGTAATCTAAAAAAGACTCCTGGGGAACCTTGCTTCATTTTAATCCACATCTCTGTTCCTGGGAGGTGATCGCTTGATTATTGGAGCCCTTTTCTCTGGACTACTGATTCTCTCTGGCCCAATTCATCATAAGGGACAGCGGATTATGATAACTAAAAACAGATTGTCTGACCTTGAAGGTATAACTAAATTGGGCCAGGGACCATGAAAGGAATATGTAATCAATTACGGTACTTGCCCACTACCCTCAAAGGTGGGGACCACTGGCCCAAACAAACCCTCTTGATCATTCATTCAGCAGAACAGCCTCCATAAATTTGCCCTCCACCGAATGTTTGAAATGAAGACCCCTCTCGTAACCCTCCTCTAGGGTACCTAAAGAGCCATAACAAATATGGGGGATAAGTGCATATTAAGATTTCCCAGTAAGATAAAGTAAGGGGCTTTATACTGCTTGCCAAACGTCTGAAGGGCAAGACATAGGCTGGCAACATGCTCAAAAGGGGATTCCCACTCACAAGAATTTTAAAACTGTATTAAGAGTACAGTAGGGCTACCCACAAAACTTAATTGCACTGCCAATAAATTATTTGTTTTCAACAACAACTGAGATGACGAGCACCCCAAGCTTAAGGAGAGCAGGAACTGTAGGGCACCCTTAGCTCTGCCTACTAGAGTAGAGTCTGCTGGGACAAAAAAGGGCTATAACCATCCATACAGAAAAGGTAGTGTGTTTCCCATGTTTCATGTAGACCCACAATATCAAATTCCTTAATTTCCCCTAGCTAGACTTGACACTCATGCTTAGCACTTAGCCCACATAGGTTCCAACTGCATTTTCAAAGGAGAGAAGATTGTGAATTCCTATCCTTTGCTGTTTTCTCTCCTCTCTGTGTAGAGCCTTCTCCTGGCGACTCAGACTGGGGAGGATGTGGGATTTGGAGACTCTCTCCACTTTCCTGACTGCATAATGTCAATCATTACATTCCCAGTCCCCCAGCACTTGAAATCTGTTACAACGCTATAACGGCGGTGGAAAAGCCCCAATCTGGGGCGAACCACTCCTCCCTACTCGATGTTGTTCCTTCATCCATGCCCTTGGCCTTTGATCTAATTTCGGGAGGTAAATAAATCCTAGGGGAGAGGGCTGAAATGCCTGACCCCTTCAGTCCCCCTAGCAGTAAATGTCTTATAACAATTGGCTACCTAAAATTAAGAATATACAATACCCTGCAAAGGCCTTTTCCCCTGACCACATCCAACCCATGTGTGTTGACATAATGATGTTCTCACAGTCATTACTCACCAGTCCCCCCTTAGTGGAACACCAATGTGCAGCTTTCCAGATTAGTTCACCCGTAGACCTCTGCCCCCAACTAGACAAGGGTACACTTACCAAAACAGCCACAAAAGGGGTAGAGTCCGGAGGAAGGTGAAGTCTAGACGTTCCAGGACTTAATTGGGTACATGTCAACGATTGTGACACCCCATTCTCCTGCCCCTGACTACCGGGGCCTCCAGCCTGAATGGGCACCACTGGTGACTGTTGCTCACACTGGGGAAGTCGTTGAGAAATCTCACTCTGTTTAGGGCTAGGGTTAGTTCTAAGAGCATCTGCAGTAGCCTATGTTAATAAATGTGGTCTCTCTCCCACAACGGGCTTTGTCTCAGATTCCAAATACCTTGTCTGCCTCCCATGGCTCAACAAGGTTCTTATGCCAGCCATAGCAATTGAAGGATTTAGGGCCTCAATATCCTGTGTCCCTCCTTTGGAAGGCTGCAAACACAATGAGTGGATGATCTCCAATCGTGACTCAGTAAGACCTAATTTGGCTTTAATAGGATCCAAATCAGTCTTGATGATCGATTCATGCAACTTGATCAGTTCTTCCACATCCAGGCTCCCAGCCGACGCTGAGGTCGTCCCGTTTCACTGGGCAATTGTCCCCACCTTGCGTTGTTCCCCCCATTGCGTGTCCTTTGCCTCTTAAGTTGGGTGGGCGACTCACATGAAGATGCTTACATCTCGCCTCTATAAATGACAGAGTCCAAAGGAGTAGGGTCATGTGCTGCTGAGGCGGCACCGAGGTCTAGTGACACATCGCTCCTTCTACTGAGGGCCTCTTCCACTATGGTCGTTGTACTCATCGCATTTCTCCTAACCTCAGGCGTGACTGATACTGTGGGTGTTGCTCCCTTACCCTCAGTGTCCATGGGCCTCAGAGATAACTTTTGTTCCATTAGTTCAATCTCGTTTGCTACTACCCCCATAGCTCTCTGCAACACAGAGTCAATGCTGGTGGGTTTACACTGGGCAGCAGAGCCTCCCACCATACTACTTTTGCCCATATTCCATATTTCCAATATGTAAAAGATAAACAGCTTACCACATTCAAAGGTCTTATTCTCAAGAGAGCTAAAGGGCAGATGTTAGAGGGGTGGCCTAGCCCAGCATTGTCCGGATACGGACCAGTGCAGACAGGCAGGCTCTTAGCCCAGTCTTCGCCTGGTCATGTGCCTGGGTGTGTCCCACATAGCGGGCCTGCGGCAATCCTCAAATGCGCCCCCGGGCACGGAAACTGTAAGTGGTCAGCCCCCTGGAGCAAGGATTTCTTGGCAATGCATTGCACGCCCCCCCAGTCCTAGAAACATGAGTCCCCCGCAGCGGGCCTGCAGCATTTCTCAAATGCACCTCTGGGCACAAAAGCTGTTAGTGGGTTACTTCCTGGGTCAAGGATTTCTGGGCAAAGCAGTGCATGGCCACCTGGTCCCAGAAACAAGAGTCCATTCAGCCAAGAAATCCAGGCTCCACCAGTTCCCCCATATAGCATGTGTGGCCCTGCAACCCGGCCAGCATACACACAGATTACCAGTAGACTCCAAGACATTTTATTTTTTCTTCTACTTATCATGGAGTGACTAGATTGAAGTCATTATCCATCTCATCCATGTGAAGAAATGCCATCCTTCCAGCTAGTGCTTGCCAGAGACAGCCCAGGTATGGTTTTCATACATTACCTCTTTAACGTGTTGCCGCTTCCTGTAATGCTATTTGTATTTAACCACCAACTCCATCTTGATCAAAGACTCCATTTTGTACTTGCTTAGCTTCAGATGTCGTCACACCGGTGGCGCAGGTATTTTTCCACAAAGCTTGTTTTCTACACTGAACCTGTTTTCGCTTCTTCTCACAGTGAGACTGTGCAGGAACATAACATGGGGGGATGTGGACAGGAGACATAAGACAGCCTGGGAATGGTTTCAATGTTTTCATTGCAGAAAAGTACTGCTCCTTTGCCTCTGGAATGCGTATCGGGCAGGGCCCACTCCTTTGTGTTTTCAACGCAGACTGACTACAGCCAACATTTGAAGTCAACAACCAAAGGAAGGGAGGGGTCGATTGCTCGATTCTTCCTCTCAAGTTTGTTTAAGATATATATGATGGGGAACCTTGGTGCTGAGGTAGAAAAAACTCATTTTAGGGGTGGACGCACTGCCCAGAACAAAATCCCATTGTGGAAGGCTTCTCCTGTCTCACCTGTCCAAGGTTCCACAGTTTGAAGTTGGCACCAGGATGATGTTGTTGGATTTGATCCCCATGGTGATGCATTTTTATTTTTAATTATCTAGCTTTGCTGTACACACGTGTGTGTATATATATATATATATATATATATATATATATATATATATATATATATACGCTGCATACAGTTATGCATTGTACTTTTTTATGCCTGTCATTGTTTAAATGCTGTGAGTATTTTGGCATTTGCATGTGTTTTACTGCATTCAGGTTAAATGCTCATGTCCATATTTTCATGTGCTTTATTTTGATATCTGGGAAGTGCATTAATAAATTCATTACCCAAACTAGGAGTGCTTTAAGGAAAAAAAATGCTTTATTTAAAAAAAGCAGTCACAGACATGGTAGTTTGCTCACTCCAGCAGGCCACCATCCCTGTGAGTGTCAGCCATTCCCAATGGGTCGCAAATTGCAACCTGCCTCATGAATATTAATGAGGCAGGTCCCTTGCAAAACCTTGGTAACATAGACTTCCCTATACCTATGCTTTGTGAACTTTAAATACACATTTGATTGAATTCCGAGGAACAGGCTATGAGAGAAATTGAACAACTCTGTTAATCATGTAAGTCTACTTGGAGTCACACAATTCCTGTATCATAACTGGATGAGAGAAAAGGTCACCCATGGACAGAGGGTTACACATAAAATTCCAATATTTATTGGATTAAAACGTGGTTGTGTGCTTGTTCAGCTATTATTCGTCTTATTTAGTGCCAAACTTTCCAGCGAACTGCAGTCCACAAACTCACATCCCCCTAAGTTTGGTGCAAACTAATTTCCAATATGCAGTACGCTGATAATGTTCTTAACAGCGAGACCCACATTGGCCTCCAGCCGCTCCTTAACACACTACACGATTACACACGTTCCAATAAACTAAAAGTCAATATAAACAAAACCAAAATAATGGTAATAAACAAAAAAAAAGAAAAAGAATGGCCACGGTATAGAAACAACTGTCAGATCGAGAGATTCAGAGAATATAAATATTTGGGATTCATTATCAATTGTAGAGGATCATCCCTTGCTCACAAGCAGCAAATCAGTGTAAAGACACATGCTTTACTAGCAGCTTTTGTTCATTTATATAAAACGCTCAAGCGCCCACGTCCTTAGTCAATGCTGAAATAAACAATGTCGAATTGTTACCTACTATTAATTTCAGCTATGAAGCCATGAGGGAGAGAATCAATCATGCTGGATAAAATGTTCACAAGAACATGCAAACAGCTAATCCATTGACCAAGATCTGCATCGCCTGCTCAGATGCGATTGGAGTTTGGCATTGTTAAACATGTCACTGAATTTTATTACAAGACAGGAGGCTAGTATTATGCTTTTCTTTTCCTACTTTATTTAAACAGCAGCCAAGAACTACAAATCCCAGAATCCCTGGGAAAAAGAACTACAAAAATGCATCACAATGGGGCCAACCAATCGCGCAACGAGCCCCATAATAACAATCTTGACTGAGAGCACCAAGCCCTCTTTTCTTGCTGCTCGTAGTCAAGATAAGTACCCTGCTCGCCAATTATATATTTCTATTTGTTAGTTTAATTAAGGTTATTTATGTATGTATTATGTTTTAATTATATTTTATGTGTACCTTGCTTGTTTACTATCGCGCTCTGTGAATCGCTTTAATGCGTGCTCGTGTGTCCTCATTTGCGCTTTTTCACGTGTTAGGCCAGTTTTCAGAACAATCTATCGACGTTCTTGGAGCGGCGCCTGAGGTATTCTTGCCTCGCTTCGCCCGCTCATTCAAGTGACACGCTTGCCTCCTTTTAAGTGTGTTTACCCTCCGTTTCTTGTACGCCAAGGGTTTCCCTTTCGTTTATTTCCTGGTGGCCCGCCCACTACACACCCCTGGCCAGCCTCTCCAAGACAGACACTCCCCCTCTCTCGCAGCCTGCATTTGAACCCCTGCCACACCGGTTTCCTCACGTTTAACAGGATTACAGCCTGTTATTTCACTTTTCACATTCTTTTTTACCCTTTTTTCTCTCAAATCCTAATTTTGTCCTCCCATTATGTCAGAGGATGACCAGACCCTATCCATAAAGGATAATTTGAAATCCTTTATCAAGGATTCAATCCAACATGCTGTTTCAGTGTCTATGTTGGACATTTAAAAAAATGTAGAAGCCTCCATTTCTTAGATGCTTCACCCACCCAAGGCTAATCCTTCTTTCAGAAGTAGGAAACGTGTGTCTCATTCACATGAGCTTTCAGAAGGCGTTTCTTCCAAGTTTGGGCCTCCAACCTAAGAGGCGAATTCTTCGGGGCTCCCTTCCTCCCCTCTTAATATTCTTCATTTACGGGATACGGACAGTGATGGGGACGATGTCTTACAAGACACGCTAAATGATGACTTCTATGCTGGGCCTCCGGAGAAAAGGTGTAAAATTTCTCCTCATGATAATTCCTCTCACTTAGTACCTGAGGATCTTGTTGATCTTGATGGTGACCCCATGATTGACCCTACTTCCATCCATCATCCCAATTCCTCAGAGTGGTTTCCCTCCGACCATGTTTCGGATTATGTTTCCTTCTATCTCCGGTATCCTCTTGACAAGTCATCCAAAAACAAACTAAAGTCTGAATGTCCCAGACCCTCCCTTCCTTTTAAAGTCACAGACACCCCCACCATGGACCCTAATATGTTACTCTTCTTTACTAAATTTGGAAAGGACCCCAAAAAAGGAATTGACCGTGCCTGGTCAAATTGTCAGAACAGACTTCTAGACCTGGTGGGACCCCTCACCAGGATCTTTGACCTTGCTGAGGAAGCAAAAAAAGAAGGTTCACAAGTGGATCCAGACATGCTTTCCAACTGGGCTCAACGGGCCATTTGTATGCTGCGCAATGCCAACGCCTACATTTCGCAAGAATGTCGCAAAAGCCTTCTCCTTAGGATTGATCCTAAGCTCAGCTCTCTTGCTTCCAAGGAGGAAGGTCTTAATGCTGATGGTCTTCTTTTTGGAGACTCTTTTATAAAGGAGATGAGTAAGTACGTCTCTACCTTCAACTCCTTAGATAAAGCCCATTCCTCTATGAAGATAAATTTTTCCAATCGGGTTTTTGGAAGGGCCGGTAAAGGAAGGAGTCATTTTGCCGGCCGCTTCTCAGCAAGAGGACAATCCCTCAACAGAGGCTCCTACTCCCAAACCAATCAACTCGACGTCTACCGGGGTACAACCCCCAGTTCTATCCCCGCAGGTTCTGCGGAGGCCGCAACAGGGAATACAAATCCAAAGGAGAACAACTTGCAGGTAAGAGCTTTCAGTTCTGGCCTTCCTCCAGTAGGAGGCAGACTAGTTTTGTAGTTAAACGCTTGGTTGTCAATAACTTCCGATCCTTGGATAATTCACACCGTTCAAGGTTATTGCACAGATCTTTACCAAACTCCTTGTCAGCCCTTTCTTTCTCGTCCTCTCCTTTTTTCTCGCAATCAGTCTCACCTCATTCACGACGAGATACAAGCTTTATTATCAAAACAGGCGATCGAGGAAGTGGTTCACAACCCTTCCGGTTTTCTCAGCAATATCTTTTTGGTTCAAAAGTAGAACAAAAAACATCGTTCTGTCATAAACCTAAAAGAGTTCAACAATTTCGTAGTTTATCACCATTTCAAGATGGAAACGATTTTCCATCTCAGGGATCTCCTCCTTCACAACGACTGGTTAGTTTGCATAGATCTTCAGGACACCTATCTTTCAGTGCCTGTCCATCCCTCTTTCAGGAAATAATACTTTCTTTCAATTCAAAACTCTGCCCTTCAGTCTTTCCTCCGCCCTCTTTGTGTTTCACCAAGATTCTCAAACCTGTGGTGACCTTCCTCAGGGCTCAAGGGATAAGACTTATCGTCTGTCTCAACGACTTCCTTATTATGGCTCAGGACAAGTCTTCCCTTGTGACTCAACTAAATCTTTGTCAAGACCTTCTTTCTCGACTGGGCTTCCTTATAAATCTCCAAAAGTCTGCTTTAATTCCTTCACAAACTCTTGAGTTCCTGGGGTTCCTAGTCAACACTACTGAGTCAATTCTCCAGCTTCCTCAACACAAAGTCTCCTTAATAATGAAAGAGATTCGACATGCCTTGTCTCTCCCTTGTTCTTCCCTCAGAGTGCTTGCTCGTCTCGTAGGCCTCCTTTCTTATGCCATCCAGGCCATTTTTCCAGGCCCCCTTCATTACAGAGCCCTCCAGAGGCTCAAGATCCGTCACCTTCAACAAGGTGTCTCCTATTCAGATGAGGTTGTCCTAGATGCAGAGTCCAGGGAAGAACTCACATGGTGGATGAGTCATTTAGACGCCTGGAACGGGAGAACAATTTTCTCTGCCACCCCAGATCTTGTCTTAGAGTCAGATGCAAGTCTGACGGGTTGGGGCGCAAGATGTGCTCCACACTCGACTGGGGGTCCATGGTCCGTCACTGCACATAAACTGTTTAGAAATGCTTGCAGGTTCCTTTGCCAACCAGTCCTTTACAAAAGACAGGGTAAAATGCTCCATTCTTCTCAGAATGGACAACTTATCTGCAGTAACATACATAAATCGTATGGGCAGAACAAGATCCAAACCTTTGGCTCTCTTGGCCAAGAGTCTCTGGGAGTTTTGTCTTCACAAAAACATTTCAGTCAGGGCAGAATACCACCCAGGCAATCTGAATGTAGTGGCCGATTGGTTCTTAAGACACTCCCAGGATTCAAGCGATTGGCAGCTTCACACTTCCATATTCAAACTCCTTTCTTCTATCTTCGGTACTATGTCCATAGACCTTTTTGCCTCAGGGCTCAATTCCCAACTTCCGACCTTCTTCAGTTGGAGACTAGGGGCCTGATTCTAACTTTGGAGGACGGTGTTAAACCGTCCCAAAAGTGGCAGATATACCACCTACCGTATTACGAGTTCCATAGGATATAATGGACTCGTAATACGGTAGGTGGTAAATCCGCCACTTTTGGGACGGTTTAACACCGTCCTCCAAAGTTAGAATCAGGCCCTAGATCCTTTGGCCTTGGCTACCAACGCTTTTCTTCAAGCGTGGCCTCCTTCACTTCTATACGCCTTCCCCCCTTCCTTTTTATTGCTCGGGTCCTGGCACACGCTCGTCGACAATGTTCTTCTCTAGTTCTAGTCACCCCATTCTGCAAGTCTCAGCCTTGGTATCCGACCCTTTTAGAACTCTCGTCAGACCTTCCAATCCTGATTCCTCCTTTCCCCGAACTTCTTTTGAACCCTCAGGGTCTTACCCACAATCTTGTATTAAAAGGATCCCTGTATCTCATAGCTTGGAGGATTTCGGGGCTTCCTGGAAAACCCCAGGAATTTTGGAACAGGCTGTCCAGTTCATCCAACAATCCTGGGTTCCGGGTACTTCAAGAGTCTACTGTTCTGCCTGGTTAGTATGGAGTAGCTGGTGTGTGGACAGGAATTCCAATCCCGTTTCAGCAGACGTTACCTTAGTTATACATTTCCTAGCTTCCCAAGGCAATGCTTACAGTACCGTCAATACCTATAGGTCTGCAATCTCTTCAGAACATGTCAGGGTAGATGGTAGACCAGTAGAACACCCTTTAGTTTGTCGTCTTCTAAAGGGAGTATGTTTTTCCAAACCTCCAGCCCCCAAATATAATTCTATGTGGGATGTGAACTCCATCCTTCGTCTTCTTATTCCTTGGCCCGATAATGCTGATCTATCTTTGAAATATTTGTCTGCTAAGCTGACTATGCTCCTCTGTCTTGTATCTATCAAATGTGTTTCGGATGTAAAGGCTCTAGATGTTTCCTCCTTTCATTTTTCCGCTTTAGGTGTGTGTTTTAATGTATTTAGACGTACCAAGACCAATTTGTCTTCTGTTCTTTATCCCTTTTTTCCCTGTCAACCCAAACTGTGTGTAGGTAATTGCTTAAAAACATACGTTTCACGAACTGTAGATCTCAGGGTTCCTTCCTCATCTTGTTTACTGATTTCCTTTCAGAAGCCCCACAAACCTGTCTCATCTCCCCCTTTGGCTCATTGGGTAAAGTGACTGATGTCTTTGGCTGGGGTCCCTACTGAAATTTATGGTGCCCATTCTGTTAGAGGAGCTACGGCTTCTCGTGCCTTTTGGTCTGGTGCTAGTTTGCATGATATCCTTAGATCTGCAGATTGGTCTAACGTTAGTACGTTTAGAACCTTCTATTGTAAACTTGTTGGTCATCCTTTGCAAACGGTTATTTCCTTGCTTTGAACAAGCATAATACAAGCCTCCTGTCTTGTAATAAAATTGAGATTTTCCTAGCCTTGGTGTCAGAAAGGCTAGATTTTATTAAAGACAAGGAGGCAAGTATTATACCTCCTCATCTAACCCTCCCTGTTCTCTTTTTTTTCCAGTTGCCTCAACTGCAACCAGCAACACAGCTTCTGGCTGACCATCTTTCATCTGCTCCTTGTTCTAGACCTTCACATAAATCATCCGGCTGTACAGCTTTTTATCCTTTACTTAAGGACTTCTGCAAAGACTTCCTCTCTGCCCTTTTGACTCTCTAAGGTTTATTATGGTTCTTTTCGATTTACTCCTTTGACTGACATTCACAAGAAAAGAGGGCTTGGTGCTCTCAGTCAAGATTGTTATTATGGGGCTCATTACGTGATTGGTTGGCCCCATTATGATGCATTTTTGTAGTTCTTTTTCCCAGGGATTCTGGGATTTGTAGTTCTTGGCTGTTGTTGAAATAAAGTAGGAAAAGAAAAGCATAATACTCACCTCCTTGTCTTTAATAAAATCTAGCCTTTCTGACACCAAGGCTAGGAAAATCTCAACTATCCCCTAATCCCTCGGTTTTGGGACAAAATGTCAAATAGCAAGCTAAATTCTACCAATTGTGAATGGAAATCACCCTTGTTAACCTTAAAGCATGAGAATTTTTCCACCGCCTGTCACTTCACATGTTTTTACGAAGATATTAACAAGGGCATGAGAATATGGTTACGCAGTAAGGAGCAAATTAATTTAACGAACGATCTCACGTTTGGGTGGTTATACACAGTTTCACATCATTGCACGGCCAAGCCCAAGCTTCTTTTTGAGCTGTCAAGTGTCATGAAATATAACTTCATGTCTTATCATGTAGGTTACTTGCAAGCCCTTCATCAAGCTTTAAGAGCTAAGGAAAGGGACAGTAATTTGTTCACACTGTAAAAAGAGAATGAATCACTAATTTATTCTTTCTGCATTTTACCTCGCCCTCCTAACAGAAAGGCAATTGTTTAATATAAGGTGCATACGAACGGCAAGCTATCATTCGCTTGTTAAATCCGAATGACTCTATGTTAAACAAGTGTTTTGTGAAATTTCTGATGTTGGCAGAAAATAATCTAAATGCCTGAACACCTAAGCATGTAACTTTACCTGTAAATGTGAGTTATTTTGGGCAGCGCCATTTTAGGATTGTCATATTCTTTGAAAGTGCTTTGATCCTTTATTAATTTTAAAGCGACCCGTTATGCACTGTTGAATAGCAATTTTTAACATTTTGTATCTGATTATGCACGTTTTAAGAATTTAAGCAAGTATAAAGGAATTTGGGAAACATTTGGATCAGTGCACTTATTTTTCATATTCTGTCAACTACAGAAGGAACCCAGAACATTCTGTTATGCAAACTCATCAACCAACCATGCCCAGCCACAGTACCTCTTTCCTAACGAACATTGCATCCAGACCATAGGTTTAAAACACAATTTATGGTGTGCAACTAAAAAATGAATAGGTTCAGCCATATTCAAAACGCCATTCAGTTTTACATTGACCATCAGTGGGCTAACATCACCATCAATTATTAACACTTTAACAACTATTAATCAGATAGGTAAGGCCTCTTAATGAACTTTCACATTTTGATGGGAATAGACTGCTTATTATTTATAAGGGAATTTACTGTTGAGAAGCTTCTTCATGCAGCATATAGGCAAATAGACTTGAGAAAGATGTATCAATCCCTGATATTAACTAGGTCGTGATAGGACCTGCGTCGATGGGGCGGCATACATTGGATTGTGTCCGTGACATTGGCACTTCAGACATTAATACATTTCCACTGTGTGGACTGGTCATTTTTTGCTATTTAATAGATACAAAGGGGTGGTTGTGCTCTAGTGTTCTCAGATCCCCAAAGGATGGAAGTTATGGTGGATGAAGTCCGATCCAAAAACAGGTACAAAACAGAGGCAATCCGTACATGTGTTGCTCACGTGGTCGCAACACCCAACCACCTAGGTTGACCCAATCCGTCCTACAAACCGGTCCGCAGAAACTTGTGGAGAAGTTACAGAAGCAAAGAAAACTGCTAAAAAATTCTTCAAGAATTGTTTTTTTTTCACTTTCATGTACACCTTTAATTTCTCGTTTTCGTTACCAGAAGGAGGGCATGGTTCTACTGATATATATCTTGTTCCCATGTTTTCCTTCCACACGGGTGTTTGGTTTTGCTCTTTTATCTCTTCTGTTTTCTTGGTGATAGTCCTTTTCTCCCAACTTCCATTTTCTCAGGGTTATCCTGTTTATCATGCATGATGTTAATTGGCTTCCATGTGTACGTTTTCGCAGACTTGAAAAAGTCCAGTTGACAAAACACTTGTCATCTGCCTCTTTAAGAATGTACTGTTAATTATGTCTTGAAGGCTTTGCAACAATAAAAGATGAGTAGTGTACAGACCTGTTTACTCGTGTGTGTCTTACTTACCACTCTCTCTTCATACTACTAATAGATCTTCTGTGTGTGCTTCAATACTTTCTTCACAAATTGTAATTTATTTATGTGGATATTTTTGAGGTATAAACTGGAGTAGAATTGTTCCCACGTTTAGAAGTGCGAGGGAAATATATTCTGTGAATATTATCTATGAATCCCCTGATACACAGAGACACTGATATTTATACTTGTTTTGCGTCAAATTTGCGTCATATTTTTAACGCAAATTTATAATTTGGCGCTAGACCTGTCTAGTGCCAAATTTATGGAGTTAAAGTCATTTTTTGGATGTGGAAACCTACTTTGCGTCAATGAGATGCAAAGTAGGCGTTCTCGTGCAAAACATGACTCTATGGCCCTAGTGCCATATTCATCCCCCGTGCTAAAATCACACACTGGGGGAGGAGGGGTCAAATAATGGTGCAAAGCTTGCTTTGCAGCATTATTTATCGCATAGGTCAGGGCAGGCGTTAGGGGACCTAAGGGCCTATTTCCATGGTGGAACATCATGAAATAAGCCCACAGATACCCTCCCTAGGCCCCAGAGACACCCACACCAGAGGGACAGCAGAGGATGGGGGATCCCATCCCAGGTAAGTATAGGTAAGTACAGGTAAGTATCATGGCCCTCATTATGAACAAGCTTGCATGGCGGGCCAACCTGCCACATTCTGAACAGGGTAACTCACCACCAGGCTTCCGCCATCAGGCAGCCTGGCGGTGAGTGTAAACACTATTCGCTGCGTTACCCTGCAGATAATGTTCGCATTTCCACCAGCCTTTTCCTGGTGGGTTATCCCGCCAGGGAAAGGCTGGCTGAGGGGGTGCCCCGGGTCACCCCTCGGGCCCCATGCAAAGTGCATGGGCAGTGCAGGGACGCCGGTGCAGTGCCCCGTTGCGCAGGTTACTGCCCGGGATCTGCGCGACAGGTGCAACTGCACCTGCCGCACAGAGGCATTGATGGTGGCTCCACAATGTCCCGGCCGGGCCTTTCTGTGAGCCGGCCGGCAGAAACAATGTTTCCAACTGCCGGCCCACAGAAATGTTCATTATTTGGCCGGGGGGGTTCCGGGGTCGCTGGCGGTCAGTGTTTTGACCGCCAGCATGAACACGGCGGTAACAACCGCCATGTTCATAATGACCACCTATATTTTTTGAAGTGCCATTGGGGGCCCTGAAATGGGACCCCCTACATGGCATTTGGTGAAATGGCCATGTCCAAGGGACACTGGCCCCCTGTGCTGGCCATTGGTTTGGTGGGCATGACTCCTGTCTTTCCTAAGACAGGAGTCATGTGGTATGGATGGTTTTGCATCAGAAAATGACGCTAGGCTGGTTAGAGTCATTTCTTTTACTCTAACCTGCCTAATGTAATTTTTTGGTGCAAAACCCCCTTCTTTCATACCACCAGCCCCACCTGGCTAATGTCATTTTTTTTTACACTAGCCTACACTTTGCACCGGCTTGCACCATTCCATAAATATGGTGCCTGGTTGGTGCTCAGAAATGGTGCAAGCCGGTGCTAAACTTTTTGGTGCAAAACTGCAGTTTTGCACCTGATTATCAGTTGTAAACATCCTTAGATCTGTCTTAAGGCTATAGCTGTATGAGGCCCTTTATGGTACATTCCAAGTCACCCTCACCTAGATGAGTATTACTGCATCAACCTAAACTGCATCTCAAAAAGGGCATTGTCTGCCACTACAAAGTCAATACATTTAGGCCCTCATTACAACCCTGGTGGTAAAGTCCGCTGACTGCCGTGCTGACGGCCGCCAACATACTGTGTCCGTGGCGGTAATCCGCTACGGGTATTATGACCCACACTTAGAAATCCTTCACAAAACAGACACCCACACAAGTCTGCCACACCAAAGGTCCGTGATAAATTGGCGTTACCAAAACCCACACCGCCACGCCAACGGGAATACGCCCACACTATAACGACCCCCGAATCAATGCGGCGGTCATTTCACCGCGGTAAACCATTGGTGGTACACACCGCCCTGCTCAAAATACACACACATTTACAAAACACAACCACATTGGACAATTCAAACTACACACACCTGATACACATACACACACCACACTCACACACCCAATCCAATATAAAACACACACCCACATTACACCCAACCCTTTACAATTACATTTTTGGAAGAAGCAGAGAGACAGAAAAGCAAAGACAACACCAGCATCCAGAGGCAAACAACACCATCACTCATACACCATCCACGCATAAAACACCACACACCCCAACACATCACCCCACACATCACATCAACCATCACCTCACACATCACTCACACCACATCATGGCACCTTGAAGACACCCCAGGTTTTCTGAGGAGGAGCTCAGGGTCATGGTGGAGGAAATCATCTGTGTAGAGCCACAGCTATTCGGATTGCAGGTGCAGCAGACATCCATTGCTAGGAAGATGGATCTATGGTGGAGAATTGTCGACAGGGTCAACGCAATGGGGCAGCATCCAAGAACATGGGATGACATCTGGAAGAGGTGGAACGACCTACGGGGGAAGGTACGTTCTGTGGTATCCAGATACCAGGTAGCCGTACAGAAGACTGGCGGTGGACCCCCACCTCTTTCCCCACAACTAACAAGATGGGAGGAGCAAGCCTTGGCAATAATGCATCCTGAGGGCCTAGCAGGAGGACTGGACTCTGGTAAGTCAACTCTATACTACTATATCCCCCCACCCGCATCCCATCACAAACCCCAACCCCTACCCTCACACTCATCACTCCACCACCTCACATATACCCCACTATCACAACCCACACATCCCAATACCAAGCCCTGCATGTTACACCAATGCATGGACACCCATCACAGACCTGCATAAACACCCATCACCAAAGCATGTCCAAGGGAGATACTCAGCCAGGGCACACAATCACCACTCACCCAAGGGCCAAGGCGATATTGCAAGCACAGTAGTAGAGGGAAACACACCCATTGCACAAGGTGGCACACAAAGATACAACAACAATGCATTTCTACCCCAACAGGACCCCTAAACAATGTCACCGGTCAGGACGTGCCACCCACAGAAGAGCCTCACAGTGACGACAGCAGCTGGCGAGCGCCTGGATCAAGATAACCAGCCCGGCCCATCAGGGACCTCTTGACAGTCGGTTCCTCTACCACAGTCCCAAACCACCTCAGAACCTCCCCCCTCAGGAAACACCACCTCAGCACCCACCCAGCGGGCCCATGCCACTGTCCCCAGGACACGTCAATCAGCAGTGTGTCCACCACTACAGGGACCACAGGCAACCCCACAAAAACAGGAAAATCAGGGACCTGGGGTCAGTGGCAGTGGGCACACGGTTCCAGGGACAGAGGCACAGGATAACAGGGAAGCTGGGAGGACTGCTGTGGGACAGGGGCGGACAGGACAGGCCCAAGGAACTGACCCTCCACGAGGCACTCTCCAACATCATGGGAGCATACCACCATTCCCAGGAGACCATGGGCACGGTACTGGGCAAGTTTCAGGAGAACCAGCGGCTGCAAGAGGGATAATACCTGGGGATCTGGGATGACTTGAAGTCCATTAACACCACCCTGGTCACCACTGCAGGGGTGCTGGCAGACATGGCCAACACCATGAGGGAGACAATGGCATACCACCGGGGCCCTGACACCAGCCCAAATGATGAACAGCCTTCCACGTCTGCCAGCGCTAGTGGACAGGAGGTCCTGCCACAGGACCAACAGGCCACAAGTACCCCACCCCCTGCAGAAGGAGAACCATCCAGCAAACGGTCCCTGCGATCCAGGCAGAAGACAGAGAACATTGCCAAGACCCTTGCCAGGAAATAAGACTCTCCTGATTGTCACCCTTCTGTCCCACTATGTCACCCTGTCCACCTTCAACTGCCATTGTTCCACTTCCTATGCCCACTTGGACAATGCACCTGTGATACCAAGATACTGGACTCTATCCTGGACATTCCTCCACCATCACCCCAGCCCCCTCAACATACCCCATACACATTAGCCCATTAATAAACACCCTTGAATCACAAAACAATTTGGAGTCAGTCTGTACTTTCACAAATGTATAATTACAACTTCTTCGACAAATACCAATGTTAATGTTCATTTGCACATACCAATTTATGACAGTTGTTAGGTAGCAGTAAACATAGCAGAAGGCAGAATGGTGTACCCAGATCTGTGAAACGGAAAGCCAAAGTGAACTGTCAGTGTCCATACACAGAGGTTAAGAGGCTGTCTTATACAATGTCCAACAGTAGTCAGATATGAGATGATCATTGCCAGTCTCTTACCTGTGTCTCACTGGAAGTACTGCATGATGATGTTGTTTCGGTTGTCAATATCTTCTTCCTCTGCATCCTCTTCCTCACTGTCCTCTGGCCCCACAGCTGCCACAATACCATCATCAGGCCCATCCTGCTGCAGAAAAGGCACCTGGCGTCACAAAGCCAGGTTGTGCAACATGCAGCATGCCACGATTATCTGGCACACCTTCTTCGGTGAGAAGTATAGGGAGCCACCTGTTAGATGGAGGCACCGGAATCTGGCCTTCAGGAGGCCAAAAGTCCGCTCAATAATACGCCTAGCTCTCCCATGTGCCTCATTGTAGCGTTCCTCTCCCCTTGTCCTGGCATTCCTCACTGGGATCAGTAGCCATGAGAGTCTGGGGTAACCAGAGTCACCTGCAAATGTCGAGGGAAATCTGTTAGAGACAAACTAACCCTTAGGGACTGCCCCTTGCCCAGACACCTATTCAAACTGTGTGGGGACCTTGGGCTCACCTATTAGACACACCCGGTGCCTCTGAAGTTGCCCCATCACATAAGGGATGCTGCTATTCCTCAAAATGTAGGCGTCATGCACAGAGCCAGGATACTTGCCATTCACATGGGAGATGTACTGGTCTGCCAAACACACCATTTGCACATTCATAGAATGGTAGCTTTTTCGATTTCTGTACACCTGTTCATTTCTGCAGGGGGGGGGACAAATGCCAAATGTGTACCATCAATGGCACCAATGATGTTGGGGATATGTCCCAGGGCATCGAAGTCAGCTTTCATTGTGGCCAAATCCTCCACCTGGGGGAACACGATATAGCTGCGCATGTGTTTCAGCAGGGCAGACAACACTCTGGTCAACACGTTGGAGAACATTGGCTGAGACATCCCCGATGCCATGGCCACTGTTGTTTGAAAGGAGCCACTTGCCAGGAAATGGAGCACTGACAGGACCTGCACTAGATGGGGGATACCTGTGGGATGGCAGATAGCTGACATCAGGTCAGGATCCAATTGGCCACACAGTTCTTGGATTGTGGCACGATCACGTCTGTAGGTAATAATGATGTGTCTGTCTTCCATTGTCGACAGGTCCACCAGGGGTCTGTACACCGGAGGATGACGCCATCTCATCACCTGCCCCAGCGGATGTGCCCTATGAAGAAGAATGGTGAGCAGAGGGTCATGTACCACATAGGTTGCACAAGTGTTTTTGCTGTAAAGTGAGTGAATCCGTGTGTGGTGTTGTCTGTCTGTATTTCTGCCCAAATGTGCTGTGATGCATTTAGGTGCTGTGCCATGTGCCAACCTGAAATGGCGGCTGCCTGACCTGTAAGGAGGGACAAGGGGAAATGAGGTAACTGCGTTGGTGTTGTGCAGCGTTGCGGTAAGCATTCAAAGACCGCTGCGCAATTCAGCATTGGTTATCATTGGGGCATATGGGTTCCAGGAGCAAATGACGATGTACGCCGGCAACACGTTGGAGAACATTGGCTGAGACATCCCCGATGCCATGGCCACTGTTGTTTGAAAGGAGCCACTTGCCAGGAAATGGAGCACTGACAGGACCTGCACTAGATGGGGGATACCTGTGGGATGGCAGATAGCTGACATCAGGTCAGGATCCAATTGGCCACACAGTTCTTGGATTGTGGCACGATCACGTCTGTAGGTAATAATGATGTGTCTGTCTTCCATTGTCGACAGGTCCACCAGGGGTCTGTACACCGGAGGATGACGCCATCTCATCACCTGCCCCAGCGGATGTGCCCTATGAAGAAGAATGGTGAGCAGAGGGTCATGTACCACATAGGTTGCACAAGTGTTTTTGCTGTAAAGTGAGTGAATCCGTGTGTGGTATTGTCTGTCTGTATTTCTGCCCAAATGTGCTGTGATGCATTTAGGTGCTGTGCCATGTGCCAACCTGAAATGGCAGCTGCCTGACCTGTAAGGAGGGACAAGGGTAAATGAGGTAACTGCGTTGGTGTTGTGCAGCGTTGCGGTAAGCATTCAAAGACCGCTGCGCAATTCAGCATTGGTTATCATTGGGGCATATGGGTTCCAGGAGCAAATGACGATGTACGCCGGCAGTGACGGTACGCACCGCTGCGGACGTGACTGCCATTTTCTATCTGTTCACTCACTTGATTCCTGACCTTCAACAGGAGAGGACCTACACTGCAAGTGCTGCTGTGACCTCAGTCTGGAAGCTACAGTGGCTCATGTGTCTGGGGAAAGGGCCCCTGTCTCCACTTCGGAGAAGTTGGAGAGACTAGTGGATGGGGTCCTCCCCAGTACACGCTACTCTACGGTTCTCCAGACAAACAGGTGAGTACACTGTGAGCATGAAGCGTGGGCCATGAATGTATGAAGTGGTGTGGATGGAAGATACATGTGGGGGTGGGGGCTGAGGCCTGCATGTGAGGATGGTGAGTGTGTGTGTCAGGGCATGGTGGGAACTGGTGGGCAATGAGTATGACGAACCGGACATGGGAGTAATTTCCTTTCATCCTATACCCTTCCTCTAGGTCAGCGCCCACCAGAAGAAGGGTATTTGGTATGCCATCGCAATGGAAGTGTGGACCCTGGGGGTCTATCATAGACAGAGCACCCACTGCCACAAGAGACAGGAGGACCTGCGCCGCTGGAGCAAGAAGACGGCAGAGGCCCAGCTGGGGATGACCTCCCAATGTGGAAGAGGTGCCCATCGCACCATGACCCCCCTGATGTTCCGGATCCTGGCGGTGGCATATCCGGAGTTGGATGGGCACTTGAGGGCATCACAGCAGCCACAAGGGGTTGAGTACAGTCTCATTCAGCTGACTGCGCGCTTTACGAGGTGTCTGGGTTGCTGATGTGGGATGTGGGTTCCCCTAGGCCAGGGCGAACTTGGTAGGGTAGGTCCCTTGTTAGGCAGGCTCTGTGGCACTCCAACGCCAATAGTGGTAGTGGGTATCTATAACTAGTCAGCCTCCTGTGGGTTCCAGGTGCACAGCAAATGGTGTTAGCCATAGTCCCCCATGCGCAGGTGATTTTCCTACTAACTGCTAGTGCATGGCCTAGTGCATAGGGCTGCTCCCTACGGTAGTGGTGATGCTGGCATTGATCATGTGTCTCCTCTGTCTTTCCCCCCCCTTCTTGTTTTGTCATCCTGTCCTTGTGTGCATTGGCATCATCTGGCAGAGGAGCAGAGACACCGGCAACTGAGGAAGCTGCATCCCTCATGGCCCAGGAGGGTGAATCCACCGATGGTGAAGGCACCAGTGGGACGGAGTGCAAGGGGAGCTCCATGACGGGGACCGGAGGGGACACCAGCGACAGCGACTCCTCCTCTGATGGGAGCTCCCTTGCTGTGGCCGGCACCTCTGTGCCCACCGCAACAACAGGTACAGCCGCCATCCCTCCTACCAGCACTGCCCTCCCAGCAGCCCCCCAGCGTGTTTCCCGTGCCCGCTCACCCAGGAGGGTGGGCATCTCCTTTGCCCCAGGCACCTCAGGCCCTGCCCCAATCAGCCCTGCTGCCCTCAGTGAGGAGGCTATTGACCTCCTGAGATCCCTCACTTTTGGCCAGTCGACCATTGTGAATGCCATCCAGGGTGTCAAGAGGCATTTGCAGCAAACAAATGCATACCTGGAGGGCATTCATTCTGGTGTGGTGGCCCAGCAGAGAGCATTTCAGGCTCTGGCCTCAGCACTGATGGCAACCATTGTCCCTGTGTCCAGCCTCCCCCCTCCAACTTCCACTACCCAGACCCAATCCCCTCTACCTCAGCCTATCCCAAGCACACCATCAGACCAGCATGCACACACATCAACACACAAAAGTGGCTCAGGCAAACATAAGCACCACACATCCCACAGGCACTCACACAAGCACCATCCCCATGCAGACACACCAACATCCACTGCCTCCACTGTGTCCCCCTCCTCCACGTCCTCCACCTCCCTCCCTGTCTCGTCTTCACTCACACCTGCATGCACTACATCCTCAGCCACTACCTCCATCACCAGCACGCCCACCACTACACACCGCTCACGTGCCATCACCACCCCCACTACCATTCACACGTCGCCTGTGTCCTCTCCCAGTGTGTCTGTGAGCCCTCCTCCCAAAGTACACAAACGCCGGAACACACACCCTCAACAACCATCCACCTCACAACAGTCTCCAACCCATGCACCTTCACCCAAACTCAGCAGACGTACACCTCCTACAACCACTACCTCTTCCTCCACTCCCAAACCCCCTCCATCTTCCCGTCCCAGTGTGTCCAAAGAAATGTACCTAGCTAACCTGGAGCTCTTACCTACACCTCCCCCGCCGTCCTTCTCCTAGGGCCAGGATGTCTAGATCCCATCCCAGCACCTCAGCCACCAAATCTGCATCCGCTGTGGTCCCTGCTACTCCAGGACGGTCAAAGGGGGCACCCGTCAGAGCTGCCAGTGTACCACTGACGGAAAAGAAGGACCACCGTATTCCACCACCTGCAAACCTCAAAAAGGGACCAGCTTCAAGCAGGGGACAGTCACACCCGCCACCCAGCAAGCCCTCGCACAAACACAGAGTGGACAGTGCCAGGGTCCCTGCAGAGGCTGTCAAGATGGGGAAGGGCCACAAGCCAAAGGGCACATCACTTCTGGGCACGATTTCACCTGGGGAGGGGCTGGTGACCACCAAATCATCAGGGATGGCAGCCACATGCACCCCAGTCACCACCACCGCTCCGACCGCCACCTTCCCTGCCACCTGCACCGCCGCTGCCACAACGTCAGTCTGCAGCATCCTCCCCAAGGATCAGCCATCCGAGGCTGCCGGAATCGGTCTGGTGTCTCCATCCACCCCAACAGTCACTTGCACCACAGCCTGCACCACCATCAGCACATGCCACTCTGTCTGACATCAGCCCCATCCCCAGTGTGCAGCCATCAGAGTCTGCATGTGATGTCCTGGAGCCTGGACACGCCACTTGAGACACAACCTCCAGCACTGACACGAACCAACAATTGGCAGCCTAAGTCGCCGCAGGATGGAGTGTGGGTCTGCCTCCATGGAGTATCATGCTACCTGTTCCGGGTACATCGTGTGGCTGCGACACCCAGGTGAGATGAAGTCAACATGCCACAGCCCAGGTGCTGCATCACTGGGCACAAAGACCCCTCCAGAACCAGTGGAGAAAAACATCCACTAACCCAGTCCTTGGCAGGATGAAGCACTCTGGGCACAAAGCCCCCTCCGAAAACAGTGGAAGATGCCACCCCTAGAGAGACTGTGGCTTTGTTCTCCCCAGGACCAAGCAGTGGGCAAACCACCCACTTGAGAGACTGTGGCTTTGCACACCCCAGGACCAAGCAGTGGGCAAACCACCCACTTGAGAGACTGTGGCTTTGCACTCCTCAGGATCATGCAGTGGGCTGTGCACCCATTTGAGAGACTTGAGAGACTGTGGCTTTGCACTCCCCAGGACCAGGAAGTGGGCATGGAGCTCCCTCGAGGAGCAGTGGCGTTGTACCATCATCCGGCTGAGGTGCCCCGCCTCCCCTTCACCCTGAGATGCCTGTTTTTTTTTCGACCTGATGCCCCTCCAGTGTTCTCTCCGTTTTGAGGCAGGTGTCATGTGTGAGCTTCGCCCATGCATTTTAGGACCACTGGTCCACGGACATTTAATGGGACAGTGTACGGACTTGTGTACTTGCTGTAAATATTTGTGTATACTGATTATTTACTGTTCTCTTGAGCTATATGATTGTTTGAATATTACACTCGTTAAACTCATTTTGTTTTGTCCTTGCGTTCTTCCAGGGGGTGACCGGGTGTATCTGTGATGTTACTGGATATGTGGGTGTGTGTGTTGTTGTGGGTGGACGGTGGGGGTGTAGCGTTTTGAGTGTGTGTGTGTCACTCTCTTTTCCCTCCTCCCCTCCCCTGTGTGCAGTACTCACCGTGGTCGTCGCCACTGCCATTCGTACTCCTGGTAGATGAGAAGATACACCAACATTGGTAACACCTTTAGTTCGGGCTCCATGGCGTCCTGGTTCCTCGTTGAGTGTCGTGAGGTGAGTGGTTTCCCTTCCATAGACTTTTTCCACCGTGCTTTTGATGGCGTTGGTACCGCCCCGAAACAGCTGGCGGATTGGTGTCTTGTAATAGTGTGGGCGGTACATTGTGTTCCACCTGTCTGTTGGCGGTTACCGCCACGGTGTTTGTTGCTACTGCCGTGGCGGTCATAGTGTTAAAGTGGCTGTCTGTGTTGGCGGTTTCCGCCATGGTCGTGATTCCATTTTTTTGACCGCCGGCCTGTTAGCGGTATTACCGCCGCTTTATCACCGACCGCCAAGGTTGTAATCAGGGCCTTAGTCTTATTTTTAGCACTACCTCAACTACATGTGCTCAAACATAGTCCTTCCCTACCCACTTTTTAAATGCTATCTTTCTTAATAATGTGATCCTAGTTATAATTGTTACCCTGTTTTGTATTTGGCCTTCAGATGCACTTTGCCGATTTATCATTTATTCAATAGTCTAAAACTAATCTTTAAATCTATTTAAATTTATAACTCATTTATTTAATAAACTAACTTTATCCTTGATTTTAGTTATATTCTAATGTATTAAATTTAGAAACCCAACATAACTTTAAATACATTTAAATACCTGGCTTATTTATTTTTTAGCAGTTTTCTATGGATCACTGACACAATATTGTGGTGAAAAATATAATTGACAAAAATCTTGTGTCAAAAATACTGTTTAGCACAATATCATGCCCATTTGCTTATAACGATAAGTGCCAAAATATAGGAAAACATTTTTTTAACACTAATATAGTCCAAAAATATACAAGAAAATAATTTGTTTTTAATTTGAATAGAGTTTAAATACGTGCATATTAAATATTCTAATAATGAATTCAATATAATGTAAAATTAATATATTTCACTAATGTGTAATACTATGTATAAATAAACGTGTATAAACAGGGAAACATATGTATATATGTGTGTGTGTTTACATAAAATAGATAAACATAATTAATCAAAATATTTATTTTACAGCATATAAATGTTCTAGATATTGTACATGTATTACTAGGAATTAATATATATATATATGGTGTAACATTGTAACATAAATGATAATAATATTTATTTTCCATTCTAAGTTTTTCTAGTTCAAATGTATCACTATGAAAAAAAATATGTATATATATATATATACATATATATATACAAAGTACCTATTGGTGGTCGCCAGTAGGTAGTTACAGTTAGGACCTATTCCCTGATTATGGGTTTGGCAGACGGGAACACTCATCTGGCAAACTCCTGACAAGGTGGCCGTCACTATAGTGGCGACCTCTCCGTCGGCCCCATTATGCCTTTCCTGCTAGGCCAGTCAGCCCAGCGGGAAAGTGTCGGTGGCGTTCTTGCAGCCTGCGGCAGCCACCCACATTGCACCAGCACCCTCATAATGTGAACTGTCTGCACGCAGACACTGTGCATTATGAGGGTGGCTGGACAGGGAGATCCCTGCACTGCCCATGCTATGGGCATGGGCAGTGCAGGGGCCCCCCGGTGGCCCAATGCACCTGTTCTCCACCAGCCTTTTGATGGCAGTAAAAACCGCCAAGAAGGGCTGGCGGAAAACCAGGTTGTAATCAGCAGAGCATTGTTGCATGCAGCGCCACCCTGGCTAATTGCAACCTGCACCTGTCATCAACCCGTAATGATCACCGATCCCGGCAGAGGTGGCAGTACCCTGTCGGTCCGACCATCAGGGTCGTAAGGTGGCGGTCCAGACCACCACTGCAAGTCTGGCGGTCTAGTCACCACCAGACTCGTTATTTGACCCCTAGTTTCCATAGGAAAAGCGTTTTTGTACTTATTTATATGTTTAGCACCGTTTGACGAGTCGTCACAATATTTTCCCAACAAAGTGCCCTTTTGGGTCATGTCGTGCATGAAAAGTTTCAGGGTGCACAGTCAAGCATGGGCGGAAAAGAAAGGGGGTAAAAAAAGTGAGTTTCCCATGTTAATTCCCATAAAGTCTTTAGACACCCATGCATCCCGAACCGCTGGACGGAATGACACCAAATTTGGCAGAAAGATAGATTTTGGTCCACAGAGCACGCTTATTGTTATTTGTTGTAAATCTGTTCATTAGTTATTGAGACTTTGTAGTGGAAAATAAATTTGTATATCTAGAGGTGCGGATCCTTCTGGCATGCTCCTGGGATCCTTCGTGAATTGGGGGGGAAAACAAGGCCCTGATTGGCTGGGCGCAACCTGATAGAAATGTTGCGGCCACCATTTTGTTTCTCGCATTGGCTGGGGGTGGTAAAAAAGCAGTTAAAAACATATAAGGGGTCAGGATACAGGTGCCCTAACGCCATAGGACAAATGGAGGGGTCTGCCCAATTTTTTTTCAGTCAATCCGCAGATCCTCCTTCGATCCTCCTGGGATAGGATCCTCCTCGGGTACAGGGGAAAAGTAAGGCCCTGACTGGCTGGCAGCAACCTGACAGAAAAGATGTGGCTGCCATTTTCTTTCTCGCATCGGCTGGAGGATGGAAACCATGGTAATAGGGGATTGGCAGCAGGCAGTGGTTGGATTAAGGTAAAGTAAAACAATTAATTTAAATTACTTAACGTTAAAAAAACATACAATTTCACTTAAAAAAACAAAGGTTACAGGGATGGTATAGTTAGGGTCTAAATTTACTCACACAAAACCATAGAAATTCAGCAGTTATGGTTACTTGAAATAACTATAACTCACACCCTAAGGTAACTATAACTTGTGCCCTCACCACCCACTGCTAATTACCCAGGATATTACAGCAATCCTGACAACTTTTAAAACATTGTTAAAAATATCAATGCAAAATTAGGAGTCAAATTATTTAAGAGAAAGCTGCACATGGTGGAGGCGGAGTTATAGTTAACTTAGGGCCCTTTACCTTTACCACTCCAAACTGTGCAATAGTATGCACATGTTTGATTTTGGAGGGGTAAAATTTGCTATTCACACCCCAAAAAGCACAACAGTAGGGAAACGATTGGAGTTCTGAGAGGTAAAAGTTAATATTCCCACTTCAAACAGTGCAACAGACGTGTTGGAGTTCAGAAGGGTAAAATTTGCTAGTCCTGCTCCAGTCTTTGCAAAAGTAGGATAAGTGTTGGATTTCAGAGGGGTTAATTTCAGCAGTCTTACTGCACTGTAAGCAAGAGTAGGGAAAGTACTTCAAACACCTTACATATATGAGTTATCCCATGAATGAAGAAAAAAATAAACTCTTAATAGAGAAACTATTAATGAAATTAAATATATATATATATGTGTTAAAAAAACTACAACAATCAGGGTACATACTTACTATTCATTAATTATAAATTATTGGTATTCAATTATTAATTAACTTTCACCCTATCGCTTACAATGTAGCAACCCACACCTAAATCATAGCTAAAGAAAATAAGTATTCTATCATTTACATATTTAAAATTCAATTCAATGAAATAACTAATTTACATATAATAATTAGCTAATTAATTAACTTCCCACCCTATACCCCTACAAACCTAGCATCCCTTATATACAAAAATAATAAAATAAACAAGTATTCCATGTTTTACATAGTTACAATTCAATTAAATTTAATAATAATGAATAATTAATTATTACTTAATTAACTACCCACTGTATACCCCTACAGACCTAGCATCTCACAATTAAAATATAAGGAAAATAACTAAGGGCCTGATTATGAGTATGGCGGTTCCTTGGACCGGCTAACTCATGCTGACGGTCTGACCACTGCATCCTTAGCGGTCCACCCTTCAGATTACGATGCTGGCGGTCGGACTATCACAACACCGCCGACACTGCCAGGATCATAGATCCCACAGAGCCAGCGGTGCAGAAAGCCATGGTCAAGCACAGCAGTGCCGATGGCAGCACAACAACGCTGATCACGACTTTCCTTTCCACCACTCTTTTCATGGCAGTGTCACTTGTATAAAAAGGCTGGCCGAAAGTAAGTGCAGGAGCCCCCCTGTCAGCACACTCAGAATGTGCACTGTCTGCCATTGCAGACAGTGCGCATTCCGAGTGTGCAGTGGCACTGGCCTCGGCCCTCTCTGGGAGCCGGGCCAATGTCTTTGCACTGTTTCCGCCAGCCAGCCCGGCTTATACATCATAATACAGTGGTAGGGAGGCTGCCGGCTTGGCGGCCTCCTCACAGCCATATTGCCGGTCCGTCGGTCCGCCAACATCATGATGAGGCACTTAGTATTACATAAATTACATATTCGAAAATCAGTTAAGTAATTAATAAACAATAACTGTTAATTATTACTTAATTAACCTCCCACGTAAATACAGATTTATTTTTGTTATATATTATTTTTGGGCTGTTAGGTTTGTAGGGGTATAGGTTAGGAAATTACTTAAGTAATACTTAATTAATTATTTGATTGATACGTAATAATGTAATTTATGGAATAGTTATTTATTTTATCTATGTTTTAGTTGTGGGCTTCTAGGTTTGTAGGGGTGTAAGGTGGGAAGTAAACTATGGTATAATTAACAATTTATTATTAATTAGTTAATTTATTTTTTGTTATGCAAAATATAGTCTACTGATATATTTTACTTACAGACCTGTGCGATGTAAGGCTGTAAGTGTGCAGGGTGGGAAGCTAAGCAATAATAAATTAACTATTATTTGTAAATTAATTATTTAATTGAATTTTAAATATATAAATTCTGGAATTCTTATTTAATTTAATTTTACGTTAGTTGTGGGATGCTAGGATTGTAGGGGTCTATGGTGAGAAGTTAATAAATAATGTATCATTAATTAATTGATTATTAATTTTTAATTATTTAATTTATTTTAAATGTTAGTCTTTTTTTGTTTTTTTTAGCTTTTTGCTTCTAGGTTTGTAGAGCTACAGGATGGGAAGTTTATTAATTAATAATTAAATAACAATAATTTATTTATTGATAAATATATTATTTATTTGGATAGTAATTATGTAAATTAAGTTTCTAGTTTTTAATATATATATATATATATATATATATATATATATATATATAGTGCATACAAAGGTTATTGTTAGTTCCGGAGTGCACATCAACATCTTTTGCCATGATGAGATGGGGCTGGTTTATTTAGAGGATTTTATTAAACTCCAACCCCTATTATTATGGGCTCAAATTTTGAAGAACCCCGAAACTCCTCTGAGTAGACTTATTCTGACGAATTGCATGAAAATGGAAAATGCCTCAGATATTCCGTGGTTGAACTATATTCGGACCAGCTTCGAGATGTTGGGGTCACCAGTATTTTATCATAATCCCAACAGTTTATTGAGCATTCCCTTGAGTAATATGAAAGAACTGTTCTTATATATAGGACTCGGTTCCAATCTGGTTGTGAGGGAGGGATGGATGTTACTGGGCTTATGTTAGCACATCCTGCACTTTATTGTAAATTATAGGGAATGAGAGGCATACATTTTTACTGACAAGGTTTTGGCTTAACATCCTTCATTTTTTACTGCCTTTCCTGCTTAGAGGAACTTGTTTTTTATGTTTACTCCCCTGTCATTGTGAAGCTTTATATGAGCAAACTACACTTCATCTCACTTTATTTTTTACATTTTATTTACGGGAGAGAAGGCTCTTTTTGTGCCTACTGATGAAGAGTTGATTATGGCAGTACTGAATTTTATTCAAAGTATTTTAAGAAAACTGTCTATTTATTAAGAATTTTGTACTATGTTTTCTTTTTAAAACCTGTACCTATGGCTTTTAATGTTGGATGATGATTGATCTTTTTTGTGATTACTTTTATGGCTGCTTGTAGCCAAATAAAGTCAAGTAAATTATATATATATATATATATAAATACATATATGTGTGTGTGTATATATGGGGTTTTTATTAAGAGTTTAAACCTTTTCTGCAATTATGAGGTTACTAAGATATGCAATGTGTTTGAGGTGAAGTATTTTCCCAGCTCTTGCTTACACTGCAGTAGGAATAGTAAAATTAACCTCTTGGCAGTTTATATTTTCCCTACTGTTGTGCAGTTTGGAGTGTGAATAGTAAATCTTACCCCTCCAAAATCCTGCAGTTTCCCTACTGTTGCTTTGTTTGAAGTGGGATAGTCAATTTCCCCCCTCGAAAGTACAATCCTTTCCCTTCTGCTGCTCAGACTAATGTAAGAATAAAAACTTTTAACTTCTGAAGTCCAACACTTTCCCTATTGTTGCTCTGTTTAGAGTGGGAATACGTAATATTCATTTGTTTGCATGATATTGATTGACTATATGTTTATAGCATAATTGCTTTTTTCTTTTTATAGTATTTGTTTGTATTTTTAAATTTATTTTTAATGTTTACAGTTTTTTTGTAAAAGTGTTTTTGGAATTTATAAATTTTTAATATTGTATTTGATGTCTACATTTTTTAACCCCTTCGCTGACAGGCCTTTTCCCCCTCAGTTGCCATGCCTTTTTTGGCTATTTGGGGCAGTTTGCGCTTAGGCCCTCACAACCTTTTGTCTACACATGCTATCCACGCCAAATTTGCATCTCTTTTTCCAAAATCCTAGAAATTCTAGAGGTACCCAGAGTTTGTGGGTTCCCATGGAGGAGATCAAGAAATTAGCCAAAATACAGCAACAATTTAGTTTTTTCCAAAAAATGGGAAAAAAGGGCTGCAGAAGAAGGCTTGTGTTTTTTCCCCTGAAAATGGCATCAACAAATGGTTTGCGGTGCTAAAATCACCATCTTCCCAGATTTCAGGAACAGGCAGACTTGAATCAGAAAACCACATTTTCAACAAAATTTTGGCATTTTTCTGAGACAGCCCATTTTTACTATTTTTTTGTGCGTTTAGCCTCCTTCCAGTTAGTGACAGAAATGGGTATAAAACCAATGCTGGATCCCAAAAAGCTAAACATTTCTGAAAAGTAGACAACATTGTGAATTCAGCAAAGGGTCATTTGTGTAGATCCTACAAGGTTTTCCTACAGAAAAAACTGCTAAAATAAAACAATATTGAAATTGAGGTGAAAAAAACATCAATTTCTCTCCACGTTGTACTCTGTAACTTTTTCTTGAAGTCAGATTTTTTAAAGCAATATATGTTACGTCTGCTGGACTCTTCTGGTTGCGGGCATTTATAGGGCTTGTGGGTTCATCAAGAACCCTAGGTACCCAGAGCCAATAAATGAGCTGCAAATTGCAATGAGTTTTCATTCTATACCGGGTATACAGCAATTCATTTGCTGAAATATAAAGAGTGACAAATAGGGATCAAGGAAACCTTTGTATTTCCAAAATGGGCACAACATAAGGTGTTGAGAAGAAGTGATTATTTGCACATCTCTGAATTCCGGGGTCCACATACTTGCATGTGAATTTCGGTGAATTTCTAAAATAGACACCTTTTTTACACACACTTACATTTGGAAGGCAAAAATGTAGTGAACGAAAAGGGGAAATAACACTTGTTCTTCTATTCTGTGTTCCCCCAAGTCTCCCGATAACAATGGTACCTCACTTGCATGGGTAGGCCTAATGCTCGACAGAAAATGCAACATGGACACATCACATTTTTACATTGAAATCCGAGGTGTTTTTTGCAAAGTGTCTAGCTGTGGATTTTGGCCTCTAGCACAGCTAGCACCTAGGGAAACCTACCAAACATTTGCATTGTTTCAAACTAGACACCTAGGGGAATCCAAGATGAGGTGACTTGTGAAGATCTCACGATGTTCTGTTACCCAGAATCCTTCACAAACCTCACAATGAGGCCAAAAAACACTTTTTCCTCACATTTCAGTGACAGAAAGTTCTGGAATCTGAGAGGAGCCACAAATTTCCCACCACCTAGTATTCCTCCAAGTCTCCCGCTAAAAATGGTACCTCACTTGTGTGGGTAGGCCTAGTGCCCACGAAAAGAAATGCCCCAAAACACTATGTAGACATATCAAAATTATACAATACAAAACTACTTTTTTGTGCCGGGGGTGGCACCTGGGTTTTGGTCCTGGGCTCAGCAGCCATATAGGTAAACCTACCAAACCAAAACATTTCTGAAAACTAGACACCTGAGGAGTCCAGGGAGGTGTGACTTGCGTGGATCCCCCAGTGTTTTCTTACCCAGAATCCTCAGCAAACCTCAAATTTAGTTAACAAATCACATTTTTTTCCTACATTTCTGTGTGGGATCACCACACTGGTACACATTTCCTACCACCCAGTGTTCCCCTCAGTTTCCCGATAAAAATGATACCACACTGGGTGGGCCAAGTGCCTGTGACAGGGAGGAGCCAAAAACATGTCAGTATTGAGGGGGAGCCAAAGTGGGTCCAAAGGGACAGGTTGAAAAAAACATTTTTAGGCTGACAAGTGGGGCAGAAGTTTTATCAGTATAAATGAGACAATGCTGAGTGGTAGGAATATTGTGGATTACTGCAGATTCTGGAACGTTCCATCACAAAAATGCGTGATTTCCAGCAAAGTTGGAGGTTTGCAGGACATTGTGGGTAAGGAAATGGTTTGGAGTGCATGTGAAGCACACCACCCTAGACTCACTCAGATGTTTAGTTTTCAGATGTGTCTAGGTCTTGTGGATTTTTCTACATGGCAGCGTCCCAAAGTCCAAAAAGTGCAGCCCTCACCATTCCAAGTGGGATGATTTTGAGAGTTGGACAAGCTCTCATGGCCCAAATGTAAAACCAAAACACAAAATAATCAAATATCCTCTTGCTTGCCATGGGATAAGATGTTTTAGTGTGTTGGGGGAGAGTTGAAAGACTGTTACCCCCTTCAGTTGGGGTGGGGGCATAACCATGCCCATACTGGTTGGTAGTCACCACCCTACTATTTTTTTTTTATACCCTAACATCTACTAGGTTTTCTGCCCCCCCCTCCCCTGGGGAGTGAATCGGGGGTAACTGCCCCATCTGCCCACCAATGGGCAGAACAACTTTGGCCCAGTTTATTTTTGGTGGGGGTATGGCCCACACCCTCTTTTTAAAAAAAATAAATCTTCCCTGGTCTCTGGTGGGCTTTCTGCCCTCCTTGGGGGCAGGTGGGCCTTCCAAAAACAGGCTGATCTGCTCCCAAGGGGGGCAGCTATGGCCAACAGTAATGTTCCCCCATGGGGAGTGACCCTTGCCCAAGGGGCTACACCCCCAAACAAAACTCACACATACACACACACCAGTCCCTGGTGCCTAAGTGGTTTCTGCCCCCCCTCAGGGGCAGATTGGCCTAATTGAAATAGGCTGATCTACCCCCAAGGGGGGCAGAAATAGCCTAAAATAAATTTGCCCCTGGAGGTGTCGCTCCCCTTGCCTAAGGGGTCGCTCCCCTTGCGTAAAATTGGCGCACAAACATAATCTCTGGTGCCTGGTGGTTTCTGCCCGCTGGGGGCAGATCGGCCTAATGGAAATAGGCTGATGGGGGCAGAAATGGCCTAAAATAAATTTGCCCCCGGAGGGGAGCGACCCTTGCCTAAGAGGTCGCTTCCCTTGCATACAATTAGCGCAAAAAAAGCATCTCTGGTGCCTAGTGGTTTCTGCCCACCTTGGGGGCAGATCGGCCTAATAATAATAGGCCAATCTGCCTCCAAAGGGGGCAGAAATGGCCTAAAATAAACCCCCTCAGGGATGCGAACCTTGCCTTGGGGCTCGCTCCCCTTGCGTGAAATTGTCAGAAAAAAATAAATCCCTGGTGCCTAGTGGTTTCTGCCCCCCTTGAGCGCAGATTGGCCTAATAAAAATAGGCCTATCTGCCCCCAATGGGGGCAGAAATGGCCTAAATATAATTCGTACCCCAGGGGAGTGACCATTGCCTAAGGGGTAGCTCCCCTTGTGTGAAATTGACCTTAAAAAAAATCCCTTGTGTCTAGTGGTTTGTGCCCCACTTGGGGGCAGATTGGCCTAATAAAAATAAGCCGATCTGCCCCCAAGGCGGGGAAGAAATGGCCTAAATATACTTTTACCCCCAAGGGAACAACCCTTGCCTAAGGGGTCGCTCCCCACGTCTGAAAAACAACAAAAAAGAATGATCCCTGGCACCTCGAGGTTTCTGCCCCCCCGGGGACAGATCAGCCTAATAACAATAGGCCGATCTGCCCCCAGGAGGGACAGAAAAGGCCTTGAAAATAATTGCCCCCCTGGGGAGCGACCCTTGCCCAAGGGGTTGCTCCCCTTATGCCAATTTCCCTTTCAAAACTTATCCCTGGTGTCTAGTGGGGATTCCAGCAGCCGGATCACTTCACGATCCGGCTGCTGAAATGCTCTGAGAGACATCAAAGGGAAAGAAATTCCTTTCCTTCCTTTTGAAGCCTCTCAGGCCCCCATCACATGATCGGAAGAAAAATGCTTTGCATTTTTCTTCTTATCTGCGCTGGAAGCTGAGCTTCCAGCGCCACGGGAGGCAGCCTCTGAGGAGGTCAGCGCGCTATCGTGCGCTGACGTCATCAGATGTCACTGGAGAGGTTCAGGGGGTGGAAGGGGAAGTGATTCCCCTTCCAACCCTGCCATGGGGGGGTAGGAGTGCAGCCCTCGGGGGTGGGCTAGCACTTCCCCCGAGGGCCAGTACAAGGACGTAATAGTTATGTCCTTGCGCCTCCACGCTGCACCACCGTACGTAAGCATTATGTCCGTGGTGCCCAAGGGGTTAATATATTTTTTCTTATTCATTCATTTTTATGGTTTTATTGTGTATGTATGTGACATATCTATATATATTGTAGCATAAGTAATACAATTATTTATTCTACACTGAATTAATTTTATGATTATTTTAAATGTATTACTATGAATAGGTATATACATATATATTTTCATAATAAATTAAAACTATTAATATACTGTAAAACAATTACATACATATCTCCATTGTATTTCATGTACAATATTAACAACATCATGTAAAATAAATATTTTTATTATGTTACACTATATAACATTTATATAAATATAAAATATATATATGTGTGTTTGTTTATATAATTATATATAGTATTAAATATTAGTAGAATATATTTAATTTACATTATGTGCAATGAATATATTAAAATATTTAACATTGACCTCTTTAATCTCTATTTATATTAAAATATCTATATGTAGACAATTTCTAGGCAATATTAAACAACATTTTTTTCTCCAATACTTTGATACTTTGATATGTGTAGGAGTATTTTGATAAACAATTTTTTTGGCACAATATTTTTGTAAATGATATTGTTTATCATAATATTGTGTCAGTGACCCGCATTAGATTTTGCTGGGTTAAAGGTACAAACAGGCAAGAAAATGCAGTTCTTGATTATTCATTCTTCAGTCAAATGTTGGAAATACCACATAAGGGCATCTAGACTTACATCTGTCCATTCCCTAGGCAGGACCTGCATGTCACTATGGTTGCACCAGAAGTCCTGTCCAGGCTTACTTCCCACCCATATTGTCAAGGATGAGGAAAACCATTTAGGGACTCAGCGAAGTCATGTCACAACATCTCAACAGTTTAATGTAACAGGTGGCAAAAATAAATTATATGCTGAAAGATTTCAGTGATGGGATTCAGTTTACTTCTCAAGTGGCTATCCATTAATTCTGAGGTTGAGCATTGATTCAGTTTTTGCTTCCAGCATGATTACCACCATTTCACAACGATTTTGAGTGCCAGAAAATAACTGTGGGTCAGCAGTCTAGATTTTTACCAGTGACCTTCAAGTCAGACATGGAGAACCTCATGGCAACCATATAGCCACAAGTGGACCCCAGGAGTCTGGAGCCAGGGATGGAGGTGACTCAATTAGTATGAATAACTGCTCCCTGCTTCTCTCTCAATTGAAATAGTATCCGGGAAGCTCAACATCTCCCAGGCAGCACGTCCAGCACCTTTGCTAGATCCACAGCTACACACTTTGGCTCTCCAAGGCCACCAGAAGGAATGGCAGGTGAGTCCCCAAAGAGTAGGCATGCACCAGGAAGTGACATCTGGGTGTTAAGGCCAGCATGTGATTCTTACCAGCAAGTATCAGACAGGCAAAATGGTCAAGACTCCCCTGGCGTTGCACCAAGAGGTTTAGACATCCAAAGCAAGGTTTGCAAGCACCTCCAGGGAGCCTCTGCTATCTTCGTCTATTGGTTGGCCATAGTTTGGCAACAATAGTAAGCAATGGGGGGCCTCCCAACCCATTATGTTTCAGGAAGTCTGTGAAATGCACCCACCCCTGCATTTGCATGTGCATTTTATAACTAATTTTAAAAGCCTAACATTTAAATTTTACTAAATAACTTATTTTTTTAATTAACTTGACACTAGCATTTAATTCTAATAATTTTAAATTAATTTCTTAATCTAACCCTTACTTTTAACATACTTATTTACATATATATATTTTTTTAAATCTAATTTAAAATTGATAAAAAAATAATAAAGCGCTAACCTTGTGTTCTGGATCCAATGGGAGTGATGCACTTTTCACGCCTCTCTTCACCTCCACCAGGGACCGCAATCATCTGATAGAGACTTCTAGCTAAAGAGTCCTTGACTTTGAATTTATCCAGGCATCAGACTTGATCCGTAAGATTTTCCATGAGCGGTACCCCTGCGCACCGGTAGGTGGTGTCGATCAGTTTCATGCAGTGTCGTCCGCCATGCAGGTGAGGTTCGCGTCACCTATATAGGCACCACCTTTGCACGCTGACGTGAGTTCTTTTCTTTCCACAGCACTCAGAGTAGATCCAGAGAAGAGCTGCCCTTCTGTCAGTTTTTGATGTTTTGTCAAGCTTTTTTTGAGGTTTCTCCTCCTGGTGTGTCTTCGAGGAAGACAGGATTTAAACCATGTGGCACCTATTACCCCTCCAAGTCAGTTATTGACCCATAGCTCATGTGTCTGTAGCATGACCACAACTCCAAGTTGTGCTGTGACTGCCAGTCCATGGCGCTGAAGGCTTTAGGGGACCAATCCCTACAGCTGCTAGCGGCCTGATAGGTTACTCCATGTCGTGCGACTCCTTGGAGGTCTCAATCCCATCGAAAGGAAGGTCATAGGACCTCTCCAAGAGCCCTAAGTCCTCTTGGTTCAGGTCAAAGTCGTCGGGACATTCAGGTAAGAGGCACTAAAAAAAAACATAAGAAATCGAAGCGTGCTTCAACTTCTCCTTGTCTGTCGAACGACGCGAAGAAGGAACGTGGGCGTTTGAGGCATGGTTCTTAGGAGACTACACCAGGACCGACTCCGCACCTCCCTGCTTTTCTGGGATCCAGAGCAAATTAACTCAGAGAATTTTACGAGGCCATGTGCTGCTTTTTTAAGTGATCCGACCCCTCTCGAGCACCTTCGGGCCCTGGGGGGTTGGAGGGGCCCTATCTGGTTCAGTACCATCCGCTTCGGCCTCAGCTCCAATGGGCCTCCATGGATAAGATCATGGACTGGACCAGCACCGGTCGTGCCTCAGCGACCTTCCCCGGAAGCCGATGCTCCCTGCTCCGCCAGCACCCACCGGTGGCACCAGCCCAATTTGGATCCCCGAATCAGACATGGAGCTGGAATGTATGTGACCAATGCTGATTATGGTGCCGACAGGACCCGTGAATCATAGGTTGGCACCTCTGCCGTTTTATGAAGGGCAACGCCATGGGGATGAATGGGTAGGGTCACTGGACCCTTTAGAATACCAGTCAGAACGTCGGGATATGGACTGGTGTGAGGAACTGGTTGATGCCAGCAGACTGGACATGTCTCCAGATACGAGCATCCTTTCTCTCCCTACCATGGCTAAGGAGGAGGGAACAAACTATGCTATGGTGGTGAAGAGGGCATCTGAGGTTCTGGACCTTGAGTTGCCCTTGGTGGCAGTCAAGACTAACATCTTGACAGAGGTGCTGTAACCAGGAGCTTCTTCCTCTGAACCACTGCTCCTGTTCAATGAAGCCCTCAGTGATGTCCTTCTGGGTACCTGGTCAAAAACCAGCAGAGGGGCTTCTGTGAACAGGGTGATTGTCTGCCGACATCGCCCGCACCCGGGGACCCAAACTTCCTCACCCAACACCCTACCCCCAAGAACTTGGTGGTCCAAGCTTTTACATCCATTGGCCCATTCCCTGCCACTCCCCTGGACAGGGAAGCAAAGAGGCTGGATAGCTTTGGCAATAAAATGTTTTCTTCTGCCAGCCTTGCGGTCAGTGAATAACGCATGCTTATTAGGCTGCTATTCACATACACTGTGGGACATGGTTGAACAAGTGCTGCAGCAGGACCTGAAGGAGGCCCGGGCCATTCTCTCCCAAACGGTCAAGGGTGGGAGAGACGTGATGAAGTTCACTATTCGATGTTATTTAGAAATTACAGACTCGCAGGGCAGAGCGCTTTCAATGAAGGTGGCACTTAGACGCCATGCCAGGATAACAACTTCTGGCTTTTCAGGAGATGTCTAGGATTCCCTCATGGACATGCCCTTTGATGCCTTTTGATGGCACCCAACTCTTGGGAGACAAGACAGAGTTGGTGCTGGAGCACTTTAAGGACTCACGGGCTACAACCAAGCCCTTAGGTCTCTCATTTGCCCCGCATCATCCCCAGTCTGTCTTTTACTCCTTTTGTGGCTATGGGAAGAGACATTCAACTGTACCAATCCTATCCTAACCATTCAGAGCAAGCTTCCCAGCCTGTGCGGCAAGGGCACAGTTCATACTGACCCAGTAGGCCAGGTGGCCATCAGCCTGCTCCAGTCACCTTCACCCCGGCAGATGCAGCCTCCATACCCTTCTAATCTTGCCCTGTTAGACCATGGTTGTCCAGTGGGTGGCAGAATTTGCTGTCATCTCCACCACTGGCAGTCTATAACATCGAACATGTGGGTCCTACAGATCATTAAGAGGGACTACTCCCTCCCCTTCGAATACACCCTTCCCTCAACACCTCCATCTTACGACTGGCTTACTTAGAATCATTTGTCCTTGCTCCGCGAGGAAGGCAAGGCTCTGTTGGCCAAGGCAACCTTAGAGAGGGTTAGATGCCAGTAGTACGCTGTGGTTGCTATTCCCACTACTTTCTGTTCCCAAAAAGGGCAAGGATATTAACCCTATTGTAGATCTACGAACCCTCAACATCTTCCTCAAAAAGGAGACGTTCAAGATCTTCACATTGGCTTAGGTCTTGGCTGCCCTGGACCCAGGATACTAAATGGTAGTACTGGACTTGACAAACGCCCATTTTCACATCCCTGCCCTGTCTGCCCATAGATGTTACTTGCAGTTCACAGTAGGTCATGAGCACTTTCAGTTCACCATGCTCCCCTTTTGCCTCACCAGCTCCATTTGGGTGTTTACCAAGGTGATGCCAGTGGTTGCAGCACATCAGCGAGATCAGGGGTGCCAGTCTTCTCCTATAACGACGACCAACTGTTGAAGGCCAGCACACCCATCGTCTCCCGCCTCTAGACTATGGCAAACATGCCAAAGTCATACCTGATTCCCTCTTAGATGCTCCATTTCATTGGAGCTTTTCTGGACACAGTGCAGTTTTGGGCTTATCCTCCCGAGCATCGAGTCCAGGATACTTAGGCTATGATACCGATGTTTCACCCTCTATCCTGGATTTCAGTGAGACTGTGTCTGACTCTGCTCGGCCTCATGACCTATTGCATCCTGCTGGTGACACATGCCAGATGGCATATGCAGGCTCTGCAGTGGGACCTGAAGTTCCAGTGGGCACAGCATCCAAGGAATCTCTCCAAGGTCCAGATCTAAGAGGGAACTGCAAAAGATCTGCAGTGGTGGCTAACGGACTACGATTGGATCAGAGGCAAACCCCTCTCCCTTCTCCAACCAGATGTCACAGTAGTGACAGATGCGTCACTCTTGGGATTGGGCGCCATATAGGAGAGGTGGAAGTCAGGCGACTCTGGTCTCCAGAGAAATCTGGACTCCACATCACATACTGAAGCTCTCTGTGATCCAACTGGCATTGAAAGCCTTTCTACCCTCCATCAAGGGAAGGCTAGTGCAGGTGCTCAGGGACAACACCACCATGTGGTACTGCAACAGACAGTGTGGGGTAGGGTTGTGCACCCTTTGTCAAGAGGATCTACTTCTCTAGACATGGCTGGAATAGCAGGGAATATCCCTGGTGGTTCAACATTTGGCAGGTTCACTGAACGCCAGAGCAGATTACTTCAGTAATCAATGCCTAGTGGATCACAAGTCGCATCTCCATCCGGAGGTGACGCAAGGTCTGTTCCAGAAGTGGGGGCAGCCTCTGTTAGATCTGTTCACCTCCACTGAGAACACGGAATGTCAGCAGTTTTGCACACTGGAGTTCCAAGGGGGCTTTCGCTCAGAGGCGCTTTCCGTCTATAGTGGAGCTCAGACCTACTGTACAACTTTCCACCCATACCACTCCTGTCCAAAGTTCTCAAGAAGATCAGGAATGACTGGGCCCAAGTCATGCTTGTGGCTCTGGACTAGGCATGGAGAGTCTGGTATCCTGAGCTTCTGAACATGAGTATTGATTCTCCAATCAGGCTGCCCCCTCAGGAGGATCTTCTGTCGCAGCAGCTTGGGAGGGTCCTCCACCCAAACCTGTCTACCCTCCAACTTCTTGCATGGTGATTGAGCGGCAACAGTTGACAGCTTTCAGCCTTCCTCCCAAAATCTGCAATGTTATTCTGGCAACCAGCTATCCGCCCAACAAGAAGGTATATGCCTGCAAATTAAAGAAATGTGTAGCATATAGTACAGAAAAGTCCGCTGACTCACTTTCTGCCTCCCTCTCTGATGTCCTACTTTTTATTCTTACCCTTGCACAGCAGAGCTCTGCTTTTGGCACTCTTAAAGGTTATCTTTCTGCTCTGTCTGCCTTTTTGGGGCTGCCTGGCCAACCCTCTTTATTTATGTCCCAAAATGGAAATACATTTCTAAAGGGTCATGTACATATGTTCCCCCTCCTCCTTTTATTATGCCTCAGTGGGACCTTAATTTGGTCCTCACATTCTTAGTGTGTGCTCCTTTTGAGTATCTTCATAACTGTACACTCTGGCTGCTCCCACTCAAAACAGCGTTTCTTGTGGCAATTACATCTGCCCAGAGGGTGTGTGAGCTGCAGGCTTTATCATGCAAGCTTCCATTCTTGTCCATTTTTCTGGACAAACTGGGGCTTCACACCAGGGCCTCTTTCCTGTCAAAAGTGGTAACCCCATTTCATGTGGGGCAATCATATACCTTGCTCACTTTCTACACTCCTCACACATCTCTCAAAAGAAAAGGAGTGAATCCACTGTCTGGTCCAAAAAGGAATGTTGTAATTCTACACTGACTGCGCACAAGAGTTCCGGGTGGACAACCAACTGTTTGTGGGGTATGTTGGTGCAAAGAAAGGTTGGGCTGTGCAGAAATTAACCTTCTCTCGATGGGTTGTTCTCTGCATCAAAATCTGTCATGCACTGGCAAAGAAGCAGCCTCCTGAGGGCTGACAGGCTCATGACATCAGAGCTGAAGCTGCTACCACTGCGTTAACATGTGGAGTCCCAGTCCTGTGACATCTGCCAGGCAGCAAAGTGGTCTTTCCTGTATACGTTTACCAAGCATCACTGCTTGGTGAGTAAGGTCCGCAGGAGAGGTCATTTGCCCGCTCAGTCCTGCAGGACTTTCCATTTTAAATTTGTCTGTAGTCCAACCATCAAAGACGGTATTGATTGGGTAACTATTCAAAGGTAAGGAATCTGCAGCAAGAAGTCTCTATCAGATGAATAAGTTATCTACATTCTGGAACACCTTATCTGGTAGGCAATATCTAGCCGCAGATTCCTTACCAACCCACTCATCCTCCCTGCTCTGTGGACAGATTTCTAGGGTTAGGAATGGTTCCTTTCAGTGCCCTAGTTTCGACACACCAGTGTCAGTGCACTTCATGGCTCCACACTCCTGGCATGGAAAGTCATGAAAAGTAACTGATGTCTGCGCCAAGGTGGCGCTTATATAGGTGATGGGGACATCACTTCCAGAGCAGATGCGGCTGACGAGCAGTGCCGATCGATGCTACCTACCGGCGCACGGGGAACTGCTCACAGAAAATCTTCTGGATCCAGTCTGACGCCTGGAGAAAGTCATTACTTACCAAAGGTAAGTAACTTATTTAACAGGAACATGAGGTCAGTACTAGAAACAGGGAAAGGGGAATGGGATTAGAGACATCAGTTATCAGCACTCTGATTTATCACTTCTGTTGGGTACCAACATATGCAGGTGGACGTGGGTATCTAAAGGTAATAGGAAATATTTTTGGTAATTTGTCATGAAATGCTTTATTCCCACAAGAAATACATCCCTATATATCAGACAGTTGTTTCGAATCATCAGTGAGTTAGACCCACTGAGCCACCCAGCCTCCATGGGCTTGTCGATAGACTTGTAAAAAGCTTTTGACACGTTACACAAGATGGGAAAAGTGGGTGCTGCTCCTTTATGCAGATGTATGAAAAAGGGTCTGAACAAACAGCTGTTTCTCAGAGCCGTTTGTAATCAGCAGGGGAACAAAGCAGGGATTCCCATTCGTCCTATGCTGTTTGCACTGGCCACAGAACTGTTTGCCTGCATAGTTTGGATTGTGGGATGTGGTAGGGGGCTCAGATTACGTGACGTACCTTCCCATCTGGATCCCACAGTCCTGGTTCACAGCTGCAGATACGCTGCTAATTGATTTGATATGGGATGGGGCAGACATAGTGTGTCACTAACCCCCTTACAGAGCTCTACTGATTTGGAAGACCTTGGTTTCCCTGATTTTGAGGTATATTGCCTACCTGTCCCGCTGCAATGGATAGCCCGATGGTTGGATGAGTGCAGACTAGTTGAAGTGGGTCAGATGTGCGACAGGTAATGGGGGGCACATTAATTGCTCTGATCTTTGTTGATAGACGGCGAAAACCTAAACTCACTAAACACGTGGCCATCAATCTTCAATGTGGGGGGATGGCACTGCAAAGGACAGCACCAAACCTGATGTACACCCTTGCGATCCCCTAGTTGGGCAACCCAATTGCACAAGTAGGTTATTTTACAGCATGGAGAATGTGTGCATGGATGAACATGGGACTTATAACGGTGGGCGAATGCTGCACTGAGTGTTGACTGCAAGAGTTACATTCCCTGGCAGAGGAAGACGGAGTGCCAGAGTCGCAATTTTTGACCTGTAGGGCACTGGTGTATTCCCTAGAGGTCTTTTGAGAAGGCAATCACACCAAATCCAGAACCCATGATGTCCTGCATCCTCATTTTTAGAAGTCACTTCAGGTGATGTCCACCATCCCACTGATGGAGCAGAGGACATACTGGGAGGGTGCGATTGGCTGGGAACTGAGGGACAAACAATGGGAACATATACATGCCCTCCCATTTAAGGTCCCCCACAAACACTTGATTCCACTATATACAGTTCGACTATCTGCACACCACGTATCTTAAACCTCACAGGTTGTACACCATTTTTATGACACCTGATAGAGTATGTCCCCGATGCCACATGCAGGCTTCCTACATATGACAAGTGATGCGGACATCTGGGATTAGGTTTTGGCAAGACGTCACAGCAGATTTAGGGAAAGCAGTTGGGGAACCCAGTGCACTAACCGTAGAGACCTGCCTGTTGGGCCTGTATCTCCATGCATAGTCCAGGAAGATGCAGGCTTTGTTCACAGACTTAGACTTGGGCCTGGCTCATTGAGCCATAGCAATGCATTGGAGAACTTCTCATGAACTCCCCCCCCGTCCACTGTCATTGGAGGGCGGAAGTCTTTAGATCAGTGGTTCCGGACCTTTTGACTTCTGTGGACCCCCACTTTATCGTTACTGGAACTCAGGGACCCCCACTGAATCATTATTGGAATCCCAGGACCCCTCACTGAGTCATTACTTATAGCTTGGGACCTAATCTTTTCATATTATTTAAATTTTTTAAGCAGTCTAGGACTCCCTGAGGAGGCTTTGCGAACCCCCAGAGGTCCCTGGACCACAGATTGGGAACCACTGCTCTAGATTGGTGAAAGCTGAGGGCACTGCCATCCAAATCAAAGAACACAGAGGAATCCGAAACGCACACTCTGACACTGTGGGGCTAGGCACACGTTACCGTTATGCTGTTCCTTCTTTCGATTTACTTCAGACCAATTATTGCTTCTGAGAGCGACTAACTGAGCTGAACATGCAGTAATGACAAAACCAATTGTTTAGAATGCGGGGCAAGCCGATCTATAAAATGTCACACTGCATATGCTAAACGTGTGAACTAAGGCATGAAACATTTGTCTATGTAATGTTTTAATGAAAAAAGCAATAAAGATATTTAAAAGATTGTCAGGATTTTTTTGCATCTAACTGTAACAACGCAGAGGTATACCTTAACTGTATCTGTGTGTCACCAACTCTTTGTGGTTTGACTTGAAACATGCTATTCCTAAAAATTTAGCTTAATGAAGGATGAGCACCTTTATATATGTTCATCTATTGTTAAGAATATCCCAAGCTTCCTAACTATGCGCACTCTGTTGAAGATAAGCTTAGTTTCTAAATGATGCTTTGTGTTACTGGAAAATACATTAACAGATATTAATATTCTGTGGTTTCTAACATTGGCAGTTCTTTTATTGCTTACTAAGATTTCTTAGCACCTTACCCATAATGTTATATTCATAATGGCATGAGAACTGGATGGGCTTGGCACCCACAGGTGCAATGCGGCAGCACAGCCAGACAGAATGGTGGCGCAGATGGACATGGCTCACTGGTCATCTCCCTGAAGCTGAGACTTGAAGGCGGGGTCCAGAAAAGAGAGGTACGGTGATGGAGCAGCCCACACTCCGCTATAACCACGACTGAGGACAGCTGTGCCTTCATGAATGAGGCTCCAGCATTGAGACCCTGAGTGTGACAGCAGGCCCAACGGCTGAGAGCGTCCATGCTACGGAGGCCTTGGGTATGTGCCACAGACATGGCGGCTGGCCCGGTGACCTAGATTCGCCTGGTGTGCTCGTCGAGTGGAGAACTGTTATTGAGAGGCCCTACGGTTATCCACAGCCAACAGAGCACCTAGTGGCATCTCAGCGATCCTGCAAGGCCAACCCCCAGAGACTCCAGGCCCAACAGTGAGTGCAGGAGCCCTACTAATGGGGGGTGGTCACTTGTGTGGCCCTACGGGGTGCCCTCCCACCCCCATGGGCAAGGGTGTAATCTAAGGGACAGCCCTGGCCTCCATCTTGGCCCCAGCTGGAGATGACCCCCCCTGCAAATATACTTGCTGCTTGTGAACCTGCACCCCTGCAGTCTTCCCCTTCACTTTCTATCCAGGTTAGAATGGTGTGACTCACTGGGCACCTGATCTGCCCCGTAGAGATGGCACTGCTGCTGTGGGGGGCTATGCAAGTATGCATCTGGATTCCAACCTTGACAGGGGAACCCTCTTGGCCCCCACCACCATTCTCCCCTGAAGACTAGAAGTTCTGCACTGTATGCCACCCCTCCCTGGGGAAGCTCTCCAATCCTTGCCTCCCTGGGCCTGTACCTAACTTGCCTGCTGGAACGGAATCACCTGAGTCCTCTTCAAACTCTTGCTCCTAATTCCACCGAGGGTGTTTAGAGGCCTGTCCTGTTATTGCCTGAGTGCTGCGGGCACTGGGATGATGGGTCTCACTACCAGAATCAAAGGACCCGAGAGGTTCTTCTGCACCTCCAGCCACTACCTAAGGCCCAGTCAGTTCACCAAATACATTACTTATTACCCTACATTCCATCAAGTTGGCCATCACCTAATCTAAAAGCACAAATTGGACACTGTAGTGGCTGACCTAGGCATTCCTAGGGATGACCACAGCAGGCTGTCTGAGAAACCAAGGAATGAGCTGTGTCTGCCATATAGCCAGAGGTGGGGGTCTTCACTAAACAAATGACTGAAGCAATGGAGTGCATCAGTATACTTGAACATATATTGCAGAAGACGCAGAGGGGAGAGTGTGCAGAAACAACATTGTGGGACTCCCAGAAAAAGTGGAAGGCCAGGACATGGTCTCCTTCTTGGAAGAGTGGCTTGGCTCGGAGGTGGCGCCTCAGGAACTCTCACCCTGCTTTGTACTGGACAAGGGCATATAGAGTGCCAGCAAAACCCTCTCCACATTGGTGACCCAGCTACTACACCAAAGGGACCAGGACAATATCCTTAAAATGGCAAGAGAGAAGGGGGACATACAAGTGGATAATCATAGAGTCATGGTGATCCCAGACTTCACACTGGCAGTCCAGCCACAGCTCACTACATTTGTGGCTTTTAAGGTAAGACTCCAACAACTGGGAGTGTCATATGCTATGCTTTTTCTGACCAAACTGAAGGTCCTGGGAGATAACAGAGCTTCCTTCTTCATAGACCCGGGCAATGCTTGGAGATGGATCGAAACCCACCCAGGGAACATAGAGGTTCTCAGTGCACCTGGGCACCCCTGCAGCCATCAACAGCATAGACCTTGTCCCATTCCTACATCTCTGGGGAACCCACTGGGAGCAGGCCCTGGAGGGCCAACTCCGTGCAGTGGGGAGCTGGAACTGCTGATCATCACACCCCATGAGGCTGACTGGGCTGACAGTGTTGCACTGCCTATGGACAATATTGCTAGGCTACTGTGCTGTTGGGTGTATGTATGATTTGCTTTGGCTCCAGCATGATGGGTTTGTTTTGCTCTGCTTTGCCTTCTTGGGCTTTGCTTTGCTCTACGTGTTTCTGGTCTGTCATGGGGAGCTTGGTTGCTTTCGTCTGTTGGATGTCTGAATGAGAGTGGGGGGATGGCCATGGCAGGTTCCAGGTTCAGGGCATACCATCCGGTCTTGTGCATTGCAATGGGCGATTAGCTGACTGTTGAGTGATCTCCTAGAACATTTAGGGGCTCAACAGTATGGCCAAATGCTACAAAGTTCAGGCCTATCTCAAGAGGCTGGAAGACGACATTGCCGTCAAGCAAGAGACAAATCTCACTAGTGTGGAGGGAAGAACAGTGCAGAACTATTGGAGGGGACACAATGCAGACCACATGCTTGGCCTTTGTGCAGAGTGCTGACATGGTCCACACAGGGGCACTTTTTCAAGAGCTGTAGGGCAGCGTGGACAGAGAAGGGAGGTATGCAATACTGAGTGGGCGGCTAGGAGAGAATCTCCTCATTATATTAAGTATCTATGCCCCCAATACTGAGCAGCTGAAATGTTTGGATGAGATGTCAAGGGCTTCAGCAACATTCCTTTATAGGCCCCATCCTCATTGTGGCAGACTTCAATTGCGCAGCAGACTCCTTCTTGGACAGGTCCCATCCACCCCTGAGAGACTCCCCGGTCATACGTACTGTCAAAAATGTGGTAGACTGGATGCGGAGATGAGGCCTAGTGGACACCTGGCAGTTACAGCATCTGGCAGAAACCGACTACTCTTTGTATCCCCCATTGCATGACTTCCATGTGAGATTAGACACATTCAATTGCTCCCTCGCCATGTATGCGCAGGTGCATGCCTCAGTGTATTTAGCCCAGTACACTATCTGACCATAACCCGCTCATGATTATTCTTGGCTGGATACCTGGATACCTACTCGCACACGCATACCCAGCTAGCCCCTGTTACAAAACCCCTGTTTCGTGAGAACCTCAGGGAGGATATTAGTATCTTCTTTACTGATAACGCGAGGTCAACTGCATCATCCTTACCCGAGTGGGAGGCCTTTAAAGTTGTCATTCATGGGTGTTACATAGCTTGGCCTGTAGGGGTATGAACGACATTAAGCAAGGAAGTAAGGGCACAGGAGACAACGCTACATACTGTAGAGCGCCGCCGCCACCCCGATCGATCTGCACATGACACACTTTTCCGGTAGAAAGAGACCCTAGCAGCCCTAGTGGAGCAATTTAGATGGTTCAATAACAAAGAATATATCATCAGAGCCCATTCTGGGCAAGATAAAGCCAGGGCTCTGCTAGCATGACTGGCAAATCCAAACAGACGCGGCTCACCTATAGCAGAGGTATTAGATGAGGCTGGGGCGCGACTCTATGACCCCACCTACATAAATGACCTCTAATTACCCGTTAAACTTCTAAATTATAATTTACAAAAAAATCTGAAATTATTAGGGATCAACAAAACCAATACTCTCTCCTACTTTCAAGCTGGTTTTTAGGAAGATTTCAGCACAGTTGACCAGATTTCCATTAAAAGCTGTTAATTTGAAAATAGGTTTTTCAAAAGTAAGTTTTAATTTGTGTGGCTTTAGAAGATCTAAGATCTGTGTCTGATACTGTACCTTGCACTTTAGTATGGAAAATACTGATGGGTATGGGTGTTACAAACAATCTCCTAAACTTAACCATTCGGCTGCATAGCAGTATTTTTTCTGAAATCAAATGGTGCCCTCAATATAAATAATCAGAACCTATTGCTGTGAAGAAAGGAGTTCACCAAGGTTTTTTAGTGCATTTTCTGATTTTTATTTTTTTAAAAGAGGGGATGTTTTATTATTGTAATTAAAACTAAATTCCTGGTCCTTAATCCTTAGATTTTGCCATCATACACTTATATTTAGGAATTGACAGGCTACAAAGAATATTTGTGTTCAGTTATTTGAGCATCCTTATGGCTGCTAAATAAGTATGGTCAAGACCGGTCAAGACCGGTTGAGAAGTGCTGCATTGTGCTGATGTGAATGCCACCCCAAAGATTGCTGGGGGATTTCACATTCATGTCACCTCTCCTGTTTAAGAGGTTTAAAGACCCCTAGACTTCATGTGGTGCTCTCTATGGGTCTAATCTTTGGGGAACTGTTAATGGTAATAAACTAAGATATCTTGAAACCCATTTTCTTAAACACTTGTTCAATCCCCCTCAGAGGACTCTTTCTGTCCTATCCTATTATTTTTTTGAATCGGTTTTAAGATTCTGGATTGTACTGCAAAACTTAAATCACTGTTATATTGATTTACATTATGGCCATGCCCTGCCCTTGGGCCATACAAAGCTCCTCCATTGGACCCTGTGGCAACTAGAAGAGTACACAAGCTCCTTGTTGTTTCTATATATACGGCAAAGCTTTGAAAGTCTGGGATTTCTACATTTTTGTTGTTATCCTGTATATAAGTATAACTCCAGAATCATTTTAGCTTTTAAAAATGAATTGATGGGAATCGTGCATAATGCTGTATAATAGTAGAAGCACATTTTGGGGGCCTGTTGGAGGCTTTCTGGACCTAAAAGCCTACTTAAGCTAAAGAATGTTAAATTCTCGTATTTGAAATTTACAATGAGTATTTTATCACTTGCTGCTTTTGTGCATAAGTGGTCAGAGAATCCCCTGTGCTCTTGATTTTGCCACTATTTTAATCAGCTTATTGAATCTCAAGTTAATTTATTCCTATTGTGCCCACTCTAGGGCAATCTCAGAAACAAATATATCCTTCTACTATTAAGGAATATAGATAAAAGGAATTTTACAATTGCTGCTTCGTTTCCAAAGTTTGATGACATATGAGGTTTCATATTTATGTCTTACAAATAGAACCTAGATGGTTGAACCTTTCCCCTTGAAGTTATATCTCACTCAGACTATTTGAAGATATGTTCACTGACTGAAAATGTATATATATAAAGGATGTTGTGTGGGGTGGCATGGCTTGGCCAGCTAGGATGGCAGCCACAACTCAGTAAAGCTCAGGCCAGGCCATCCTTATCTGTCAAACATTCTGCAGAATTAGCCAACTGATTGCCCATCAGGGACACAGCCTGTGCTGGTCCTATGGATGGAGCTCGGTCCAGATACTCCAGTGCCTTGTTCCCCAGAACTGAACTTTTTGGAGCTGCGCCCTGGGTCAGAGCTAGTGGCAGCAATGGGAGGCTGGTAGCAGATGATGCTGGAGGGGCTGCTTGCGCATGGCAAGGTCAAAGAATCTACATCAAAAGCAGCTCATGATAGCTAGGTGACATCTCAAGTGCCTCTGCTGTCTCCTACCTTCTCAAACTGGGAGACTGCTAGTGCCCTCCCTCCTCAGTCTTTGGTAGGCCTTGGTTTGCCGTGGGCTGATGGTGGGAGTGAGGCGGCCACACCTGAAAACATCACAGGCAGTGGAGCAGATCTGTCTCCCACCACGGTTGGGTCAGAAAGTGAGGAAGCGGTCTCAGCACTGCTGGGAGCAAGCCATCTGGACCTCAGGGACTGGGTCAGAGCATACAGCCCATGTGGACAGATGTATTGCCTGATTGATCTCTCTATTAAGGGGTTGATGAAGCTGGATCCCCGCTGCCTAGTAGCAATGAGCAACCTGAGTTCCCTCACCTGGTATGGTGACTGATAGTGGGATCCCGGGATGGCCTCTGGGAAATACTGGACCCTGCTTGTGACAGCCGCCTGACAGGTGGGTACCTACAATTACTGATGAACCTGGACTTTCAGGTAGACATTTTGGACTCCCCATTTGGCAGTGGCAGGTAGGGACAGACCCGAGCGATAAAAAGACTGGACTCCCCCATTCACATACCCTGCTTTTGAACTCTCTCAGCCCATAGGCAGAATTAGAGGCCTCCTTTCTCTGGCATATCAAGCCTGCCCCATACTGATTTCGTCTCCCCTTCTCCCCCTTGGCGATGCGTATTCTAGCACCCACACCCGTGGCCCTAGGACTAAGTTGCCACAACCCCCACTGCAGACACTCAGGGAGAGTCGAGTTTGTGAGGGTGCAGGAGCCACCTTTCCGGGAAAAAGCAACTGCTTTTACGAAGTCTACTGGAGGTCAGATGGCAGTCCAAACCAGCAGTTCAGGCTCATGCCTTGCAGACCTGCCCCATGATGGAGATTCTGCTGGCTATCAAGGATTCCAGGGCAGCACTCAAGGGGAGGATAGATGGCGTTTGCATAGAGATATCCTTGCCTAGGGCAAGACACCCTAATGTGGCAGGGAAGTCATCAGACAGACCTTTTGGAAGACTATGTGCCTCCCTCACCCCCACCATGTCAGAATCAGTCATAAACTAATAACGTAGACTAGAGAAGGTGTGTGTGTGTGAAAAGAAAGAAAATATTTCAGAGTGCCATTTCCTCCAGACATCGCAATGGAAAGGCCAAGGGAATGAGCCATGCCGTGAGAAGGGACAACATTTGTGTCCGTCTACCATTAAGGATATTAAGGGCCGGATCCATGATAGTGTTGAAGTCCCTAGCCACTAGTCTGCCAGTTGGAACTGATGTTAGTTGGTGGGATATTTCGGCCAGGGAGGAGTCTACCAATTTTAGGAGAATGTAGGAGTTTAAGACTGATCAGGTATGGCCGTCCAGTGTGCCTGTAAATATCATAGAGCACCAAGGTAATCCGCATGGACCCTGCACATGACAATGGCAAAGGATCTTCAAAGAAGGATGGGCACATCCTATGACTCCCTGGTGTACCCGTTATTCTAGACCCAAGTCTGTTTAGAAAAGAACAGTTGTTACACACTAAATGGGACTCCTGAAGCAGGGGTACTTTAGGGGATACGTTTTTAGCATAGGATAGGACCACAGCCCTCTTAATTTGGTTGTAAACCCCATTAACATTCCAGGAAGAGAATTAAAATAGTTTCACTAGTGGGGTGTAAGTGATCCTGAATGTAGATGTGATGTGTGGATGGTCTTGGTGTGAGCTGTTGCGTGGTGCAAAAAAAACACAAAATAAATTTTACCCCCGGTTCCTAGTATGGATTACAATGAGCAATCCCAGTTTAAACCCCCACCATACACTTCATAAATTTAATTATCTGTCGCCCATCAACATAACTACAGTAACTGAGACCCCCTATTTCTGTAGATCCAACAAAAGTAAAGAACGATGAACAATGAATCCAAGTATGGGTGAGGACGAGAGTAGTGCAAACCTTAACTTACTTCCCGGGGGCATGCCCAATTGCTGTACAAGATGGCAGAAATATAGTTAGAAGGTACTCAGACTCTGGACCCTGCATCTCCTGTAATCGCTGCTCCAGCTGCACCATAGGGCTATTGTACTGGTACTAAACTAGCCTCAACAACCGGACACCACACTAGCTGGCAGTTGTCACCTGGATGGCCAATCATCCAAGTCAATTTCCCCTGACTGTCATCCAAGTCAGTTTCCCAAGGCCAAGTGTGCAACATAGTGGCCGGAGGCAAGCGACTCATGGGCTGGAAGAGGCTTTAAAGTCCTGACCTGCTGGGGCATTAGACCAGGGACAGACCAGCACATAGATTGGCCTAGAGGCACCTGTGCTGGGTGACTGGACCAGATCGGACAGATGGGCTGAGCCCACTGCGCATAGACGGTGCCTTTATCTGAGCAGGGCTGACCACCCTATACAGATACCAAGTGCTCCTGGTGTCTATGCAGTACATTTGCCAGAGTTGAGCCCAGAAACCCCTACTGTGTGTGGACAGCCGTAGGCCTATCCAGGCTTTCAAGGGTTCCACTAGCCAGTTGTCCCAAAGCTGCAGGTGGGAAGGTGGCTCAACCCTGCTCCCACAGACACGAGCCGCAACATACAACTGGAAACCAGTGCTGGTAAAAGCTCTCAGGGAGAGAGGAGGTAGACACTGGACGTCACCAGACGGAGGAAGATCATCATTCGATTTCAACTGATTCTTACCCGGAACCTTACTCCAGGGCAAAGCGTCTATAGAAACATAAAGATATCCATTAATACACTCTATACACCACTTACCCCAATGATGCTTACAACAAAAAATGTCTCTGTGCCAGATCCCTTTAATTGCACTTACCATACAGTACTCACGCTGCCACAAGGTAGGGAGATGAGCTATAAGCACCTGCCTTTATCACATGGGGCCCAGTTGAAATCATGCTATCCAAAATAAAAGGTCTAGAGTGCCAGAGTACAATAATAGAAACAGTGCCCACTCACACAAAACAATCCAAGAAGAGTGGAATCACTTAAAAAAAATAGTATAGTCACAGAATGCAATCAAAGTCTTACCTTCATCAGTGCACTGACCTTTCATAACGAATGATCCACAAATCCAGCGAAGAAATCATACCAGGGCAAAAGAAAGAAGGCATCCAAGCGTGTCTCACCAGAGTCGTTAAACACCGCAAAAAGGGTGTTATGCTGTTTGACGTAAAATAGCCTGGAGAAGGTATGAAGAAGGCATGTGGGCTATGAGAAGACTTAGGGAAGAGAAACAAGGTTTTTTGAACCGCAGGGCCAGTGGGGAAGGCAGTAGATGAAAGGATCTGTCTGCCACTCAGAAGGGACAGCGGGAACCCCCACACCGGGTCTCAAAGGGAGGCCGAGAGAAGCAACATGGAACAGGAAACGCTGACGTCCATTAGGAAGCAAGTTCAAGCGAAGGGCAGGAATCAGGAAACTTGAAGCCAAGCTCTATTACCAGGATGGGTGTGGCTTAAAAACGCTACCACCTGCTTTCAGGAAGCCCAACTGTCCGAATCTTACGAGTTCCCTGATGTAAGCCTGGGAGAATGGCGTGCCAGTAATCCGGTCCAGAGACACCCAGGCACAATGTAAACAAGCATTTGCAAGGCAATGGGTCTCGCATTTGCTCGAGTTACAGCTATTAGCGTTGTAAACTCCTAACCGGACCTTTGTTGCCACATAAATTGAAAAGTAATAGTTTCACATGAGCGAGCCGATTCAAAGCGCCACGCCATGAGTGTGAAGGAGACACACAAAAGGAACAGGCATTTGCAATGCAATTGGTGTTGCGTTTGCTCTATTTAGAGCTATTAGTGTTGTAAACAAGAGAATGCATGGAAATGCATATGTCACCAGCAAAATGTCTTCATTAAATAAAATGTGCAGTCAATGTGTACCCATGTGCATAAAGTCCAAACTTACAAAGAAGGGGGTCGCCTCCTTTACTTTTAAGGTTGGTAAAAACAGGAAAACAGTCAATAACAGCTCGGGGTCCTGACATGTTGGAAGGTAAGGAAAACAGGGAGACCAAAAACTCACCCTGACCAAATGAACACCCTGCAACAAATGGACATGGAAATGCAGCTCTGATTGTCAGTTTCACAAACATGGAAGTTTAAATTCACAACAAATGTAATAAAAAAAATGGAAATATAAAACACCTATGTTACACTCACTAAACATAGATATATTCCAGGGGTAGGTAGGGGATAAATAGATGGATGGGTTTTGATTGGTAGACTGATTGGTTAGTTGATTCAGGGAGTTACATAGGTTGGAGGAATGACGTGGACATATATTTAGGGAGGGAGATTATAGATAGATAGATAGATAGATAGATAGATAGATAGATAGATAGATAGATAGATCATGAATGTCCCAATATAGCAGCTAAATGCACTGCTTACAGGATTACACAGTTTGGTCAACTGGAACAGAGGGAGGAGCTAAGAAATGGTCAGAGAAGGGAGGGTGAGCCGCAGGAACGCTTGGTAAATCGTGGTAAAATTATATAGTGCTTGTCCTGGGTTCCTGCGGTGCTATGATTGCCAGGCGATTAAAAATATGGTAGCAAACATGGCTATTTCTGGGGTATCAAATGTGTGTAATCTCATTTAACAACTGAAACACAACACGATTATGTTTTTTGTTCACTTTTTCAAACAAGTAGATATTTCCCAGCAAACGACGACTGGGAAGCGAGGTGTAAATCGGAACTTTGGTACAGGATGTGTGACTATTATAGGAACCTGAAACTTAAATTCGTAGTAATGTGTGCCGAACTGGCAATTTAGCTGGAATAGATTTAAAATGTTGCATTTACCCTTTTTACTTCGGCCCGCGTTAGTCCCTTAAATAATGGTCAACATCAAATGTTTTGGGTCTGAAGCTAGGGCATTCCAAAGTGGTGATGTCACGGAGTAGGCTTGTGTTTTCAGAAACAATGAACAGGCCATGACTCGAAAGGTGCTGCGCTGCAGAAATGAATGCGCACTGCTGCAGTTAAATAAGCGATGCGTGTACCCATACCAGATGCTGTGCGTTATAGTCATTTTACCACTCACAAGAGATAAACAATGACTGCTACAGTGCACTGCGATCTTTATTAGAATGTTTCCTTTTAAAATCCTATCTCTTAAAATACCGCTTATGACATGCCATATTGAGGAACAATCACTTGTACACGGCGGTGGCACAGGTTAGGCGACCAGCAGAGTGACCTACAGCAAACTCCTGCAAGAATACCTGCAGTAGCATTGCACAGATACCCATGTCTGCCTGTTTATTCTGCTCTCTCGTTTGCTCAGTAATTATTCGGCATCCCCGGCCCGGTGAGCAGAGGGCTGTGCACACACACTGCTGCCGCAAACTGTGCATGCAGTAAGTGACTGCAGATGTCGGTTTCTGCAGTACCCACATCTCGACACCCTGCAGGCACCGTGTTTCGAACCTGCAGCCGAGTGCTTCGCAGTGACCCCTGGAAGTGTAGTTTATTAGCAGTGTGAGCAGAACCGCTCCACACTCAGAATTAGTTGGTGACACCTGTTCAATGAAGCTTGCAAGTGTCACTGCAGTACCCTACTACTCCAGCACCGGACCACTTCACCTCCACAAACACCATCACAGACGCCCAGAAGGAGGGGCCGGAAGGGCGTACGGGTCTGTTCCTAGAAGTGTACACATGAACTGCTCAAGGTCACACATTGTGTCTGTTATCAGGATTCTTCTCTCCCGGAAAGGACAGTAACTTGTGACCCGGTCCCTTACTTATGGGTAACAGGAGCTGTCACTGCCCTAGCAAGTAACATGCAATGGGTGTCGCATTTGCGATGTAATGGGTGTCGCATTTGCTCAAATTAGAGCTATTAGCATTGTAAACGAGGACGTATGGCAATGCATATGTGCAGCGGCGGCACTGCAAATCTCAAGAGGAAGGCGGTGGGGAAGTGCATGGGGACAGGGGAAATTTCGAACAAAAAAAATAAGCCACGTTGAAAGAAAAAAACAGCGTGATCACACTGCTACAGTTCACTCCTAATGAAAGTCGGCAAAAGGGCTGTTATGTACGTAACCGACAAAAGTGCAATTAACTATGTAACAGGGTCGCTATTATGCAAAGCGCTCGACTTCTGCCAAGCGAGATCGCGCTGCGAAAATAGAGAAAAAGTAGTCCACAAGCCTGACGGGAAACAGCGAGCCTCGCATGTTTTCAGTACTTGGTCGCTGCCCTCGAGAAGGGCTAATCACCGGAAAAGGCATGATGTATGCGTGCCTTCCACTAATGAAAGCAAGCAGATTTTAACAGGCAAGCCAACGAACCAATGAAAGACAGTGACGTGACGTGGACAGGGCTCCGAGCCCTATTCTAATTCCTAAAGCGTCTCGCAACCGATACGCATGCTCAAGCGCATGCGACGTAGGTTCGACCCTAAAAAGTAAAGATGCGACTCCTGATGTGTAATTATTTTTGCTACTACCCGACGTCTCCTGGCACCAACAAGACTCTTACAGTGCATGAAGCATGGGGTGTAACAGGGGCCGAGGTGGAGGCATTGACTGGTTACACGGGCCTGAGGAAGAGGATAGCTGAGCGCCGCTCATGTGGTGCTGATCCTGGTTTGAGTGTGGGTGGTGGGCCCAAGGTGGACTAGAAGTGGCACATGGGGCCTGCCTCTGTCCTCGCAGTAAGTGTCACAGCCTGGAGTAAAGACTGTTACCACCCAGTACAACGTGCTACTTCAGCTACATGGTGGTGCTTGCTGCTGCGGCCCTGTATTTTTCCTGACCCTGCATCACCTGGTTGGCCCTGTGATTTAGGGAAGATTTGCATTAGAGCCCTGAGAGGTCGGTGGAACAACTTTCATGCAGGCAGTTACGAGCCCGGGTACGCTGCAGTGATGAATAAGACCCTGTGCAGTTACTTGTCTGAGGGGGCAGCGTGACGGAATTGCTAGTGTGATATCCCTTGCACCGCAGACTGAGCACACTGCCAGCTAGAAAGGACCCCATGGGGCTCACCAGAACCAAGAGTAACAGACATACTGCCCCACTGAGATCACTTCCAATGCCCTCAGAGGGTTCGACAACCCTATTGCCAGAGAATTGTGTACCACCAATCACAATGACACACCCTATGGACAAACTGGATATTATTCTTCAAGAAATTCATGAATCTACAATGGCCTTTGAAAAGCACCTAGGAAACCATCACCACCAATATCAGGATACTGAAGGATGACCAACTCAAAGTGGCAGATAGGGTCAAAAACAAATGAATTGCCGCTCACCTCTCTGTCTCCTGGCTATATGAGCCACACCATACAAATAGCTCAATTATGTTGGCAGGTGGACCCACTACCGGACTGTGCAGAGAACGCAGAAGGGAGAGCCAGCAGGATTAACGTGCGGATCGTGGAGCTCCGTGAAAGGAACGGAGGGCTCCAACAACACTCAATATGTGGAAGATTGCCTTCAGAGAATAGTGGCCCCAATGGGCTTGTCTGCAGTCAAGAGGGTGCGCCGTGTCCCGACAAGGAAGCGTATGCGCGGAGCCCCGCAATGACCCATAGTAGCCAAAATACCAGTGGCGTGCTGCAGCTTTAGGAGGGAGGGGGCGGGCGGGGCACACACACACACTCATTCTTTCACACACAGACACGCACGCCCGCACATCCATTAACAACACTCATACCATTCAAACATGCAAGCACGCACCAAACATTCATTTTAAGACATCACACACACTCATTCTTTCATACACACACGCACATCCATTAACAACATTCATACCATTCAAACATGCACGCATGCACCAAACATTCAATTTAAAAGATCGCACACACTCATTCTTTCACACACACATGCACGCACATCCATTAACAACACTCATAACATTCAAACATGCATGCGCGCACCAAACATTCAATTTATACACACACACACACACACTTACCTTCGGCCTCCAGGTCCCAGGAGGGTTTGGACTGCTGCCTTCCCTCATTGGCTGACCTTGGGTCAGCCAATGAGGGAAGGCAGCAGTTCCAGCCTCGTCACAGAGTGGGATGGGGTCAGTGAGACTGCTGACCCCACCCCACTCTGTGACGAAGTGTCACTGATTGACACTCACCTTGGGCACTTCAGGGCTTAAACCTGAAGCGCCCAGGGAGAGTGTCAATTGGTGACGCTTTCCTCGTCACCCAGGGGAGGGCCTCGAGGCACCTTTGCTGGGCCGAGGAGGTCACGCTCATAGGAGCTGTGATCTCCTCAGCCCAGCAAAGTTCAGCTCAGGCAGCCAGGAGTCTGCACAAATCGCCCATGTCTGCTCCTGGCTGCCTGACCTGAAAATGAAGAGTGTCTGTCAGGCTGACCTTTGTTCAGCCTGATAGACACTCTTCATGGGGGGGGCAAGAGGTGGGGGGGCGTGGCCCCTCCGCCCTAAAGGACGGGTCACTACTGCAGAATACTTAGCTTCAAGGACAGAGATTTATTGCTTCAGACGGCACGTAAAAAAGCGCCAATCCAAATTCACAACTCGTGAGTCTCCCTGCTTTTACGATCGCTGTACAGCAACAGCGTGCCTCATATCAGAAAGTTAAAAATCACTTGCGCGCAGCTGGCCTCTCATGTGCTCTGATGTTCTTCAGCTAAGCTAAAGGTAACCCATGATCAATGCACCTATTTTCTTAAATCACAAGAACTGGCTTGGGACTAGGTGGAGCATCACTTCCCAGAGGTAGAGACCAGATGGACCCTCGCTGCCTAAGGCATGACATGTTCCTTGGCGGCTGCAACCTGGGATGGCCTCCCGGAATGGTGCTGGGGGATTCCCTACCCTTAGCAGGCCTTGGAAGGGAAGTGGGAAGCGATCCGTTCAGCAACAATCATGCATGCCGCTAAATCAATTGTATTGTTGGCACTAGCTCGTCACAGGACAGTGCTTCCAACTCAAGATTCTAACGGCACTATGGCCCTATTTCCGACTATCAAACCACAGATTGCTAATGAATTATTGGGGTGACTACCATGGGTAATATGTAAGGCCGCAGGCCTCAATGTGCAGGTAAAGCAGCAATGCTTCGTGCTCTGATGATTTATTTACTGTGTGAGTACCATTGCATTTACTACTTATGGTGTTATGCTTCAAATAATGTATATGTGCTTGTATTTGTGCCTGTGATCTGCCTCACTATCTTTATCTCATCTAGATGCAGTTGGACGATTTGTGGAATGTGAGTTTCCCCTAAAAAATGTTTTTAGGGCCCAGGGTTCGGTCGGCCCATAATAGGATGAACACATTGTGTAGGAGTATGCATGGTGGTTTACTCTTGGTGGGATTAAACATGTATTTCATTGTATTTTATGTAGTTACTCTCTTTTGTATTGTTCAGACTATCATAAAAAATAAAAATAAATATATAATGTCTATATAAATCACAGAATGCATATTATTATATAATAAAATGATCAATGGATGTTATTCTTGGGCTCAGTATATGAATTCTTTGTAAATATATATTGCATAGTTAAACAGCGGGGCAACCCATTCTTTTTTGTTTAGTCATGTAGGGTGCTCCCATGGGAGCAGGCAGGAGTGGCAATGGTGGGTACCCTATTCGGAGACAGCACATTAATGACCTATACTCAGTGCTTAATTTGTAAATAAAAAGGTGCAGGTGCCAAAAGCCCTCCTCTTAAACACGAGGCTGCTGCAATTAAATGTGCGAACACGGAATACTGAGGCACCGTAATCCTAAAGCCATCTTGGGCCTCTTCAGTCCATATAATGCCACTCCCTGCCCCTTCAGCTCACTCTTGCAGCTTTCTACTTTCTCCCTTTGTGACATTTTTCGTTTTTCCCTTCCTCCATCTTTCCCGTATGTGTCTTTTGCTCGCAGCAAATGCTTGAGGCAGAAGAATAAGCCCTGGCCCCCAAAATAAGCACAAATTAAGCACTGCCCATACTAATTTTGTACACACTCACAGTTTGCTGGCAACACCATTTCTGAGCTTGCAAGTATCCTACGATACGTCCAAACGCACTGGGCACCTGATGGAAAGGAGCCTACAACACACACATTACTACGGGCACTGCATACTATGGGACACTGAAGGTACCTTATCTGTTGGCTCTATCAAAGACTCCATTAACACCTTGTGACTCCGCTTATTAGACTTAAAAATAAATGGGAGGCAGACCTTGGCAGAGAACTCTCGGAGAGGGAGTGGGCACTTCTATTGGAATACCTCATGAATGTGTTGTGTAACGCGAGATTAAAATTCATTCAATTCTCCATATTGCACAGGGCATATCTGACATCACATAACATTAACAAGATGTTCTCTACAGCGTCCTCGACATGTCCCCGATGTCATGCCCAAGATGCTGGCCTCTTGCACATGCTGTGGCACTATTTAATATTGACCGTCTACTGGGGGGAATAGCTGTAGTGCTAACAAAGATGACAGACAGCACCTGCTGTGTTACACCCTAACAGTGTATACTGAGGCTTAGCCCACAACCAAAGTGTGCCAAGGTATTGGAATAATCCATGAGCCGAGCACTATTGATGGCAAAAAGGCTGATTACTTGATGTTGGAAATGCCCGCTGGCCCTGAAGGAGGATAGATGGTGGGAGGAAGTGTTGCACTGGGGACAGGCTGAAAGTGTGGCATTACGATGTGAGGAGTATACAGGCCTCCGTAAGAAGCCCATTTTAATGGAGTGGGATGAGTTGTTAGAAAGGTTCCAGGCACAGGGTGAATACCCATAGGAAACTGAGTTGTATAGGACTTATCAAAGATTTTCACTCTGACATCACTAAAGGTTTAGGGTCGCCTCTGGGCTCCCAATCAGGAATCAATCAAATCAATCCTGCCATGCCCTGCGACAAGTGCTTACGTATTACACATGTCCGCTCCCTCCCCTGTTCCATTTCACAGTTCTAATGGAAATGCAGTTGCAGCGTCTCAATTGCTCTATCCCCTTCCATTGTGCTCCGACACATACAGCTCCACGAATTCTGAAAGTACAAAACCAGGTAACATGTTTCAGTTAATCGGGTGGGAGGGTTGGGTTAACTCTTTTTTCATTGTATTCTTGTCCATACTGTTACAATGAATGTGACCACGAGGAATCAACCGATGCGGTTTTGTATATCGGTGCTAGACAACATCTAATGCTGGATCTGAACATTGCTTTGACTTGTTCCTATTGTACAGTGAGAAAATGCAACAAAGTTTGTGTTTAAAAAAAATCTTAACTTACTGATCAAAATACAACTTGGGAACAGTATATCAAAGTTCATAGTGCAAAATGACTCATCCATCACTCCATATGACGTAAAAGGTAAAATTGTCCAATGAAATTCAGTCATGTGACATGGACTGCAACATCAACGAAAGTTCTCATTACCAACACGTAGAAAACATCAATCTTTGCTCATTCGTGTAGGTTGAAACAATTGTATACTTAGTCCATTCCACAGTTCCTGAATGTACTGGGCTGAAGATTCATTTCTCAGGCTCACTATCTGTAAAATAATAGAACATTTGTTACCAAGCTAGCATTCTCATGAGAACGAAATCTGAAAGAAAGGTTCATGTTAGCAAGAATGACTAAACATTTTCTGTACAGTCCGGAAAGAGGGGCCTTGCAAGCCTCAATTAGGCTAGGCAAAGTGAATTAAAACTGCACATTTGTCAACATCAGGACAGTGTGCATTCTACAGGTGACAAAAATGCAAAAACCCAGCCTTTATGCAAGAGCATAATTCATGCATTGTGTTTATATGCAATATGTTAACCTTTTGCATTGCAGACTTTAACCTTGAAAAACACTATTAATGATGTTTGCAATAACTGTTCATTTGAAAGGTATTACTGCAGACTTACGGAGTGTGTTAGGGTGTGGTCCCTTTCTAGGACCTTCCAGAAGCTTTCTCTGCAGCATGAATGGGTGTGGTTTGTGGGATGGGCCAGACTCTATATAAGGGAGCCAACCCAGCTTCACGTGCTCACTATTCAGAGGTCCCGGTGCAGAGCAGCAGCAATTTCCTGAGCTCTGTTCCGGAGGCCTACCTTGGCGTTCCAACCCTGCCCCGCATTATCTTGGTGATCCTTGAGCAGGGTGGTAAGGCGGAGGTCGGGCTAGGCCCCGACCCCGTTCTAAAAGACTCTATAGTTTTGGGCCTACTCGTGAAACTTTCAGAGTACGCAAATCATTGCTCCAATGTAAATCTTGGTGTTCAGATCGGCAACAGCTTGCGCGATAATTTCATGGCATTTGCATATTCTTTTTAGAATCGGCAGTGTGCGCGATTCATTTACCGCATGTAACACTTGGTGTTCAGATTGGCAACGGCTTGCACGATCATTTCATGGCATTTGCATATTCTTGTTCAAATCGGCAGTGTGCGCGATTCATTTACCGCATGTAAAACTTGGTGTTCAGATCGGCAACGGGTTGTGCGATCATTTCATGGCATTCACATATTCTTGTTCGAATCGGCAGTCTGCACGATTCATTTCCCGCATGTAAAACTTGGTGTTCAGATCGGCAACGGCTTGCGCGATCATTTCATGGCATTTACATATTCTTATTAGAATCGGCAGTGTGCGCGATTCATTTCCCGCATGTAAAAGTTGGTGTTCAGATCGGCAACGGCTTGCGCTATCACTTCATGGCATTTACATATTCTTGTTAGAATCGGCAGTGTGTGCGATTCATTTCCCGCATGTAAAACTTGGTGTTCAGATCAGCAACGGCTTGCACGATCATTTCATGGCATTTACATATTCTTGTTAGAATTGGCAGTGTGCACGATTCATTTCCCGCATGTAAAACTTGGTGTGCAGATCGTCAACGGCTTGCGCGATCATTTCTTGGCATTTACATATTCTTGTTAGAATCGGCAGTGTGCGCGATTCATTTCCTGCATGTAAAACTTGGTGTTCAGATCGGCAATGGTTTGCGCGATCATTTCATGGCATTTACATATTCTTGTTAGAATCTGCAGTGTGCGCAATTCATTTCCCGCATGTAAAACATGGTGTTCAGATCGGCAACGGCTTGCGCGATCATTTCATGGCATTTACATATTCGTGCTAGAATCGACAGTGTGCGTGATTAATTTACCGCATGTAAAACTTGGTGTTCAGATCGGCAACGACTTGCACGATCATTTCATGGCATTTACATATTCTTGTTCGAATCGGCAGTGTGCACGATTCATTTCCCGCATGTAAAACTTGGTGTTCAGATCAGCAACGGCTTGCGCGATCATTTTATGGCATTTACATATTCTTATTAGAATCAGCAGTGTGTGCGATTCATTTCCCGCATGTAAAACTTGGTGTTCAGATCGGCAACGGCTTGCGCGATCATTTCATGGCATTTACATATTCCTATTAGAATCGGCATTGTGCACGTTTCATTTCCCGCATGTAAAACTTGGTGTGCAGATCGTTAACGGCTTGTGTGATCATTTCATGGCATTTACATATTCTTATTAGAATCGGCAGTGTGTGTGATTCATTTCCAGCATGTAAAACTTCACGGCTTGCGCAATCATTTCATGGTAATGAAAAACTTTGATGTGTAATGTCTGTTGAAGTGTACACATTTATCCTGAGCCTTTGGATTTTCTGTGAAGATGCTAAATTCAAAATATGACGTTCTTTGTGCATATTAAGTTCCTAGTACAATTCCAATTGTTTTCCAGGGAATGTTTCAGATTGTCTTTTGTCCTCATGTTAAAGAAGCAGTGTTTGTAATGAAACATTATTCTAGAAGGTTCTTGTATTTCTAGACATTATGGGGGTTATTCCAACTTTGGAGGAGGTGGTAATCCGTCCCAAATGTGACGGATTTACCACCAGCCGTATTACGAGTTCCATAGGATATAATGGACTCGTAATACGGCTGGTGGTATATCCGTCACTTTACCGTCACTTTTGGGACGGATTACCACTTCCTCCAAAGTTGGAATAACCCCCTATGTGACATTTTATGAAAAGCTCATATGAAACATTGCATTAATCATTCTTGATTTTTCCAGGTACCCAGAGTTCTTGAGGTCTAGTTAAAGTCACTTCTTAGGTTATCCATGGTTACAGTAAGACAAGACTTAGAACCATAGTCTAGTGAAAGTCAATGTGATTATATTTTGATATTGTGTTGTTTAACCTTTTGCTTCCTACAGGTCTCCTTCCCAGCTGTTCCCTACCTAATCCCCTTTTCCCCACTTGGACTCTCTTAGGCTCTGTGATATTTCTATCAGAGTTTTGGAGCTGTCTTGTGGTAGACATGTTGGGAACATGCGCAGGCCCCGAGGATCTGGTCTCCCTGACAGAATAGTGAGCCCACAAATTTATTATCCTCCTGGTTTGAGTGTGTTCTCAGCATGGCCACATTGGACGACCAGTCAAGGTTATCACGCAGCTCCAAGCAATGGTAGTGTAATCAAAGGATATAGCAGCCAGCTTAGCTGAGAGAGTGAGTCAGTTGCAGGAAAGGGTAGAAAAGAAGGAACAAAGTCCTTTGGGTCTGTCTTGGTCTGGTCCTCCTTCTCAAGCTTCTGGAGGTAATCCTCCTACGAACATTTCCCTCAACGTTCCTTCAGCTATTCCCCTAGCTCCTCCAGAACGTTTTTCAGGCGATCCCCTGAAAGCTCAATCTTTCCTGGTTCAAGTGGAATTTCATTTTACCTGCTGACAAAACACTTTCCCTGATGCCCAATCCAGGGTGGCATTCTTGTTATCTTACCTGACTGGGGACGCAGCCACCTGGGCAATCCCTCTTGTGCGTAAAGTAAGGCCCCTGCTTTACAACTGGAGAAATTTTGTTCGTGAGTTTGAACGAGTGTTTGATCGAAGAACTGTGACATTGTCGGCAGATCATGAACTATTAGACCTGCAACAAGGTAACCAGGATCAAGGGCCAGATGTAGGAAACACTTTGCGAGTCGCAAACGGCAAAATCAGCCGTTTGCGACTCGCAAATGCGTGTTTCCTATGCAGAAATGCATTTTGCGAGTCGTTACCGACTCGCAAAATGCATTTCCGAATCGCAAATAGGAAGGGGTGTTCCCTTCCTATTTGCGAGTCGCAGTGGTATGCAACTCCATTTGCGACCGCGTACGCGGTCGCAAATGGAGTCGCAGTTACCATCCACTTCAAGTGGATGGTAACCCACTCGCAAATTGGAAGGGGTCCCCATGGGACCCCTTCCAGTTTGAGACTGGACCCCAAAACATTTTTTCAGGGCAGGGAGTGGTCCAAGGGACCACTCCCTGCCCTGAAAAAACCGAAACAAAAGGTTTCGGGTTTATTTGAAATGCAGCTCGTTTTCCCTTAGGGAAAACGGGCTACATTTAAAAAAAAAAAAAACTGCTTTATTTAAAAGCAGGTCGCTAACATGGAGGTCTGCTGACGTCAGCAGGCCTCCATGTTAGCGAGTGCCTATACTCGCAAGGGGGCCGCAATTTGAGACCCACCTCATGAATATTCATGAGGTGGGTCATTGCGACCCCATTGCGAGTTGCAGTCGGTGTCTGAGACTCCGTACTGCATAGCAATTTGCGACTTGCAAATTGCGAGTCGCAGGGACTCGCAATTTGCAAGTCGCAAATTGCTTTTTTGCTACATCTGGCCCCTAGTGTCTTACTTAGCTAACTTTAATCAGCTGGTAGCGAGACATCCTGGCCTGAAGAAAAGCAAGCAGCCTTGATTTACAAAGGACTCAAGGACGAGTTAAAGGACATTCTTGCCCAGATAGACCCGCAGCCTACAGATTGTTGAGATCTCATAAACCTTGTTTTGAGACTGGATCATCGTCTGGCAGAACGAAGGGGTACACACAAAAAGACTGAGAAATATTCCTGGTGTGTTCACGATCATAGAGAATCAAGAACCCAGAAAGAGAGAACTCCAGAACCTATGGAAATCGGAACAATCAGGAGACCTTTGACCAAAGACGATAAGGACCTACGTAGAAAGAATGGACAATGTCTTTATTGCGCGCGCAAGGGTCACTTCGCCATAGATTGTCCAATCAAACCAAAGAGCAAACGAGGTCCTGTCCAGAAACTTGCAGCCAATGCACAAGTCGAGCCAGAAAACTAAATCACCCAAGATGTAAAGAAGGGTTGCTCTTGGGTGTCACCGTGGACCCTTCACAGACTAGACATCTCAAGCTGGGCATAAAAGTTCAAGTAAAGAAAAATAACTATTTCAAGAAGGCCCTTGTAGATTCTGGGGCTACCGGGAACTTTGTTGATGCCCAATTGGTTCGTGCATGGGGGATCCCATGCACCGAGAAGAAGACTCCAGAGATAATACAAGCAGTAGATGGAAAACTCTTGACTGGAGGCCCAGTAACTCTTCAGACTGTCCCCTTGTCGGTGATCTGTGATGGGGGAAATCAAAGAACCAAACATGAAGAGAAGCTCATCTTTGACGTGATTCATGCTCCTCAGTACGGAATTATCCTTGGCTTACCATGGTTAACTCATCACAATCCTGAGAGTAACTGGGCAGGACGGAAAGTCGTGTCCTCTTCCGCCCTATGTAATAAAAAATGCCTCCAGACGTCTCAAGTCGCCAAAAATTGCAACTCTCACATAGCCACTGCAGCGGAGAAGGAAGTAAAGTTGCCCAGGCAGTATTCATCCTATGAAGATGCATTTGATGAAAAAGAAGCAGAAACCTTGCCTCCTCATAGACCTAATGATTGCCAAATTGATCTAACTCCAGGTGCGATACTCTCTAGCTGTCGTGTATACACCTTGTCAGAACATGAAAATCAACACTTACGAAAGTACCTAGATCAATTCTTAGAGAATGGCTTCATCCCCCCTTCCAAGTCTCCTGCAGCCTCTCCTTTGTTTTTTGTCCCTGAGGCGAATGGGGACCTTCGAAGCTGTATTGACTATAGGGATTTGAACAAGGTCAAATACCCCTTGCCCCTGATTCCTGTCTTGTTCGATCAAGTGAAAAAAACAAACATTTACACTAAGCTCGATCTACGAGGTGCTTACCATTTAGTCAGAATGAGAGAAGGCGGCGAATGGAAAACTGCATTCAAGACAAGATATGGACTCTTTGAATACACCGTCATGCCTTTTGGCCTGTGAAATGCTCCAGCAGCATTTCAATTTTTCCTGAATGACGTTCTTAGAGAGTATCTCAACATATATTTGCAATAGTCTATATCGATGACATTTTGATCTACTCTGACAATGAAACCGAACATGTACAACATGTCAAGAAAATTCTCACTTCTCTCCGAAAGCATCATTTATACTGCAAACTAACCAAGTGTGAGTTTCATGTTACCACAGTTTAGTTTTTAGGGGTTATCTTTACCCCTCAAGGTATGGCCATGGCAGAAAAGAAAGTACAAGCTGTACCTGATTGGTCCACTCCAAAGACTGTTCGAGATGTACAATGCTTCCTGGGTTTTGCAAACTTTTATCGCAGGTTTATAAACCATTTCTCTCAAACAGTGGTGCCAATCACCAAGTTATTGAGAAAGAAAGAAAAATTTGTATGGTCTCCAGAAGCTGACCGAGCCTTTTCAGCTTTGAAAGATGTTTTTTCCACTGCCCAAGTCTTGACTCACCCTGATGTGGATCGTCCATTCATAGTTGAAGCAGATGCCTCAGATGTGGCAATTGGTGCAGTCTTGTCACAACGAAGTAAAGACACCGGCCAACTTCATCCTGTAGCCTACATGTCTCGAAAGCTGAACGAAGCCGAACAGAACTATGTCATTGATGAAAAAGAGCTTCTGGCGATCCGTGACGCCTTTAAAGAGTGGAGACATCGTTTGTTGGGTGCCAAGTACACTATCACCGTATATACTGATCATCACAATCTCCAGTTCATGAGTTCAGCTAGACTTTTGACTCCTCGGCAAATACGCTGGATGCTGTTTTTTGCCGAATTCGATTTTGTGGTAACTTGTCATCCTGATAAAGACAATCGCAAAGCAGACGCCTTGTTCCGCCAAGAGTCTACCACGTTGCCTACAATCCAGCCTTCCAGAGCTATCATTGCTCCAGATAAAGTCCTATGCATCATAAAAACCGAAGACTTCTTTGAAGACATCCATAATTCCTTCACCATTGAGAAATGGCAGGCGTGGGCTCAAGCAGATCCCAAAAGATCAATCAAGCAAGGTCTACCTTTCCATGGCGCTCGTTTGTTTGTGCCCACTACCAAACTTCGCAAGTTAGCATTTCATTGGTTGCATGTTATACCTACGGCAGGGCACCCAGGTACTCCTAAAACTCTTGAATTAATCCAATGCTACTTTTGGTGGCCTACTCTGACAAAAGACATCAAAACAATGGTAAATAACTGCGAAGTCTGTGTTTGCATCAAGACAAGTCATTCAAAACTGAAAGGTTTGTTGCATCCGCTCCCAACTCCACGTTGACCTTGGGAACACATCTCTTTAGACTTCATTACAGGACTACCAGTGGTTCAACAGCACTCAGTAATCCTTGTGGTGCTAGATAGTCTCACGAAATATGAACATTTCATTGCCTGTAAGAAATTGCCCACCTCCAGTGAACTGGCAACCATCCTACTGAGTAGAGTGGTCCGTTATCACGGACTGACGAAAATGATTCTCTCCGATCGAGGATTGCGATTTGCCTCCAACCTCTAGAAAACGTGGTGCAAAATGCTTGCTTCAAGTCACATCCACACTATCTACTAGCCATCGTCCTCAAACAGATGGCCAAACTGAATCAGACATTGAAGTAATATCTGCGTGCTTACGCTGAGAAAGCACTTCATTCCTGGACATCAATGCTCTGGTTAGCTGAGCTAGCCTACAATAACTCATTTCACACCTCCACTGGTGTCACACCCTTTTTTGGCTTGTTTGGCTATCATCCTGACACTTTGCCCATCAGGATTCCTCAAGAAAGTTCTCTTACACCAGCTGTGTCGGAAACGATTCAACACCTCCACCAAACCCAGAAACGTATTCAACAGCATTTAGAAAAAGCAAAACAAAAATACAAAAAGCACTACGACAAGAAACATTGTGAAGGACCTCAGTATCAACCAGGTGATAAAGTATGGCTTTCTACAAGACATACAGACTTCAAGAAAAAGCACATGTTTAATCCCAAATTCATAGGTCCTTACACTGTTCTCCAGCAAATTAATCTAGTGACCTATAAACTGCAGTTGCCCCGGTCACTGCGTATTCATCCGGTGTTCCATACTTCCCTCCCGAAAAAAGCAGTCCAGAAAGTATGCTTCCAACCAGCTTCAGTTCTAGTACAGGGAGAAGTGGAATACGACGTTAAACAGGTGTTGGATTCCAAACTTAGAGGTCGTAACCTGGGGCATCTGATTTCTTGGAAAGGTTACGGTCCTGAAAGTAACTCATGGGTCTCCGGATCTGACGTCCATGCTCCACGACTAGTGAGACGTTTTCATCGTCTTAACCCAGGCAAACCAGGCCCTAGAGCACGTTTGGGAGAGGGGAGTACTGTCAACATCAGGACAGTGCGTGCTCTACGGGCGACAAAAATGCAATAATCCAGCCTTTATGCAAGAACATAATTCATGCATTGTGTTTATACGCAGTATGTTAACCTTTTGCATTGCAGACTTTGACCTTGAAAAACACTATTAATGATGTTTGCAATAACTGTTCATTTGCAATGTATTGATGCAGACTTACTGAGTGTGTTAGGGTGTGGTCCCTTTCTAGGACCTTCTAGAAGCTTTCTCTGCAGCATGACTGGGTGCGGTTTGTGGGCTGGGCCAGAACCTATATAAGGGAGCCAGCCCAGCTCCACGTGCTCACTATTCGGAGGTCCCGGTGCAGAGCAGCAGCAATCTCCTGAGCTCCTGTTCCGGAGGCCTACCTTGATGTTCCAAGCCTGCCCTTCATTATCTTGGTGATCCTTGAGCAGGGTGGTAAGGAGGAGGTCGGGCTGGGCCTCTTGAGTTTTGGGCCTTCTCGTGAAACTTTCAGAGTACGCAAATCATTCCTCTAATGTAAATCTTGGGGTTCAGATCGCCAACAGCTTGCACGATCATTTCATGGCATTTGCATATTCTTGTTCGAATCGGCAGTGTGCGCAATTCATTTACCGCATGTAAAACTTGGTGTTCAGATCGGCAACGGCTTGTGCGATCATTTCATGGCATTTGCATATTCTTGTTAGAATCAGCAGTGTGCGTGATTAATTTACCACATGTAAAACTTGGCGTTCAGATCGTCAACGGCTTGCCGATCATTTCATGGCATTTACATATTCTTATTAGAATCGGCAGTGTGCGCGATTCATTTCCCGCATGTAAACTTGGTGTTCAGATCGGCAACGGCCTGCGCGATCATTTCATGGCATTTACATATTCTTATTAGAATCGGCAGTGTGCGTGATTCATTTCCCGCATGTAAAACTTGGTGTGCAGATCGTCAACAGCTTGTGCGATCATTTCATGGCATTTACATATTCTTATTAGAATCGGCAGTGTGCGCGATTCATTTCCAGCATGTAAAACTTCACGGCTTGCGCGATCATTTCATGGTAATTAAAAACTTTGATGTGTAATGTCTGTTGAAGTGCACACATTTATCCTGAGCCTTTGGATTTTCTGTGAAGATGCTAAATTCAAAATGTGACGTTCTTTGTGCATATTAAGTTCCTAGTACAATTCCAATTGTTTTCCAGGGAATGTTTCAGATTGTCTTTTGTCCTCATGTTAAAGAAGCAGTGTTTGTAATGAAACATTATTCTAGAAGGTTCTTGTATTTCTAGACATTATGGGGGTTATTCCAACTTTGGAGGAGGTGGTAATCCGTCCCAAATGTGACGGATTTACCACCAGCCGTATTACGAGTTCCATAGGATATAATGGACTCGTAATACGGCTGGTGGTATATCCGTCACTTTACCATCACTTTTGGGACGGATTACCACTTCCTCCAAAGTTGGAATAACCCCCTATGTGACATTTTATGAAAAGCTCATATGAAACATTGCATTAATCATTCTTGATTTTTCCAGGTACCCAGAGTTCTTGTGGTCTAGTTAAAGTCACTTCTTAGGTTATCCATGGTTACAGTAAGACAAGACTTAGAACCATAGTCTAGTGAAAGTCAATGTGATTATATTTTGATATTGTGTTGTTTAACCTTTTGCTTCCTACAGGTCTCCTTCCCAGCTGTTCCCTACCTAATTCCCTTTTCCCAACTTGGACTCTCTTAGGCTCTGTGATATTTCTATCAGAGTCTTGTGGTGGACATGTTGGGAACGTGCACAGGCCCTGAGGATCTGGTCTCCCTGACAACATTCAGTTATGTAAATAAGGCATGTTAGAAATAGGGTCTCTAGTTGGCAGTTAGTTTGAACCCTGTCCAAGTAGGGACCCTCACTCTAGTCAGGATAAGGGAGATACCCGCTCAGATAACCCCTGCCTACCCCCTTGGCAGCTTGACATGAGCAGTCAGGCTTATCTCAGAAGCAATGTGTAAAACATTTGCACATAAAACACAGTAATAAATGAAAACACTACAAAAGGACACCATCCAGTTTTAGAAAAATAGCCAATATTTATCTATTGTCTATATAAGACGAGACCAAATATGATAAAAATCCACCATATAGTAATAGATATATGAATTCTGCAAGATTTACGCAAAATACAGTTCCTTGAAGTCAATAGCTCCACCTGGGGCCATCACGGCGTTGTGATCAACAAGACCAACAGTTCAGGCCGGCCGCAGCGTCACGGGCAAACTATGGTGTCTGGAAGACCTGCATACAGTACCTTGGATTTGCAGGGTGTTGTGATCCTCGCAGTGAGCTCCCGAGAGTGGCGTCGCTGGCATCGCGGTTCTGGAGTTGGTGCGTGGGTTGTCGGGCCCTTGAAGTCAAACGGATCAAACTCCGGGCTGATGAAGTCAAGAGCGCTGGCGTAGATGATGTCGGGCCTGCGGTGCAAAGCGGGACAATGCGATGTGCGGTGCCCACCGGCCACTGTGCAGGCATCGGCTCGGTGACAGAGTCCAGTGGTGTGGTGAGACCAGGGATGCAGTGTGAAGCGGGGCAGTGCGAAGTGCATTTTCACCAGGTCACTGTGCAGGCAGCGGCGTTGTCGTTGCTGAAGCGCTGTCGTCGGTAGGCCCAAGCAAGCAGTGTGGGACGGAACAGTGCTTCTTGACCCTCACAAGCAGTGTCCACAGGCTACGGTGCAGACAGGATGCTTGATGACGACACTGGAGTCGATGATGCTGGCCTCGGTGGACCGAGCTGCAGTGTGGGATGGGACGGTGCTTCGTGTACCTCAGGAGCAGTGTCCAGAAGCCACGGTGCAGGCAGTGGGGCTGGTGTCAGCAGGAGCTGTGGTGTCGGGGATGCTCAGGCTGCGGTGTGAACAGGCAATTCCGGAGTGCGGAGCCCATGGGTTGCGGTGCGAGCAGCGGCTCGGTGAAGTCATCCGAAGACGGCGTCGGTGAGACCAGGACCACGGTGCAAAGCAGGGCAGTCCGGCTTCAGCAAGTCACGGTGCAGGCCAGCGGCGTCGTTGGCGGCATCACAGTGGTTTCTCCTCTTGAACAGCACAAAACATACAGTTCCCAGTGCTGCAGGTCAAGCAAACTGAAGTCTTTGATGTCCCTGAGACTTCCAACAGAAAGCAAGCTCTACTTCAAGCCCTTGGAGAACTTTCTCCAGCGGGACACACAGTAAAGTTCACCCTTTGCACTCTTTTCAGGCAGAAGCAGCAACTGCAGGCCAGTCCAGCAAAGTAACACAGCAAAGGGACAGTACTCCTCCTTCCGTTCTCCAGCTCTTCTCCTGGGCAGAGGTTCCTCTTGATTCCAGAAAGGTTCTAAAAGTCTGGGGTTTTGGGTCTTCCTCTCTCATACCCCATTCTGCCTTTGAAGTTGGCAAACTTCAAAGCAAAGTTGCAAGTGTTTGCAAGATCCTTTCTTGTCCAGGCCAGGCCCCAGACCACACCAGGGTTTGGAGACTGCATTATGTGAGGGCAGGCACAGCCCTTTCAGGTGTAAGTGACCACTCCTCCCTCCACTCAAGCTCAGATGGCTCATCAAGATATGCAAGCTACACCCCTGCTCCCTTAGTGTCACTAGAGGAGAGGTGTGAATAGCCAAACTGTCAAACTGACCCAGACGGGGAATCCACAAACAGGCAGAGTCACAGAATGGTTTAAGTAATAAAATGCCTACTTTCTAAAAGTTGCATTTTCAAACTCTCAATCTAAAAACCAACTTCACTAAAAGATGTAATTTTAAATTGTGAGTTCAGAGACCTCAAACTCCATATTTCTATCTGCTCTCAAAGGGAATTTGAGCTTTAAAGTTATTTAAAGGCAGTCCCCATGTTAACCTATGAGGGAGATAGGCCTTGCAACAGAATTTCACTGTTAGGACATGAAAAACACACCAGTACATGTCTTACCTTTTAAATACACTGCATCCTGCACGTAGGGCTACCTAGGGCCTACCTTAGGGGTGCCTTACATGTACCAAAAGGGTAGGTTTGGGCCTGGCAAGTGGGTACATTTTCCAGGTCGAATTGGCAGTTTAAAACTGCACACACAGACACTGCAGTGGCAGGTCTGAGCCATGTTTACAGGGCTACTTATGTGGGTGGCACAATCAGTGCTGCAGGCCTACTAGTAGCATTTGATTTACAGGCCCTTGGCACCTCTGGTGCACTTTACTAGGGACTTACCAGTAAATCAAATATGCCAATTATGGATAAATCAATCAGCAGTATACTTTACCTAGGGAGCACTTGCACTTTAGCACTGGTCAGCAGTGGTAAAGTGTGCAGAGACAATAAACCAGCAAAAACAGAGTCCAGTAACCCATAAAAACCGGAGGTCAGCAAGCACAAAAACATGGGAGACACGCCAAAAAGCTACCAGGTCCAACAAGGCACATTTAACATTCAAAATTATGAATGCAACATTGATAGGCTTTGTCAGTGTTCATGGTACAGTAGATTTAAAACAAAATAACTATATTAACCCATTCATGTAACTATGGCACAGAAGTACAAACCTGGACTTTTGCATTAACATTTAAAACATTTCTCTCTTAGATTCCCATATTGTTTTAGTGCACACTAATAATTAACATGATGAAGATCAACATAGAAGTTAATTAATTTGTTAAACAATTTTGAACAAATGTTAAACAAATGTAAAGGCTATACCACAACACTTTTGTCTAGTGACCTGCAATGTATACACACTAACATGGCTTTCAGTGCACCCCTTTGTAACAAAACTATTAGTATTTTGATTAACAAAATGCATAGATTGTCATGTATAGATGATCACTGTGACGTCAGGGGGAGTACTTAAATTTCTGCTACATCAGTCCCCCCTCTGATGGTGAATCAAACCATCACATCCATTTTCAATCTCTCATTTTCAATGAGACAGGTCAAAATTTCAGAGGTAGTTACAGGTAAGATCTTTTAGACTCCTCTAACTGCTTAATGTCACTGTAATTAATACATTGTCTAGGCTCCATCTCAAGCTCCTCTTCTCTTTCTCCTCTCCTTGCTCTCATTCTTTTCAGCTTCTTGAACAACCTATAGGGAGCAAGTGTAACTAAGGCATACAAGGCTATTATCAATCTAAGTCTCAGGATAATTCCAACAAGTCCTTTCCCTAAACTACCAATCCACTTTCCAACTACTGAAATAATGCTACCTATTGCTTCCCAGGCACATGTTGCTTCTAACTCCTTCAGGTTCCCTTTTAGGTCTGTCATGTTTGCAAAACACTTCTTCAGCTCCTTACTACTGGTCAGGTATATAGGTATAACGTTGTTGAACCTGTAACATTTTGCAAATGTCGCACTCTTTTGCTAGAATGATAAATAACCTAAGACAATTTTGTAAAACCATTGATCTTACTGTAACCATTTGTGTGTCTACTAACATAAAAGGCACCTGCTGTATCTGTAGAAAGCTTATCAACAATAGTTGAGAAATTCCTTCTCTTGTGCTCATTCAGGATCACACCTACATATTGAGTATCGCACCAAAAATATCTCCTACAGTCTCTGAAGCACTGGCACCTCTCTTAACTCTGGTGTTTGATTTCCCATCCCAAACAGGATCATTAAAAAGGTCCACATGATAAATATTGAAAAAACTACTCCTAGATAATACAGCCCATACCAGCCTTTCGTCAGTTTGAAATAGGCGTTTTCCCCACAAATGAAATAAACACTGGGTATTTAAGGGTCTTGTCCAGATAACATAAATGTCCAAACAATTTGAAACAAAAAAATTTCTACATTCAATAGTCCCTAGAAAAATTGTGTCAGTTTTAGATTTGGGTCTACATACACACAATAATTTCCATACATGTTGCTAATCCAAGACAAGGGATCCTTGATTCCATGCTGATGAATGAGTTTCTGGTTCTACTGCAGCATCTGACCTCCCAGGAGTCAACTGATTCTGTCTCGACCCTTCTGTGCCAACCACTGCTGTTGACTCACTCAGACACTCCCTCAGACTATAATTGTGCTGTACCAGTCACTTGCGAATTCCCAACAGCTTGACTAATCTGATTCCTCTGACTCACTGTAACCGATCTTCAGGGACAAGTCCTGAATTATCTAGGTGTTTTCCCACAACTGAAATAAACACCAGGTCTGTCAGGGTCTTATCCAGCTAACATACATGTCCAAACACTTTTAAACAAGCAACATGTCTACATTCACTAGTCCCTACAAAAGTTGTGTCAGTTTTCAATATGGGTCTATATACACCTAATTTCCCTAGGTGTTGTCAATCTAATGTAAGGGATCCTTGAATCCCTGCTAATGAATGAGGTTCTTCTTTTTCCCAACTTTGTAACACTATTCCTTTTTCTATTTTAGCTTTCATTGCTCTTCTTCTGGTTTCAACATGTCCAATAAGTTCCTTTTCTACTGGGATAAAAGTACAAATCAGATTCTATGGACATAGACTGTACTAAATGTCAAGGTTGGTTTAACAAAACTTCCCACTGTGTCAATGTTTTTCACTTTAGCAATGCTGTTCAAATGTTTCATGTTTGGAACAACTGAGAAAACGAGGTTATAATTCGAATAATAATAGTGATAATATTCCTGCTGATATAAAAGTGTTAGCAACAGGCTACAGGAAATTACATAGGTTAAGGGGATTCTATGATCTTATTCCCTCACTAACTGGTGAAAGTTAACTGGGTGCACGCAAAACATTCTCTAACCTCCAAGGTTTTCACATACTCATTTAATAATTTGTAATAGACAATTGTAGACAAATCCCCTCTGGATCCATCTGTATGTAAATCTTTCTCATTAAGCAAAGACTTTTGGTTTGCTATTGGGCTTGCAAAACATGGGTCACTTGTTCTGACGTTTTCTTGTTTCACAGGAATGGGTAAACTAAATCCAATCAAAAATAAAACAACCATTATAAATGTCACAACGAACAATCCTACACATATGTATTTAAGCTTAATCTTTTTGTTTCCACTAGTCTCCATGAGTTCACTAATTTCCGACCAAAATTTTTAAATCAAAGTCAAAAATCAAAAATACAAAAATACAAATGCAGATGCAGATGCAGAATATCAACTGTCTCTTCCAGTCCTTTTTTATTTTTGAGCAAAGTCAATATCGAAAATGGTCTCTTTTGCAAAAGTTCAAATTATTTTACAAAAAGTGTCCTTCATCTTCCAGAAATTTCATCAAGTATTTCTACTAAAGTTCAAAATGTCTCCAATAAAAGCACAACTCAAAAAATTATAATAATCACTTCCAGTATATAATGTCTTTGTTCATCAAGTGGTAATGAGATTTCAAACTTCAGTTCCACTGCAATTACAAACTCAAGAATGTTGAACTAGATTTGTATTGTTAAAGTAAAAGGTTGTACATTCCTTCTCCCATTCATTTGCTGAAAAGTAATTCCATTCAGGAGATGAGAGCTTTCAACTGGGTACTCTCCTTCTTTTTGATCTCCGAGTAACTCAACCCTAAGCATCACTGTCACTTTGAATTGACTCCTCGGTTTCTTCAGCAATTGTTGAGGGCACTTCTACAGCTGGCACAGTGTGCTCACTTGGCCAATTGTCTCTGGGTACACATCTTTTCTTGGTACAGCATCTGGTCCTTTATCAGCATCTGAGCTCCCAGGAGTCACCTGATCCTGTCTCGATCCTTCAGTACCAACCGCTGCTGTTGACTCACTCAGATACTCCCTCAGACTGCAATTGCACTGTATCAGTCATGTGCATATCCCCAATAGCTTGACTAACATGATCCCTCTGACTCACTGTAACCGACCTTCAGGGACAGGTGCTTTATTATCTAGGGGACCTGGAACTTTGTGAGTGCAGCTCGCATGTACCCAGTTAGGGAGACCAACACACTTCAGAGCTGTCGTAGTGAACAGCACTACCTGGTGGGGCCCCTTCCAATGTGGTTCCAAGCAGGATTTCCTCATGTGCTTCTTAACTATGGCCTAGTGGCCTGAACACACGTCATGGCAGAGCTCCTGCTGTGGTTGTGCTGTAGCTCCTCCAACCTGATGAGACACCGAATGAACCACATCAGCTAGTACTTCACAATAATCCAGTACCATCTGTAATATTTATAAGTGCATTTGCAGGTACAGTACTCATGGCTCTCCCCATGATGATTTCATGAGGTGACAAACCAGTCTTTGTGTCAGGAGTACTGCACAAAGTCATCAGAACAAGAGGCAATGCGTCTGGCCATTTCAAAGTGGTGGATGTACATACTTTTGCCAGTCTGGACTTCACAGTTCCATTAACTTGTGCCACCAATGCAGAAGACTCATATCTGTAGTCTTTGATCAACTTGCAATGCCGCATATAATAATTTTCGGACCACACTGTTGGAGTGTGTCCCTCTGTTCGACTCTAGAGAAATTGTGAATCCGAAACACGGTATCAACTCTAAAAGCAACAGCTTTGCTACTGTGAGCCTATCATTCCTCCTGGTTTGGTAAGCTTCAACCCAAGAGAAAACTCATACAGTGAACAAGACATATCTCAGTCCATTGCATACATGTAGCTCAATAAAGTCCAATTGCATTCTGTTGAATGGTCCTCCCAATCTAGCTATGTGACTCAGGGTGACCACCGTACATTTCCCTACATTCATCTGCTGGCATGTGACACACCTGTGACACGTGGCTTCTGCCATCAATCTAAGTCTGAGGTTAAACCATGTCTGCCTAAAAGTTCTAAATGTTGCCTCACAACCTACATGAGCCTGTCCATGATAATGTCTAGCAATGGGTGGTAACAGACTGGCAACACAACTCTTCTGTCTTTTGAAACCCAAATATCATCTTCATCTCTTTTGACACATCCTGCTCTAATTCAACTCTGCTGTTCTCCTTCTGTTACTTTTTCCAGAAAGTCTTTTAACTTCCTCCCATGTATCAACAGCAGGTAACAGGAAATTTGGACTCTCCATTAAAGGATGTACAGCTTAGGGCGCAATACCTCGCCACTTCGTCTGCATATATATTTCTCAGTTTTACATAATCAGTGGATTTGTGGTGTGCAATGCAACTGCAATCTGAGCAGGCAAATGGAATGCATTCAACAAGTTGTAAACTTTATCCCTGTTCCTGATAGGTAAGCCAGAAGTCTGGAGCCACAACTGCCCGAAGACACAAACTACAACAAAGCCATTTTGACTATCTATGAAAATTGTCACTTTAAGCTGTTTGGAAACACAGTATGCTCTGGTAAGGGCAACTAATTCAGCTACTTCAGCTATTTGGGAAGAAAAGACTTCTTGAAGTCATGAGACTTGAATCACACCTGATACTGTACAAACTGCATAACCAGCTCTAAGGGTCCCATCACTGTCTCTTAAACAGGAGCCATCAACAAACATGACTTAATCATTTTCAGTAAGGGGAATGTCTTAATTGTCAAGTCTTGGCTTGGTCCATAGTTCAGTAACATTGAGACAGTCATGCTTGACCTCATAGGCACAATCATTTACATTTTCAACAGGTACATGCAATACATTGGCAGGCTTCAACACAGTGCAACACTTTAGATTTATATAGGGGGCAGCAATCATGATTTGCTCATATCTGGTCAAATGAGCTGTAGTCTTGTGTCGGGGTTTGGTTCAGGTTAACAAAATTTCTACCAAATGGGGCACAAAAAGTTTAGGGATTACCCATAATAATGCCTTCACACTGTTCTATGTTAACCTTTAAACAACTAAGCAAAGATGAAGCCACAGGATCAAGAGTGGCAGAAATATAAGCCACAGGTATGTTTGCATTTCCATGCAGAGTCAACAGTGAGAAAGCACATCAATCCCTCTCAAGCAATACAAAGAAACACATTTGTTATAATCAGGCATTACCAGGGAACAGGGGGCACAACAGAGATTTTCCCTCAGCTCTGTGAAGGCACGTTTGCAGTTGTCATCCAGCTGTACCGGATCAAACACATCTTTGTGTGTCAGCCTCTGTAATAGCTTGGTCAAAAGGGGACACGTTTGGAATCCACTGATGTTAGTAGTCAACCATTCCTGTGAAAGTCCTGGCTTCTTTCTGAGTGGTAGGGGGATTCATTTTTCAAAATGCTGAGATTCTTTCTTGCAACACCTTCTTTGCACCTTTTTGAAAGTGAAGGCCTAAGAATAGAACTTCTTTCCTACAATTCTGTAATTTAGTCAGGGAAACCTTATGTCCATTCTCTCCTAAATGATTCTAAAGTGCAATTGTGTGTCTCCTACAAGCTTGCTGGGTATTTGATGCCACTAGTAGGTCATCAATGTGCCGGACCAAGACTGAGTGATAGGGCATTTTCAGTGATTCCAGATTCTTCTTAAAGATCTGGTTAAAAATTTATGGACTCTCGGTATGACAAAACATGACTGCCAAAACACGAAGAGAAACTGTCTCTCTTCATGCACTGGTATTGGCATATGTCACTCTGCTTCACATGGAATTCGGATTACAATTACAACATGGAACAACAATCTTGCTTATCGTGAGAAAATCCTGGACATAAATTGCACACTACAAACTGATGCTCATCCTCAAAGGAACCTATTTTTACACGGACAGAAGCTGTTACTGGGTTAGACAATTGTTTATTTGTGACTCCTACAACCTGAATTGTTCTTCCTGAAAAGGGTAAATTGTGTACTTCTGCTCCCCTGACAGTGAAGCGTGTAGTCCCAATGTCAACCAGAAATGACACACGGTGACCCATTACAACACCATCTACATAGAGACCACATTGATCTACTTCTAAGTAAGCACCTTGCAGGCAATCTTCTTCATCTGAACAATCCTATTCAAGAGTCTTTGAAAAATCCTCATCACTCAGATCCATTAAAGGAAACTGTGATGTCAACTGATTCACATCAGCATCTGCAACCTGACTTAAATTCTGTCGGGACACATTTTTCTGCTGCTGGGTCTGGGGAACATTTACATTTTGCACTCAGGGTCTTTGAACTCTCTTTATTTGAACTTGAATATTACCTTGTGTCTGCATTACTCCTTTTTGTATGTGATTATTAATCACATTAAGAGGACACTCTTTCAGTGGCCCAGGCACGTGTGACAATGATTAGTTCTTTTCAAAGTCTAGACATTAACAACACCACTTGTACACTACCTGAACACCACGTCCTCTGCCTCTCGGCTAGAAAACATTAGCTCCCTGCTGTTGCACTCCTTGCATACCACCAGTATTCACCACCAACTGCAGACTCTAATTTCCTTTCTGTGCAGCTTTTAATTGCATCACCATTACCTTCTATTTCAACATTTTCTGCTTTATCACTGTAGAATTTGGAACACCACAGGAACTCATTCTCTGGCTTGTTTTACCAACAAATTAAATGCTGCTGTATTATGGCACTTATGTCTGGTTTCAATCCTTACACAACTCTGAACAGAAAACAAACCACATCTTTAGCTCCTATGGCTTCAGTACCACTGTTGTGTTTGAAAGCCTGCAACAATCTCTCATAATAGGAATGTACGGACTCCGTAGGTTCTTGAGTTGTCCTGTCAATCCTCAGCCAACCAATGTCTTTTGGAGACACCTTGGACCTGATTCAGATTTCAGCAGAGGGGTTACTCCGTCACAATGTTGACAGATGTCCTGTCTGCCAAAATCTAAATCCCATTGTTTCCTATGGGATTTAACTTTCAGTGGATGGGTTATCCGTCACTGAGGTGACGGAAATCTAAATCAGGCTGTTTGTCCTTTAAGAAGCCAATTACCTTATAATACTTTTTCATCACCTCTTCAGGTGTCGCACACATCACTGGATCTCTTGGAGGCTCACTCTTAGGCCAGTCAACAAGTCACTTGAAACCACAATGTCAATCCAAGTAATAAAATCTTCCCCCAGTCATATTGTTTCACAAATCTTTCTGTCTGCTTATAACTTCCCACAGTTTTTTTTCCTCAATTTTGGGTAATCATTGGTGAATAACAAAATACCCCTGCTGCTCCAAGGTACATAAACATGATCCCCCCCAGGAATTTCTCACATGGGAAGCATCTTCTCCTTAGCCTTAGCTTGATATGCTCCTGATGGAGGCACATCTGTTTTCACTTTCTTCTGATCTCTTTTCTTTTCCCTTCTACCTTCCCATTTATCTAACAATCCCTATTTCTGGATGTACAAGATTAATATTAATTTCCTAATGTGCAATCTCATTTCAGGAGATTTCATGTTTGCTATATCCTTGTCACTAAACTCCAATCTATAACTTCTCTTTAAGGGCTTTGATTATTCCAAATCAACACCATATTTCTTGGCCACTTTAGATAACCTTTCATAAGCCTGTCCTGCATGTTTGGTAAAGTCTTTGCACATGAACGGCAGTTTGTCCTTTATGTAAATATCTAATTGGGAAGTGCCCAGAGTTTCTTATATCTTTCATTTAATTCCAATTTCAATCTGTACACATTTAGTGATGATTCTCTCTCAGGAATGTTGCCTACTTTTGCACTGCAGTTTGTTACACCTGTCGCACCTGCTGGACTCAGATTATTTAGCCAATTATTTAATTGCTCAGCAGTAAAACCTCGCAACCTTACTGGATTATTCTGTAACATTTCTGCTCTTGAAGGACCTGTAACTGACCGACTTGCAGTACTCTAGCAACACAAAAGGATGATGGACAGAGTGCTGAAAGGTTAGAAACATTCACCGCCCCAGTCACAGGCCTGGGTTTAATCCATTGTTCTTTTGCTCACCATGCCGCCCCAGTTTGGACCCAGCCATATGGAAATCAGTCTTGACCCCATTCCCCATGGGAACAGTCCAGCCCAAACTGTGGGCAGGTCATCCCTGGACCAGAAACAAACATTCTGGAACTGGTCTTTGGGAATATACCTTCATTAACTGGCCAACTCCATACATCTGAAGGGAGTCTGGGAACCTGACAGCCCCCAAAGAGGGAGCATCCCAAATGGACGTGATAAGTACATATATTTGCTATTTCGTTACTTGATGTCAGATTACGGGATGACGTTAGCAAGTTTACCCTGCTGAAGTGGGAGGGAAGAGGTTTGCGGGCAAGGCTGTTTGCTTGTCACCAATGTGTCACCTACTCCACCATCACCGTAGGACAGAGTGTGTTTCGCAGTGAGTTCATAGTTACTATATTTATAACCATGATAACACAATGGACAGAACCAGTGCACAAGATACCTGTTTAACATGGAACATACAAGGTCTCAATAACCCTTGCAAAACTAAAATGGTCCTATCCTGTCTAAATCACCATAATATTCAGCTTGCTCTCCTAAAGGAGACACATATGACACGCACTAGCGAACATGATATTGGGACGAAATGGACTGGCATCATCCTACCAATCTTACTAGAGGGGGATCCTGATGCTAGTCAAACGGGGTTCCATTTTACCTTACACACTCCACAGTTGATGATTTAGGCCACCTCACGATAAGCCGGGCGACACTGCATGGCACACCAATTACAATAATTAAGACTTATGGACCAAATGTGGATGACCCTAACTTCAACACAACACTCTGGAATCACCTACACAAAATGTCCCCAACTCATATTCTATGGGGGAATTTAAACACATACTTGGACCCAAACATGGATAGGTCCACAGCGTCAGACTGGCATGACAAGTGCTCTGCATGGGTCATTCAAGCAGTGTTGGAATATGGCCTGGTGAATGCCTGGAAGTTGCCACACCCACAAGGTACATTTGTTTCCTCGGTCTGTAGCTCGTGGTCCAGATTGGACTACTGGATGGTCTCAAAAGAAGTTTCTGCGTGGATTGTAGAGATGGTTTACGTACCTAAGACACTTTCTGACCATGCCCCTGTCCAGTTAAAATTCACATTACTCTATATGGCTTCAATCCCCTTCATGTGGAGGTTCAGAGCATCAGCCTTGTTTGACACTATTCTAACATGAGGTGCAGACAGCTATTATTGAGTATTTTGGGAAAAATGTGGGCACTGTGGCCGGGAAGGATACACTCCGGGGGGCCTTCAAGGTCACGATTAGGGGGATATGCATTGGCACTCAGCTGGGTGTGCTCAAATCAATATGCCTTAAATTACAAAAAACTGAAAGTGTGCTGACCTCTCTTGAGCAACAATATTATAATTGGCATACTCCGACCATACTTGCTGCCATACATGAAAACCTCACGGAATTTCATGACCAGCACAGGAAACACACTTTTTATCTAAACAACATGTGGCCTGTGTATATGGTGAGGGGGGATGACCAGGACGCACTCTAGCCGAGAAGCTCAGAGCACCACATGACCAAGCACACATAGGCCCCCATTATGACATTGGCTGTAAAAAACTAATTCCACTGTGGTGACTGCCGCCAACATACCGCCACGGAGGCAGACATCCATCCGCCAGATTATGACACACACACACAAAACCGACAGTGTGAGAAAGTAGCCTCTTTCCAGCATGGTTACCCCAATTTTTGTCCTGTTTGTGAGTGTTTGTCAGTGTATTTTTACTGTCTCTCAGGGATCCTGTTAGCCAGGACCCCAGTGCTCATAGTTTAAAACCCTATTTGTCAGTGTGTTTTGCCTGTCTCACTGGGATCCTGCCAGCCAGGACCCCAGTGCTCATAGTTTGTGGCCAATATGTGTTGTCAGTATGCTTCACTGTGTCACTGGAGTTCTGCTAACCAGAACTCCAGTGCTTATGCTCTCTCTGTTTATCAAAGTTGTCACTATAGTTTAGTGACTCCACATTTCAATTCAGATTGGCACACTGGATCTCCCTTATAAGTCCCTAGTATATGGTACCTCGCTACCCAGGGCATTGGTGTTCAGGGAGATCCTTATGGGCTGCAGCATTTCTTTTGCCACCATAAGGAGCTTATACAAACCTTTCATCCGGACCGCCACTTCAGCCTGAGTGAAATAGTGCACACACTATTTCCCAGCCATTTTTCACTGCACTAAGTAACTTATAAGTCACCTATATGTCTAACCTTCATTTACTGAAGGGTAGGTGCAAAGTTCCCATGTGTGAGGGCACCCTTGCACTAGCAAAGGTGCCCTCACTTCATCCAGGGCCAATTCCCCAGAATTCGTGAGTGCCGGATACCATTATGAGCGTGTACTACATATATGTCAATACATTTATGTAGTTTCACAATGGTAACTCTGAACGTGGCCATGTGAGGTTTCTAGGATCATGGAATTGTCCCCCTCACTCCAAATCTGGTATTGGGGGGCCAATCCCCTACAGCCTGGGGGCTCTACCATGGACCCCCAGTATTGCCAAACCGGCTCTCTGAGGTTTCCACTGCAGCCCCAACTGTTGCCACCCCACAGACAGGTTTCTGCCTTCCTGGGGATTGACCAGCTCAATCCCAGGAAGGCCGAACAATGCACTTCATTTAAGAGAGGGGTGTTACACCCTCTCCCATTGGAAATATGTGTTACAGGCATGGGGGGGTAGCCTCCCAGAGCCTCTGGAAATGCTTTGAAGGGCACAAACGGTGCCCTCCTTGCGTAATCCAGTATACAGAAGTTCAGGAACCCCAAGTCACTGCTCTAGTATGAAACTGGACAAAGGAAAGGGGAGGGACCAATCCTCTGTCCATCGCCACCCCATGGGTGGTGCCCAGAGCTCCTCCAGAGAGTCCCTGGCATTAGCCAACTTTGATTCCAAGGTGTGGGGACCTTCTGGAGACCTTTGAGTGGCCAGTGCCAGCAGGTGATATCAGAGACCCCCTCCTGATAGGTGCATAACTGGGTAGGTAGCCAATCACCCTCTCAGGGCTATTTATGGTCTCTTCTCTGGGTGTTTCCTCAGATTCGGTTTGCAAGATTCACCAGGACTCCTCTGCATCCTCTGCTTCAGCTTCTGATCATCAGATCAACCACAGACTGCTCCAGGAACCACTGTAACTGCAACAAATTATCCAGGATGACTCCTGTGACCTGCAACTTCAGCTCCAGACAGCATTTGCAACAGTTTCCAAAGTGTGCATGCTTTGAGGAATGCCTGTCTTCACCCTGCACCAGGAGAACCAATGGTATCTCCCGTGGAGTGACGGAGTCAGATACCTGCTTCTGCAGGCACCCTTCTGCGATGTCAACCGGTACTCTGGGACTACTCTCCTGACGATGAGGGTGCTCCCTGGAACACAGGTGGTGGACCGAAGTGACCCAAACTGTCCAAAGGTCCAGCTGTCCAAATTTGGTGGAGGTAAGAGCTTGCCTCCTCGTGCTGCGACAGTACCCCTGTGCACTGCGTCGTCTGCAGCTCCTTGGTCTTCTGTGCACTTCTTCCAAACGTTCTTCATGCACAGCGTAGCCTAGGTCCCCAGCACTCCATCCTGCGAAGCACAGCTCCCTGAGTTGTTCTCCTGCTGCGTGGGACCTTCCAGTGTAGTGCTGCGATGACCGCCCATTGTATCTTCTTTGTCCCCATGTTCTAGGACTCCTGTGGGTCCTCCCTGGTCTTCTGAAGGCTCTCTGAAGTGCTGAGAGGTCCCTCTGTCTCCTCTGTCTGAGTTGAGACCCCCAGGTACCTCAAGGGTCCAGGCAGCTCCTCTTTGATGCAAATCGCATATTTGCTTGAACCAAGGCTTGCTGGCAGAATCCAATGACGCAAACAGCCTGCATCCAACAACTTGACGTGGGACATCTCCTGCACCATGCAGGAACCCACAGCCATCTTCTTTGGTGCACTTCTGTACTTTTCTTCTGACCGGAGAATCCACTTTTGCACCTTCTTCTAGGTTGGCAAGGGCTCCTGTTCTTCCTGGACTCTTCTTTGACTTCTGGACTTGTTCTCCTCCCTCCACAGGTCGTCAGGTCCAGGAATTCATTGTTTGTTGCTTGCAGTCTTGCTTAGTTCTTGCAAAATCCTTTATCACGACTTGTAGTGTGCCCTGAGGAAACTTGCTGTACTTTACTCCTGCTTTCCTGGGATCTGGGGTGGGGTACTTTACTTACCTTTGGTGTTTTCCTACACTCCCAGCGCCCTTCTACACACTACACTTGCCTAGAGGGGAATTTGACATTCGCATTCCACTATTTTAGTAAATGGTTTGTGTTGCCCCTAGGCGCATTGCAATCAATTGTATTTTCTACTGTTTGCACTATTCTATGACTGTTTACTGACCTGATGTTGGTAACTAGTGTGCATATTGTGTATAATACTTACCTCCAAAAGGAGTATTGCCTCTAAGATGTTTTTGGCTTGTGTCACTAAAATAAAGTCCCTTTATTTTTGGTAACACTGAGTATTGTCTTTTGTTGTGTATAAGTACTGTGTAACTATAGTGGTATTGCAGGAGCTTTGCATGTGTCCTAGTTCAGCCTAAGCTGCTCTACTACAGCTACCTCTAGACAGCCTAAGCTGCTAGAACACTGCCTACATTTCACTAATAAGGGATAATTGGACCTGGTATAAGGTGTAAGTGCCTTAGGTACCCACTACAAACCAGACCAGCCTCCTACAGACAGAAAACAGCCACAACCACAAATCCGCCAGACCCACTGAACGTGATAAACTGTCAGCACTACCACCCAACAACGCCCTCCAAATAATGACCTACCAATCACCACAGCGGATATTCAACAGCGGTAAACCATTAGTGATGCACACCGCTGCGGCTGATATGGCCACTCAATAACAAAACAAGACAACTCTGGCCAGAACCATAAACCCACACATGACACCAATACACATACCCCACACACCCTCCAACAGCACTATAAAACTCACCCCACATCACCCACAACGCTTTCCAAAAACGAGAAGACTGATACATTTTGCCACGCCAATCCCAGAGAGAACTGCACACACATATCACAAATACCCATTCATCCGTCACACACCACACACCCCACAACTTCACACATCCCCCTCTGCACAACACACTCCACACAACACCCATGTTTGGAGCACACCCATGTTTGGAGCACAGGCACAGCAGATTTTCATTACCAAGCAGATGGAGCTATGACGGAGAATCGTGGACAGGGTGAATGCCGTGGGATAATATCCACGCAAATGGGACGACATAAGGAAGAGGTGGAACGACCTACGTGGGGAGGTGCGTTCCATTGCATCAAGGCACCAGCTTACCATCAGGAGGCCTGGCAGTGGACCTCCACCTCCTCCCCCACAGCTGACAGCATGGGAAGAGCAAGTCTTGGCAATATTGCCTCCTGAGAGACTCACTGGAGTAGCCGGTGGACTGGACACTGGTGAGTCAACATTTACTACCTATCACCCCCCCATACCTGCATGCCACCACGACCCCTCACCTCGACTCCCTTCACCCTACTCCATCCCACACAGTGCCCCATCCCAATCACCATGCACAACCAAAGGTGGGAGGACAACAGCTATAACATAGGGAAAGCTAGTAATGCGGAATATGTCACTGACATGTAGCATAATACATCACACATCTCCACAGGTGCCCCAGCCAATGTCAGCGGCGAGGATGTGCCACGGCTATCCAGTCCCCCACCAGAAGATGCCCCCAGTGATGACAGCAACTCAGGAGCTCTGGATCTGGATGAACTCCCTGGCCCATCTGGGACCACTGTCAGTCGGCTACCCCATCCCACAGCCAGTCCACCACAGAGCATCCCCTCTGAATCTAACACCACAGCAGCCAGCCAAATCCCCCACACCTCTGTCCCCATGACACGTCAATCTGTGCCCACCTGTACAGGGACCTGAGTCCATACCACACAGGCAAGACAATAAGGGTCCTGGTGTCAGTGGGAGTGGGCACACCGTTCAGGGGGCACAGGCACAAGGGGCCAGGGACACTTGGAGGACAGCTGTGCACCAGGGGGGAAGCAGGCCCAGGGTACAGACTGCCCAGGAGGCACTTACAAATGTCCTTGAGGCATACCAACAATCCCAGGACAGGATGGGTCAGGTGATCACCAGCATGCAGGTGAACCAGCAGCTGCAGGGGGTACACCACCAGGAGGTCATGCAGCAGTTGCAGGTCCTAAATGTCAATATGGCCTCCATTGTAGGGGTGCTGGGTGACATGGCCAACACCATGCAGGAGGACGGAGCATACCAGCGGGCCACTTCCACTAGCCACTCCACCCAGGACCCACAGGCCACCAGCACCTCTCCCCCTGCAGAAGGTGAACCACCCTGCAAACGTTCCCTGCGACACAGACAGACACCAGAGACTGTTGCCAAGACCAAGACCACAGCCAGGAAATGAGCCCCTCCTGAATATCCCCCTTGTGTTCCACTATGTCACCTTGTCCACTTTGAACTGCCAATAATCCCCTTCCAATGGCCCCTTGGACACTGAACCTGTGCTACAAACAGACTGGCCCACTACACTTGACTATTCCCAACCATCACCCCTCTCCATTGCACTTTGCATTGTTCACCAAATTTTTAAATAAACACCCTTGGACACAACTTGAGTAATAGTGCTTTATCTGAAGGAAATGTACAGTGTATTGTACTGTATTGAATTGCATGATCGTGAGCAAATGTCCAGTAATATGTTGATCCATACTACATATGTGTCTCAGCAGTCTGTGCACATCACAGCATTACACTGTTGAAACCACCTAAACATTTGCGATAAGGGAAGGCATAGGTGACAGTCAGGTGGGATGCAAATGTAGTGACTGTCATTATGCTACAGCCACACAGCACAATACTTAAATGGAGGAATATATAGTTCAACAGTCTGACCTGAGCGTCATTGGAAGTACTGCAGTATCAGATGTGCCCTGTTGTCCACATCCTCCTCCTCTCACTCCTCCTCACTGTCCTCATAGTCCACTGCTGCCACAGGTGCATTTTCACCCCCTTTCCTCCTGAAGATAGGGCACATGGCGTCTGAGGGACAAATTGTGCAACACGCAGCACACAACAACAATCTAGCAGACCTTCTCAGGGAAGTAGCATAGGGATCCATCTGTCAGATGGAGGCACCTGAACCTGGCCTTCAGGAGACCGAAGGTCCTTTCAACAATCCTCCTAGTACGCCCATGAGCATCATTGTACCTATTCTCAGCCCCTGTTCTCAGATTACTTACAGGGGTCAAGAGCCAGGACAGGTTTGGGTAGCCTGAGTCACCTGGAAGAAGTGAGGGTCACACATTAGACTTGCACAATGGCATGGGGCATGACTCCTGAAGGCATACACTGACATACATTGGGTGGGGACTCAGGTTCACCTATAAGCCACACTCTGTGACTCTGTAGTTGTGCCATCAGCTGTGAGACGCTGCTATTCCTCAGGACAAAGGCATCATGCACCGACCCAGGATACTTGGCAGTGATGTGGGAGAAATACTGGTCAGCAAGGCACACCCTCTGCGCACTGAGTGAGTGGAAGCTCTTCATATTCCTGTACACCTGTTCATTGGCCCGGGGGAGGGGGTAAAAGAGTGTGGGGACTAAGGCAATATGGTCCCGTTGTTGTGTAGTCATTTTAGCTATAGTTTTGTACACGTTATTTTAGCATACTGGGTCTGTCGCTGTGCACTTTAACCTAGATATATTTTATCCAGCTTTGTTTTTATTATTTTTGTGGTCTTGTTTTATTTTTTCTATGTAGCTTTTCTTCGCCTAGGTCAGCACTGCGTTCTTAAACAAGATATTTCTTTCACTTTGTGCTTTTCTCAGGACAGTAAGATAGGTTGCCGGCAAAATTTGTACGCTTTGTCTCCAATGTTCACAGAAACATACACACTATTACGTGGGGTATTTTTCTTGGAACATCAGATGTTTTATTATAAAAACACAACTTTTACCCAGGTACGTTAGAGGAAGATTCCAGCCAGATGATCACAACTGAATGCTTATTGCTTCGCTACAGCTGCTTATGTAGACTACAGACCTCTTGCTCAGGTATGAGGGATGATGTCTTTCCGGGGGGAACCCGAAAGGTAGAATTAGAGCTTAACATGCTGTGCTCTAACATAGCTTAGGTAGGAACTATCCCTACAAACCTTAGTGACAGTATGGTAGTTTTATTCTTGTGTTTTACTCTCCGCGGCACAATTTTAATCTTATTGTGCTTCATCGTTCTAGTTATTGCAATGCATGCTTTATTATCTAAGGTGCAGTTACTTCAATAAAACCCTGTTGAACTATATTCTGCCTCTAATTGTCCTTGCATACGTGAGACTAATATAACTGAGAGAAACGGACAAGATCTGAGCGACCACGATTTCCCTGAGGAGTCATATATGTCATGCTCCCAGTTGCCCCAATCATCCCTGCTCTTGGATGGAGATGAGGCACTGCTAGCTATCCGGAACAAACCCGGATTGGCCTGACAGATGTCACATGGTGCGGGATCAGACTCAGTCCCCGCAGTACATGTGATCCTGCCGCCCGAATCCAGTAGTCTCATTAGGATAATGAGAGCCTACATGACATTGTCAGTGGCCCCAATCACATGTGAATCCAGCCTTCACAGTTGGCAATTTGTCTATCTGGGGGAATGCAATGTAGCTGCACATGTGTTTGTGCAAGGCAGACAAAACCCTTGCAAGCACAATAGAGAAAATTGGCTGTGACATTCCTGCAGCCAAGCCCACTGTCACCTGGAAAGAGCCTGTTGCCAGGAAATGGAGCACTGATAGTACCTGCACAAGAGGGGGTATTACTGTGGTGCAACAGATAGCAGGTAGCAGATCAGGCTCCAGTTGTGCACACAGCTCTGTGATCGCGGCCCTGTCCAGACGATAGGTCAGTATGATGTCCTGCAGTGTAGCCAAGTCCACAAGGGGTCTGTACACGAGTGCATGCCTCCTCCTCCTATTCATCCGCAGTGCTTAGTACCTATGTGAACCAAAAGTAAGAAGGGAGTGACAACAGGAACTATGGACACAAAACATCAGTGTACACAGAGCATGTTTGTATGTTGGACACTGGAATTGTCTAGGTATGTACATTCGCACCAATGACGCATTATTAAATCTGTACATGTGTACTAGCAGTAGAAAATGGCAAACGCCTGTCCTGTATGCAGGGACAGCTGGAAGTGACCTCACTCCGCCAGCGTTAGGCATCATGGCGGGAGGCAGTCTGCACCGCCGTGCAATTCCTCATTGGCTAACATGGGGCTCTATGGAGTATATAAACCAATGATGATCAACACCGACTGTCAACGCCGCGGACGTAACCACCATTTTCTGTCTATCACTTCACTTGATTCCTGACTTTCACAGGACTACATCTCCACTTCGTGTGTTCCTGTGACCTGTGTCTGGAACCTAGAATGGTCTGTGCAATGGGGGAAAGGGCCCCAGCCTTCACATCGGAGGAGTTGGAGAGGCTTGTGGATGGAGTCCTACCCCAGTACGGGCAGTTGTATGGGCCTCCAGACCAATTGGTGAGTACATGATGGGTATGTTGCATGTGACATGGCTGCATGTAGATGTGTGTGCTGGCAGTGTGTCATCTGGGGGGGTATGGCAGGTGGCAGTCTACATGTAGAGGTACGGATCATGAGTGTGCCTGATGAGGGGCAAATGCAGTATGTGGGCCAAATGTGTGACAGGCAGAACTGTGTGGTTCATAGTGTCCCTATGTTTGTGTTTCCTCTGCAGGTCAGCACCCATCAGAAAAAAGGGTTGTGGCGTGCCATTGCCAAGGACGTGAGGACCCTGGGGGTCCATAGCTGACGGAGCACCCACTGCAGGAAACAGTGGGAGGACCTGAGACGCTGGGCCCAGAAGACCACGGAGGCCAAGGTGGGGACGTCCTCCCAACAAGAGTTGCCCATCGGAACCTGACCCCCTGATGACCTGCATACTGGTGGTGGCCTACGCAGAGCTGGATGGGTGCTTGAGGGCATCACAGCAGCCACAAGGGGGTGAGTACAGTGTGTGTGACAACCATCTTTGTTGCCTGGGAAGAGAATTTGGGTGCAGGGTTCTAGTCAGTGGATGCCCCAATATGCCAGTTTAGACATTGCTGTGTTGTGCAGCTTAGGTATTTTGGATGTAATCCATATTTTTGATATCTAGGTAGCTGGCTTTCCATGTCAGACAGGGCTTATTTGTTCCCAATTGGTGTGGAGATGGCACTGTTTGGCTCATACCTGCTGTGGAACCTAGCCAATGGTATGTCGGTGTGGTCCTTACTGCCCATTCTTAGTCTCAGTGTGTCATAGTGATGTGAATGCCATCTGTGCTGTTGTTGCTGTGATTGACCCTGTGCTCCCTTTCTTTCTTCTCCCCCTCTCCTTTTGTCATCATGTCCATGTGTGCATTAGCATTGTCTGGCGAAGAAGCAGGGACACCGGCGAGTGAGGGAGCTGCAGCTCATGGGAACCAGGAGGGTGAATCCGCTGACGCCGAGGGAACCAGTGGGACGGAGGGCAAAGGGAGCACCATGGGGGGCAGGAGCTGATACAACTGACTCTGATACCTCTTCCGATGGGAGCTCCCTGGTGGTGGCAGACCCCTCTGGGACCACCCCAGCTACAGGTTCTACTGACACCCCCGTACCAGCATCGCCCTCCTAGTAGCCCCCCACCAAGTTGCCCATGCCCGCTCACCCAGGAGGGTGGGTGTCGCCACCCCAGGCACCTCAGACCCTTTCCCAGTCAGCCCTGCTGCTCTCAGTGAGGAGGCTATTGACCTCCTGAGATCCATCTCTGTTGGGCAGTCAACCATAGTGAATGCCATCCAGGGGCTGGCATCCCAGATAAAGCAATGTAATGCCATCCTGGACGGCATTCACTGTGGCTTGGTGGCCCTACAGAGATCGTTTCAGGCTCTGATGGCAGCCAGTGTCTCTGTTTCTTCTGCCCCCCCCTCCAATTACCACTTTCCAGTCCCAATCGCCTCTCCCCAAACCCATCCCACGCACACATTCTGACAAGTCTGCACCCAAAACAACAGCGAAGACTCACACAGACATGCTGTGGGAGGAGGAATGGGAGTGAAGGTAGAGGGAGTAGTTGTGGGAGGAGGAGGTCTGCTGGACTTGGGTGCAGGTTCATGGACAGTGTGCGTGTGTGAGGTGGATGGCTGTTGGGGGTCTGAGCGCGAGCGTGTGTGTTTCTTTGGAGAGGGGGTAGACAGGATGGGGGAGGACAAACAGGATGTGTGGATGGATGTTGTGGTGGTGTCTGCAAGTGAGGTGGGTGTACTGCATTTTGTGGTGATGGTGGTGACTGCGCATGTGGTGTGTGGGGTGCATGTCTGCTGTTGTGGTGACTGTGGGCAAGGCTGTGCAAGTGGCAGGATCTGCGACTGTTGATGCTGTGCATGCAGGTGTGAGTACTGATGTGACTGTGAGGGAGGAGGAGGGGAGTCAGTGGAGGCAGTGGATGATGCTGTGTGTGCACTATGGCCCTCATTCTGACCTTGGCGGGCGGCGGAGGCCGCCCGCCAAAGTCCCGCCGTCAGGTTACCGTTCCGCGGTCGAAAGACCGCGGCGGTAATTCTGACTTTCCCGCTGGGCTGGCGGGCGGTCTCCTTCAGACCGCCAGCCAGCCCAGCGGGAAAGAGGCTTCCACGATGAAGCCGGCTCGGAATCGAGCCGGCGGAGTGGAAGCTGTGCGACGGGTGCAGTTGCACCCGTCGCGTATTTCACTGTCTGCGCAGCAGACAGTGAAATACATGTAGGGGCCCTCTTACGGGGGCCCCTGCAATGCCCATGCCAGTGGCATGGGCACTGCAGGGGCCCCCAGGGGCCCCGCGACCCCCCCTACCGCCATCCGGATCTCGGCGGTCCGACCGCCGGGATCTGGATGGCGGTAGAGGGGGTCGGAATCCCCGCGGCGGTGCAGCAAGCTGCGCCGCCGCGGAGGATTCAATGGGGCCGCGGTACACTGGCGGGACCCCGCCAGTGGTGCCGGTCCGACCGCGGCTTTACCGCCGCGGTCGGAATCCCCATTGGAGCACCGCCGGCTTGTCGGCGGTGCTCCCGCGGTCCTCCGCCCTGGCGGTCAAAGACCGCCAGGGTCAGAATGAGGGCCTATGTGTTGGCTGTGTGTGTGCTTGTGGACTGAAGTGTGCTGCCTGTGTTTGTCTTTGCGAGTCTTGTCCCAACCACCCCCCTAGTGCCTCCAGCACCAAATCTAGCCCTGTCCCACCCCCTAAGACTTCAGCTGCCACTAAGGGACACAAGAGTGGAACACCCCCTCCCCCCACACCCCAAGCCCAATCCTCCGCCCCCAAAACGGAATGGTAAAGAGCCTCCCCTCCCAAACCCAAGCCCAAGGACCCCCCTCTCAAAAAGAAGACCCACCTACCCCCTGCCCCCTGAGGTGCCTGCCTATTTCCAACATAATGTCAAGTTGGGGCTTGGACTTTGCCCTGTAAGCATTACAGACTTTGAACTGGCCATTGGGCCTGCATGTATATATATAATTCTGTATTTGTTTGGTTTAGGCTCTTCATCCAACTGGTTACAGTGGACAGAACAGATGTATGTGTTCTGGATTTCTTTGCTCCTGGGTCCTATTACTGTCGATTTACTCTGCAGATGTTTCTGGGTGTGTGGTGTGTGTATGGTGTGTGTTGTGTGTGTGTGTGTGTCACTCTCCCCTCCCTCCCTCCCTTGTTTGCTAGGTGGTTGTACTCACTGTCGTCGTCTTCATCGGCGTTGGTGCTCTAGGACAGCCATGACGTGGTACCGCATCAAGAAGACTTTCAGTTCTGGTTCCATGGCTGCCGCGGACTCCTTTGTGTCTCTGGAGGTGAGTGTCTCTTTTTATATGATGTGTTTCCGCCAGGCTTTTAGTGGCGTTGCTACCGCACCAGAAATCCCGGCGGTGTGCTATGTCATAATATGGTGGGCGGATCCTACTCTTACGCCTGCCTGTATGTGATTACTGTTGTGTTCAGTGGTCGTACTGCACTGGCGGTTGGGGTGGTACATTGGCTGTCTATTGGAGGGATCACTGCCATGGTCATTTATATGGTGGTCATTACCGCCGGACTGGTGGTGGTACTAATGCCATCACTGGTATGATGGACAGCTGACTGCCAATGTCATAATGAGGGCCACAGTTAAAATATCCACTTCAGAGGCTCAAGAGTATTATGACATGCCAGCCATCTTCGATATATTTAAGAAACTTTACTCCAACCTGTATGGCAGTCACACAACTAATATCAGGGAAGAAATAAATAATTATCCTGAGGACATAGCATTGGTGTGGCTCTCCCTAGGCCAGCACAAGTTTTTATTACAGCCAGTATTGCTAGAAGAGAGTAAAGGTGCTTTCCGGGTGCTAACAAATGGTAAGACCCCTGGATTTGATGGCCTGATTGGTAACTTTTGTAAGGAATTTGATGATTTCCTGGCCCCTCATCTCCATGCCATGTATGAGGAAGCATACCAAAAGAAGGTACTACCTCCCACCCTGCAGGAGGCTCTAAAAGTAGCATTTTTTAAACCGGACAAAGCACCTGACCAGTGTGAATCCTATAGGCCCCTGTCCTTAATTAATATGGATTCAAAAATGTTGGTTAAAATACTCACCACGAGGCTCCAGCTTTTACTTCCCAAGCTAGTGCTACCAGACCCATCTGGTTTTATACCAGCTATGTCCACAACCCATAATCTTCGCACCATTTTCACCCTCCTGCACCAACTGAACACATCTATGCAAGTGGTGACAATTCTACTAGACGCTGCCAAAGCCTTCAACTCTATTGCACGACATACATGTTCCAAATTCTATCTTGTATGGGAAAACCTGAAGCATTCATTCGCTGGATCCTAATATTATATGCTGATTAGGTAGCAAGAGTGCTTGTTAATGGACAAACATTTGAGGGGTTTTCGGTCTGTAGAGGTATGTAACAGGGTTGCCCCGTCACTGCTGTTTTTGCAAAAGTACTGGAGACACTGGCCTGCATAACTCAGCAATGGCATGCTCCAGGGGCCTTACACTTTAAACTATGCCACATCAGTGTATCCCTTTATGCAGATAATATGGTGCTCTATGTAGGAGAACCCCCTACCTCCTCGCCCCAGTGATTAGGCAGTATTTAAGATTTGAATACGATTTAGGGATGAGCATTAAGTGGTCTAAATCTGTGATATTTCCGCTCACGCTCAACACTATACAATGCCCCTTTGAGTTTCTCCGGTTTGGACCATGCGGCCAGTAAAATAGCTAGGGATGTGGATATACAGAGACACCAAACTAGTGATTTGTTGGAATTATGGTGGGGCTATGTCCAAGCTGGAATACCAGGCTATTCGCTGGTCACGGTTGCCACTGTCTGTGGCGGATAGAATAGCAGTTATTAAGATGGTGATATTGCCCAAATTTCTATACCTCTTTGTCATTGTACCCCTTATGTTGCCTTTGCACTTCTTTAAGATGCTCAGAACACACCTACTTATGCTGAGATGGGCAGGGAAACAATCAAGGGTCAGCTGGAAAATACTTATCTACTAGTGGTAGGTTCAATGCACCTGATTTTCACCAGTATTATTTATGTGCACAGGTTCATTTCGCACATTATTGGCATAAACCACACGCTTTCTGTCCTACTGCAAAAAGAGAGGGGATCACCCTCATACAATACTATTACAATACATAGAAATAAACACCTTATAGACTACACTAATAGCTTAGCAAGACTTGGGGGTGTGGGCAGGGAAAATGCCACTCTACGCCTCAGCTATCCTGCTGTGAGACTATCCTGTCATATCTGTCTCTCAGGAAGAGTTGGCACTCCAAATACTTAACCGTGCCGTACTCAAAACAATGGCAGATGTCTTTCCCAATGGCACTTTTATATTCCTAGAAGATGTATCTTACACCCAGGGGCACACGCCACTAATGATGTTTACATACCTCCATCTCAGGGCTGCCTAACGAACTATATATCCTTGTTTTCCAGACGAGTCCCCTACTCCTACAGCATTGCAGGTATTGCTCACTAGCACCACACGTAAAAACTTAATCACAAAATTATACACTGCAGTGCAGTTGGATAGGCCAAATACTCCTAAAAGGGTGTTGGAGAGCTTGAATGAGGTGCTTGATCACCCGATAGAGGGTGGATTGGAAATTTTGCTGTACACAACTACTTATCCCTACATCTAATTGTAATCTACAAATAATTCACTTCAAATTCCTGCACCAAATGTATTACACTCTGGTCAAATTATATTGGTTTGTGCTGAGGGCAGATGCATGCTGCCTAAGGTGTGGGATAGATGAAGATGACTTTTTTGCATCTGGCCTGGCATTGTCACTCTGTTAAGAGTTATTGGATCCTGACATATAGACATGGTGCTGGAACAAATAAACTTTGACCCCACAGTGTGTTTGCTGGGACTGATCAACTGGGAATGTACAACCGATTCACCGCAAATTTGTAAACCGGCACAGCTACTGGCAAAGAGGACAGTGGCCCTTCATTGGGAGAAGAGAGTGACACCCACTTAACAAAAGTGGCTGGCATACATGTAGTATTGTCAATCACAGCTTGATTTATATGCAGAAGAACTACTCCTGCCCTCAAGAACTAACGACATATGGAGCCCTCTCGATGCATATTTACTGTGTAACCTAGGAGAGTCATGTGTATAATCGGAGCTAGTGTGCATGAGATGGATTTTAAAGTTTTTTTACATGCTATGATATGTGCTATATTTTGTATGGTGTATGTTAGATTTTTAAGTTGGGTGGAGGGACACGGGTGGCTTTTGTTTTTTACTTCTGTCCTATTTACAGATGTGGTGTGTTACCCTATGTCAAAATGAATTAAAACAATAAAAGAAATTGGTTTTGATCTGGGCACAAAATATGGTGAGGATGTCTGAAGAAAACTCACATCAGGAGTAAATCCTGTCTGACTTGTCATTGAAGTTGCATCTGAAATCCGGATGGGGTTAATGGTCTTGAAAAAGAACAGACTCCCTCCATCTCTGCATCATTTGAACTTACTCATCTCTGCACACTTTTTGGTGTCACCCCATTGGATATAACTGGAGTATAGGAGACATTTCGAGCATTCAGAACATTTAAATTGTGTGCATTATATCTAGACATACCTGGAGTATACAAGAGAACTACTGGACCTACTGTTACGTGAACTGTTAATACATCTGGACTAATATAATTCATTTGATTCAGGGGAATGGTCATTCCCACACTTTGCCCTGACAAGGCAGTACTGAAACTTTGTCCTGTTTGAGTTGGAGAAACAGTTGATGTGGGCTTATGTGGACTGAACATGTGTACAGGTTGACTCAAATTAAAACTTTGTGCTGTCTGATTATCATTTGGTATCTGCAATGACTGATTCATGTTAGAATTCGTTACAATCTGATTCATATTAGGACTCTGTACAGGCTGAATTATGCCAAAACTCTGAACTGGTTGATTCGCACTAGGAATCTGTCTCACCAAATTTGCAAGTGTATCTGCCACTATCTGATTCGGAGTTTGTGCAATTGGAGCAGTAGGCACATTAGGGGTTACATCTTGAGCAGCTTCACTTGTTGCACCTACCTCTACATAATGGGATGGAGGTAGATGATTTAGCAATATCTGATTTATAAATTCATCATCCGAATCACTCTTGTATATCACAGCCGTCTTCTCTGTATCTGTTGTCTGTTATGTTTTCTCTGTCCTTCTCTTACTCTTTGGTTTAGAAATTTCTCCTTCTTTACTAGTAATGGCTGGATACAATCTAGTTTCCTAAATAATCTCTGCTCTCCAAGCTTTCTGCTTAAGATCCCATCCTGCTACTGCAAATGTCTTTATTGCTCTCTGCATTCTATTCTCATACTTGTCTTTCAGTTTCTGATAAGCTATGTTTTCACGCGTATTAAGCGCTTCAAATTGTGCAGGTCTCAGAGGCAGTTTCATCTCATAAAGTACTCACCTCAGGTTCTCAAGAATTCTTAAATTAAAAGTTCCACAGTGGGGAAATACTAATGCTCTTTCTTTCTCTACTATTTTGTTCCATTGTTCTTGTTCAAACCACAAACTTGCATGAAGCCATTTTTCTGACATATCATAATGACTTGGAGTACCTTCGGGTGGGATTTCTATTCCCTTTCTCACTGGAATAAATTAATCTACTCTCAGTGCACTGTCTAAGGCTTTAAAGAACTTCATTTTCAATAAAATGTAATAGTAAACTTTTTGTTCAAATCAGGAAGTAGTTATCTTCCCACAATTCACTTTTTGTTGTTCTCAACCAATAGCAACAAGGCATTGTCCACAAATACCTGCACGGCTTCACACCAACCAACCTATACCAGCGCAACAAAACAATGATATCAATCTCACTTCATGCAGCAATTTACCAGTTTTGCAATTGTCTCTCACACAGTCGTTTTCACATGTCTAATGCAAAATATTGTGAGCAACAAAAAACAACAACCTGTCTGCTTACTACAGGATAGTGTAACCAAACGCTTCAAAGCAGTACGGAGATACGCTTTCTGAATATGGCTTCCACAATTACACACAAATGAGACTTGACCAGCAAACTTCACTCCGGTTGATACAGATCCTCCATGTGCACTTAATACCAACTAACCCACATTCACTCAAGGAAAACTATTGGCACTGTCAACGACGTCTCACAACAAGTACCTTACTCTGGACATTAAATTAACCAAGTGTTTTCTAAGGGTGTGCGTTATGCTGGGATTTTAGGCAAAGACGGACCCGTTCAACAATAACAACTGCTTCTTAGCATTAAGTGTCACAACCACACAACTGCAGAAACTCCGAAAAACACTTTACAACATCACACTTTACTGCAATCAGCAATTCAAGCACAAAACCCATTAATACTAAAACTTCCCTGCAAAGGAACGATGCTGGAACTTCATCAATATTCGGAACAAACCACATGACAGAATTTGGGCTAGGAGAATTTGGAGTGGGCAGGTAGCATAACAATAATCCTGCCTTCCCAACACTGAACCTAACTCTGTCTCCTCTCTCGTGGCTTAAACGATTACTCTGCTACCAGATTTGCTAGTGCATTTCCCTTCTCAGAATATGCTTTAAACTAGGTCAATAAATCTTATCACCCAGCATAAGGGTGTAGCGACATAAGCATCAACTACACAACAAATCAGTTTAGAATGACAGTATTACCAATGTGGCCAAGCAATGAAAACTCCAGTCTGAAATAAAGTAAAAGGGTTTGCATTACAGGTTAAGACTGAGAGTAATGTGTATATTTCTCAAAATAAGTCTGTAAAGGTACAGAATCATTATAGGCTGTCCAAACTTCCTAAAAAAGTTCAAAGGAACTAACATCAAAAAGACTAAGCACTCAATCAGCGCTACACATAACAGCAATAAGAAAATTTGAAAAGGAGAAAACAAACGCTGTCTAATTCTGTTAATCGTTTAGCAGTTTAACAATGTAGTATATTGTGGAAGGGGTAGCCCTACGAATTAGCAATTCCATGTTAACACGTGCTGGGTAAAACACATGTAGGCAAAAAGGCAAAAAGCACAACAAGAATTTGGCAAAAAGAAATCTGGGGAAACAGGTTACTAACTAAGTTTGGCAAAAAAGTAGGTAAAAAGGGAAGGCGTCAGCATTTCAGAAGCTTGTGTAAGACTCTTCTTCTTTGGCTCAGCAAAGTATTTCAAACAGATGGCTAAGGGTAGGGAGAACTTTACCTCTCAGAGAACAAAGTGTTCAGCATGCAGCAAAGAGTGGGGAAATTCTGATCAAAATGTAACTGGGGAATGTTATATCAAAGTTCATCGTTCAAAATGATTCATCCATCCATCGCTCCACATGACACAGAGGCTAAAATTATCCAATGAAAGTCAGTTATCTGGCATGGACTGCAAAGAGAAGAGGCATGGCAATAACAGGCAAGGCATTACTTAACAAAGCAAGCGCCACCATCGCACCCCACCTCCGCAAAGTCATCAACATCTCCTTCGAGACCGCGACCTATCCCGAGAGCTGGAAGCATGCTGAGATCAAACCCCTACTCAAGAAACCCATGGTGGACCCGAGAGACCTCAAGAACTTCCGTCCCATCTCCCTGCTCCCATTCCCGGCCAAGGTCATCGAGAAGATCTTCAACAGACAACTGACCCACTACGTCGAAGAAAACAATATCCTGGACCCATCCCAGTCAGGGTTCTGCAGCAACCACAGTACAGAAACCGCCCTTATCGCCGCCACCGACAACATCAGGGCCCTGCTTGACAACGGTGAAACCGCGACCCTCATCCTCCTGGACCTCTCGGCCGCCTTCGACACCATCTGCCACCGCATCCTACGCACACGCCTCCACAACGCAGGGATGCGGGACAAAGCTCTGGAGTGGACCACCTCCTTCCTCTCCGGCAGAACCCAGAGTGTCCACCTCCCCCTTTCCGCTCCGAAGCTTCCAAGATCAGCTGCGGTGTTCCCCAAGGTTCGTCCCTCAGCCCTACACTTTTCAACGTCTACATGGCCCCGCTCGCCCGCATCGCCCGCATCGCCCGGCTACACAACCTCAACATCATTTCCTACGCCAACGATACCCAACTGGTCCTCTCCCTCACAAAGGACCCCCTCACCGCTAAATCCAATCTCCAAGAAGGAATGAAGCCAAATGGATGAGGAACAGCAAACTGAAGTTGAACTCAGATAAGACGGAGGTCCTCATCCGTGGCGCCAACCCCTCAGCCTGGGACGACTCATGGTGGCCGACCGCTCTGGGAGCAGCCCCAACACCCACCAACCATGTAACCTGGGCATCATCCTCGACTCAACACTCTCCATGACCAAGCAGGTCAGCGCTGTCTCCTCATCCTGCTTCGACACCCTTTGCATGCTCCGCAAGATCTACAGATGGATCCCTACAGATACAAGAAGAACAGTCACCCAAGCTCTCGTCAGCAGCAAACTTGACTACGGAAATGCCCTCTATGCAGGAGCCCCGGCCAAACTTCTCAAATGACTGCAACGCATACAAAATGCCTCCGCACGCCTGATCCTCGATGCCCACTGCCACAGCCACATCACTCCCCTTCTGAGAGACCTACACTGGCTCCCTGTCAACAAAAGGATAACTTTCAAGCTCCTCACCCACGCACACAAGGCGCTCCACAACACCGGTCCAGCCTACCTCAACATACGACTCACCTTCTACACCCTGTCCCGCCAACTCTCCTCAGCCAACCTCACCCTCGCCACCGTCCCCCTCATCCGAAGAGCGACTACTGGAGGCAGATCCTTCTCTCACCTCGCCGCCAAGACCGGGAACACCCTTCCCTTGCCCCTACAACAGACCGAAGACCTGCTGACTTTTTAGGAAGCGGCTCAAAACCTGGTTATTGAGCAGTAGCAGCAACCCCCCCCCAGCGCCTTGAGACGCTCACAGGTGGTAGTGCGCTCTACAAATACACAGATTGATTGATTGATTACTTTATCCATGCCATCACTAGCTACATGTATCGTGCAAGACTGGGAAAATTTGGTCATGTTTTTTAATTGTGAAGATAGACACCTGGCTAGCATTTAAAAACATAATTGAGTTTAAAAGGAGATGCTCTTTTAGTTTATTTTGTTGGATCGCTTTAAGAAAGTTTATAGGCTGAGGGCTCTTCATTTAGCAAGAGTGAATTCAATGTGTGAATATGTGTTGGTGTGACATCAATCATTGTAATCATAGTTGAGGTAGTTTTAAAGGAATGGCCCATGTAGAAGCTACTTTCCAAGTGACTTGCATTACAGTGGATTTCTTAGCATCATTTTTTTTTTATTTTTTTTTTTTTATTATTATTTCGGATCATTGAACAGGTATACAGAACAGACAGAATATCACTTTTTAGGGGGTATGCAATCCTTACAGTATATGGTCACTGTTTATGAACACGCCAAATGAAAAAAACACTTGAAATCACTATTAATATTTACATTTGAGAGCCTTTATTGTTAGCGTAGAGGTAGAGGTCTCGTGTCAGTAAATCTAGAAGACATAAGAATCAGGGGGTTTTCAAGTCTCATCAACATGTGGTATAGCTGTAGTCGTCAGAGACATCCATACCGTGATACTGCTATAGAACAGTGTCTGTATACTAGTAGTAGTATTCAGCAATTGTTTAGTAATCTCTCATCAACATAATCTGTGTCTCTCACATGGGTGTGTCTTTGTATGGTTATTTGTGTCTGTCTCTAGAAATAACCCTTCTCTGGGCGGTTCGGGATACCGAAAAAGGATAGGTGCACGGAGATGATTGTCAATATTCAAGAGATAATGGTGTGGGGGGAATACATTCCAGCGATCTCCATGTGGAGGGTGTTGATTGAAGACAAACGGTTCTGTCCTAAGATGTGGAGACGTATTTTGCGGTATGAGTTGATTTGTCAGTACAATAATCTAGTGTTACGAATGTGGGTATTTCTGCGAACAGAGGAGATTTAGTTTGATAAAATAATATTGGGGAGAAGAGTGAAAATGACAATAGTCCTATAGAGAAGGAATGATGATCACAGTTAAATAATATCACTAATATTAAAAATAACAACTACAATAGAGAGACTAAGAAGAAAAAAGGGACGGGGGGGACAATAACAATAATGACCATGATGATAATAATAAGAACGATGGTGACCGAGGGTGGAAATAAGATTGTAGAAAAAGAAAGGTGAGGAGTGTAATGATAATACAAATAGAATCAGGGTTTCAGGGTAGGTGAGCTGATAGTGCTAGGATATAGGGAGGAAGATGATGGTAACAGGTTACTGGAAATGTTAATGTAAAAGTGGGGAGTGTGGGGAAGCAGTGGGATGGAGGCCATGAATCGGCTATATGGAGTTGGGTTATGGGGGAATAATCGAAGAGAGTGTCATTGTTGAGGTGTCAATGTAGCGACGAAGGGGAGTACAGAAGGGGGATATAATGTGGCAAAGGGCAATATTGTGTGAGGTAATGGGGGGGTGGTGGTCTTTTTGTTTGCGTAGATTAGATGGCTGTAGATCTTTGTAGTATAGGTTCAGTTCATCAGGTTGGGTAGGAAGAGTTGATGGAGCTCCTCTGTATCGTGGAAGAGTAGGAGGGACGGTGTGAGTGTTGGTGGCAAGGGTAAGACCTCCCTATGAGTTCGTCCTATCGCCCGCCAAAAGGGTTGTATGGCAGTGCAATCATGCAGGATGTGGGTGAGGTCACATTGAGTATGAGGGCATCTCCAGTAGGACGCATGAGGCAGCAATCATGCCGCACATAATTTCTGGGGGGTCCAGTACCAGTCATGTAGAGTTTTGAAAAAACAGAATTTTAGGCATGCCTCCCGTGCTCCACGATCTCTAGTCTCGATAAGGTCAGCCCAATCCGCTAGCTCGTAATCTTTCTGTAGGCGAGTTTGCCACTTAGCCTTAAGGGAGTTGAGTAGTGGCAGTGAGAAAAGATGTCGGTTCAACACTGCCTGTAATCCCGATATAGCCCCTTTTAATTGGCTCCATGTTTCCAAATATGGAAGTATGGGGGAGTGTACGAGTCATCGGGGGAGCATCCCAGCCGTTGTACTAGACAGTGTAGCAATTGTAGGTATCACCATTTATAGTATTCGGGGAGATTAAATTCATCCCGAAGTTCTCTAAACGTCTTCCAACTGTCTCCAGAGATGAGTTGATCTATCCTCACAATGCCTTTTAGATACCAGTTTCTCCAATGAATAGTTTTACCCTCTATCTGGAACCTTCTATTGCCCCATAGGTGAGCTCTGTCATGTAGATATGGGTCTATTTTCAGAGAGCGGTGCGCCTGTTGCCAGGCTTTCCTCATGGCTCCATTTATGGGGTTGGTAGGTCGTTGGCCCACCAGGTCTGAATCATATATTATCTGGAGGTCGTGAGGAGCATTTGTTTGTGTTCTTTCCACTATCACCCTTAGTGGTGGGTCTCGTGTATTCGGAAGTAATACGGTCAGCTGTGATAGGTGTAACACAGAGGAATAATGTTCTACGGAAGGGAAGTTCAAACCTCCAAATTCACGCCGGGCTAGCAGTGTGGCTCTAGGCAGTCGTGGGTGCATGGATCCCCAAACAAAGGCACGAATATTGCGGTCGATCTCTCGGAGAAGGATTAATGGTATATGTAAGGGAAGCATACCTAAGACATAGAGGAATCTCGGGAGGGTCACCATCTGTACTGCTTTCACCCTGCCCCACATAGAAAATCCTAGTTTCCATTTCTCAAACTCTCATTTCATATTATTAATTAAAGGATCTAGATTATCCGTCACTATTTTTTCTAGGCCTCTATTTATATCTATGCCCAGGTACCGAAGGCGTGAGTGTCTCCATTTAACCGGTAAGCCTTGTAGTGAGGAACTGACTGTTACGGGGGTTAGGGGTAAAGCCTCACTTTTATCCCAATTAATCCGGTAGCCCGAGAGATGCTCAAATTCTGTTAATATCTGCTTAAGGGCTGGCAGGGAGTTGGGTAGGTCAGTAAGGGTGAGCAAAATATCGGCTGCATAGAGGTAGATGGTAGAGCATCCGCCAGGGATTGGGACTCCTGATATTAGGTTAGAGCTCCGAATTATTGCAGCTAGTGGTTCTACCGCGAATAAAAAGAGCAAGGGAGACAGTGGGCAGCCCTGCCAGGTTCCTCTATATATCAGGAAGGTGTCAGACAGAAACCCTCCACAATTTACCTGTGCTGTCGTAGAGTAATCGTACTCTATCAATGAAGTTGGTCCTCAGTCCAAAGCGTTTTAGGATTTCAAAGAGATACCACCATTCTATTCAATCAAATGCCTTCTCTGCATCTAATGAAAGGGCAAAGGCCTCTTCCTGTGAGTTTCGTGCTGTCCAAATGGTATGAAATAATGTACGAAGGTGGTTCCTCGATGAGCAGCCCGGTACAAAGCCTACCTGAGTGTGATGGATTAGGGAGGGGATGACTTTTTTGAGTCGCGTTGCTAATATTGTTGCCAGTATTTTTGTGTCTCCATTAAGTGGGGAAATAGGGCGGTAGCTTCTACATAGTAGGGGATCTCTCCCTGGTTTAGGTAGGACTGTGATTGTGGCTTTGTTGGAGATAGGGTGTAAGGATCCCGTGTGATCGGCGCCCTGAAAAGCATCAGTAGGGTTTCTACTGTATCAGCCCCGGTCCATTTATAGAATTCAGATGTGAACCCATCCTCCCCTGGAGCTTTGTGGAATGATAGGTTGGCTATCGCCTGTTGGATCTCTGCCTTACTAATGTTGCCCTCCAGGAGCGCCCTACCCTCAGCTGTAAGACAGGGTATATTCGTGTTTTGCAAGAAAGCATCTAAGCGGTCAGTGGCTTCTACTGTTTCTGGGGTATAGAGGGCTTGGTAATAGTTGCCAAATTCGTTCGTAATGGCCTGTGGGTGTGTAAGGAGCTCATTGTTACAGTTATTTATCGCTGGGATGGCTAGAGTAATTTCTCTTTGATGGAGTCGGGCTGCTAATAGACGGCTCACTTTCTTGCCGTGCTCATAGTGGCGGCCTTTTAGCTTTTGTAATGCATATTCTGCCCGTGAAGTGTAGAGGGAGTTGAGTTCCATTTTGGCTTGTTCTAGAGAGCGGCGGTTAAGTGAGGTAGGGATTCGTGTATATTCTCTGGTCATGTGAGCTATCCTGTCTTCCAGTTTGGCCTGTTGGTCTTTTTTTTTAGCATTAGCAATGGCAGCATCCCTCATTAGCTGGCCTCTAATAGTTGCCTTTGCCGCCGCCCATAGAAGTTGGGGTGAGGATACCGAGCCTTTATTATCGTTCAGGTATGTGGATAGGTGAGCTTTAAGTTGTTCTTTTCCCTTTGGGGTTCTATATCTGGCATTGGGGAGGCGCCAGGGTTTACGGACGGGTCTTATCATCCCTAGTTCCAATGTTATTAGGACCGGGGAATTATCAGATATTGCAGCTATGAGAATGTCCGATACTCTAATTGATTGCATCAGTCTCTGGTCAATCATAAAATAGTCTAGTCGTGATTGGGTCCCATGGACCGGGAAGAGAAAGGTGTATTGGCGGTCAGTGGGGTGTTGCAGAAGCCAGCAACCCAGTAGGCCGTGGTCAGATAGGACGTCGCGTAATAGGGCCCGATCCCTGTTGTTGCCCGTATCTATGCCGCTTGTACGTCAAGGATGACGTCTTGTACAATATTCAAGTCTCCTCCTAGTATGTATTGTGAGGCGCCAATCTGTGTGAGTAGCCGGTTGAGGGATAGAAAAAAAGTGCACTTAGAGCCTATCGGGGCGTACACTGAACATGTGCAAATCGTGGCGAGGCCTACTCTTATTTTAGCGAGTACGTAGTGTCCTTCTAGATCATGCCATGTCTTAAGCAGTCGGAACTGTAGTGAGCGACATATAAGGATTGCCACCCCGCATTTCCTTCTAGTACCCTGTGTTTCATCAGATACGTGTGGCCTTCCACTATAGAGCACTTTGCCCACCCAGTCTCTGTGGAGTTTTTCAGATTCTGCTGAGGTGAGATGCGTTTCCTGTAGAAGGGCAATATCAGCATGCTTAGAACGTAGATAAGATAGTACCTTCTGCCGTTTGACATAGTGGGTCATACCATGTACGTTCCAAGAAAGGATTGTGAGCGGGGTTGACGTTCCCATGGATGCTTTATGGGTGGGGTGTGCTTTATAGAATGTATCTGTGTTATGTAGTTGGAGAGGGGAGAGGGAGGAAGGGAGATAATAGGAAGGGAAGTGTGTCGGATGGGGAGTAACTTCTCCGGAATGTGTAGCGGGGCAGTGGTATGGAGGGTGAGAGTGTGATTTGTTTAGGTCCCTTGGTCACCAAGGATAATAGAGAGACTCAATGTAAATAAAGGGAAGAACTAAGAGATTCTAAAAATTAAGAAATTAAGGGGGTGATTCTAACCCTGGCGGTCGGTGATAAAGCGGCGGCCAACCCGCCAACAGGCCGGCGGTCTAAAAAATGGAATTCTGACCCTGGCGGGAACCGCCAACAGTGACCGCCACATTAACACTCCGACCGCCACGGCGGTACAAACAAACAGCGCGGCGGTCACCGCCAACAGACAGGCGGCAGACAATGTACCGCCCACTCTATCACAACTCACCAATCCGCCACCTTTTCCGGGGCGGGAGCACCGCCGATAAAAACACGGCGGAAACAGACTACGAACGGGAAAACGCTCACCTCTACGCACTCCACGAGGACGGAGGACAGCATGGAACCCGAATTAAACATCCTACCTGCTCTCGTCTACCTGCTCATCTACCACGAGTACGAACTCCGGCGCAGATGACAACGGTGAGTACTGCACCTACGACACAGGGGAGGGGGGAGGAGGAAAGCTTACGGCACACAAATATGCGACCCCCCCCCCCAAACTATGTACACACCAATGCAGAGCAACAAGTCACAGTGACACCACCCAAACCCCCGTGAAAAATGCAGAGACATAATTAAATTGTGAATCAAAATTTATGTAAAAAATAGCCTCTGATAAGTCATGGTCAAATAGCAATAAAAATATTTAAAAAATAAAATAAATATTTTCTTCAATTGAGAAACCGAGGCAATTAGTCCTGCACATTTAACGACATTCTAAGTGTCCGTGGGCCAAAGTGTATCAACACAAGGGCAAAGCCCACACAGGAGACCTGAGTCCTTTGGAAAGAACACTGCAGGGGCATCTGATGACAAAACTACAGGCACCTCAGGGGGAAGGGAAGGGGGGGGCACCACAGCCACATGAGTCCACGACGCCAGATCCACGAAGGGGCCACCATGCCCATTGTTCCTTCCTGGGGAGTGCAAAGCCACAGTCTCTCAAGTCTCTACAGTGGGTGGCTTGCCCACTGTGCCATCCTGGGGAGTGCAAAGCCACAGTCTCTCAAGTCTCTACAGTGGCTGGCTTGCCCACTGTGCCATCCTGGGGAGTGCAAAGCCACAGTCTCTCAAGTCTCTACAGTGGGTGGGTTGCCCACTGTGCCATCCTGGGGAGTGCAAAGCCACAGTCCATCAGGTGGATAACAGTCTCCACTGGTCAAGGAGGAGGCATGGTGGGCACAGTGAACCGTGAACAGTAGCTCGACACAGATCCGGCACTGTCATTGTGCCAGTGGTGCTTGACAGGAAGGGCCCAGCGGAGCGGTGCTTGACAGGAAGGGCCCAGCGGAGCGGTGCTTGAGACGGCGGGGCCCAGCGGAGCGGTGCTTGACAGGAAGGGCCCAGCGGAGCGGTGCATGACAGGAAGGGCCCAGCGGAGCGGTGCTTGAGGCGGCAGGGCCCTGTTCAGCGGTGCACTTCTGCACGGCGGGCCCTGTTCAGCGGTGCACTTCTGCACGGCGGGGCCCTGTTCAGCGGTGCTCTTCTGCACGGCGGGGCCCTGTTCAGCGGTGCTCTTCTGCACGGCGGGCCCTGTTCAGCGGTGCTCTTCTGCACGGCGGGGCCCTGTTCAGCGGTGCACTTCTGCACGGCGGGGCCCTGTTCAGCGGTGCTCTTCTGCACGGCGGGGCCCTGTTCAGCGGTGCTCTTCTGCACGGCGGGGCCCTGTTCAGCGGTGCTCTTCTGCACGGCGGGGCCCTGTTCAGCGGTGCTCTTCTGCACGGCGGGGCCCTGTTCCGCGGTGCTCTTCTGCACGGCGGGGCCCTGTTCAGCGGTGCACTTCTGCACGGCGGGGCCCTGTTCAGCGGTGCTCTTCTGCACAGCGGGGCCCTGTTCAGCGGTGCTCTTCTGCACGGCGGGGCCCTGTTCAGCGGTGCTCTTCTGCACGGCGGGGCCCTGTTCAGCGGTGCTTGTCCAGTAATTCAAGGGAGCCAGACCTGGCCTGGACTCCCTGCTCAGTCGCCCTCCGACCGTGCAGTTGCAGGACCCTTCGGTGACGGAGTCCTGGGCCCTTTGGTGTCCTCCCTTACAGCCGGGATGGGGCTTGTGGGGCCCTCCTGCTCCGCGCTCCTGCTGGCTGACTTCTCCGCCCTGCTGCCCTTTCGCTCCTTAGAAGACGCTCTCTGGCCCTTGCCTCCCCTGGATGTTGTGGCAGGTGAAGTGGCCGAACTTTGGTCCTTGGGGGCAGCCGTGTCAGTCCTCTCACAGCGGCCCTTGACTTTCCGGGTCCTCTTGGCTGGGGGGGGGCTGGCTGTCCCCTTGCTGCTGATAGAAGTGTCACTGCTGCCAAAGGATGGACTCCAAAACCCATGCACCACAGTGACACTCGAAGCTGGGCTGGTGGTGGCTGAGGTGCTCTTGGGACTCTTAGCAGATGGAGGGGGTGGGTCAGGGGAGGGAAAGAGGTTAGGATTGGAGAGGTAAACTTTTTTAGGACCAAGGTAAAGGGTGGGAGTAGTGGTGATGGGAGTGGAGGAAGAGGATGTGGTTGTAGGAGAGTCAGGTGTGCTGTCTTTGGGTGCAGGTGATTGTGACGTAGGCTGTCGTGAAGTGGATGGCTGTTGGGTGGGTGGCTGCCTGCGTTTGTGTGTCTTGGAAGAGGGGGTGACAGACACAGTGGGAGAGGACACAGGGGACGTGTAAATGGCAGTGGGGGTGGTGACTGCACGTGTGCGCACTGTTGTGGAGGGTGTGCTGGTGATGGAAGCACTGGCTGATGGTGGTGTGCATGCAGGTGTGAGTGTAGACGTCACAGGGAGGGAGGAGGGAGACGAGGAGGAGGGGGACACAGAGGTGGTAGTGACTGTTGGCATGTCTGCATCTGGATGTTGCTTGGGTGAGTGTTTGTGGGATCTGTGGTGCTTGTGTCTGGATGAGCTGACCTTGGGTGTTGACGTGTGTGCAGGCTGGTCTGATGGTGTGGATGGGATAGGCTGAGGAACAGGAGACAGAGACAGGGTGGAGGCAGTTAGAAGAGGGAGTCTGGAAACAGGGACAATGGCTGCCGTCAGTGCTGAGGCCAGAGCATTGAACGATCGTTGATGGGCAGCCTGACCCGAATGAATGCCCTCCAGGTAGGCATTGCTCCGATGCACCTCCCTTTCTACCCCCTGGATGGCATTCAAAAGGGTAGTCTGCCCAACAATGATGGTCTGAAGGAGGTCAATGACCTCCTCACTGAGGGCAGCAGGGGTGACAGGGGCAGGGGCTGAGGTGCCTGGGGCGAAGGAGACGCCCGCCTTCTTGGGCGAGCGGGCACGGAGCGTAGGCTGAGGGGCTGCTGGGAGGGCGGGGCTGGTGCGCTGGGTGGCGGCTGTACCTGTAGAGGCGGGGGGCCTGGATGTTGCCGCCACCGCTAGGGAGCTCCCATCCGAGGACGTGTCGGTGTCGCTGGTGTCACCACCGGTCCCCGTTGTGGTGCTCCCCTCGCCCTCCGTATCACTGGTGCCCTCGGTGTCTGTACCACGGCCCACCGGGGCCTTGTGACTTGCAGCTCCCTCGTGCTCCGATGCCAAATCTCCTCCGCCTGATGATGCTAATGCACACATGCACAAGAAGATAAAGAAAAAGGGTGGGGGGAGAAATAAAAGCAGGTTGAGTGCATGCATTGTCAACACCGTTGGCGGAGAGGACAGACACAGGAGCCTCATGCACTAAGCCGCGCAATCGGGGTACACTACTCAGTACTTCCGACTAGGCCAACAGGTATAGGGACAACAAACGCGCACATGGGTGATGCAGGACCATGGATAGCTGTACTTGGCACCCTACAGAGGTGGGGGGCGGGGGCACAGGGCCATGCCTAAAGGAGAGGGCTACACTACAGAAAGCGCCCTGGCCTAATGACACCCACAACCCTCCTCCCCCACCCAGACGCCTCCACTGCGCATAAAGATAGCAGAATGTGCTGATACTCACCCCCTTGTGTCTGCTGTGATGTCCTCAAGCGCCCATCCAAATCAGGGTAGGCCACCGCCAGGATCCGGGACATCAGGGGGGTCAGGGTACGACTGGCACCCCTCCTAGGTTGGGAGGCCATCCCCAGCAGTGACTCGGCGGTCTTCCTGGTTCCGCGGCGGATGTCCTCCCACCTCTTGCGGCAGTGGGTGCCCCGTCTGATGTGGACCCCCAGGGCCCGGACTTCCTTGGCGATGGCACGCCAAATGTCGACTTTCTGATGGGCGCTGACATAGTTGACATGTACAGGGTGGGAAATGAAATTCCATCATTTTTCTGCATGTTAGATGTGAATGTCCCCCCCTCCCCAACTTTGCCATGTGGCACATGCTCTCATCTGTTGTGCGTTGCACTCCTCATTCGCTCCCCACCCCACCAACTTACATCCACCCCACTCCACACAGGCATAGACCATTCAATGTGCACCCAGTGTACTTACCTGTTGGTCTGGAGGACCGTAGAGTAACGCATACTGGGGGAGGACCCCATCCACAAGTTTCTCCAACTCTTCAGACGTGAAGGCAGGGGCCCTTTCCCCAGTCGCAGCAGCCATTGTCACTTCCAGACCGAGGTCACAGCAGCACTTGCAGTATAGGTCCTCTCCTGTGGAAGATCAGGTCTCGAGTGATTAATCATGTAGAAAATGGCGGTCACGCCCGCGGCGGTGCGTACCGCGGCGGTGCGTACCGCGACCGCAGGCGCACATCCTCATTGGCTCCTGAAACCCATAGGGTTCAATGTTAACCAATGCGGCTTCGTACAGCGGTCTTCGACCGCCTACCGCCACGGTGTGCCACGCCAGCGCATTGACCTCACATCCCATTGTCCCACTTCACAGGTCAGGCAGCCGCCATTTCAAGGGCCCACATGGCTTAATTTCAACTGCGTCACACAGGCCTAGGCCTTGCATTGCCACACATACACGCCTTTCAATACATAGATAACCGTGTGCTATGCAAGCTGTGGTGAACGTATCTGTGATTTGCTTGACTCTGTACTCCATGTTGTCCTTCCTAGGCACCGTCCGCTGGGACTTGCGAGGAGAAGGATGAATCCTCGCGTGTACCGACCGCTGGTGGACCTGTCGACAATGGAAGAACGCCATATTATACTACGATACCGACTTGACCGAGCCACTATACATGAACTGTGTGCCCAGCTGGAGCCAGCCCTGATGTCCCCCATCGGCCAACCCACAGGGATTCCCCCTTTGGTGCAGGTTCTGTCAATACTCCATTTCCTTGCAAGTGGATCATTCCAAACAACAGTGGCCATGTCATCTGGGATGTCTCAGCCTATGTTTTCTATGGTTTTGTCAAGAGTGTTGTCTGCCCTGCTGAAACACATGCGGAGCTACATTGTATTCCCTGAGGAGGAGGATTTGGCCACTGTGAAGGGTGATTTCTATGCCCTTGGACATATCCCCAACATCATTGGTGCCATTGATGGGACCCATGTGGCCTTAGTACCCCCAAAAGACGATGAGCAGGTGTACAGAAACAGGAAAAATTACCATTCTATGAATGTCCAGGTGGTCTGTTTGGCAGACCAGTACATCTCCCATGTAAATGCCAAGTTCCCTGGGTCAGTGCATGACGCGTATGTTATGCGTAATAGCAGCATCCCTTATGTGATGGAACAGCTACAGAGACACCGTGTGTGGCTAATAGGTGACTGTGGTTACCCCAACCTGCCTTGGCTATTGACCCCAGTGAGGAATCCCCGGACCAGGGCAGAGGAACGGTACAATGAGGCCCATGGGTGAACTAGGAGGATCATAGAAAGAACCTTTGGGCTCCTGAAGGCCAGGTTTAGGTGCCTGCATATGACTGGTGGATCCCTGATGTACTCACCAAAGAAGGTGTGCCAGATCATCGTGGCCTGCTGTATGCTTCACAATCTGGCATTGCGACGTCAGGTGCCTTTCCTGCAGGAGGATGGTCCAGATGGTGGTGGTGTAGCAGCTGTGGAGCCTGTGGAGAGTGAAGAGGAGGAAGACGACGGGGACGACACAGACAACAGGGACACAGTTATCCAACAGTATTTTCAGTAGCACACAGGTAAGAATCACCCACGCCATTTAACATTTCCTGAAAGCCTCCTGCATCTTTACTTTGTGTATTTCCCCCCAGTTCTTTTAAACTGATGTTTGATTTTCCCTTCCCTTTTCAGTGCTGTATGACCCACTGCGTGACTTCTGCTTGGTTAGCCCATGGACTAATGCTTATTGACATCGGTATGTTTTCATCACAAAGTTAACTGAACATTATTGATCAGTAATGTGTTATACATTTGTAAATAATACAGGCTGACTCCTGAATGATTTCAGTGCAATGAGTGATTTATTTTTAGTGCTAGAAATTGGTACATGATATTAAAACGGTGATGGGTGAGGGTGGAGTAATGTCCATGGCAGAGTCCAGTTCTCAGTTTCACAGGTGCATTGTCCATATGCCTGTGGAAGGATGGAGCAGGGGCAGTTCAAGGTTGGACAGGGTGACAATGTGGGACAGTGGGATGACATCAGGGGGTATCTTATGCTTGCGGGTGTCTTGGCATCCTACTCTGTCTTCCTGTGAGATCTCAGGTTCCTCTTGCGGGGTGGTTGTTCTTCAGCAGGAGGTGGGGTTCTGGTGGCCTGTCGTTGTGGTGGGGCCTCCTGTCCACTAGCGCCGGCGGAGGTGGTAGGCTGTTCCTGGTCCTGGCTTGTGACAGGGGCCCTTTGTGGTGCCACATGGTCCCGCAATGTGGTTTCTATCCGGTTGAGGGCCTGGACTATGGTCCCCATAGCGGTACCGATGTTCCTGAGTTCATTGCTGAACCCCATGTAGCGTTCCTCCTGCTGTGCCTGGATCTCGGTGAACCTGGCCAGTACCATCGCCATCGTCTCTTGGGAGTGGTGGTATGCTCCCATGATGGTGGTGAGGGCCTCTTGGAGAGTGGGTTCCCTGGGCCTGTCCTCCCCCCCCTGTCGCACAGCAGCCCTCCCAGTTGCCCTGTTTCCCCGGGCCTCTGTCCCCTGGACGGTGTGCCCACTACCACTGCCCCCAGGTCCCTGTTGTTGTTGGGGTGTTGGGTCAGCCTGGGTGCCCTGTAGTGGCGGACACACCGCTGATTGACCTGTCCTGGAGACAGAGGCATGGGCCCGCTGGGTGGGAGCTGTGCTGGTGTTCCCAGAGGGGGTTGGGTCTGCTGTGGCCTGTGTCTGTGTGTGGGGAACCGACTGTCCAGAGGTCCCCGATGGTCCGGGCTGGTCATCAGGTTCTAGGTCGACAGAGCTGCTGTCCTCACTGGGTGCCTGTTCTGGGGGTGGGATGGACAAATCTGGACCCTCCCTGGCGGTGTGTTGGCGTTTGGACCCTGCAGGGGTAAAATAGTGTGGTTATTGTTTTTGTGTGTGCCATGGCGTGCATTTTGAGTGCCCTTGTCCCCCAGTGCTGGCATTCCCTTGTGGGAGGTGTTGTGAGGGTGGTTGGGGGGGGTGTATGGGTATGTGCAATGGTCATGCTTTGGTGATGGCTGTCTATGGTTTGTGTTGGCATTCAGGGGTTGGTGTTGTTTAGGGTGGGTTGTGCTGGTGAGACATTGGCAGGGAGGATGTGTGCTGGGGGGTTGAGATTGGGGGTGAGGGTGGGGGTGTGGGTTGGCATGCTGGTGGTTGGGGGGGGGGTGAAGTAGTTGAGATTCGACTTACCAGAGTCCATTCCTCCGTGTACTCCAGCGAGGCCATCAGGATGCAGGATGTTTACTACCTCTTGCTCCCATGCTGTGAATTGGGGTGGAGTGGGTGGGGGTCCGCCGCCAGTCTTCTGCACAGCGATGTTGTGTCGCGACACCATCGAGCGCACCTTCCCCCGTAGGTCGTTCCATCGCTTTCGGATATCTTCCCGATTTCTGGGATGCTGTCCCACAGCATTGACCCTGTCTACGATCCTTTGCCATAGCTCAGCCTTCCTTGCTATAGTGGTGTGCTGCACCTGTGTGCCGAAGAGCTGGGGCTCTACCCTTATAATTTCCTCCACCATGACCCTGAGTTCTTGGTCCGAGAACCTGGGGTGTCTTTGGGGTGCCGTGGGGTGGTGTGGATGAGGTGTGGGGTGGTGTTTGTGGTGATGTGCGTGGTGATGTGTGGTGATGTGTGCGTAGATGTGGTGTGGGTGATGATGTTGTGTTCCTGTGTGTGTTGTGCTTTGCGTTCCCTGTGCTCTCTCTCAGTGTATTGTGCCTTCCCTCAGATCTTTGTGGTTGTAGGGGTTTGTGGGTGAAGTGGGTGTGTGTTTTATAGTTAATTGGGTGTGTGGGAGTGTTGTGTGTATGTGTATCAGGTGTGTGTATTTCAATTTGTCCAATGTGGCTGTGTTTTGGAGCTGTGTGTGTATTTTGAGCGCGGCGGTGTGTACCGCCAATGGAATACCGCGGTTGAAAGACCGCCGCGTGGATTCGTGGGTCAGAATGGCATGGGCGTGTTTGTGTTGGTGTGGCGGTGGAGGTTTGGTCATCTCCAGTTTATCGCTGCCCGCTGATGAGGCGGCCTTCCGTGGATGTCGGGTTTTTGGCGGTTTCACAGTTGGTGGTCAGAATGACCGTGGCGGTTTACTGCGGCGGTAGAATGGCGGACTTCTGACCGGCGGTAAGGGCCTTTTACCGCCGAGGTCAGAATCACCCCCTAAGTGATTCAGATGCTAGTGAATAAAGGGAAGGGGAAAAAACCTATGGAGAGGTAGAACTCGCAACCTATAGACTATTATTCTGCGGGTTTGAACCTGTGGGATCCGCGCGCCGGTAGGATATTGTTATGGGATACCAGTATAATTAGGGGTGTTTTGATAGTTCTTAGATAATTGTGAGAGGCCATCAGGCATTCTCCTTATGTTACGTGTTACATATCACGGACGTAACTAAGGAGGCGTTAGGGGTAAGTATGTGGAGTTCTTAATATGTACGTAGTAACAGTGCGTCTAGCACCGTAAGTTAAAGTATATAATGATAAAGCAGGCTGTGTGGAGCATATGGAGACTCAGAGGGAGCAGAGGCTTTACATTGGGTGGCATTGGGCGCGCACGGTGTTGTTATTGTGTTTGTCTGAGATCAGTTCGATCACATGAGTCATATTAAGTGTGTGGTATGCCCATGTCTCCGGTATTGGTGGTCTGTTAATTGAGAATGATTCCAGAGTCGGGGCTAGGGACCGTGTGTAGAAGGGGTCTACGGGTTTACTAATGCTATAATGTAGCTATGTGGTCTTGTTGTGCTGATGCCCTGTCTAGTCTATGGCCCTTATTTGATACTTGTGAAGGGGATAATATGATAGCATGGAGGCAGTCTTTCCCGCACCTAAGTGGCATAGTACATTGCAGAAGCATTAAGAGAGTTTGATTATACATCAGTAAAAGGGGAGAGTATACATTCGGAAATGACATATTTTTAAAAAAACTTTGCACTCTTTAGGTGGCTTAATACTGTCCCACTCAACAGACAGCACCTATTAGAAGACTGAGTCCCATGGTTGGGGATTGTTATTAGAATCCGAAACCACCCGGTTCCCTCCCCAGCAAAGATATAGGGGGTTATTACAACTTTGGAGGAGGTGTTAATCCGTCCCAAATGTGACGGATATACCACCAGCCGTATTACGAGTTCCATAGGATATAATGGACTCATAATACGGCTGGTGGTATATCTGTCACTTTACCGTCACTTTTGGGACGGATTAACACCTCCTCCAAAATTGTAATAACCCCCATAGTCTTAGTTTAGAACAGTTGGGTATGCCACTTATCTGTCCGACGACAGGTATGTCTGTTGTTGAATACAGATCCGACATTCCTTCATGATGCCGGATAGTCATAGTGGTCATTGACCTGGGTGTTCGTCCAGTGATGGTTTCAAGGGGGAGCAAGATTTGTCTCTGCCCATTTCTTGGGTGTGGTCCATTACTGCCTGTAATACTTGCTCACGGTTGTCTTGTGGCTTGGGGGGGCGGTCATACATTCTGCCTCTTTTGTGTGTGGCAGAGTGTTGTGATTGGGCCCGTGGCAGTGCAGCAGAGGAGTTGGACTCGGTTTGAATGGGGTCAGGGTCTTCACGTCCTGAAGAGATGTCCATAGGATATGAGGCAAGATCGTTGAGAAATGAGCTGAGGTCATCTGGTTCGGCAAAAAGGCCATATTTGATGTCTAGGTTCCTGAGTTGTGGTCTAAGGGCTAGGACCGATTTTCATTTTTTGTTTGTCAGTCTGGAAACATCAGCAGCCACTCTAATCTCGTGGCCGTCTAGGGAAACCGACCCTTGCGTTTTGGCTGCAGAGAGAACTTGCCGAGCCTGCTTATGCCGTAGAAAACATGCTATGATAGGTCTTGCTTTGACTGAGGTAGCTTTATGGGGTGGACCAATTCTGTGTTCTCTCTGAAATTCTGGTGGTGGGGAGAGATCAATACCAAAGAGATCAGGCAGGAGTGATTGGAGGAAGGACTTGATATCGGATCCCTCTTTGCATTCCGGAATACCGAAAAAGCTTATATTGTCTCGGCGACTCAGGTCTTCCAGATCGGTAACCTTTGCTCAGAGGGATTGTAGATCTGCTTCCTGGTCTGGTAATGAGGCCACTCGATCTTCTACTGCGGTAAGTCGTTGGTCTAGGGCATCCGCCATTTCTTTGAAGCCGGCTATTTCCGCCTGGATGGAGGAAGAGGTGATGGTTAGGTCTGTGACCTTCAAATCCATTGCCTCGAGGCGGCGTCCCACCGAGGCGATCTCCTGCAGTATACGCTCTGTGGCTTCTAGGGCAGGGGAGTCTGTTGGCAAGGGCATTGGACCAGGTGTTGCCATATGTGCCGCCATGATTTTTGATTGGGTAATAGCCTCCGAGAACAAGAGTTGTCTGGAGTGTTTGCCTGAGGGCTTCTCGTTGGGCATGTCCGTCAGAGTGTAAGGGCCTTTGGAGGGCAGAGTTCGTTGCGTGGGCACGTGGTGAGGGTAAGTTGAACCAACTGTTTCCCTTATGCTCTGTTAGTAGAGGGGTTGAGGCCGTGTCTGTTGCAGGAAGTTGTTCCTCGTAGACAATGGTTGAGGGGTTAAGGGGCAGAGACGGTGTGAGGAATCTGCCTTCCGTCCGTCATCAGGCAATGGGGTTATGGACAAGAAGACGGGGCCCACAGCGGGGGGATATTCTCTAGTTTGAGTCAGAATACCTATTGAGTTGATAAACATGAGATTATCAATGAGTACCGAAACCTGAATCTCTTTCTCTGTGGTACCCTGGTATGGGGGGGTCTCTCCCATGTCTATTTTTTGTGCTGTCCTTCTATTATTATTATGTCGCCTCCCTCGTTTTTCTGCTCGATCCTTCTGCTGGCGTTTCACCTCCTCACTCCCTTCTCAATTGCATTTCGTCCCTCTTCACCACTCTCGTCTTCTCACCCCGTCCTTTTGGCGGCATTTCACTTCTTCACCTCCTTCACCTTCTCACTCTGTCTTTCCGCTATTCTTCTACCTCTCCACCAGTCTTCTCCGTACAGTTTGTCCCTTCGGCGGTATTCCTTTCCTTCACCACCACCATCATGTCCTTCTGTTTCTCCGGTGAGGTTTCCCCTCTGTACTACGTTCGCCTTGACACCCTGTGGGCCTCTGGGCAGAGCAGTAGATTGTGGCGAATGGGGGGAGGGTATGTCGATCCTGTTTAATAAGAGCCTCTTGGATTGCTATCACGGTGTTGCATGGAGGTGGGTTCTCCTTTTAAAGCATGAATACTGCAGGTAAGCATCAATAATTTTTGTTGGGGAATGTCCTGCCTTAATTGTTCTCCTTATCGAGAATCATTTGGTGCCACGTGTCTCCCTGGGCCGATGTTTTCCTGTAGGCCTGGAAGTGGGTAAGTCCTGAATGGGAGCACTGTTCTCGGGCCATGGGTGCTGGCGGGGCGGGGGGGTGATAAAGAGGGTTCCGGTCTTGCTGAGCCTTACCCCCATGCCCCCTGGCGCCCAAGCTGATGTCCAGGCCACTTTATGGTGGTGCGCAGCCGCTGCTTCTTCCAGGATTGCGTCGTTAGACGGGTGGGCCTTTCACTGTGCGCCGCGGCTGAGCGTTCGGCCGCAGGCCGTGGATGGCGCCACGCTCAGCAGTGCCGCGGTTGCGGGCTTTCGTGCAAAAAGCTGTTGTCTCTCCGGACCGCGCGTCCTGCGGTTCCGGGGAGCTGTTTCGAGGCTGCCTGAGGCAGGTAGGGCTCGCGCAGGGGCTGAAATCCGATCCGGCACGCGGAGCTCGATCCTCATGCGGCCATTTTCATCTGTGGCCAAACCACGCCCCCCTTATCATCACTTTTGTTGTCATCATCATTACACTAATAATATATACTAATATTAATAATGATAGTAATAATACAAAGATACACATTTAGGGCCTGATTACGACTTCGGCGGAGAGTGTAATCCGTCCCAAATGTGACAGATATCCCGCCCGCCCTATTACTTGTTCAATAGGATATAATGGACTCGTAATTCGGCAGGAAGGATATCCGTCGCATTTGGGATGGATTAACCCTCTCCGCCGAAGTCGTAATCAGACCCTTAATATTAAACATGGAGATAACTATGGCAAGATGTGGTTATTGGTAAGTCAAAATACAGTATATATGCTTTCATAATAACATTTTTGTATAACACTTTTTCCTACACTGCTACTACTTCTAGAATGTTTTATTCCCAGCTGAAACATGAGTTGTTCACAGAGAATCACATGACTAAATCTGAAGCAGACATCATTACAATATTGCTAAACTGGTAGTAGAATTTGCTGTTACCCTTGGATTAGTTGAATACTCTAACCAGTCTCTGTCCCATGTTTTCTATTTTAAACATGCTTCCTAAAACATAAACATGTACGTGTGCCACCGGAAAAGGGGAATAGTTACCCAACAGAGCAGTACAACAGATATAATTTATTTATTTTGTTAGCAGCTTCATTTAGGATTTTATGACATCATTGTCATCTTATGTGGAACACATTTAGGTCTGAATAATTCAATTGAATGAACTGCTATGGGAAATGTTGTGTTGGTAGATCACACTGAATATAGCTAGTTTGTAGTTTAGAACCTCTATATCATTTTTTCTTTCAAATATTTGGGTTTCTGGGATTACACTACAGAATTTATGAAATGATGAAGTATATATTTTCTCCAGAAAAGAGACACAGCTGTGCCTATGCAATTTGCTTCCTCATTTACCAATTTATGTAAGGAAGTTAAAGAGAAAAAAATGACCTGTTGGCAAAATTTCAAGAAATATCATATTTATGATGATTTACAGGTAGCCAACTAGTTAATATTTTTATAAGCTGGCTAAATGAGTGAATATAGAACAGTATGAAATGATTTGCAGTATTGACGATTAATGCTGTACCGCTTTGACTTTTAAGGCCACAGAGCTTTCAAACTGTGACTTCTTTTCTCTTCCTTATCCCTTTACTAATAAACATTGACTTAAACAACATTATTTGTTTTGCCTTAAGAAACCTCTGTGGCTCAAATTGATGAAGCTAAACGGGTCAGCTGTATTAATTAGTAACTTTATCATATTATCATATTTGATCATCAAAACTTCAATTTACTGAATAAATTGTGAATTATTAAAATAGTCATTAGTAGTCATGAGTAAGAGAGTGGTGTAAGCCCACACCAAATTGTTACAGAATCTTGCACTAGCTTCCATTGTCAGAGGAATTTTATTGTGAAGCCACTTTTATCAGAGAGTGATCTCCAGACAAGAATGTATTTAAAACCTACCGTGGATAGCATGTTGGTGGCATTGTTTTTATCAGAAGATTTTGATGAAGAAGGCCCAAAACCGTTAAATGAATTCACAATGAAAAATATACTGAATCATTACTTAAGGAGCAAAAGTGAAAGTGTAAGGATTTTCAAGAGAAAATCTGGTGTGTAATCAAAGTGCAGAAGGAAGCAAATAAAGAAGTGAATAAGGATGACCCCAGATTTAAAACTACATACACAGGTGGATTTGATTTGAGTTAAAACATTTTCATTGTGTTCACAAACACCTAAATAATAATAATAGGAACAATCCAGCTGATTCACAGTCAGCGCAACATAAAAAATATCCTTTGGATATCGGGTACCCCTCACAAATTTGGGAGGCAATCCACAGACTCAGTACAACATGCTTCAAACATCAAAAGTACAATAAAAATTAAGAGCCAAATAGGGCATCCTTCTGTCCGTTTCCGCAGACACATCGCAATGTTCAGTTCAGTCTCTCAAATCATCAGGCCTGTGCAATCATCCACTCTATATTTTTACACCAGTGGGACCCGTACTCTGGAGCCACTCTATTCGATTTGAGGTTTATATTAAATACACACTGGATGATTTAAGAGCAGATAAGGCATTACAGAGCAATATGCCCGATCGTATTGAGATCACATTTATAGCAAACCCCAGTGTAGCACAGAAGCTTTCCTGCACACAGTAGAAATAAATAGTAAGCGAATAATGCCTTTGTATGTAGCCTTCTGGTTTATACAAATGGATTTAATGGCAACATTTATACTGCACTTACTATACCAATGTGGGGCACTGAAGCGATTGCCTGCATGGGCATCATGCTACACCGTGAAGGATGTGTGGTTGGAAGCATGTTGTCTTTGATGTCATCCTGTATAGGACATATTTTGTTCTTGTGTGATGACCACCAAGGTGTGTGTTGGAAATGGCCCTTTTTACAGGGTCATCCCCAATCTTTTTGCCTCCTGGTTCCTACTTTTCTGACCTGTTGCTGTTGGCGTTTGAACTCTGAGCACTTTACCACTGCTAACCAATGCATATTGGTTTCATATACTCTCTGTGTAACTTGTATTGTTGATTGGTTTATCCATGATTGGCATATTTGATTTACTAGTAGGTCCCTAGTAAAGTGCACTAGAGGTGCCCAGGGCCTGTAAATCAAATGCTACTAGTGGGCCTGCAGCACTGGTTGTGCCACCTACATTAGTGACCCTGTAATCATGTCTCAGACCTGACACTGCAGTGTCTGTGTGTGCAGCATTAACCTGCCAATTGGACTTGGCAAGTGTACCCACTTGCCAAGCCTAAACCTTCCATTTTCTTACATGTAAGACACCCCTAAGGTAGGCCCTAAGTAGCCATAAGGGTAGGGTGCAGTGTATGTTTAAGGTAGGACGTATACTAATGTGTTTTATATGTCCTAACAGTGAAATACTGCTAAATTCATTTTTCACTGTTGCAAGGCCTATCCCCCTCATAGGTTAACATGGGGGCTGCCTTTAAATATAATTAAAGTGTAGATTCCCTTTGGGAGTACATAGACATGTGGAGTTTGGAGTCTCTGAGCTCACAATTTAAAAATACATCTTTAGTAAAGTTGATTTTAAGATTGTGGGCCTGATTCCAAGCTGGGCGGGCGGCGGTCGCCGCCTGCCAAGCGGGAACTGCCAGAAGACCGTACCGCGGTCAAAAGACCGCGGCGGTCATTCTGACTTTCCCGCTGGGCTGGCGGGCGACCACCAAAAGGCCGCCCACCCGCCCAGCGGGAAAGCACCAGCAACGAGGAAGCCGGCTCCGAATGGAGCCGGCGGAGTTGCTGGTGTGCGACGGGTGCAGTTGCACCCGTCGCGATTTTCAGTGTCTGCTAGGCAGACACTGACAATCAATGTGGGGCCCTGTTAGGGGGCCCCTTCAGTGCCCATGCCATTGGCATGGGCACTGCAGGGGTCCCCAGGGGCCCCATGACACCCGTTCCCGCCAGCCTGGTTCTGGCGGTGAAAACCGCCAGAACCAGGCTGGCGGGAAGGGGGTCGGAATCCCCATGGCGGCGCTGCTTGCATAGAACCTATGGTTGTACATTTTCTGGCCTACTTACATAAAAACCTGACGGCTAGGGCAAGGTTTGGCCCAAATGGTGAACTATCTGATCCTTTTAGTTTTTACCTTGGTGTCAAGCAAGGTTGTGTTTTAGCCCCACTTCTATTTATTTTTTATATTAACTGTTAGAAATGGGGTTTTTGGTTGGCAGTCAGGTTACCCTCTGTCCAAGCAAAAGCCCTCACTCTAGTCAGGGTAAGTCACACACTATCCAAGATTATCCTGTGCCCACCCTCTGGTAGCTTGGCACGAGCAGTCAGGCTTAACTTAGAAGGCAATGTGTAAAGTATTTGTGCAATAAGTCATACAATACCACCATATAACACCACAAAAATACACCACACAGTGTTTAGAAAAATATATAATATTTATCAGGATAATTGTAGGTCAAAAAGAATAAAGATGCAATGGAAAATTGTAGAACTATCACAGGAAAGTGATATAAAGTGTCTTAAGTCTTTAGAATGCAATACAGTGTCTTTCAAGCACAAAGTACCTGGTTTCTGGTGGAAAATCTCCTCAGAGGGCCACAGGAAAAGGGATGCGTGGAAAAAGGGTGTGTGCGTCGATTTCTCCTCAGCACACACTCAGTCGTTCTTTTCCACGCGGGGAAGTCGTTCGTCGTTTTCCGGCGCGCAGACAGTCTCTTTTCGTGGATCGCGGGGATTACCAGATGTCCCGGGTCTGTGCGTGGATTCTCCTACTTGTTTTCTGGCTGCGCGTCGTTCCGCGGGACTGCGCGTCGAAGTTTCGATCTCACGGCAGGCGTCGCGTCGATTTCTCCTTGGAAGTCGGGCGGCGTTGTCCTTGCGAGGCCGTGCGTCGAAATTTTGGTCTCACGGCAGGCGTCGCGTCGATTTCTCCTCGGAAGTCGGGCGGCGTTGTCCTTGCGAGGCCGTGCGTCAAAGTTTCGCGTTCACGGTAGGCGTCGCGTCGATTTCTCCGGGAAAGTCGGGCGGCGTTGTCCTTGCGAGGTTGTGCGTCGAAGTCTCGATCGTCCCGAGAGCGTCGCGTTGATCAGCGTCGGTGTGCGGCGTTTTTCTCGCCGCGAAACAAGCTGTGCGTCGAAATTTTCGGCGCACGGAGCGTCCAAGTGAAAGGAAGAAGTCTTTTTGGTCCTGAGACTTCAAGGAACAGGAGGCAAGCTCTATCCAAGCCCTTGGAGAGCACTTTCACAGCCAGACAAGAGTTCAGCAAGGCAGCAGGGCAGAAAGCAGACAGGTGAGTCCTTTGAGCAGCCAGGCAGTTCTTCTTGGCAGGATGTAGTTTCTGGTTCCGGTTTCTTCTCCAGCAAGTGTCTGATGAGGTAGGGCAGAGACCCTGTTTTATACCCAAATGTGCCTTTGAAGTGGGGGAGACTTCAAAGAGTGGCTAAGAAGTGCACCAGGTCCCCTTTCAGTTCAATCCTGTCTGCCAGGGTCCCAGTAGGGGGTGTGGCAGTCCTTTGTGTGAGGGTAGGCCCTCCACCCTCCCAGCCCAGGAAGACCCATTCAAAATGCAGATGTATGCAAGTGAGGCTGAGTACCCTGTGTTTGGGGTGTGTCTGAGTGAATGCACAAGGAGCTGTCAACTAAACCTAGCCAGACGTGGATTGTAAGGCACAGAAGGATTTAAGTGCAAAGAAATGCTCACTTTCTAAAAGTGGCATTTCTAGAATAGTAATATTAAATCCGACTTCACCAGTCAGTAGGATTTTGTATTACCATTCTGGCCATACTAAATATGACCTCCCTGCTCCTTTCAGATCAGCAGCTGCCACTTCAACAGTGTATGAGGGCAGCCCCAATGTTAGCCTATGAAGGGAGCAGGTCTCACAGCAGTGCAAAAACGAATTGAGGGTTTTTTACACTACCAGGACATATAACTACACAGGTACATGTCCTGCCTTTTACCTACACAGCAACCTGCTCTAGGGGATACCCAGGGCACACATTAAGGGTGACTTATATGTAGAAAAAGGGGAGCTCTATGCTTGGCAGGTACTTTTAAATGCCAAGTCGAGGTGGCAGTGAAACTGCCCACACAGGCCTAGCAATGGTAGGCCTGAGACAAGGAAAAGGGGCTACTTAAGTGGGTGGCACAATCCGTGCTGCAGGTCCACTAGTAGCATTTAATCTATAGGCCCTAGGCACCTGGAGTGCACATTACTGGGGACTTATAAGTAGATTAAATAGTTCAATCAGGTAGGATCCAAAGTTACCATGTTTACAGAGAGAGAGCATATGCACTTTAGCACTGGTTAGCAGTGGTAAAGTGCGCAGAGTCTAAAAACCAGCAAAAACAGTATCCACAAAGTGGAGGGAGGCAGGCAAAAAGTTAGGGGTGACTACCCTAAGGCTGTCAGGTCTAACATGTGTCCCCCCCAGCTGAAAGTGGGGAGAGCTACCCGACCTCTTGGGAGCTCTCATCGCTAAGGCGGAAGTACCTGGAGAGACCATCAGCATTGGCGTGGTCAACCCCTGGGCGATGTTCCACCGTAAAGTCCATCCCCTGTAGGGAAATGGACCACCTCAAGAGTTTTGGATTCTCACCCCTCATCTGCATGAGCCATCTGAGGGGCCTGTGGTCTGTCTGAACTAGGAAGTGAGTCCCAAACAGGTAGGGTCTCAGCTTCTTCAGTGCCCAGACCACAGCAAAAGCTTCTCTTTCAATAGCACTCCACCTCTGTTCCCGTGGTAATAGTCTTCTGCTAATAAAGACTACCGGTTGATCTCTGCCCTCCTCATTTAGCTGTGCTAGAACTGCCCCTATGCCATGCTCTGAAGCGTCTGTCTGCACAATAAATTCCTGGGAGTAGTCAGGGGCCTTGAGCACGGGGGCCGTGCACATGGCTTCCTTCAGGGCGTCAAAGGCTTTCTGACAAGCCTCTGTCCAATTCACCAACCTAGGTTGCTTCTTGGACGTGAGTTCTGTCAAGGGGGACACAATGGTACCATAGCCCTTGACAAATCTGCGGTAGTATCCGGTGAGGCCTAAAAAGGCTCTCACCTCAGTCTGGGTTCGAGGTGGTTGCCAGGCCTTGATAGTTTCGATCTTGGCCTGGAGTGGCTGCACCTTGCCACCACCTACTAGGTGTCCCAAGTACACCACGGAACCCTGCCCAATCTGGCACTTACTAGCCTTGATGGTCAAGCCTGCCTGTTGCAGGGCCTGAAGCACCTCCTTGAGGTGGAGCAGGTGTTCCTCCCAGCTGGAACTGTAGACAGCTATGTCATCCAGGTAGGCTGCACAGAAGGCATCCTTGCCAGCCAGGACCCCGTTAACCAACCGTTGGAAGGTAGCGGGGGCATTTTTCAATCCAAACGGCATCACCCGGAACTGGTAATGGCCGTCAGGGGTGGAAAAGGCGGACCTTTCCTTAGCCCCCTCAGTCAGGGCGATCTGCCAGTACCCTGAAGTAAGATCAAACGTACTCAGGAACTTGGCAGCGCCTAGCCTGTCCACGAGCTCATCAGCTCGGGGGATGGGGTGAGCATCAGTCCGTGTGACTGAGTTGAGACCCGGGTAGTCCACGCAGAACCGGAGTTCTGGCTTCGCGCCTGGGGCAGTAGCCTTAGGGACCAACACCACTGGGCTGGCCCAGGGACTACTGGACTTCTCAATAACCCCTAGCGTCAACATCTTGGAGACCTCCTCCTTGATGCTGGCCTTCACCTTATCTGACAACCTGTAAATTTTGTTCTTCACAGGGAGACTGTCACCGGTGTCAATATCATGAACACAGAGGTGGGTCAGTCCAGGAGTAAGGGAGAAGAGGGGGGAGAACTGCTCCAACAGCTCATAGCAGTCTCCTTTCTGGTTTAGAGTCAGGGAGTCAGACAGAATGACCCCGCTTACGGACCCATCACCTTCTTGGGCAGAGAGGAGGTCAGGGAGAGGTTCACTCTCCTCTTCCATTCCTTCATCTGTGACCAGAAGCATGTTGATCTCCGACCTCTCAAAATGAGCTTTTAGTCGGTTCACGTGGAGCACCCTTAGGGGGTTCCTAGGGGTTTGGAGGTCCACTAGGTAAGTGGCCTCCCCTTTCCGCTCCTTTATTTCAAATGGGCCAGACCAGCGGTCCTGGAGAGCTCTGGGCTCTACTGGCTCCATTACCCACACTTTGTCTCCAGGTTGAAACTCTACCAGAGTGGCCTTCTGGTCATACCATTGTTTCATCACCTCTTGACTGGCCTCCAGGTTACTTTGGGCCTCTTTCCAGAAGCGGGTCATCTGATTGCGGAGGGCCAACATGTAGCTGACCACGTCCTGAGGGGGTGTCTTTGGAGCGTTCTCCAATCCCTCCTTGACAATGCTTAAGGGCCCCCTGACGGGGTACCCATAGAGAAGCTCAAAGGGACTGAACCCTACCCCCCTCTGGGGGACCTCTCTGTAAGCAAAGAGAAGGCATGGTAAGAGGACGTCCCATTTACGCCTCATGGCCTCAGGGAGGCCACCAATCATGCCTTTCAGGGTCTTGTTGAATCTCTCCACAAGCCCATTAGACTGGGGGTGATAGGGTGTGGTGAACTTGTAGGTTACACCACACGCATCCCACAGATGCTTCATGTACGCGGACATGAAGTTAGTGCCTCTGTCAGACACTATCTCCTTGGGGAATCCCACACGGGTAAATATCCCCATCAGGGTTCTGGCTACCACCGATGCAGTTACGGTCCTCAGAGGGATTGCCTCTGGGTACCGGGTGGCATGGTCCACCAAAACCAGGATAAACCTGTTGCCTAAGGCAGTTTTGGGGTCCAAGGGGCCAACAATGTCGACGCCCACCCTTTCAAAGGGGGTGCCAACGACAGGAAGTGGAATCAGGGGGGTTTTAACCCTCTTTCCTGCTTTACCACTAGCCTGGCAGGTAGGACAAGCCCTGCAGAATTTGTCTGAGTGTGTCCTCATTTTGGGCCAGTGAAAGTGGGTGACAAGCCTGTTGAAGGTCTTGTCTTGTCCCAAATGTCCTGCCAGGGGAATGTCGTGAGCCAGACCCAGTAGGAAGGCTCGGTAACATTGGGGGACCACCAGCACACGTGCTGCCCCAAAGACCGGAACCCTAGGCTCACTGTAGAGGAGATCATTCTCCCAATATAGGTGGTGATTGCCAGAGGCGTCACCTGCTGCCTGGTTTAAGGCTTGTTTCCTCAACCCTTCTAGAGTGGGACACTCTTTCTGCGCCTTGCAGAATTCCTCCCTGGTGGGTCCACCCTCAACTTGCCAGCCAGCAAGCTCAGGTAAGTCACCTAGGGTGGCAATGTCTTCCCCAGTTGGCTCGGGAGTCTCCTCCTCAGGAGCCCCGTCAGCCACTGTGGGAACTTCTGGGGCCGGTTTCCCGCGCCCCTCGTCCTTCCTCTTGGCAGCTCTCTGGGCCATCGTTCCAGGCTCCAGATGCCCTTGACTTCCCTCTCGGTCAGCCATGGACCGGGTGGTCATGCAGACCCACTCAGGTAACCCTAACATCTCCAGGTGAGATCTGAGCTCTACTTCTTTCCAAGCAGTATGCTCTAGATCATTGCCTAACAGACAATCTACAGGCATGGCAGGGCTCACAGCTACTTTCAGAATACCAGAGACCCCCCCCCACTCAAAGGGAACCCGAGCCACCGGTAGGTGACTCTCGCGATTGTCAGCGACTATGACCTGGTGGAATGTATTAGGGATTATCTGCTCTGTGGACACCAGCTGACTCTTGATAGTAGTCATACTGGCTCCTGTGTCACGCAGAGCCTCCACCTTCTGCCCATCAATGAGGACCCACTGCCGGTACTTGGAAGTATTTTTAGGCATGTGGACCTTGGACATCATTTCTCCTTCTCCCAGGGACACTAGGGAAATCTCTACCTGTCCCCCACAGCTATCTGGGTCCATCTCCCCCCCGAGCGCTACACTAGTCAACCCAGGGACCTGTCCAGTAGTGGACGGTGCCCTCTTGGGGCACTGGGGATCGCCTTTATAGTGACCATACTGGTAACACTCCATGCATTTGGGGCTAGATTTTCCTGACCTGTCAAATGTCCCTGGCTTTTTCCCAAATTTGGAAAAGGAAGGGTTGCCACCCCCTCCCTGGGAATTCTTTTGGGGGCCTTTAGAGAGTTCCTTATCTGTAATTTTATCTCCCCCCTCTTTCTTCTGTTGGGAACCCTGACCACCTTTGTGGGAGTCCCCCCCAGGTACCTTTTTGGACACTCTGGTGCTAGCCCAGAGGTCCGCCTCCTCAGCAAGCTTCCTGGGATCAGTCAGCTTACTATCCACTAGGTGCTGGCGCAAATCGGTATAAGTAACATTAAGCATATGCTCTCTCAGGATCAAGTCATATAAACCTTTATAATCTGCTACTTTGTTGCCCCGCACCCATCCATTCAGTGCCTTACTAGAGAAATCAAAGAAATCTACCCATGTTTGTGTGGTTTGTTTGGTGCTGTCCCTGAACCTCTGACGGTATCCCTCAGGGGTCAGCCCAAACTTGGCAAGTAAAATGGCTTTCTGGAGTGGGTATGTGTTTTGATCCGGTGGATCCAATGTGAGAAGTGTGTCCCTCCCCAATGGCGGCACATAACCCCACATAGCTACCCCCCATTGCCCTTCAGGAACCTCATGAGCCCTTAGTGCAACTTCATAAGCAGCTAACCATTTATCTATGTCATCTCCCACCACAAAACTGGGCACCACATTTTTGGGTATACGAACCTTCTTTTCTCCAGCAGGTCCTGTCTGTATGCTGCCACCATTATTGCTGGATTCAGACTGTCTTGCCTTGATCTCCAGCTCCTTGAGACTCAGTTCATGAGCCAACAATAGTTTCTTTTCAGGCAAAGCTCTTTCAGCTTCCACTTGTTTGGCTGTTCTTTCAGCTTCTGCTTGTTTGGCTGTTCTTTCAGCTTCAATCTGTTTGGCTGCTCTTTCAGCCTCAGCTTGTTTGGCTTCTCTTTCTGCCCTCCTCTCCTCCTGTTGTGCCTCAATTTTCAGTTTTGCCATTTGCAATTGGAACTCCCTTTCCTCTCTCCTTTCCTCTGCGGTCAGGCTTTGCATGGAGACACTGCTTCCTGGTCTGGAAGGGTGCACAATTGCAGTGGTAACACCATCCATAGATAGTGAAAATCCTTCTGAGGGGCCATTTTCTGGCTCCTCTTCCTCATCATCCTCTAAATGGGCTTCTGCCCAGGCCCTCAGCGCCACTTGAAAGTCCTCCTTTCTGGAGGCCCCTTGGGTGGGTACCCTTAATGCCCTGCAGAATCCTCTTAGTTGTTTGACCGTGTATGTATCCAACTGGACTAGGTCAAAGTCCCCTGTCTGAGACCCAGTCAGAGACATGTTGAGTGAGGATTTAGTTTTTGAAAATTGTCAGGAAAAAACGGATTTTCAAAAAGAGATAAAAACCAAGTTGACCTTCAACTGTGGGTAGGTAGTGAAATACTTAGCTACTGTATGTCACTGCACAAATACAAGTCCTATCCTCACCGCTGATCACCAATGTTAGAAATGGGGTTTTTGGTTGGCAGTCAGGTTACCCTCTGTCCAAGCAAAAGCCCTCACTCTAGTCAGGGTAAGTCACACACTATCCAAGATTATCCTGTGCCCACCCTCTGGTAGCTTGGCACGAGCAGTCAGGCTTAACTTAGAAGGCAATGTGTAAAGTATTTGTGCAATAAGTCATACAATACCACCATATAACACCACAAAAATACACCACACAGTGTTTAGAAAAATATATAATATTTATCAGGATAATTGTAGGTCAAAAAGAATAAAGATGCAATGGAAAATTGTAGAACTATCACAGGAAAGTGATATAAAGTGTCTTAAGTCTTTAGAATGCAATACAGTGTCTTTCAAGCACAAAGTACCTGGTTTCTGGTGGAAAATCTCCTCAGAGGGCCACAGGAAAAGGGATGCGTGGAAAAAGGGTGTGTGCGTCGATTTCTCCTCAGCACACAAAGACTTGCGTCGTTCTTTTCCACGCGGGGAAGTCGGGCGTCGTTTTCCGGCGCGCAGACAGTCTCTTTTCGTGGATCGCGGGGATTACCAGATGTCCCGGGTCTGTGCGTGGATTCTCCTACTTGTTTTCCGGCTGCGCGTCGTTCCGCTGGACTGCGCGTCGAAGTTTCGATCTCACGGCAGGCGTCGCGTCGATTTCTCCTTGGAAGTCGGGCGGCGTTGTCCTTGCGAGGCCGTGCGTCGAAATTTTGGTCTCACGGCAGGCGTCGCGTCGATTTCTCCTCGGAAGTCGGGCGGCGTTGTCCTTGCGAGGCCGTGCGTCAAAGTTTCGCGTTCACGGTAGGCGTCGCGTCGATTTCTCCGGGAAAGTCGGGCGGCGTTGTCCTTGCGAGGTTGTGCGTCGAAGTCTCGATCGTCCCGAGAGCGTCGCGTTGATCAGCGTCGGTGTGCGGCGTTTTTCTCGCCGCGAAACAAGCTGTGCGTCGAAATTTTCGGCGCACGGAGCGTCCAAGTGAAAGGAAGAAGTCTTTTTGGTCCTGAGACTTCAAGGAACAGGAGGCAAGCTCTATCCAAGCCCTTGGAGAGCACTTTCACAGCCAGACAAGAGTTCAGCAAGGCAGCAGGGCAACAGCAAGACAGCAGTCCTTTGTAGAAAGCAGACAGGTGAGTCCTTTGAGCAGCCAGGCAGTTCTTCTTGGCAGGATGTAGTTTCTGGTTCCGGTTTCTTCTCCAGCAAGTGTCTGATGAGGTAGGGCAGAGACCCTGTTTTATACCCAAATGTGCCTTTGAAGTGGGGGAGACTTCAAAGAGTGGCTAAGAAGTGCACCAGGTCCCCTTTCAGTTCAATCCTGTCTGCCAGGGTCCCAGTAGGGGGTGTGGCAGTCCTTTGTGTGAGGGTAGGCCCTCCACCCTCCCAGCCCAAGAAGACCCATTCAAAATGCAGATGTATGCAAGTGAGGCTGAGTACCCTGTGTTTGGGGTGTGTCTGAGTGAATGCACAAGGAGCTGTCAACTAAACCTAGCCAGACGTGGATTGTAAGGCACAGAAGGATTTAAGTGCAAAGAAATGCTCACTTTCTAAAAGTGGCATTTCTAGAATAGTAATATTAAATCCGACTTCACCAGTCAGTAGGATTTTGTATTACCATTCTGGCCATACTAAATATGACCTCCCTGCTCCTTTCAGATCAGCAGCTGCCACTTCAACAGTGTATGAGGGCAGCCCCAATGTTAGCCTATGAAGGGAGCAGGTCTCACAGCAGTGCAAAAACGAATTGAGGGTTTTTTTACACTACCAGGACATATAACTACACAGGTACATGTCCTGCATTTTACCTACACAGCACCCTGCTCTAGGGGATACCCAGGGCACACATTAAGGGTGACTTATATGTAGAAAAAGGGGAGCTCTATGCTTGGCAGGTACTTTTAAATGCCAAGTCGAGGTGGCAGTGAAACTGCCCACACAGGCCTAGCAATGGTAGGCCTGAGACAAGGAAAAGGGGCTACTTAAGTGGGTGGCACAATCCGTGCTGCAGGTCCACTAGTAGCATTTAATCTATAGGCCCTAGGCACCTGGAGTGCACATTACTGGGGACTTATAAGTAGATTAAATAGTTCAATCAGGTAGGATCCAAAGTTACCATGTTTACAGAGAGAGAGCATATGCACTTTAGCACTGGTTAGCAGTGGTAAAGTGCGCAGAGTCTAAAAACCAGCAAAAACAGTATCCACAAAGTGGAGGGAGGCAGGCAAAAAGTTAGGGGTGACTACCCTAAGGCTGTCAGGTATAACATTAACAAACTCAACTATTTTTAAGCACAGTTACACAAGATACTCCTTATGCCGACTCTGTCCCCATACCTCTATTGTTGTACGCTGACACCGTACTTTTAGCACAAACTCTAAATGTTTTGAGGTGCCTGGTACAAGCTTTTTCTGAATTTATGCTTGATTTAGACCTTTCAACTAATTATACTAAATCTTAAACCACGGCATGCGGACCTAAACATTATTTGTTGCATACCCTATGTGTCAATGAGAACAGATTAGAGGGTGTCCTAGAATCCCTAATTTAGGCATTGTCTTTGATGCCAATGGATCTTGAGCAGGAAACATCAGATATATGAATACAAAGATTAAGCAAGCTATATGTTCTTTATTTAATGTCTGTAAAGCAGTGGCGGGTAAGCCGATATCTCCACCTGTAGAAATATGCTCTAAGCAATGTGTACCTGTTCCCAGTTTTGGCTGCAGAATGTGGGGTCATGGAGATTGTCGAGCACTGCAGGTTGAGGAGAACCGCTTTTGCAGGCGTATCCTTTCTCTTCCCCTCTAAACCCCCTACTATATTCATCAGGAAGAATCTGCTGTATCTTGAGGACTTTTTCAGTCATAATATAATTATTGATTCTGTTTGGTGTGATTGGGGTTTGTATATCTCCTGGCTGGACTATGTTAAGCCAAATTTTACTGCCTTGGACAAACCTGCCTTATTTGACAATCCCTTATCTATATGCAAGGCTGACCAGCGTTCTGTGAAACGCTTATTGAAGGAAGATGCTGTGCTATAAGGTAAAGTTTGGAATTAAGCAAACCACTAGTCAGGAACTACATCCCCCTTAAAATGAATCCCCGCCCAAAAACATACCTGTTAAATGTGTCTAACAATTTGGAAAGGCCCCTACTGTTAAAATTCGGAGCTGGCACTGTGGGGGTTATTACAACTTTGGAGGAGGTGTTAATCCGTCCCAAAAGTGACGGATATACCAACAGCCGTATTACGAGTTTCATAGGATATAATGTACTCGTAATACGGCTGATGGTATATCCGTCACTTTACCGTCACTTTTGGGACGGATTAACACCTCCTCCAAAGTTGTAATAACCCCCTATATGTTTTATGTTATTTTTTCTGAGGGGTGATTACAGGAACCTTGAAGGGAGAAGTGTGCTTGTGATAATGTGTCTTCTCAATCTTTATTGTACTTTGTGGTATTTTGTAAGCTGTATAAATCTTTTAGAGTTCAATATTTATTGCCTCTTTTTAAAACTCAAAGTTTTAAAACAATGCAGAGTTGCTCTTCGATTTTAAAAATTGCTACCCAGCACTGTTGTCTACCTTAGAATGGGCAGTTTTCTTAAATGAGTTGTATCTTATCATAAAAGTCTCCATTTGTAGATCATATCTCTGTATTTATTATTGTTCACCCCTGCAGTATTTCCTATGTGTCTTTTATACATTGTGTATAATATCTATTATGGTTGTATTTGACACCCGAATAAAGAATCAAATTGATTGTATCATAATTGCATTTATATAGCACTTATCCCTCACAGAGCGTTGAAGCACTTTATGCTAGGCAGCTCGCTGTTCCAGAACCCAAAGTTAGTGGTTGTTTCAGTGTTTATTGTTGGTTATTGGGGTTCGTTTTATGCGATTAAGAAAACCCTTCCATAAATTTACTCTAGTTTCTATGTGGTAGATTAAATTAATAGGAGGTTGTTGTGTTCTTTAGTGGGACGGGCTAGGTGAATTCATGCAAATGGTTGGTATTAATAACTGATCTACAGGATATGAGGTATTTTAGGTTACAAGTGTATAACTTTTAAAGGAGACCACATCCGCTCACCAAAAATGAGTTCGGTGAACAATATTCCAGAATACAAATGATATGAAGAAACATTTGTAGATGTATAATCAGGGACTGTTATCTATTACATCACTATGATTATGTTCAGATTTGATACATGCCCTGGATCAGTATAAGATATTTTTCAGGTTAGGTACCTATAGCCCGCCCCCATCCACTGTTACAACTACTGTTGAACCCAGGCCCCACTTCTCCTTGCTCATCCACCTGTCATTTTTTTTAATGGAATTTGTTGGTCTCAACTGCCAGGCAGCACAGCAGGCTCGCTCAAAACCTTAGCATCGATAAATTAAGACAAGAAGTAAAACAAGGTAAATGATTGAACAAAATCAAAATAAACCTAAAATTAATAACACGAAAACTTTACTCGAAGCATGATTTTAAAAGTAGAGAGGAGATGCAAATAGGGTAGCTTTTCTCCCCTGCTCTAGCGATCGAGCAATACTGAGACTCGAGTGGGGATACTGAGCATTTCCGCCTGAGAACATGGTGTATATGGTGTGCAAGGCTGTGGGGAAGCCTTTGAAACGTGCCCATCTGCAAGAATGGGGGGATAATACAACATAACTATATGCCATGAGGGTAGGTAAAGATATGTAGCAGGTACTAACAAACTCACATATCCATGGCTCATATTAACTCATAATAATACTAAAACTCTACTCATATTTCCCTATACTAATCCACCACTAATTCCTATTGGGTTCCGGAGCAGCGTGCTACTCGCCAAAAAGCACTTTGACGCCTCATCAGGGGAAGTAAGCACTATATAAATACTATTACAATACAATACAATACTACTAATTAACTCCTATATAACCTGCAAGTGGTAGCTTTCTCACATCCTATTTGCATCCGGTGATTAGGTGCTACAGTTTTGACGCCGAAGTCCCTGTTTTTCAGCGTCTGACCCATGCAGCTTAAATAAATTCAGAAGATATCAGGGTTTGCAGAGAGGGTCGAATGGATATAGAGGAAGGCAAGTTTTTTTGTTTCCCAGTGCAGAATTAGAGTACATTCCTTAGGTATTCCAATCTACGGTGACATATAAAAATGTGAAACATTTATAATTTGGGGCACGAGAATTAGCCTGTATGGGACACTGGGCCGTTGTAAAATTTAGTACCTACTGAGCACAATTAGACCATACAACAAAAAAGTATAAAAATCCATGTGTGTGCGCTATAACATCACATAAAAAAAGGCAAACCACAGCAGAAAACTTTGGGATTATACATGGCAGAGATACTTCAAACATAAGGTGCAGAACAGTTATACACATTCCTCTACATCGTAGAGGTGAGAATAGAACAAACCCTGACAAAGCAAGATTAAATTAATCCTGGAGGGAATGCCATCGAAAGCACACCTGGCAGGCATAGTAGTAATGCCTGGTGAAGACATCCATAATGTCCTCTGACACTCTTGGCATTACAACAGGTGACTCACAGAATCACTAGAACAGCTATAAATAGCATATGTGCAACTACATATTTTCCTGTTCTTAGAAATACACAATAGTCCTTCTAACGCGTATGTGCCTCTTTAGAAAACAAACTCAAGCGGCATTTGTTACAGCTGTTGACATGATAGGAAATGGCTTCCAACCAACTACATAAAACAGCGCCTTCAAACATCATCAGAGGATCAGTTACAGGACTCTTGTGCCGTATCAACACCAGAGCTGTGGTTGTGAAACGGTTAAGGTTTGAGTGCAAATAAAGTGCGGGCAGGCATTCAAGAGTCCAGTAATTACATTTCACATTCATATAATTCAACCTGTGCCTTGTTCAGCGGTCAGATCCACACATTCTTATTTAGATGCATGCTGAACAAATACTGCACTCCCTCCAAAAACAGAGAACAAGAGATGCTTGAAATACTAAAAGGTCTAGATGTTCTAAAGGAGGTGAGAGAGTTGATGAGAGTGGAGTAAGAATAGGTGGGACTAAGATTACAGTAGAGTTAGAGTGACAAGCAATGCTTGGACAGCATTGATAGTGCCAGTGTTAGCTGTTACCTTATGTTAGGTGCCAGCCAATCAGAGATGATCTATAAATCAAGGCACAGGTTAACAAGACTACCTTGAGTGTCTGAAAGCACCCACTGGAGCCGCAGATTTCTGAAGAATCTGTAGGGCTCACCTATGTGCCCTGGTGCAAACCCAGGAAAGACAAAGCTTCCATTGCCATAATTCAGCCATCACCCAAATGGCAGGATTCTAGTTATAAACCAGTATATTACTACTGCCTAGCAGTGGCGATGCAGCGCACTGGAAGATGCAGCCTCTAAAAACCACCAGCTCATTAAAGATTTAGAGGTTCCAATTATGGGCAGTCGTAATCCACCACTTTAGAAACATGTAATTATAGTTGTAAAGCAGTCAGTGTAGTCCTCCTAGTAGTTGTGGAAGTGCAATCTATTGGCAGGCGCACCTTCCAAAAATCACCAGTTAATTATGCTTCTGTTGGACCCACCAAGTGGGTTTCAGGTACAACCGACTTGAAGATGCCAAATCACTAGTTAAATTAGTATTCTATAAGGTTAATCTAGGAGCATCTTCGGTGCAACCCACTGGAACTTACATCTTCCTACACCACCAGTTATTTTAAGAAACTGTAAGGTACACCCATGAGCAGTGGTGGTGCAATCCAAAAGAAGTCACCAGTTAATTAAGAAATTAAGGGTCAAATGGCACCAGACACAAGCCCCTCCCACAGCTGCACCCGAATGCAAACACAGTTTCCAGAAATCACCAGTTAATTAGGATTCTAGTATTACACAGTCCAAGTGGTCCACCGAGGAATGGGCAGGTGCAACGCACAAGTTAATTTAAGTTATTTGGGATCCTCCAAGGATTGGTGCAGCGCACTGGAAGATTCTGCATACTGAACTATAATCTTATTTAGTAATGTATGAGGTCCACCTAGCATTGACTCATGCTCAACACGCAGGAAGCCACAACCTGCCACAGCACCAATTAATTTAATAGTATATAGGGCCCATCCAGGAGCAGTGGAGGGGCAACCCAACCTAAGATGTAGCTTCTCAGACTCACTATTTAATTAGTCAGTGGGTTCCACCAATTGCCTGCGAAAAAACCTACTGCAAGCACAGTTTGCAGAAACAGATAATTAGGAATCTGGTCGTTATAATCTGTGTAGTCTATCAAAGAGCAACTCAGGCACAAAATACTGGAAGCCATGTTTTCCCACATCACTGCTTAATGTAAGATGCTACTGGTCCACCCAGGAGCAGTGTAGGTGCAATCCAATAGAAGAAGTAGATTCCCAAAACCACCAGTTAATTCGCAGTCAGTGGGTTCCATGTACAATTACCCCAAATAAACCTATCTCAAGCACAGTTTCCAGAAATAACCAGTTTACTAGGAGCCTAGTTGTTACACAGTCTAATTACCTTCTGTACTGCAATGTTGTGCCTGGATGCCATAGACCTCACCTTCTGGCGCAGATCGTTCCATCTCTGGCGGATGTTGTCCCTTGTGCATGGATGGTTTCCCACTGTGTTGACCTTGTTTAAAATCGTCTGCCATAACTCCATCTTCCTGGTGATGGGTGTGTGCTGCACCTGTGCACCGAATAGTTGTGGTTCGACCTTGAGTATTTCGTCCACCATGGTCTTTAGCTCCCTATCTGTGAGGCGTGGGTGCTTAGGGGGTGCCACAGTGTGTGTTATGGGTGTCATGTTCTGGGTGTATTGGTGAGAGTGCTTTTGTTTATATGTGTGTGTGTGACTTTTGTTATGTTGTGTACAGTGTATGCAGGTAGTGTTGTCAGTCTGATTCGTGCAATTTGTGTTGCAAAGGACTGTTGGGATATGTATGCAAGTGTTTTATAGTGTTGTGGATGTATGTAAGGTGTGTGGGTTTAACATTATGAAACAGATGTTCAGTTTTTTGGTCTTTCACCATCAGGTAGCTACATATAAAATAATGGGCAGCTTAAATTAAAAATATATTTTAAAAACGTTTTTACGCAGTGGGAAATGCACTACATTACATTATGAAACCTCTATTAGGTAATGCACTGCAGAGCTCTGTGTGTAATCAGAAAGCCACAGAATTAAATCTTGGTTGGTGCAGTGGAGAATAGTGACTTGCGTATTTTTAGGCGTTAACGAGGTCACACACAGTCTGTGACAGCACTGTGAATATATTTCATTATTATATAATTGCATTGCAGACAGTATGAGAGACGGCTACGAAATGAGCAAAAGTTTTCACGATAAAATGGTGTTTCCAAAATATAGATTTTAGTAGTACCCAGACTACATTTAACTGTCCTTTCAACACCTCCCCAGGAGTATAAGCGCTATGTAAATAATTAAAATCATGCACTTCACAGCTCAGTTGTCAACTTTTTGCACTACCACTCAAAAAGAATAAATCTTTGTTGTCACATAGCTTCCATTGATTCGATCAATTAAAGCCAGTACACACTCCCAAGCATACCTTACACTTGCAGATTAACTCAATAGTGCACATCTGCATTTCTCTTAGGCAAGCAGAGGTTCTGGCTGGGCCTCGGTTTCACAGCACAGGACACTCCCTGAAGGACATTTCTGGTGAAGCATTTTAACTATTGAATTTAATCACCCTGGATGGTTGTCTTTACCGAAAAGGAAAAGCAAACGGTTTGGATTTTAGGCAGAATTGGAGGCTAAGGGAATGTGTGACCACCTACTCTTGAGTCCACGCCACCCCCAGGGGTCGTGCCCCACAGATGGAAGACATCTGGTCTATCTGATTGTGGGGCACCCTGCTCAGGGTTACTCCCGGGGTCTCTTTGGGCCTGTGCTGGTGTCTGTTGAGGCACATTATTGATGTCTGGTGTGTTTTTTTCCTGTAGTTACTTTGCTGCTGTCACAGCCCAGTTGTTGGACAACCTGAGCATACGTTGCTTTGTCAGTGGCTGCAAGGTGCACGTCGCGCTGCTTCTGGAAGCCCATCTCCCGCCTTCCTTTTGTTAGAACTATTGGATAAAGCGGCTTAGACAGGGGGGCGGAGATTATCAGTAGCGTGTTCATCTCCGCAAGATCTTTGCGGGATTTTAGTGTGCCTAGGTTTACCTGCTGTATTTTGGAATTCTTTTGCCATTTCTTCAGGTGTTTTTTTTGCTCTCCGTGTTAGTGGTGCAGTTCAGTTCCACCATGCCCCTCCATTACCGCTGTCACATCATCCCTTTAGTTTGTCACAGTTGGCGAGAGTACTTCAATTTTTGGTGTGATGTAGATCGCAGAGCTCCACTTACTTTCCAGGCTCCGTTTGGCAATTTGTTTGTTTGTTTTCCAACATCAGCACCTGAATGCTGGATATGCATATTTCTGCATCAGCCTCCCCGCTACTTTGCATGACTAAAGAGTTGCCGTTTAGATCCTTCAGGTCCACAACTAGTGTGGCAAGGATAGTAAGCAATGTATCCCATTTTTCCACTATGTCAGGGCAGAGACAGCCCTGTGATGTACCCCTCTTGTAGATTTTGTCAATTTTTTTATCTTCTTGGCTATTTCAGCCATGGTGTGTGTCATTATCTCTTAAGTTTCCATCTGGACTTCAAGTTTGTGAGATTGCCATGTCAGGGATTTTCTGACTGCCATCATTGATAAATTGATGGACCTTAAAAATGTATCCTGATTATGAGACAGATCAATGGGAAATTAAGTGGATGTTCTTTGTAGAAACGCTGAAGTGTCGAGGCAAGCAGGCGCATTCGTGTCAAGCTCAATGCCTTCACAGGTTTTGAAATTTTGAGGTAAGGGGTCCCAGTCTAATTCTCCCACTGAGCTTATGTTTCTGGGGGATCTGCTGAGAGATCTGGCCACGTCTGAATAGTGGCCATACTCCTGATGGAACTACACAGCTGTTGGCTCACTTTTTTGTGTTATATTAAAGGGGGCGGGTGTCTTCCTCATGTAGACTATTATTCGCCCCAGATCCCTTACTTTGCAAGGCTGGTTGGTTAAGGGCCATGGATGACAGCTTTAGAATTGAGCTTATATTCCCAAACTTTGAGCTGAGGCTTATTTTCCTTCTGTCGCCAGGTCCACTGTGCTAATCTGATTCTGGGGGGGCTGTTGTAAGCGGCCAAGTCACGGAAGCGGAATGTCCGATAAAAGGGATACCTTTCTCTTTTATCTGGAATTATGCAGGGATTTCTCCCACAGCTTTCCAACAGCTGTGTGCGCTTTTCCCCTTGGGAACGCAGCAAAGTCAATAGCTCTTAGAGCCTCAAGGTGCAGCTTGTTCGCATACAGCACTGGGGCCCTTTCTCCATGTATAGTCGTGGGCTGTTTTCCTGTCTGTAACCTACGCTGTCGTTGTTCTAGAGCCTTCCTCTTAACTATGGTTGCAGCTCTCCTGAAGATAGACTTTATGTGATAGCCTCCAAGACCTCGAGGCCCTGAGAGTGAGGGTCCTTGTGTGTCTTTTGTTTGACTCGGTGAGAGATACTGTTGTTTTCTCTCGTTTGTGTTTTTCTGTTTTTGCATCGAATAACTTGTGGATCCTCCAAGTTTCTCATTGGGACGGAGGCGGAAATTGCCCCGCGGTAGGTCAGGTGGTTTAGGCTGTTCAAACCTTACCCTTTATTTAGGGCTAGTGCGGGGTCTCGTGCTGGTCAACTCCTTATCATGCCCCCGGAGACCTCTTTTCGCACTCTGCACGAGTGCTGGAGGTGTTGATTAAGCTTTCCCCCTTTTTTTAAATGTATTTATTTTTCCCTGCGAAGTTCCTTCGAAGGTGCCGTTCAGGAGGCTTTGCCTGGTTGTGCCTGTCGAGGTGGTACAAAACGCCTCAGTATTGGTGCTTCCTCAGTGTGTCTTGGTCTCAATCCCAAGCGCCGGCTTCCAGTTGTCAATTGCCAAAGCCTCGTTAGAGCCTGTCTGAGTACTTTTGAATACTTTATGCTTACTTTATACTTTCTCCTTTGGCTTTTCTTTAATCCATGGGTAGGATCAGCAGTAATACAGTACTGGCTAGCAGGTGAAGCGGGGGTTAAGGTGGGGGGCACAGCAGACAGAAAGACGCATGCAAGCCACACCAGCTTAACGCCGGCTGCCTCACCGCAGCGAGAGCTGTCTGCACCCTCATGCTTTCTGGCCCATTTCCCTTAAAGCAAGAGCTTGGAACCTATGCTTGGGACCTGTGCCCTAACCCACGTGGTTGTCACAGCAGGCTTCCCTCAGTATCTGCTTACTTACCACCATCACCGCACTCTTTGTCGCCTCCAGGGCTCCTCTGCGGCCTCCCGTGCTGCACAGTGTTGTCAGCCCGGGTGCCGAGTGCCATAACCCGTAGGTACGGGTAGTAGAGACTCGTGGTTTCGGTGGGTGGATGGGGGGCAAAGGAAATGCCGAACGCCAGGCCTCTAGGTCGACTACACATGACCGGCATCCCTGCTGCACCGGAGGCTCATGTCTCACACCATGCATCACATTTCCAGTGCAAGGCATTGTGTGCTTTTTGAGAACAAAAAAATATTTTTACTGTTAGCCAATGTGTTCTTTTTTAGATTGATGAGGACCTAGCAGCTTCCTCAACAATAAACTTTTGCAAAAATCATGACAAAGCCAAAAGGCTGGAAGCCAAATCCAAGTCTGGTGGCTTTGCCAGTGCTTGGTAGATATAGCCAGCTAGTATGTAATGGCCCGTTCTCGTGAGGAGCAGGGTCAGAAATGATTAATATAAGGCAGGCCTTTGTCAAGAGTGGTTCTATGGGCGGTAAACAATGGTTTGGAAAGGTGACCAGAGTGATTGCTAGTGGTGAATACTATTTGCAAGCATTCCTCTCATCACATTTGCTCTGCCTGATGTAATGCCTTTGGGCCCACTCAGGCGCTTACGATGTGCACCCAAGTGTGAACTCACCTTCCTGAAACTATCATTTAATTAGGATTGTAGTGCTTAAGCAGTTTATGTGGTCCACCAAAAAGCTGTGCAGGTTTGGTTAATCTATTGGTACATGATCGGTGTTCCTCCATTCATTATTACCAAAAAGGGTCCCTTTTGACATATCAATATACCCTGTGGCATAAAAATGCGTGACCATATATTATGTCACAAAACCATTACTTAAACTATTATATATCAGTGACCCAGCCAGGTTGCCAAGATTCCGGAAATTTTCGAAACTGAGAAACGGATCTATTTCTTCGCACAATCTCTTGGACTTGTGGAGGAAGACGAAACTGATGTTTTCCCTTACATTGTCGTATTTTTGCATTTTAAATGTAGTTTCCAATTTCGCATTAATTAACTCATTATTTGAAATCGACATCTCCATGCACGAAATATAGAGAAGCCATATATTTCATATCACTTCCATACATGATCAAATACATACAGCCTTTGAATGATTATTCATTACATTAGATAGACTTTATTTACAGGAAGTTACTTGTTTGGGAGGTAATTAGAAAAAAGTATACGTCGTAAATAGTAGCGGCCATCTCAAAATCCCGCTCCCATTGTGTAGTCCCAGGAATAATAGAAAGGAAAATAACGAGGAGCCGGCTTTATTGGAATCTTGTCCCGATCTCTATCCGCTCCTGTTCAGTGCAAGAATGGTCATTATGCATGGACAGTTGAACGTTTTTAATTGGCATGTTATCGTACCATTGAAGCTAGATATTTGCAATAGCCCCGACACAATGGCTGCCCTTTGTACCATTCGTTCTGAATAGCAGTGCTACCAATTCTAATTTTAGGGAATGGTTCAGATTGATGTGGATTGTGCGGGAGGGCGATCTTCGGTGTGAGGGAACGATGGGAGAATGTCAGTGCCTTCTTTACAACAGAGACAATCGGCTATTTATTATGCCTTCTCCACACCGCAATAAAAGATTACTGAACATAAATTGATGGCGAGTACAATGGGTCCGATAATGTTTTCGGCAGACAATCGGTCGAAATTAATTAAAGAAACCTGAGCAAAAAGGAAGCCACAAACACTTGTGTATATTGTGTTTATTGCGTTCAGTACAGAGTCCATAATTTCCATCCTTATTTTCTGCTGCTCGTGTATTACCATGCAAAGATCTAGTTACACTGATCATTGCAATGGACTCAAAACTAAGCATCAATCGAAACCCTTAAAATTTATTACACGGGCATCAAACAGGTTTAGGTATGGTCACAGACATTTTGCTTGCCAACACTCATGTTGTCAAATACTAAAGCATACAGACTAGGTGTTTGAGCCTGCTCCCCTTCAGACTTTTGGTCTTTTCAGTCAATGCTTCAATGAAGTTGCTTTTCAGTTTGGGCCAACCCACAGGAGCATTTACTCAGCTTTACATTTTGCACCAGTGATTTAAAAGATTTCTGTCTTGGGATGACTGTTGCTCTTCACGAAGCAAGTACACGCGAGGGTCAGTTTACTGTATGAGAAGGCACTGTAGGAGAACAGGGAACAGCCGTAGGTAACTAATAAGAATCACTGGCAAAGCCAACAAGTCTTAGGTATACGAGAGCTATTGTCTTTGTAATGAGTTTTAGCCATGTTGTACACCAGCGTGGCTGTTATTCAGCGTGGCTAAATGTTAGTGGTGTAAAGTAGAGTGAAGTGGCATGGCACAGCGTGGTGTGGAATGTGAAAGAATGGAGTAGAGTGTCACAGAGTGGCATGTCATGTTGTGGAGTGTCATTGAGTGTAGATGAGTGGAAAGTTGAAGAATGGACTGTTGTGGAGTAGAGTGGAGTATAATGGAGTTGAGTGGAGTGTCATGTAATGTGTACAGTTCAAGTGTGGTGGTGTATAGCGGCATATAGTGGAATGGCATTGAGTCTCGTAGAGTGGGGTGGCACAGAGAGGCATAGAGTGGAGTGGTGTAGAGTGGTGTAGTGTGTCATAGAGTAGAGCAGAATAAAGTGGAGTAGCACAGAGGGAGTTGTGTAGGGTGGAGCAGGGTGTTGTAGATTCAAATGGCACAGACTGGAGAATGTTGTAGAGTGGAGGGCCATAGAGTGGAGTGGCATAGAGTGGCGTAGAGTAGACTGGAGAGTAGGGTAGTAGAGTGTTATAGATGGCATGGAGAGGAGTAGACTGGAGTGGTGTGGAGTGGAGTCGAGTGGTGCAGAGTGGAGTAGGGTGGGGTAGAGTGGATTAGCGTGGCACAGAGAAGAGCAGAGTGGCGTAGAGTGGAGAAGAGTATTGTAGAGTGGAGTGTTTTGGAGGGTAGTAGAATGGAGTAGCGTGTGATGGAGTGGAGTGTCATAGTGTGACTTAAAGTGTTAGAGTGGAGTGGCATAGAGCGGAGTATCATAGAGTATTGTGAAGTGGAGGGTCATAGAGTGGAGTGTTGCAGACTTGAGTGGCGTAGCATCGAGTGAAGTGTAAGAGTGGAGTTAAATGTCAGAGTGGAGTGGAGTGGCATAGAGTGTCATGAAGTGTTGCCGAGCAGAGTAGTGGATCGTAGAGCGAAGTGAAGTGTTAAAGAATGTCCTAGAGTGTCATAGAGTGGGGTGTCGTAGAGGAGCTTAGAGTGGATGGAAGTAGAATAGAGTGGCATAGAGTGGCATGGAAGGGCATAGAGTGGAGTGCCGCAGAGAGGAATCATGTGTTGTAGAGTGGAGTGGTATAGAGCATAAACAGGAGAAAAGTGTCAGAGTGGAGTAAAGAGGCGTAGAGTAGCATAGAGTGTTGTAGAGTTGAGTAGAATCATATCATGGAGTGCAGTGGTCTAGAGTTAAGTGGCACAGAGTGGTGTAGCTTGTCGTAGAACAGAGTGGAATTGAGTGAAGTGGGATAGAGTGGAGTGCTGTGGCATGGAGTGGTGTGGAGTTGAGTGGTGTAGAGTGGACTAGATTGGAGTGGTGTAGCACAGAGTGGAGTAAAGTATCGGAAGAAAGTGTTGTAAAGAGGAGAAGACTGGCATAGAGTGGAGTGTCGCTGAGTGCATGGAGGGGTGTAGATTAGAGGGGCGTAGAGTATAATGGAGTAAAGTGGTGTAGAGCAGAGGGGCATAGAGCCCTGTAGAGTGTAACAGAGTGGAGTGGCATAGACTTGCATAGAGTGAAGTAGAATGTTGTATACTGGAGGGGCGTAGAGTGGCATAGAGTGGCATAGAATGGTGTGGCGTAGAGCGTAGTGTCACAGTGTGGAGTGTTGTGGAGTGTCATAGAGTAGACTGTTGTGGAGTGGAGCGGCAAAGAGTGTCGTAGAGTGGGGTGGCCCAGAGTGGCCTAGAGTGGAGTGGTGTAGAGTGGAAGAGCACAGAGTGGTGTGGAGTAAAGTGTCATAAACTGGAATACAATGACGTAGAAGGGCATAGAGTAGAGGGGCATAGAGTGTCATGAGTGGAATTGAGTGGAGGTGCATAAAATGGAGTAAAGTAGTGCTGTGTACAGTGGAGTAATGTGTTGTATAGTGGAGTAATGTAGTGTGGCATGGGGTGGTGTACAGTTGCATAGATTGTTCTAAGGTGGAGTATCGCACAGAGGAGTAGGGTCATAAAGTGGTGTGGCAAAGAGTGGAGTACAGTGCCCTAGAATTTAAGTGGCATAGAGTGGGGTAGAGTGTCATAAAGCTGAGTGGCATAGAGTAGAGTGGAGAAGAGTATCATAGAGTGGAGTGACAGAGTAGAGGATCATGGAATGGAGTGGCGTACAACTGCACAGCATAGAATTGAGTAAAGTATTTGAGAGTGGGGTATAAAGTATAGAAGAGTGGAGTGCTGCGGAGTGGCAGAGCATAGTGTGGAGCAGAGTGTCAGAGTGGAGTGTCATGACATGGTGTTGAAGAGTGGAGTAAAGTGGCGTGGTGTAGCACATCAGAGTGGAGCATGTTGTAGAGTGGAGTGGAGTGTCTGAGTGGTGTGGTGTGGGGCAGAGGGTTGTAGAATGCATGGAGTAGAGTGGAGTAGAGTAAAGTGCTGTAAAGTGAAAAAGTACAGGGGCATAGTGTGGACTGGAATAAAGTGGAGGGGTGTAGAGTGTTGTGGAGTGGCACAGATTGGAAGGTCATGGAGTGGAGGGGCATAGATGGGGGGGCATAGAGTGGAGGGGTGTAGAGTGGAGGGGCACAGTGGGGGCGGCCCTACAGTGGTGGGGCATAGAGTGTGGTAAAGTTATGTAGCACAGAGTGGAGTAAAGTGTCTTAGAATTGAGTGGCACAGAGAGTTAGAGTGTCATAGAGTAGAGTAGAGAAGAGACATACAGGGGAGTGACTTAGAATGGAGTTGAGTGCCCTAGAGTTAAGTGGCATAGAGTGGAATGGCTTAAAGAGGCATAATGTAGAGTGGAGTACAGTGTTGTAGACTGGAGTGGAGTGTTATAGACTGGATTGGAGTAGAGTGTCATAGAGTGGAATGGCATAGTGGAGAGGCGTAGATGGAGTGAGTCGAGTGGAGTTAAGTGTCATAGAATGGAGTGTCCTGTAGTGGAATAGTGCAGAGTGGAGTAATGTGTCACAGAGTGAAGTGGCATAGCATAGCATGTCGCTCAGTGGAGTAAAGTGTTGTGAAACAGAGTGTCATGGAGTGAAGTGTCATAGAGTGGAGTGGTATAGAGTGGAATGTCATGGAGTGGAATAGAGTGGAGTGGAGTGGCGTAGGGTGAGTACAGTAGAGTGGCATAAATTGGATTGGTGTAGAGTGTCCTAGAGGGAAGTGGTATAAAATGGAGGGGTGTAGAGTGTTGTGGAGTGGCACAGAGTGGAGGGGAGAAGAGAGGAGTAAAGTGGCAAAGAGTGGAGTGGCATAGAGTTGCATAGAGTAGAGTGGAGTACGGTGGTGTGGCACAGGGTGGAGTAGAGTATAGTGTCATAGTGTGGAGCGATGTGGAGGGGTGTAGAATGGAGTGGAGTAGTGAAGATTGGAGAAAAGTGGTGTAGAGCAGAGTAAAGTGATGTAGAGTGAAATGCCTTAAAGTGGAGTGGCGTAGTGTAGAGTGGAGTAAAGTGTCATAGAGTGGAGTGGCATAGAGTGAAGTGTAGTCAAGTGAAGCAAAGTGGCATGGAGTGGAGTAGCATAAAGTGTTGTTTAGTCGCATAGAATGTAAAGTTTGTGTTGTAGAGTGTTGTGTCCCAGAGTGTCACTGAGTGAAGTGGTATAGAGTAGGGTGTCACTGAGCAGAGTGCCATGGAGTAAAGTGTCAGATTGGAGTGGAGTGGTATAGCTTAGAGAGGAGTAAAGTGTCATAGAGTGGTGTAGTGTAGCATAAAGTGGCCTGGAGTGGAGTGGCATAGCGGCAAAGCATGTCAATGAGCGAATTGTTGTAGAGTGGCGTGTCGTAGAGTGGCTTGTATAGAGGTGTGTCAGAGTAGTCATATAGTGGAGTGTTGTAGAGTGGTGTGTCGTAGAGTGGATTATCGCAGAATGGAGTTTTGTAGTGTGGAGTGGCGTAGAGTGTTGTGGTGTGGAGTTTTGTAGCACAGACTGTAGTGCAGTATAGTGTCGTGGAATAAAGTGTCAGAGCGTGAAATAGAGTGGTGTAGGGCAGAGTGATGTACAGTGGAGTAGAGTGTCATAGAGTGGAGTGTCGTAGAGTGGAGTGGAGCAGAGTGGCGTAGAGTCAAGAAAAGTGGCATACAGTCAAGCTGTGTAGAGTGTCACAGAGTGGCATAGTGTGTGCAGAGGAGAGGGGCCTAGGTTGGCATATAGTGAACTAAAGTTGTGTAGAGTGGAGTGGCGTAGGGTGGAGTATGCATGTGTGGTAGTGCACAGCCATTACAGACAACACATTTTCAATTGAAATGGCCATTACATTTACATACAGACATCCTGTTTTACTGATGAAACTACACAGCACATAGATAATATGCGGAAATTGCATTATCTAGTGTACAGATTTGGTTTGATTGTTTTAAAATATTTGCTTCCAGCACACTTCATAATTACAAAGAACGTGCTCATTTGTGCTTTCCTAATTCTGATAGATTAATAAATATTTGCATAGTTCATTTACAGACATTTACGTTTTGTTGTGTGCCAAAAAAGGCCTTTCCTTTCACACCCTCACTTTGTCAGAAAAATCCTATAATTGTAACCCCTTTGCTGCCAGGCCTTTTCCCCCACAGGTGGCAGGCCTTTTTTTGGCTATTTGGGGCAGGGCGTGCTTAGACCCTCATAACGTTTTGTCTACATAAGCTACCCACGCCACATTTGCGTCCTTTTTTTCCAACATGCTAGGGATTCTAGAGGTACCCAGACTTTGTGGGTTCCCCTGAAAGAGGCCAAGAAAATAGCCAAAATACAGTGAAAAATTAGTTTTTTTCAAACAAATTGGAAAAAAGGGCTGCAGAAGAAGGCTTGTGGTTTTTTCCCCTGAAAATGGCATCAACAAAGGGTTTGCCGTGCTAAAACTACCAGCTTCCCAGCTTTCAGGAACAGGCAGACTTGAATCAGAAAAACACATTTCTCAACACAATTTTGGCATTTTACTGGGACATAACCTATTTTTATGATTTCTTGTGCTTTCAGCCTCCTTCCAGTCAGTGACAGAAATGGTTGTGAAACCAATGCTGGATCCCAGTAACCCAAACAATTCTGAAAAGCAGACAAAATTCTGAATTCAGCAATGGGTAATTTGTGTAGATCATACAAGGGTTTGCTACAGAAAATAACAACTGAAATAAAAACATATCGAAATTGAGGTGAAAAAAACAGCCATTTTTCTCTACGTTTTACTCTGTAACTTTTTCCTGCAATGTCAGATTTTTTAAAGCAATATACCGTTACGTCTGCTGGACTCATCTGGTTGCGGGGATATATAGGGCTTGTGAGTTCATCAAGAACCCTAGGTACCCAGAGCCAATAAATGAGCTGCACCTTGCAGTGGGTTTTCATTCTAAACTTAGTATACAGCAATTAATTTGCTGAAATATAAAGAGTCAAAAATAGGTATCAAGAAAACCTTTGTATTTCCAAAATGGGCACAAGATAAGGTGTTGAGGAGCAGTGGTTATTTGCACATCTCTGAATTCTGGGGTGCCCATACTAGCATGTGAATTACAGGGCATTTCTCAAATAGATGTCTTTTTTTACACACTGTCTTATATTTGAAACGGAAAAATGTACAGAAAGACAAGGGGCAATAACACTTGTTTTGCTATTCTATGTTCCCCCAAGTCTGCCGATAAACATTATACCTCACTTGTGTGGGTAGGCCTAGTGCCCGCAACAGGAAATGCCCCAAAACACAACATGGACACATCACATTTTTACATTGAAAACTGACGTGTTTTTTGCAAAGTGCCTAGCTGTAGATTTTGGCCTCCAGCTCAGCCGGCACCTAGATAAACCTACCAAACCTGCACATTTTTGAAAACTAGACACCTAGGGGAATCCAAGATGGGGTGACTTGTGGGGCTCTCACCAGGTTCTGTTACCCAGAATCCTTTGCAAACCTCAAAATTTGGCCAAAAAACACTTTTTCCTCACATTTCGGTGACAGGAAGTTCTGGAATCTGAGAGGAGCCACACATTCCACCCAGTGTTCCCCCAAGACTTCTGATAAGAATGGTACCTCACTTGTGTGGGTAGGCCCAGTGCCCGCGAAAGGAAATGCCCCAAAACACTATCTGGACCCATCAAAATTATCAAATACAAAACTACCTGTTTTTGCGGGGGGCACCTGCATTTTTGGTCCTGGGCTCAGCAGCCATACAGGGAAACCTACCGAACCCAGACATTTCTGAAAACTAGACACACAAGAGAGTCCAGAGAGGTGTGACTTTCGTGGATACCCCAGTGTTTTCTTACCCAGAATCCTCAGCAAACCTCCAATTTAGCTAAAAAATCAAAATGTTCCCACATTTCTGTGTGGGATCACTGCACCGGGACAAATTTCCTACCACCCAACGTTCACCTCAGTCTCCCGGTAAAAATGATACCTCACTTGTTGGTGGGCCAAGTGCCTGTGACAGGGAAGAGCCAAAAACATGTCAAAATTGAGGGGGAACCAAAGCGGGTCCAAAAGGGCAGTTTGGAAAAAACATTTTTAGGCTGACAAGTGGGGCAGAATTTCTATTGGTATAGATGAAACAATGCTGGGTGGTAGGAATTTTGTGGATTCTTGCAGATTCCGGTAGGTTCCATCACAAAAATGTGGGAAAAATGTGTGATTTCCAGCAAAGTTTGAGGTTTTCAGGGCATTGTGGGTAAAAAAATGGTGCGGGCTGCATGTGAAGCACACCACCCTGGACTCACCCAGATGTTTAGTTTTCAGATGTGTCTAGATCTTGTGGATTTTTCTACATGGCTGCGTCCCAAAGTCCAGAAAGTGCAGCCCTCTCCATTCCAAGTGGGACGATTTTGGGAGTTAGCCAAGCTCTCATGGCCCAAATGTAAAACCAAAACCCCAAATAATCAAATGTCCACTTGCTTCTGTGGGATAAGATGTTTTAGTGTGCCGGGGAGAGCTGAAAGACTGTTACCCCCTTCAGTTGGGGTGGGGGCATAACCATGCCCATACTGGTTGGTAGCCACCACCCCACTATTTTTTTTTTAATTCCCTGGCATTTAGTAGACTTCCTGCCTTCCGGGGTGTGGATTGGGGGTAATTGCCCTATCTGCCCACTGGTGGGCAGAACAACTTTGGCCCCATTTATTTGCGGTGGCCCATACCCCCACCCTCTTATTTTGAAAAAAAATCTTCCCTGGTCTCTGGTGGGCTTTCTGCCCCCCCTTGGGGGCAGATAGGCCTTCCAAAAATAAGCTGATCTGCCCCCAGGGGGGGCAGATATGGCCAATAGTAATGTGCCCCAATGGAGAGCGACCCTTGCCCAAGGGGCTGCCCCCCCAAACAAAACACACACACCAATCCCTGGTGCCTAAGTGGTTTATGCCCCCAGGGGCAGATTGGCCAAATAGATATAGGCCGATCTGCCCCCAAGGGGAGCAGAAATGGCCTAAAATAAATTTGCCCCCCTAGGGGAACAACCCTTGCCTAAGAAGTCGCTCCCCTTGCGTGACCCTAAGGGGTCAATCCTCTCAAGTGAAACTGACAAAAAAAAATCCCTGGTGTCTAGTGGTTTCTGCCCCCCTTGGGGGCAGATTAGCCTAATAGAAATAGGCCGAAGGGGGCAGAAACAGCCTAGAATTAACTTTGCCCCCAGGGGAGCGACCCTTGCCTAAAGGGTCGCTCCCCACATATAGCAAACAAAAAGAAAACAAACAAACAAAAAATACCTGGTGTCTAGGGGGTTTCTGCACCCCCTGGCGGCGATCAGGCAGCAGAAATGCGCAGAGAAGCCTGAAAGGAGAGGAAAGGGCTTTCCGCTCCTTTCAGGCTTCTCTGCCCCCACCACGTGATGGGAGGAGAAATGCAAAGCATTTCTCCTTCGATCGGGTGCTGGAAGCTGAGGAGGGAAGGCCTCTGATGAGGTCACGTGCTGACGTCATCAGATGCCACGGGGGGCGGGGGTGGAAGGGGAAGCGATCCCCCTTCCATCCCTCCCAGGGGAGGGGGGTGCCTGGCCTTCGGGGGAGTGCTGGCACTCCCCCCAGGGCCCCATAGCAGGACGAGGTGGTCGCGTCCTCGGCACCGGGGAACCGGCACCCAAGGGGTTAAAGTCAGAGAAAGAAAAGTAAATACCAAGCTCCCTCAGAAGACAGAGTCTGGCATTTGACTTCTGCCTTTGAATGCATGGCAAATTTAACAAGATAAAAACAAAATGTAAAAGCCGGTTTACACAAAGCAGCATTCATGGAATACCAGTAGACAGGCTTTTCTCAAAGGGAGGGACAAAGATATACTGGACAGCCTAAGGCAAGTAAAGTGAGCAGATACAAAGTACGCAAATGTTAGTTACAAACCACAAAGCCAATGTTAACCCATGGGTGGAATGTATTCTTAGGTCAGCTTTCAGAATGTCTGCTAAAGCACACCGCACAGTTGTGCTGTATTTTATTTCTGTGGTGCAGAAATCTGTCACAGTTAATGCATGTACTGCAGCAGCAGTCGTTTTATCTTACTTTCTGACCTATGCTGTCTGCACCATGAACTCAATGAAATTCCATATTAAATGTATGCACTTTAGAACGTGTTTTTGCATAGAAATGTGCCCAGAGTTGTGCCCAGTGTAAGTACTGGTTTAAGATACAGCCTCTGGCAGTAGTCATGGTTGGACTGAGACAGAAATGAAGCCCAGGAACCACAATAATAGTGCCCCCCGAAAGTGAATCCGAAATATAAAAAAGAGGCCCACATTTTCAAGTCGTGGCAGTTTTGAATTTGTAAAGACATGCTGAATAGGTTTTTTTCAAGTTATGGGAGACTGCAGGCATTTGTGCTGGTGCATGCAATATTGTGGTAATATCAGAGAAACCAATAGTAAAAACCTGCCCATCAGACCATAAAATAGGACACAAACAGCCAGAAACAAATGAACCACACACTGATTTGTCATACCAGCCTGGATGGCACTGCAAGATTGCCCTACATACCAATCCGACCGTGGCTGTGGTGACTGCGAAACCAACTGCATAAAAAATGTGCAACCTGTGCAGAAACGGCACACTTCACACTAACGCGCTGTGTGGTTCTAGCACTCATTGCTAACGTCAGTGTGGACGTATGCCTTTGATTTATTCAGTTGACATGTTTTGGAACAGAAGACTCCTGGAATAAACTACCTAATGTAGAAAAATGCAGGCTGTGCAACGTAAATAAAGAGACCACACTCTTGGGGATTCTCCTTCGCATTGCAACACAAGGAATAACTTTTGAAAGAGCTATTCTCTAGCAACGCCACAATCCTTGCCAGAGCGAACATGATTTATTTCTTTAATGTGAGAAATCGGGTTGGTAGTTGTGTGTGTGGGGAGGAGGGTGGGAAGGGGATGCGCCCCTCTCTAGCAACAGCCAGAGCCCTTATCAGACTGAACAGCTTGCCACAAAAGCAGTCAGGCTTAACTTAGAGGGAATGTATAAAGAATTTATGAAGCACTCAAGCAGTAATACAGTAAAACACAACACAAGAAAAATCCCATACCAATTTAGAAAAAAGGATTATGTGTTTATAAATTAATTGGCACTAAATCAGGAAACTCCAATCAGTAGAACTGGAGTTATGAACTGTTAAAGTTTAAAGAAAAACTTAGCACCTAAAAAAGCAAAGCACCAACTGAGGACATCTAGTCACGTGATCCCTATATTGTAACACTATCGAGAGGGGGCAATGTGAGCACACAGGACCATACAGTTGTCCCAGTAGGATTATGACGATTGCCAGAATTGAGGCCTATGTGGTGATAATTACGAAAAGAGAATGTGGATAGGATCACATCAAATTTACAATAAATACTATTGCACCTGTAGCGAGACCGAACAGCTCTGAAGAACTCCTGGAAGGGGACAAAACAGGCTCGCTACGGTGGAAGGAAAGAATGATCATGTTTTGAAAAAGAAGAACAAGAATAAAGGAAATGAGAAAAGTTTGAAAAAAACTATTGGACTGAGGAGTTGTTACTTCATGTGTCTGGTAAACAATTTGGCTCGAACATTGATACTTTTATGATACTGTTCAAATTGGGAACTGGTAAATGGTGCTGGGATCATTTCTTTGTTTAAATTCAGATCTATGAATGAAATAATGAATTAAAATATCTGTAAAGCAAACAACTGCTCTTGGGACTGTCCCGGAGAAGAAGGACTAATGGAACTATAGTCTCAGAATCATTTATGCTGAGATAGGTGAAGCTCTTTATGCTAAGGCAACAGACAGCTTTTCAAAAGCTTGCAGAACTGAAATTCACTCTTAGAATTTTGAAGAATGATTGAAAACAGACTCATTGCTTGGGCAGCCAGGAACAAGAAGGATAAGCTGCCTTTTTAGTGATTCTGATTTTAGGAATTACAACCAGAAGCACATCAGATGAGTGGAGTGATCTTAAAGGATGGTAATGAATTGGACAAATATTGGAGACCCGTGTCACAGAAGGCACGTTGAGGAAGCACTAAAGATTTAAACATTATCCTTTTCCTAATTGGTAGCCAGTGCCAGGCCAAAATATGGTGAGAGATGGAGGTCTGGAAGGAGGTTTTTAACAGGAAGCATGCAGCCATGTTCAGTACCACCTGCAGCAGCTTAATTAAACATCCCAGTAAATCTAAGTACAAGACATTGGCATAATCTAATCTTGAGGTGATGAAAGCGTGGGCCACAATTTTTCAGGAGTGAAACAGTAAGAGAAAAAGTAATTTCTTCAGGGTCCATAGCACAAACCATGAACGACCCATGACTGCTACCTGGGCCTAGAAAGAAAGCTGCTGGTCCAACTTCACTCCCAAATACCTGGCCATGGTAGCAGGTGGAGGAGGAGAAGCAGGCAAGGTCACTTGCCAAGTGTTATCCCTCCTTACCAAAAGAATGGAGAAGTCCCAAACAGCATCCTTTGTGCCTTGAGAAAGTTATACTGACATTTACTGACACAGAGCCAGTTTAGTCCAGATCCGAGGCAGGTTTCAAAGGACTCTCTGGGTATCTGAAGACCTGGTCCCAAATGAGAGGAACAGCTGTGTATCATCCGCGTAACAGAAAAAGTTAACACCAAATTACTCTACTAAGGGTGCCAATGGGGCCATTTAGATTCTCAATGATGTAGGGCTCAAGGTTAAGAGCAATGGCAGATGAATAAAGTGCAATCCACACCGCCTGTCTTTGATTATCTAAAAAAGAACTAATCCACTCAAGCACGTGACATCCTGTTGCAATATTCGTAAGGATGGGGTAAGACCTTATCAAATGTCGCAGAAAGATCTAATAACATCATGGTCGCATTTTCTCCTTGATCTATTGTCAGCTTGATGGAATCAACCACCTCCACAAGTGCCAACTCAGTACCACAGCATGGCCATAACCTAACTGGAAAGGATCCAGTAACCTGAATTGCTGAAGGAACTCAGATAGTTGGATATTATTCAATTTCTCTTACATCTTGGAGGCAGCAGGTAGAAGCATAACTGGTCTGAAATTGGATAACAGGGCATTATTTGCCATGGCTTTCTTTAGAAGAGGAATAACTTATGTTAGATTCCAGCTTGCTGGGACCTGCGCGGTCTGCAGAGATGTTAAAAAGTTGGTTAAAACTGGACTGACAATCTTAGCGGACACTACCAGTATCGAAGAAGGCTCAAGGATCGACTGAGGACCCTGACTTACAGCTCAAGATGGCCTTTTCAAAATCCTCTAGAAAAGGGCATTGAACTGCGAGAGCTAACATATCACTGACAAGACTGGAATGACCAAACAGTTTCCAATGCAGAATCTTCTAGTACAGTTTGCAGACTGAACTGAATGTTTCCAATTTTTTCTTTAAAAAATAAATCTGACAGCCTATTGCACAAGTCTGATGAAGAGGTAATTGCCTGCATACATGCCCTTGGGCGCAGGAAATTCTTAATGATTTTAAACATTTTCTGTGGCTACTTTGAGGCAGTGGAAAATTTGCCTTAAAAATAGGAAGCACAAGCTGCCTTTAATTGCTACATGATATCTTTCCAGGGCCTCTTCATAAACTGCTTTGTCAACTGGAAATGAGTGCTTCCACCATATTCTTTCACGTTTCTTGACTTCCTTTTTGCAGCAGCAGTAAAGTTGAAAACCAAGGTGCAGAGGGGCTGTGCCTCCATTTTGGGGAAGGGGGGGCAGCCTGTTAAAGTGTAGCTAAAGCCAATGGTTAATAGCCCCTACATCCATCCTTATATCCCACCTGAGATCCAGCACACAGTTGGATAATGATTAAGCAGTTCTGGGGGCTTTATTTTGCTCCAGGCACACAAAAGGCTGAATCACTATATGTATCCTGCATGGAACTGGTTTCAGTGAGCCATGAGAATGGGATAAGTAGGTAAATGGGACATGTTAAGGCAACTGGGTCCTCCATTGATATTTTGAGTTGGAGAATATGAGATCGATGGTGTGACCTGCCATGTGTGTAAGGGCAGAAACTGCTTGGGGTGAATTAAATGATGACAATTTCTCCAACAATGCAGCATCTACATAATCATTACAGTTATACATATGAAGGTTGAAATCTCTCAATAAGGCGAAGTTTGAATATTGGAAGTCAACTGGACCAACACTTCACCTAGCGAGTTAATAAACACTCTGGCGTACCCCTTAGGCAATATACCAAAACCTGATGGGAGACTACAATGCAGAACTCAAGGGCTTCTGCCCCATTTAAGTCTGCAGGGGTAAAGGTAGTGTGTTTAAACTGCTACTTAAAGGCAAAAGCAACACCCCATCCTTTTTCCTTCTCTGTCCAAACGGACTCGGGCATAATACTCTGAGAAAGCTCAGGTAATGATAGCTCACTCAGCCAGGTTTCAGTCATGAACAAAATGTCCAAATGATAATTACTGAGAAGAATCTTAATATAGAGAGGCTCTTTATTGAGGGAGTAAACATTGATTAATGCAGCCCTAGTCTGATTGTGTGTACAGAGGTGGAGTGTCCTACAACCTACCACCCTCCCACACCATCCATGCTTAAAAGTACTGGTTTGATTGGCAAAAAGACTGCAGCTACACCCATATCTGATCTCTCCACTTAACGTTTTAGGGCCTTTTGTGTTGCAGTCTCTTGGCCCATCCACATACATGGGGTACCATAGTTATTGAGAGACTTGGGAGAACGTTAGGTGGTAGGACATTTGTAGATCCCTGCAGATTACTGAACTTTCCCGCATAGAAATGTGAGAAAATTATGGGCCTGATGTAGTGTTTAGCGGAGGGGTTACTTCGTACACAAACGTGGCGGATATCCTGTCTGCCATATTACAAGTTACATAGGCTATAATGGAATTGTAATACAGTGGATGGGATATCCACCATGTTTGTGACGAAGTAACCCCCTCTGCCACACACTAAATCAGGCCCTATGTGTTTTTACCCAAACTCTGAGGTTGCAACTTCTTCTGGGTAGGAAGGCCCTGTGAGATTCACACAAGTCACACGACCCTGGACTCCCCTCCTTTTCTATTTTTCAGAAATTTGCAGATCGGGTAGGTTTCCCTGGCCAGCGGCTGTGAAAAGCCCCAAAAGACACAGCTACCCACTTTGCGAAAGGGTTGGTTTCTGTGTAGAAATTTGATGTGTCCTTGTTGCATTTTCTGCAGAAGTGCTAGGCTCACCTACACCAGTGAGGTACCATTTTTATCTGGGAACATGGGAAGAGGCTAGGTGCTAGGAAATGTGTGGCTCCCCACAGATTACAGAACTTTCTGTCACAGAAATGTGAGGAAAATGTATGTTTCAGCCAATGTTTGAGGTTTACAAGGGCTTCTGAATAGAAAACCCTTGGGAGGTCCATGCAAGTCATGCCACGCTGGACTCCCTTGGGGGACTAGTTTCCAGACGTATCTGAGTTTGGTAGCTTTCCCTGAGTTACAGATGATCTCAGGCTCAAAATTCACTTGTGATCACACTACAAAAATCCTTGGTTGTCAATGGGGAAAAAAGATTGTCCATGTTTCTTTTTGCACCCTTTCCTACAGCAGCCTCTAGGCCCATCTACGGAAATTGGGTTCCATTTTTATAGGGAGACATGCAGGAATGCTGGGTGGCTGATAATTTGTGGATCATCACAGAGTCCAGAAATGTCCATCACGAAATGCAAATAAATGTGTGATCTCAGCCATTTATGCAAAGTTTGAAGTTTGCAGGGTGTTATGGGAATGTGAGTGTGATCAATGCAAGTTACACCACCAAGGAAATACCATTTACACAGGTTGGTTTTGTGCTAGCTTCAAACAGCAAATACTAATAACAGTACCAAAATACTGAACCAAGGCTACTAGAGGTGAGCCATAAAGCCACATCAAGGTACCAACCAATTTAAGGTCCATTCACATGCCTCTCACGCACTGTACACAAAATCTTTCATTATGGCAGCCATGGGTGAAATCCAATACCGCAGTACACTCTTACTGAAATACCGCCGCAGGCCATCACATTCATATGACACAGGACGGAATCACCAAACAACCTCTCACCAGGTCATCTACTAACCTGCATACAAACCCACCACAGACAAACCTCTATACACTTATGGCCAAACATGTTGTTGGTCCGTGCCTCAAAAAATCTTCAGAACATCACAAATGGAATGAGCAGTGGACATACTGCCAGATGTAGAAACCCGATTTCCTTATTGTGATTCTCTCTGAATCATAATTAGGAAATCTGTATTTTTTTTTTCTTTTGAGTTTCAAAATGAAGGAAGATCGTAATTTGTGACTGTAGACAGGTCTCTGTGACCGCGTCTCCTACCTCCGTGAACCGGCACCATTCGACCGGCTCACTCACGTTGCTTCCGCGTTCCCATGGTAACATGGGAACGCTAACGTACGCAGCAGAGGAAGACTTCCGGATGCGGGCAGTGAAAGAGAGGGAGGACTACGCGATAGTGTCGAGGAACGCCACGGAGCGGAGTGGAGAAAACGGAGCAAGAGACGAGGAGACCACGGCAGAGGACGATTGGAGTCTCTCCTGAGGAGCAGAGAAGACCAGAGCCGGTTCCAGCGAAGGGAAGGAGCCGATCATCCGAGGAACCCGCCACGACCCAGGAGGGTCGTGGCTTTCCAAGGTATGGTCCCTCCTGGGGACGCGGGGAACCACAGAGTAATAAGGCACAGGGGAAGGGAACAGGGGAGGCGGGAGAGGGGAAGGGGTACGTCACCAAACCACTGGGGAAGGGAAACTAAGCTCTCTGTTTGTGGGGTCACTGAGAACAGGGACGGAACGTGGCACAACAATCAGCACCCATCACCCTCACAGTGGGATACCCTCACCTCCCGTCCCCCTCTGAAAGGTCCCTTTCCACCTATACCTCTAAGGAAGACTACCCCAGAACTGCCCAACCGACTCACCTTCATTTCCTCTGTTCTGTTTTTCCGGTAAACACGCGGAAGTCTCAAGAACCAGACATTAGCTGACCTAGAAGAGGGGAAAGAGAAAGAAAAGGAGAACGATTAACAGAGAACAGAAAGCAAATCCACAAGACCTACAAGGAACATATAACGGATACTGGACTATCTTTAAATTAGAAAGAAAAATACATTTTTGGCTTTTCATACACAAATAATCAGACTCAGCCCTTCCTTACTGCCTCAGCCTATCACAGTGACCCATTATGAAACACAGCCATCACAGGGATGGTGGCCTGCTGAGGTCAGCAGACCACCATGTCTGTGATTGTTTTTTTTAAATAAAGCAATCATGTTTTTTAAAGGCAGCCCATTTTCCTTAAAGGAAAGTGGGATGTGTTTTAAAAAGAAAAAATGAAACTTTGAAGTTCATGGGACCACTACTGCTCTTAAAAAATAGTTCATTGACATTCTCAAAGTGAAAATGGCCCCGGTGGGATGCCTTTCCCTTTGAGAATGGGTGACCACCAGTTTTAAACTGGTGGTAAATTATTACTGTTTTGCGACTGGAACTGAGTTGTGAAACAGTAATACATACCATACAGATTCGGTATTTGGAAGGGAGGCCCTCAACACCCCCTTCCAAATACTGAATCACAAATGAAAAATATGATTCAGCAACAATTTACCGCATCACATATTGTACATTAGAAAAAGCATTTTCTGGGTGCAAAAGGCCTGATTCTTTGAATCTGGCCACTTGTGACTGGAAAAAAATGTGTACATCTAGTCCCAAGTTGACTGTCTGTCAAGTATCTGTCTCCCTCGATATTCTGAGCGATCTTGAAAGCATGCCAATTGAACTTTTACTAACGGTTCCCATGACAGCCACATGACACTGAGGAAGACATGTCTTTCATGTGCCTTTGGCGCACTTGCTGTGCTAAAACCACTTCCATCCAGTTTGTGTATGTGAGCTGGGAGTATCCAGGGGTGCCTCGGGCCTAGATTCCTCGAGCAGAGTTACCTTTGAACCTAGGAAAATATGCTGGGGAAGACCATCCTCAGTTCCCCAAGAAACATGTCCAAAACTACTAAGGTTGTTAGTTTTAGGCACACAGGGTACTCTGTGACAGCATGGCATATGTCCCATCCACCGTTATGTGCTCAGCGGTGACAGTAATGCGCTTTTCAATCAGCGAACAAAACGTCTGCCACGTTCTAAACATGACAAGCAGGCCACAAATATGATCCATGTGTGTAGTGTTAGGTGCAGAGTTCTGTGTAATGTTATGTAATTCTACTGCACACTATCACTAGGGTGGGTATCACCAATGATAAATGAGACGTTGTTGGAAAGGGGAAATTCTCCACTTTCCCACAATGCCTCCTTCAACCCTGAGTAGGCATCCTAGGTCCACAGAACCTGATGGACACTACTTTTCTCCACTCTGTTCAAGGTTTGTGACGTGAGTGATCCTCCTGGAGCACTCAGATCACAATTGGGCATGGTAATGGGTGGGTGCTGAAGCAGAAGGGATTCCAATTCGCCTCCCCTCTGAGGAGGGAGAAAGGAAATATCTGGTGCTTTTCAACACTCCTCAGCATCGGCTGTTGGTCAACAGCTGCACTGGGAAGTTAGTGTGGGCATCAGCCACACTACATGATGTAAAATGAATGCATATTGGTCTTGTGCTCACAAGCACCACTTACAGTATGTAGGCTCACAAGTGATTTCTTCTAATTCCAGTTTCCGAGAAGACAATATCTCTTTATCAGTACTGCCATACTCCACATGGTCTGATACAGTGATTCCTGGAAACCACTTTAAGTACTTGCCATTCTGTATGTGCAATACTTGCTGTTCCCTCACTTTCTGTAAAGTAGAGCTTAGTTTGTTCTTTGATTGTGCCCTTGAACAAGGGGACCTCCTTCAATGATGCTTATAAGATGTTTGTGGATATCCCTACTCTACTCCTCCATCCGTGTAATAAAATAAGTAAAGGATTATGATCTGAGGCAGTCATCCCAGAACACTCTGCTCAACTAATTGCATCAACTGCTTTGTGCACAATATCTTACACAGTCAAACATGAAGGTCATGAACTGGAGAGCAAAAGGAAAACTCTCTGCCATTTGGAATAAACACCTGACACACATCAGCCAATTAACTGTTAGCAACCCAAACAAACCAGCAATGGCATATACAATAGGTCTCTTCTTTGGAACCTATTGGCTTTGCTTATGCCTTTTGATGATGTTGTACAGCATTAGCAGGATGTTGTGCAGCAAACCAAATGTAAAAAAAAAAAAGTTACAATAACGCAGCCATTATCATTTTGTCGGTGTGCGCATGCATGATGGCATAAGCACAAGAATGCACCATTACAAATGCACACCCATAGAATGATACATATGGGTGGGTAAGTAAAAAAATGCAAATGAAAAAGCTCAAAAGCACATTTTAGGTTGCAGAGTTCCAGACAGTGCAACTATCTGGTTTGCTAAAGACATCTTGGGGACATTCAGAAAGTTGAATGAGGAATGCATTCTGCCCATTGCTTGCCATTGGCTTTGTGGTTTGTAACTCACATTTTCCTGCTCTCCATTTGCTGGCTTTCATTGTTTTAGGCTAACCATCCTGCATTTGTACCTTTCCTTTCCAAAACCTTATTAAACAGTATCCTTCCAAGTGCTTCCTTTCTGTAAATCTTGTTCTTATCTCATCAAATTTGATTTTTTATTAAAAGACTGAGGTCAAACGTCAGAAGCAATCTTCCGAGGGCGCAAGCTTACTTTTCTTTCTCGGACATCAAAGTGAGAGGATTTATGTGACAATCTTGCTGGATGCTGGGGGTAGCAAAGAGTTTTCTTTTAGCCCACAAAATTTAAATGAAGTGTGTAAGAATTTCAGAACATATCAGAACTAGGAACACAAATTAAGCAAGTTTTGTTATTTCTGAAGTGTGTTGGACACAAATACTTTAATTTGATCAAAACAAATCACTACACTAGGTGATGCAATTTCCTCACATTTTCGGCTGTGCACTGTATAGTTTTGTTAGTAAAACTGGATGGCTGGGCAAATGTAATGGTCATTTCAATTTAAAAATGTGTTGTCTGCAATGGCAGTGTGCTACCACACCATGAATTCTCCATTGTACGCCACTCCACTCTACTCTGCACCATTCCACACCACTCTACTCTACTCTGCACCATTTCACTTTACACCACTTCACGCCACTGCACTCTGCACCACTCCACACTATGCCACTGCACTCTACACAACTTCACTCTGTGCTTCTTTACTCTACCCTGTACTCATGCCAATGCATTCTTCGCCACTCTACTCTACATCACTGCAATCTTCGCCATTGGACTCAACATCACTCCAGTCTAGATCACACCAATCTACTCTGCACAACTCTACTTTACTCCACTCTGTAACACTGCATTCTACGCAACTGTAATCTATGCCAATACACTCTACACCAATTCACTTTACTCTGTAACACTCAACTATATGGGCCAGATATACACAACAATTTTGCATTTCTTAACAAACCAAATCATTATTTCGGGCCATTAAGAAATGCTAAATTGGCATTCGATATGTACAAATGCCAGAAACGTGGTCACAAATTGTGATTCCTACCCTGTAGAAATCTTATTTTGTAAATCAGCAAAATAGGAAATCTCAAATAGAAATTTGCGAAGCCTAGAAAACATTGCACATCTCGTACTGATTTGGGAGTAGGCCAGTCAACTACTGCTTGGATTTTTCGTTCAGTCATTTGCATCCCTTTCAGAGTTAGGGTGACTCCTAGAAATTCTACAGTTTGAACATGGAACTCAAATTTACTCAGTTTACAGAATAAACGATGACTTCTTAAGATACGTAATACTCGTATAACATGTTCCTTGTGCAGTTCCTCTGAGTCAGAGTAAATCAGGATATCGTCTATATAGACAATTACAAAAATATCAAGGTATTTTCTTAATACATCATTAAGGAAGTATTGGAAGGCCGCAGGGGCATTACACCATCCGAAGGGCATTACCTGATATTCGAAGAGCCCATAACGGGTCTTGAATGCTGTTTTCCACTTGTCCCCTTCCCGTATTTGGACTAGATGATAGGCTCCGCGTAAATCAAGTTTTGTATAAATCACTGCATTCTTAACTTGATCCAATAATACTGGGATTAATGTCAAAAGATATTGATTTTTTACAGTGATTTTATTCATGGCTCTGTAGTCTATGCATGGTCTTAACTCGCTGTTCGCCTTCAATACAAAGAATAGCGGAGCAGCTGCTGGAGAACGTGAGGGGCGAATCAAATCATTCCCTAAACAATGATCAAGATAATATCTCAGGTGTAGGTTTTCTTTTTCCGACAGAGCATAAATCCTACAATCAGGTATGGCAGCACCAGGTAGAAGGTCTATTTGACAGTTGTACGGCCTATGAGGGGGTAGAGTGCTTGCAGCTTGATCACTGAAGACATCGGCATATTCACAATATATGTCAGACAAAGTAATGGCTTTTTCTGTTGCAGTAGCTATGCATTGAGACAATGTCTTTTGTTTGTAAACTACACAATTCTTTCAGCGAAATGCTGAAGAAAATTTTAAAGTCTTTTTTTGCCAATCTATGTGCGGATTGTGCAACATCAACCAAAGCATGCCTAGTATAAAGCCATATTGGGGGCCTGAATAATAGCAAATGAAATTTTCTCTGAACGTTCATGACCATCAATATCCTGACATATCATAAGAATGGGTGAGGTACACCTGGTAACCAGCCCTCTGGATAACTCATTCCCATCTACAGCGTGAACAATTTCTGGTATCTTTTTCTTTACGCCTATGATTTGTAATTTTTTTGCCGTTTGTGCATCTACAAAATTTCTGGTTGCACCAGAATCTATTAAGGCTTGGACTTTTTGCCACTTTCCTAATGCCATAATTTGTATGGAGAGCCGAAGATGTCTGATATGTTGCCTTGAATTGAAGTGCACTGAAGGGATTTTTAAGTAACCCAAGAGGTCCCCTTCCTTTTTTCTTGGGACTTCTAGTTTTCCTGAGGATTACACAACATGGCTATTTGCCTTTCCGGGTGTTTGTAAACTCCGTTTTATTCTTTGGTTTGGCTAAGCAATCCCTTACAAAATGTCCTTTCTTTCCACATTAAAGACATTGCCCTTTGCAACAACGGAGATCCTTTTCCTCTTTTGTTAATGGTTGTCGAAGAGTTCCTATCTCCATAGGTTCACCTGCAGTTTCCGAAGACACAGAAGGTAAGGGATTTCTAAATTTGTCTGTACGCCAAGAACTGCGCTCAGGACGTTTTTTGTCTCCTTTTCTTTCAGTGAGTCTGTGGTCTAACCTTAAGGTGAGGTTAATCAAATATGTACAGTTTTTTGGCTGCGGCTATATTTGTGCCAGAATATCTTTCAATTCCTCCTTAAGTCCTTGGTAGAAAAGGGCTGATCTTTTCTCTTCTGTCCAAAAGGTTTCCACTTCCAGACGGTTGAAATGGGATAGGTAGGAAATGAGGTCTTTATTACCTTGTCTCAACTCCAAAAGTTCTTTGTCAGCTGACATGGTAACAGCGCGTCGATCGAACACCTTTTCGAATTCTTCAATGAATTTACGCCAATTATATAATAACCGACTGTCTTGACGTACCAGCGGAACGGCCCAAGTAGCAGCATCACCAGATAGATATGAGATGAGAAAGGCTATTCTGGATTGTGGGTCTGGAAAAGCAGACGGTCGACATGTGAAATGCAACTCCACCTGGGTAAGAAATACTTGTACTTTTGAGAGGTCTCCAGAGAATCGTTCGGGGGCTGCAAGAGGAATCTGCGTGGGCACAGTCACAGATATGTTACCGGGAATGGGAGATGAACGTGTTTGAGGTGCAGCTCCTTGTTGTATTGCTGCTGTGCCATCAAATTTTGCTTATAATTGAGTTACTTTAGTAACTAGCGCCGCTGTCATGTTCTTTGACTCTAATAGTTCTTTCTGTAACTGTGTAATGGCTTGCATTACTGTATCTTAGATGGCTATCTTGAGCAACAACCACACAGACCGAGAGGATTGTAAAACTCGTGGGCTCACTATCCTGTGAAGGCCCAATTCCTCGGGATCTGTGCGTTGCTGATTAGAGGCCCACCTCCAGGCAGCACCAACTCAGTGATTTAAATAACACTGATAATTGGAGAGGCCAGGCAGGGGGAAGGGTAAGCAGGGTAGGAACAGCTTGGAGGGAGATCTGAAACAAAAAAAGGTTAGAGACAGGAAAAAACACCAGGAGCATTAATCATTAATCAAACATGTCATGCTACTGTACATTACATTCTTTCCTCCTAATGAACAAAATTGAATTTCTCAAATATGGCGAAGAATCCACAAGAATGGCACTCCAGACCAAAACCAAAACGCTACCAGAGAGCATATGCCAGGAGCTCAAGATATGACAAAATTAAAACTAACTTTCGTAATTCAAATGTCCACCAAAAACGAGTAACACAACTCCGTGGTGAATTGACTTGTTTTTTCTTTACGACTAATCAATCTTACAGGCATCAAAAGAAAATAAAGTTATCGAAGTTTTCTCGCACTTGGAAAGAATCGAATTCACTCAAAACCACATAATGTCATGTACGGTATTTCTATCATCAAGGTAGCAATACTCTTTTCACAACTTTCTCAGCAAGATTACCAAAACATTACAAAGTATCAAATAAGGATTCTTCATGACGCACTACCGTTTGTTGAATAAACAAACAGCTGCTCGACTCCAGCTGGTCTGCACAATTAAACAAAGTAGCAGTTTTCACTCAGATAAACTTCGGCAGGAAAAACCCAGTCGGAACACAGAAACGAGCGAACGCTCGACTCCCGCTGGTTTTTGATAAGAAACAATGTAGCAAAGTTTTATCCAAAATAAACACCGGCGGGGGAAAGCCCCGTCAGAATGAGCTTACCAGGAGCGAGTTCGATCACTTTCTTAGAATGTTCTTCGAGTCTCAAAGGCTGAGAGGCCCTAGGGAGAAACCGCTCGAGTGCTGGATTCAAAATAGTGAGCACTGGAACTTGGGTGTGGCTGGCTTTTATAGAGAGGCCACACCCTAAAGATGGCTGTCATTGAAGGTTGCTGGGACATGAAGTCCCAGTGATACAGTATGTGGTGGATGAGGGCAATGAACCCACCATTGGTCACTGCCTCCAAGCAGATGAAAGTAGATTGAGACCGCGCCAAGACTTAACAGAATGGTGCTTCCAAATTCTGGCACTGAGGTTAGTCGTTTATATACTGAACTAACAGCGATATATAGACGATTAGTACAATTTGTAATGCAAACCTTAAATACAAACCCAGCACGTGCAGCTCCAGCACATCCACAGGCAGCAACGCCAGGTATAAATCCTGCAACTGCACATTTGATTATGGGTAAAGTACCCGCCAAACGAGAGGAAACTCCGTTTTGGTTAGCACAAAAGATTCATGCGCTGGAGGCAGTATTTCCCCATAGGGGACCTCGGGATAAACATAGAATATTAACAATGTGCTTGCCCTTTGGGATGGTCCCTACAGTAGATAACTGTAATACCTGGGGCACGGTGTTTGCCGCGCTCTATACAACCGCACATGGAACACCGACACTTGGCAATCTACCGGAGGTGATGAAACAAATTCAAGATGAATAAAGGGCTGCCCCGGCCCTTGATACAGGGGGGAAATTAATGGGCAATTTTGCCACAGTATCCTGAATCATTTTAAGTAATCTTAAAGGGGAAGCGGTGGTGCTTGCAGTGACATTCTGCAACACGATCAGGAACGAGAGCTGCTTAAAACAATCGCAGAGACCTATTCAAGTATTGGTCGAGACGGTCTAGGGGCCAGACCACAAAAACTACAATTTCAGGGTAAATCGAGTAAAGATTTCCCTAAGCAAGCACCTGAAACGCTGGGATAAAAAGCAACAAACTCCTAAAAAAGAGAGGGGAGAATCTCCGCGTATGAAGACCCCGCAGAACAGATACAATCTCAGAAATAGAGATAATATAAAAAAGCCTGATAGATATCAAAATACTGATACACGCCAATCTCGTTCCTTTCAGAACTCATCGGAAAAACGAAATGACAGAGGTGGACGATCAGAGCGAAGAACAGAGTACTTGAAACCGAGACAGGAATCACAATGCTCTGCAGAGGTTTCTGTTAAAAAGGAAGAGAAACACGCCCAACAAAAACCACAATTCAAAAAGAAAAAAGTGGCAGCAGTCACAGTCCGACATGCCACTCAGGAAGAGGGTACTCTTGAAGAACAAAAAATGGGCTCTAGCACTGCTAGACAGCGCGGCAGAGGTCACAATAGTTCGTCGGAATCTTCTAGAGCATCTGGAGGTGAAAGCAACTGATGACTTTATACAAGTAGAGACTGCAGACATGCGTGTCCACGCCTGATAGGGTGTATAAAGTAACGCTACAGTTAGAAGAAGACATTGAACGCACAATAGACGCAATCCTTTGGGATCGCGTAGTAAACATATATGATGTCTTGTTGGTCGAACAAGATTGGCCACTCTAATTTGTCCGTACCTGCCCATATGGAGAAGAAGTCATTAAGCCTTCCTTCTCGCACCTTGTTCCAGAGGAACTCGCCGGATCCAATTCCACTGAATGGGCTTTAGCACAAGCACCCGCATTATACAGAAATCACGTAGGATGGGATAAAGAATCCTCCTACCATGTAATCCCAATTAAAAGTGAACCTTAACCACAACCGCAGTATCCTATAAAACATGAAGCAAAAGCACCGGGGAGAGAAATACTCACGCAATTAGAATGCCAGGGCGTAATTGAACCCTGAGTCTCACCATTATTCCCGGTAGCTAAGCCAGACCATTCATATAGAATAGTTTTAGACTACAGACATTTAAACAGTCATACATGCACTTATGCTATCCAAAACTCGCATAGCCCAGCACTAATGAACAACATAGTGCGTAAAAAATACAAAACAACACTGGATATTTCCAATGTTTTTTTCTGCCAGAATATAGCGCCTGAGAGTAGAGACTTAACAACTTTCAGTGCACTAGGCTCCCAGAAAAAATTCTGTTGTTTACCTCAGGGGTATAAGAAAAGCCCAGGACTGTTCGAATCTCGTGTTACTACAATTTTGCATGAGATTGACCCTGAAGCATTGTCCTATGTAGATGATATCTATCTGACGGATGATGAATTGCTACAACATTTAAGATGGGTAGCCCGCATTATTGTCAGATTTGCTGAATTTGGTTACAAATTCAACTTCAAAAAAACAAAGATTGCCTTCCTCAGCGTCCTGTTCCTGGGATATGAGCTGTCAAGTAAAGGAAAGAGCCTAGCGCCACTATTCTTAGAGAAATGCGCACAGTTACAACCACCAAATACGATTAAAAAACTCCAATCTCTATTGGGTTTCCTAAATTTTGGCAGAACTTACATTCCAGATTATGCTACACGCATAAAACCTTTATATGATCTAATACGTCCCGATTTTTCAAGTAAATTCTGGACAATTGAACATACACGTATTCTTCGAGAATTGCAAACAGACACGCTTGCAGCACAACAGTTACACACGAGGGACAACAAAACACATTTGGTCATCAGAGTAATACCTGGGGCCATAGGTTTCACCTATGTGACATTTAATGAAGGTGAGACAGTCCCGATTGCATACAAATCACACTTATATTCAGCGGGAGAACAACACTTTGCTCCCACTGAGAAAATTCTCACTGCTGTGCAGATGGCTGTTATTAAAGAAAGACCTCTTGCCCAAGGAAAACACATTATTGTCATTTCTCAGATCCCAGCCATAGAGGCTGTTACAAAAGCCAGCGTTCCAAACGCAAAAGCATTACATCCTTGTTGGATACAATGGGCTACGTCGCTAACAGCCACTGACGTAGACTACATTTTTGACCCAAAGTTACAAACTCAAGAATTTTTACAATACGAAATAGAATACCCAGTTCCAGCAAATACATTCCCTATTGACATTATCATAGAGTCATGTACACCGATGGCTCAGCAGAACCTGCAGTTGGAACTTAACACCAATATTCTGCTGCTTGCGCAGTCGTAAGTAGCTACATGGAGGGCATTACATTTTGTCCTCTACATACCTTTACGCAAACCCTAGGGGATTGCACAGCACAGTTGGCAGAACTAAAAGCTCTGCTGATGGCACTGGAACACACGGATCCTGCACAGCTTACGCTGATTGTTTGTGATTCGTATTATTCGGTCCAGTCCTTTAAAGAATACCTGCATTATTGGCGCCAGAATGGGTTCAGAGATTCAAAAGGCAACCCCATTAAACACAGACTTCTGTGGGGGTAAGTAGCAGATCTGAAAGAGATGCTACTAAATGTCCATGTTGTACACCCACTTGGACACCAGCCCGTTGAAATAAACGTTTCTGGAAATACATTGGCTGATGAAGCCGCGAAGTCAGCAGAGGCAGTGGCCGCTGTTGCTGCAGTGACTCGTTCGAGTTCCAAACCGGACGCAGACATTTGGGCTGCTGTGACAGCTACGGCTGATGGTAGCCCTATCCTCAAGGATTTCCTAATAAATATTCATACCGAATGGGAGACCGCCTGAACACTAAAGTTAGAATACCAGGTGTAGGCGTACGGTACATTCCCAACAAAGATATAAGACCAGGGATGATCAAAGCAGCACATGAGGGGGGTGGTATCTGCCCAGGCTGGCATGGCGGCTACAATTTCGATCCTGTAGGCCCATTATTGGTGGCCAGGTCTCTACAAAGAGACCAAGCAGTATGTCCTTTATAGTGACATTTGTCAACAAATTAAAGTTTCCACCGCCATGCGCCCGCCGCAGACACCCCTCTTAATTTCTAACAAACCATTACAATGTTTGTACTTGGACCACTGTGGTCCCTTAACTCCTGATACATACAAATATATTTTGGTAGCTGTTGATTCATGCTCCAGATTTTTATAAGTATGGCCACAATGCTCGGCTGATGCTCGGACTTTTATTAAAGATTTGCGACTCTTTATCGGTACATATGCGGTTGCGGCATTCCATTCCGACCAGGGCCCTGCTTTCGCCCCAAGGGCATTCAGGGACGCCATGGCTTCATTGGGGGTCCAACTCCAGTACTCATCTTCATTTCATCCCGAGGGAAATCGTGTTGTGGAGTGATTAAACCGTGATTTAAAGCAATCCTTAACAGCCAGATTCTTAGGTACGGGTCGTAGTTTGCTTAACCACCTATAGGGAGTCCAGAGAGCACTAAATAATCTGCCTAGAAGGTCCCTGGGGGGTCGTACTTCATATGAGTGCCTGTTCAGAACTCAAATGTATGTTCCGGATCGTGATGGTCCTGGCGTGGAAGCAGCAGAAACATCTTTTGACATAAACAAACGTGTCACTGTTTTAAAGGAATTGCAACAGTTCTGTGATGATAATTTTTCTAACAGTGCCGCCTCCACAGGAATCAAGGATGTGCCTGTAACATCTACCGGCTGGATTCCCAAAGTTGGGAATCTTGTACGTGAGACAGTCGCTGTGAAAAAAGGAATTTGGCCCTTTTTATCGAGCACCAGTCCTAGTACTAGGGATACACGGTACCAGAACTGTCATTCTACCACCGTTGGCAGGTGCCAAAGAAAATCATTTTGTCGCCATCGACAATGTCAAACTACACCATGTGGCCGATCCTGCTCAGCCAACCAAGAGGAACATCCAGTAGTTCCTGAATCGCTCTCACTACTGGTGAAGAAGTTCCTCTACAAGTTGTATATACCAACACACCGCCACCTCTCCGGGCTTGTGGAGGGAGGAGGATGATTTTGCATTAGTTCCACTAACGTCAAATAATTTAGAAACATCTGACCAAGTTGACTCAACTCCAACACAGACGTATGGTGCTATCTATAGTGTGCCACCAAAGGAAACACCAACTCTACCACTGACAACGGCTCCGCCATTTGCACGAACTGCCTCTGGATATTTTGCCAACTTCAAGGATGACTTCTCAGACTCATTCACCGCTTCGACAGCTGACTTGTCAAGTACGCGTAAGCTAAAAAACTGGCTTCAAGAAATGTATTTTATTTTTCCATGGAACTATCTATGGCTCTCTTTGACTGTCTTAGCCTTTAAACTTTGGATTGGTTTTGTCATCACCTTTTTCTTATTAATACATGGTCACTTTCTTCCTGAACGATCAACAGTTGAACTGGTGGAGGAGGTTTTAAAGCCACATTTTTCATCACATAAAGTCCAAAGAGACTTTGTGAACATTTCCGCAGTACCAATTCTTGATGGGATTGTTTGGGACAAAGTCATGTTTGATATGTATGGTCCCACGGACGTTATTCAAATACAGTATGGGGGTTATTCTAACTTTGGAGGAGTGTTAATCCGTCCCAAAAGTGACGGTAAAGTGACGGATATACCACCAGCCGTATTACGAGTTCCATAGGATATAATGGACTCGTAATACGGCTGGTGGTAAATCCGTCACTTTTCCGTCACTTTTTGGACGGATTAACACCTCCTCCGAAGTTAGAAATACCCCCTATGTGTTCAAATTATCAATCAATGATATAGTAATACCAGGCATTGTTTCTGATGATTGGGATGTTATAACAGTTGATTCTATGATGACTGAATTGCAATATTATACTGTCATTGAAAACAAAGATGTTTACCAATTTAAAGAAAATTATGGTGATATATTTTCCTATAATTATTATGGGCAACATTTTTTACATAGAGCGACAAGCCCCAGAACTGTTTTTAATTATACGCAATGGGAACATTGCACAACTCTGCCACAGGGGAGTTCCAAAACATACTCTGAAAAGTTTGCATATTTTTCTGGGCACAATGTGAACAATGCTGAGTCATATTATTTTAAAGTACCACCTACTAAGGATATACATATATTAATGACCAATATGAAATTTATATATTTGGAATCCTTTGTTCCCCGGTTATCGATAGAAGGCTATGAATATTGGCTGAAAACGATTGATCTGAAAAGTGTGTGGGGAACAACAAATTGGCAAATTAAGGGAAAGGAAGCTTTGTTTAGCGCATGCCTTATTCCTATAAAATATATTTTTTAAATGAAACAGTACAACAGACAAGTTGTTTGGACTTAGCTAAAATTAAGGAATTAAACATGCCCAGCATACCTGCCCCTGCAAAGTTTTATAAATGGCAAAAATATACAAATGCAATTGAAAATCAGTTCGACAAATGGGTCCAGAATGGTAAGTTTAATGCATCACTGACACGTCCTGGCGGGTGGTTATGGTGGCCAATAGATACCAATGGGCATAATCAGCATTTTATTAACTCCTCTGGGTTTTAGGACGAGTAGGCGAGACCCTGCCTATATATCATCCGAGCATGCGGGCATAGTTACAACATATTGGCCCTCATTACAACCCTGGCGGTAAATCCAGCTTACCGCTGTGTTGACGGGCGTCAAGGTACCGTAGCAGCAGCGGAAATCCGCTACAGGTATTACGATCCACATCTCGTAATTGACTACAATACAGACATCCACACAAGTCTGCCACACCAAAGGTCAGTGATAAACTGGCAATACCAAAACCTACACTGTCACGCCAACAGGAATACGCCCACACTATCACAACCCACAAATCAATGCTGCAGTCTTTCAAACGTGGTAATCCATTGGCGGTACACACCGCCACGTTCAAAATACACACACACTTACAAAACACAACCACATTGGACAATTCAAAATACACACACCAGATACACATACACACACCACACCCACACCACTATAAAACACATACCCACATTACCCACAACCCCTTACAATGAAATTTTTTTGAAGACGCACAGAGGGAGAGAATAGCAAACACAACACCAGCATCCACAGGCACACAACACCATCACTCACACAACATCCATGCACCTCAAAGAACACACACCAACACAACACATCACACAGCACAACAAACAGCACCTCACACATCACCCACACCACATTATGGCACCTCAAAGACACCCCAGGTTTTCTGAGGAGGAGCTCAGGGTCATGGTGGAGGAAATCATCCGGGTAGAGCCACAGCTTTTCGGATCACAGGTGCAGTAGACCTCCATTGCTAGGAATTTAGAGGTATGGCGGAGAATTGTCGACAGGGTCAATGCAGTAGGACAGCACCCCAGAACACAGGAGGATATCAGTAAGAGGTGGAACAACCTACGGGGGAAGGTGCATTCCGTGGTATCCAGACACCAGGTAGCAGTACAGAGGGCTGGCGGTGGACCCCCATCTTCTCCCCCACAGCTAACAACATGGGAGGAGCAAGTCTTGGCAATCAAGCATCCTGAGGGCCTCACAGGAGTAGCAGGAGGACTGGACTATGGTATGTCAAATCTTTACTACTACATCCCCCACCCTACCTGCATGCCATCACAAACTCATACCCCTACTCTCACCCCCATCACTACACCACCTCACATATGCCCCACCATCACAACCCACCCATCCCAATACCAAGCCCTGCATGCAACACCTATGCATGGACCCCCATCACCAAAGCATGTCCAGGCTTCAAAATCACTAATCACACAAGGGCAAACACAATAATGCAAGCACAGGAGTAGAGGGTAACTCACCCATTGCACAAGGTGTCACACACAGATACAATAACTATGCATTTACACCCCAACGGGGCCCATACCTAATGTCACCGGACAGGAGGTGGCAGACATATCCAGTCCCCGACCGAAGAGGCCCACAGTGATGACAGCAGCTCTGCATGCCTGGATCAAGATGACCAGCCCGGCACATCAGGGACCTCTGGACAGTCGGTTCCTCTGCCACAGTCACAAACCACCACTGAACCTCCCCCCCTCAGGAAACACCACCACAGCACCCACCCAGCGGGCCCATCCCTCTGTCCCCAGGACACGTCAATCAGCAGTGTGTCCACCACTACAGGGACCCCAGGCAAACCCACTAACCCAAGACAATCAGGGACCTGGAGTCAGTGGCTGTGGGCACATGTTTCAGGGGACAGAGGCACAGGATAACAGGGAAACTGGGAGGACTGCTGTGCGACAGGGGGAGGACAGGCCTAGGGAACCCACTCTCCACGAGGCACTCTCCAACATCATGGGAGCATACCATAATTACCATACCATAATTCCCATGAGACCATGGGGACGGTACTGGCCAAGTTTCAGGAAACCCAGCGGCTGCAGGAGGAACACTACCTGGGGATCAGGGAGGACTTGAAGTCCATCAACACCACCCTGGTCACCATTGCAGGGGTCCTGGCAGACATGGCCAACACCATGAGGGACACAGTGACACACAAACGGGCCCCTGACACTAGCCTGAACGATGAACAGCCCTCCGCCGGCGCTAGGGGACAAGAGGTCCCGCCACAGGACCAAAAGGCCACCAGCAGCCCACCCCCTGCAGAAGGAGAACCAGCTCGCAAACGGTCCGTGAGATCCAGGAACAACATTGCCAAGACTCCCGCCAGGAAATAACACTCTCCTGATTGTCACCCTATTGTTCCACTATGTCACCCTGACAACTTTGAACTGCCATAACTCCACTTCCTATGCCCCCTTGGACAATGCACCTGTGATACCAAGAGACTGGACTCTACCATGGACATTCCTCCACCATCACCCCAGCCCATTGCACAGCCCCCTCCACTTATTAGCACAGAAATAAACACCCTTGAATCACAAATCAATCTGGAGTCAATCTGTACTTTCACAAATGTGTAATTGCAACCTCTCTGAAAAATAGCAATGTCAATGTTCATGTTCACATACCAAAGTTCAACAGTTGTTGGGCATCAGTAAACATAGCAGAAGGCAGAAAGTGGGACCCAGATCTGTGAAATGGAAAGCCAAAGTGACATGTCAGGGTCCATACACAGAGGTAAAAAGGCAGATTCATGCAATGTCCAACAGTAGTATGATATGAGCGGAGCAGTGGCAGTCGCTTACCTGTGTCTCACTGGAAGTATTGCATGATGATGTTGTTTCGGTTGTCTATATCTTCTTCTTTTGCCTCCTCTTCTTCACTGTCCACAGGCTCCACAGATGCCACAAGACCAACATCAAGCCCATCCTCCTGCAGAAAAGGTACCTGGCGTCGCAAATTCAGGTTGTGCAACATAGAGCAGGCCACGATGATCTGGCACACATTCTTCGGTGAGTAGTATAGGGAGCCACCTGTCAGATGGAGGCACCGGAATCTGGCCTTCAGGAGGCTGAAGGTGCGCTCTATTATCCTCCTAGTTCACCCATGTGCCTCATTGTAGCATTCCTCTGCCCTTGTCCTGGGATTCCTTACTGGGGTCAGTAGCCATGACAGGTTGGGGTAACCAGGGTCACCTGCAAATATTGCGGGACAACTGTTAGACATCCTCCAACCCTTAGGGACTCACCCATACCCAGACACCTATGTCAAATGTGTTAGGACCTTGGGCTCACCTATTAGCCACACACGGTGCCTCTGGAGTTGGCCCATCACATAAGGGATGCTGCTATTCCTCAAAATGTTAGCGTCATGCACTGAGCCAGGATACTTGGCATTCACATGGGAGATGTACTGGTCTGCCAAACACACCATCATAGAATGGTAGCTTTTGCGGTTTCTGTACACCTGTTAATTCCTGCGGGGGTGACGAAAAATGCCACATGTGTACCATCAGTGGCACCAATGATGTTGGGGATATGTCCCAGGGCACAGAAGTCACCTTTCACTGTGGCCAAATTCTCCACCTGAGGGAAAACGATGTAGCTGCGCATGTGTTTCAGCAGGGCAGACAACACTCTGGACAACATGTTAGAGAACATTGGCTGTGACATCCCTGATGCCATGGCCACTGTTGTTTGAAAGGACCCACTGGCCAGGAAACGGAGTACTGACAGGACATGCACTAGAGGGGGGATTCCTGTGGGATGGCGGATAGCTGACATCAGGTCTGGCTCCAACTGGGCACACAGTTCATGGATTGTGGCACGATCAAGTCTGTAGGTGATAATGATGTGTCTGTCTTCCATTGTCACCAGGTCCACCAGGGGTCTTTATACCGAAGGATGACGCCATCTCATCACCTGCCCCAGCGGAAGTGCCCTTTGGAGGAGAATGGTGAGCAGAGGGTCATGTACCACATAGGTTTCAAAAGGGTGTTTAGAGCAATCATGACGTAATCGGTGTGTTGCGCTGTCTGTCCGTATTTCTGGCCAAAAGTGCTGTGATGCAGTTAGTTGCCCTGCCATGTGCCCCCCTGAAATGACTGCTGTCTGACCTGTAAGGAGGGACAAGGGGAAATGAGGTAACTGCGCTGGCGTTGTGCTGCGTCGCGGTAGGCGGTCGAAGACCGCAGCGCAAATCAGCATTGGTTATCATTGGGCCCTATGGGTTCCAGGAGCCAATGACGATGTACGCCGGTGGTGAAGGCACGCACCGCCGCAGGCGTGACTGCCATTTTCTATCTGTTCACTCACTTGATACCTGACCTTCAACAGTAGAGGACCTACACTGCAAGTGCTGCTGTGACCTGAGTCTGGAAGCAACAATGGCTACAGTGTCTTGGGAAAGGGCCCCTGCCTTCACTGCAGAGGAGTTGGACAAGCTGGTGTCTGGGGTCCTCCCCCAGTACACGCTACTGTACGGTTCTCCAGACAAACAGGTGAGTACACTGTGAGTATGATGCATAGAACATGAATATATGGAGTGGCATGGATTGAAGATACAGGGGGGCAGAGTCCAGCATTTGAGGATGGTCAGTGTATGTTTTTCTAGGCAACGGTGCGAGGTTTGTGGCCAATGAGTAAGAAGAACTGGACGGGGGAGTTAAATCCATACTTACTTCACTTTCCTGTAGGTCAGCGCCCACCAGAAAAAGGGTATTTGGCGTGCCATTGCCAAGGAAGTGCGGACCCTGGGGGTCTGCCAGAGACGGAGTACCCACTGACGCAAAAGATGGGAGGACCTGAGCCGCTGGAGCAAGAAGACGGCGGAGGCCCAGCTGGGGATGGCCTCCCAAAATGGAAGGGGTGCCCTTTGCACCATGACCCCCCTGATGTACTGGATCCTGGCGGTGGCATATCCTGAGTTGGATGGGCGCTTGAGGGTATCACAGCAGTCACAAGGGGGTGAGTACAGTCTCATTCAGCTGACTCTGCGTGCTTTATGAGGTTTCTGGGTGCGGGAAGTGGGGTCTGGGTTCCCCCTAGGCCAGGGCAAACACGCCAGGGTAGATCCATTTTTTGGGAGGCTCAGTGGCACTCCAAACCCAAAAGTGGTAGTGGCCCTCTACACCTAGTCAGGCTCCTGTGGGTTCCAGGTGTGCATCAAATGGTTCTAGGCAGAGTCCCCCATTGGCATTTACTTTTCCCCTGAACTGTTAGTGCATGGGCTAGTGCATAGGGCTTCTCCCTGTGTGTTGTGTCAGCCAACAGTAGTGGTGTTGCAGGCATTGAGCATGTGTTTCTTCTGTCTTTCCTTCCCTTTTTGTTTTGTCACCCTGTCCTTGTGTGCATTAGCATCATCTGGCGGAGGAGCATTGGCACCGGAATAGGAGGGAGCTGCAACCCACATGGCCCTGGAGGGTGAATGTACGGAGTCTGAAGGCACTAGTGGGACGGAGGGCGAGGGGAGCTCCACGACGGGGACAGAAGGAGATACCAGCAACAGCGACTCCTCCTCTGATGGAAGCTCCCTTGTGGTGGCGGGCACCTCTGTGCCCACCGCATCAACAGGTACAGCCGCCAACCCCCCTACCAGCACCGCCCGCCCAGCAGCCCCTCAGCGTGTTTCTTGTGCCTGCTCACCCAGGAGGGTGGGCATCTCCTTCGCCTCAGGCCCTGCCCCAATCAGCCCTGCTGCCCTCAGTGAGGAGGCTATTGACCTCCTGAGATCCCTCACTGTTGGGCAATCAACCATTTTGAATGCCATCCAGGGTGTCAAGAGGCATTTGCAGTAAACAAAGGCATACCTGGAGGGCACTCATTCTGGCGTGGCAGTCCCAACAGAGAGCATTTCAGGCTCTGGCCTTAGCACTGATGGCAGCCATTGTCCCTGTGTCCAGCCTCCCCCCTCCAACTTCCACTACCCAGACCCAATCCCCTCTACCTCAGCCTATCCCAATCACACCATCAGACCAGCATGCACACTCATCAACACATAAGAGTGGACATGGCAAACATAAGCAACACACATCCCACAGGCACTCACACAAGCACCATCCCCATGCAGACATGCCAATATCCACTGCCTCCACTGTGTCCGACTCCTCCACGTCCCCCTCCTTCCTCCCAGTCTGGTCTCCACTCACACCTGCATGCACTACATCCTCAGCCACTACCTCCATTACCAGCAAGCCCATCACCACACACCGCTCACGTGCAATCACCACCCCCACTACCATCCACACATCCCCTGCGTCCTCTCCCAGTGTGTCAGTGAGCCCTCCTCCCAAAGAACACAAACGCAGGCACACACCCACTCAACAGCCATCCACCTCACAACAGCCTCCAGCCCATGCACCCTCACCCAAACTCAGCAGACGTACACTTCCTACAACTACTACTTCTTCCTCCACTCCCAAACCCCCCTCCATCTTCCTGTCCCAGTGTGTCTAAAAAACTTTTCCTGGCTAACATTGACCTCTTCCCTTCACCTCCCCCCGTCCTTCCCTTAGGGCCAGGATGTCCAGATCCCAGCCCAGCACCTCAGCCACCAAATCCTCGAGCACTGTGGTCCCTGCAAGTCCAGTAACATTGCGGGCGGCACCCATCAAGGCTGCCAGTGTGCCACCTAGTGAGGCCAAGGATCACCCTATTCTGCCACCTGCCAAGGTGAAGAAGGGGCCCACATGCCGTAGGGAAAAGCCGCACCAACCACCCAGCAAGGCCTCCTCCAAGACAAAAGAGGACAGTGCCAAGGTCCCAGCAGCGACTTCCAAGGTGGGGAAGGGACACAAGGCTAAAGGGAAGTCAGCTCAAGGCACGGACCCTCCGGGTGATGGACTGGTGTCACCCCTTCTGCCAAACAGAACAGCAACCTGTACGGCGGTGGCCACCGCCGCAACCACCACCACCTGCGCCAGTACCTGCACCGGCACTTGCCCTGCCACCTGCACCGCCACCTGCGCCGCCACCTGCACGTCTGCTGCCTCTGCAACAGTCCCCAGCATCATTCCCAGTGGGCAGCCATCCGAGGCTACAGGAGACGTCCTGCGGTCTCCCTCCCAGGTGCTGACACATGCACAACCGGCAGCATCTCCACCACAGACACCGCCGCAACCACCGCCACCTGCCCCGAGACGTGCACAGACAGTGCCACCACAGCCGACATGTACAACATTCCCAGTGGGCAGCAGTCCGAGGCTGCAGGAGATGTCCTGGACCCTGCACAGACTACATGAGGCACCACAACCAGCACTGTTAGTACCAGCAGTTGGCAGGCAAAGTCGCAGCAGGGTGGAGTATGTCTCTGACTCCATGGAGTATCATGCTACCTGTTCCCAGGAAATCTCGTGGCACACACACCCAGGTGAGGGAATGGGATCTGCCGCACACCATGCGCAGCACTCTGGGCACCATGGCCCCTCCAGAACCAGTGGAGAAAAACATCCACTACCCAAGTCCTTGGCAGGATGAAGCACTCAGGGCACCATGCCCCCTCCAGAACCAGTGGAGAAAAACATCCACTACCCAAGTCCTTGGCAGGATGAAGCACTCTGGGCACAAGTCCCCCACCAGAACCAGTGGAGAAAAACTTCCACTAACACAGTCCTTGGCAGGATGAAGCACTCTGGGCACCATCCCCCCTCCAGAATCAGTGGAGAAAAACATCCACTACCCCAGTCCTTGGCAGGATGAAGCACTCTGAGCACAAAGCCCCCTCCGGAACCAGTGGAGAACAACATCCACTAGACCATGGGTACTCGCAAACATTTTCCCAGGGGCCACAAAGTTTGGTTTGTGATGTGACCGAGGGCCGCATTGATGCTAGCAGGGTGGTGGGCGACGGAGGGTGGGGGGTGGTTTGGGGCAGTGGGGGGTGTACAATATGGTGGTGTAGGAGAAGCAAAGCATATATATCTAGTGGCTGAAATGCATAATTTGAAACTAGAAATCCTGCTATGAATCCTGGCTTCCCCTCTTTACCAAAATGTGTGATCCTAGACAATTCTTTTATTTCACTTTCCCTCCTTTTTGTTCATTAGTGCATATAAGGGAATCTCAAAATACATGACTTCAGGATGTGCGCTGTACAAAACCTTCTCCTGTGTTCGATTTAATAAACTATAATAATGTTCATGCGTAATAGGAACCCAGGCCACCCAAAGAGTGAATATGAAAAACAATTTGCCTCTTAGTTCAGTGTATGCATTGTTTTGAAGGGGGGGGAATGAATGTTTCTGGATTTATGTTTGAAAACCATCATTTAAAAAGAAAATGCTTCTCAATGCACTGATATAACCTGATGTACTATGTTGAAATGACTCTGCATGTTAATGATAAACAGTTTTTGATTTTTGAAGAGCCCTTATTATGTTTTTACAATTTTGGTGTAGCATGTCTTTAAAAATGAAGGTGTTCCTACAGGTGCTGGGCAAAGTAGTTACTTAATTTCTTTGCCTCCGATTAACATTTAAATAAAGGCTTGCCTTTTATTTAACATATCTTTAATCATTATGCAGAGCTGAGTAAACAGCAGCCCAGTCCTGCTGTTGAGCAGGGGGCCGCATGCAAAGGTCAGGAGGGCTACATGCAGCCTTTGAGTATCACTGCACTAGAGAGACTGTGGCTTTGCGCTCCCCAGGACCAATCAGTGGGCAAACCACCCACTTGAGAGACTTGTGAGACTGTGGCTTTGCACTCCCCAGGACCAATCAGTGGGCAAACCACCCACTTGAGAGACTTGTGAGACTGTGGCTTTGCACTCCCCAGGACCAATCAGTGGGCAACCCACCCACTTGAGAGACTTGTGAGACTGTGGCTTTGTACTCCCCAGGACCCATCAGTGGGCAAACCACCCACTTGGGAGACTTGCAAGACTGTGGCTTTGCACTCCCCAGGAGCAAACAGTGGGCATGGAGCCCCCTCGTGGAGCAGTGGCATCGTCCCTTCATCCGGCTGAGGTGCACCCCATCCACTTCCCCCTGAGGTGCCTGTTTCTTTTCGACCTGATGCCCCAGCAGTGTTCTCTCCATTTAGAGGCAGTTATCATGTGTGGGTGCGCCCATGCATTTTGGGACCACTGGTCCACAGACAATGAATGGAACACTATCCGGACTTGTGTAGTTGCTGTACATATTTGTATATTTTGATAGTTCACAGACCTGTTTCCCTATCTGGATTTTCGATGACTGCACTTGTTACAATCATTTCATTTTGTCCTTGCGTTCTTCCAGGGTGTGACGGGGTGTAACTGTAATGTTGATGCATGTATTTGTGTGTCTGGTGTTGTGGGTCAGGGTGGGGGTAGGGGTGTGGCGTGTGTGTGTCACTCTCTTTTTCCTCCCCCCCTTGTGTGCTAGGTGCAGTACTCACCGTGGTCGTTGCCACGGTCTTTGCTGCTCCTGGTAGAAGAGGAGGTAAACCAACATTGGTAACACCTATAATTTGGGCTCCATGGTGTCCTGGTTCCTCGTAGGGTGTCGAAAGGTGAGTGGTTTCCCTGCTGTGTCCTGTTTCCGCCGTGCTTTTGATGGCATTGGTACCGCCCCAGAAAAGGTGGCGGATTGGTGCCTTGTAATACAGTGGGCAGTACATTGTGTTCCGCCTGTCTGTTGGCGGTTACCGCTGCGGTGTTTGTTTCTAGCACCATGGCGCTCAGAGTGTTAAAGTAACTGTCTGTGTTGGCGGTTTCCGCCATGGTCGTGATTCCATTTTTTTTCCGACGGCCTGTTGGCGGTATTACCGCCGCTTTAACACCGACAGCCAGGGTTGTAATGAGGGCCATAGTGTTGGAAAATTGGGCTAACAATGGTTAAAATGATCCTCACTAGATGCGTTTAGAGAACACCTCAGTCTCCTGTCTAACACCACTGATTTACAAGACTTCCTATTAGGCCCCAGAACACCACGTAGGAAGCGTTTCTTATATGCAGTGTGTAATGAACTTTGGAAACTTTCCCAACAAGATGTTGCAGCCCGGTTAAGGCAAATAGATCAGGAAAACCTAAAAAAGGCATTAGCTGTTGTGGATAACGGGATTAACACCTTGTCCGACCGGATATATATCATAAATAATATTGTCTCTTCTTCTATAGACATTATGCAATCAGATATGTCTTCCTTACACCATGGACAGAGTCAGATCAGGTCCATTATGCAGTTGGGTTGGGCGCTTCAAACATTGAAGGTGGGTCGCGTTCCCTGGCCGCATGTCAGCGCAAGGGAGAGATTTTCTTCCTTTAATCTAACGCGACAACAACAACTAATGGCTAAGAAGGAAGCGACTTATGTCATGCTTAACATCTAAAAATTAGAAAAGTTGCCTTTTACTGTGGCTGAAATACCATCTGGTGAGTGGTTAATACATGGGGTTATTAATCTGCGTATTTCAACACTTCAATTCACCTCCTGTTAAAAACACATTCCGGTAGGCCGATATGAAAAGCTGGGAGATAGTTACATTCATGAAGTGTGGTAGCTTCCCTTCTCTTACAAATGCTTCAGTGGCATGAAAGAAGTCTTTCTTAGCGGTAGTGAATGCGAGACTTCAGTCAGCCACTCAATGGTTTGTAAACAGCTGTCCTTACATGGGGCGTGTAACGCCTCTGCTGCGAACTTGGCTTGTTATCTGAAGGGAGTTCCAGTCCCCTTGATTAGACCTACGTTCCAGGTGCCTTCAAACGGCAGCTACATCCTCCTCAATGGTGAACCTGTTGTGGCATGCGGGCCGGAATAGTTTACGTTGTTTCCGTCTCTAAGGTTGTTACATGCTGCGGGAATGTACTCTTTCCCCCCACCAAAATTAAGGAGGTGGCTGATATTTGGCCTCGCATTGCTACTTCAAACGTGAATTTTGACAAGTTAAGCAGACTCAAGGCTTTACTGTTTCAAAAGCATGTGGCACTTACATCTGTGCGCGAGACCTACACACTTCAAGTGGCAAGGTCATCAGCAGAAATACAGTCCCTGTTAAATACAAACTTTCTGAGACACTTTAGTGAACTACTGGGACGAATATTCAATGCATCCAGTACAACTGGAATCGCACATTTTTTCAAAGCTGTTGGTTCTGGTTTCATTCACACCTTCTCCTCCGTATTCGGTTTGATACCTTCAGCTATCCACTCAAATTTCGGTAGTATTTTAGAGGGATTTCCGATAACTTTGGCTTTATTAGCTGGCATCCTGCTGTTGCTGTTGTTTATGCGCAATGGCTGTCCCGCCACAACGAGTAGAAATTATGGCGCTCCCATCAGTGCAGCTGTGTCGTCAGCGTAAGATGCAGTATTTTGGAGCAACATTCCTGGAGCAATTGGAGTGTGGCTGGTCTTTGTCATTCAGACTGGTTTTGCATTGTGTGCAGCCCGTGTTTCGTTGCCTCTGATGCGCTTTCGAACATGCACTGGAATTCTGTCTTTCACAGCAGCGCTTGCCTGCAGTAGACGCTGATCTGTTGATGTTCTCGCTGATGATTCATTACCGGACATTCGCATTGAGGTTGCGTTTGCTGCGTGAAGCTACTTATGAGTTACCCTTCCTGGAAGAAGTTGTTCACAACTCATCAATGGGCACACCACGGGATGCCGCCTTGGTTGACACTGGGGCTACGGAACACACCTGCTCCTTGATCCTTCTTGGCGAGGACTTTCCGATGTTAACATCGGCCGAAGTGGAAGATTTCTAAATTGACATGTCCTTCAAATTTGGTTATATGTCACATGCTAATGTTTTTAATTGTCATGTTGGATGCTTGTGTGTCCCTTTAACGTGTTCGAATTGACTTTGTTTTTATATATATATCTTAGGTTGAGCTTTTTAGCAATAACATTTTAGCTTTGGCTTTGAACCACTTTCAACCGACAAGGGGAGGGTGTTGTGTAGTCAATTTAGTTATAGCTCCATGCACGTTAAGGTCTTCTTCTCTGTGCTTCATTCAAGGCTGCAGTTCGGTACATTGCCGGTGAACGTGGTAGAAGTTTAGTCTCCAACATTCGTAAAAAATGCACATCCTTACGTAGGGACGATTTCTCAGAACATCAGCTGTGTTATTATATAAACGCTTCCTTGTCCCTTACACGTTAGAGGGAGATTCCAGACAGGGAACCACGACTGTATGCTGATTGATGAATGCTTTGCTACAGATGCTAACGCAGACCACAGGCCTTTGCTCAGGTATGCGGGTTGATGTCTTCCTAGGGGAACCTGAAAGGCAGAACTAGAGCTTAACATGCTGTGCTCAAACTATAACTTAGATAGAAGATAGTCCATCAATCACAGTGACAATATGATAGCGTTGTTTTTATGCTTCACTCTTCTTGTCACAATTTTAATACTGTCATGTTGTGTCATCCTGGTTATTGCAGCAAACGCTTTGCTATCTAAGATGCAGTTGTTTTATTAAACTCATTATTGAAACATATACTGCTTCTGTTTGGCATTTATATATGAGACTGAATTATAAATGAGAGAACCGGATGCAACCTGTGTGACCACGACATGCCTGAGAAGCCTAGTATGTCGTGCGCTCGGCTGCCCAATCATCACTATCTTTGGTAGAGATGAGGCACTGCTAGTTAGCCGGAGCAAAACCCAGATTAGAGCGACAGGTGTCACCCGCAGTGGGTTAGACTCAGTCTCCCACACTGCGGATGATCCTGCTGCTCAAAATCCAGTAGTCTCATTAGAACAATGAGAGCCTACGCGACAACAGGAGATAGCAGGGCTGGAACAAGAGTAATCTATGGCAGCGGCAGCGACAGCTGCCGGTGTTCAATACAAAGTACCATAATAAAAAGAAAAGGCATTATTGATTTCAGACTGGGTGGCGGCCATGACCCCCGGAGGTTGAATTGTGGAGGGGGGTAACACCCAACAATGGGGATTAACCACATGAGTGAGCAACTGACTAGATTTATCCTCTTCCTTTTGTATTCAAACCTGAAAGGAAGAGCAGTTATGGCATGTAAATGTCTCCAATCTGTCAAAGTAACTAGATCTTGGTGTGTTGGTCTGCCACTTTATCAGGTTTAGTTGGAATAAGTTGGTCAAAACTGATAATAGAAGATTCGAGCTTCACAAACATTTCTGGTTAGAGTCTGGCTATTACCCACAGTGGTTTTGATACAAAGGACCCGTGTGATCATTTTAAACATTTCCTTATCCATTAGTGGGGGAGGAAGAGGTCCTGCTATTTGACGAAAAATTTGTCTACATGACCCTGCGATGCTTGGCGGAACACCACATCTTTCAACATGTTCAGTTGTAGCCACCATGTCAAAACAGAGGTAAGCATCCTGCCCCAAATCAGAATGACATCAGGGGGATGTGGTCAGAAAATAATTTGGAGTAGTGTGCAATGGTGGAGACGCAGGTATGAAAATTTGGTTCACCAGAGTGGGCCGCAGAGCGACAGAGGCCGAACCTTTCTTGGTGAGTATAACAGATGGCTGGAGGTGGACAGAGACCACTGGGAGTTACGCAGTTGGTGCTCCTGGCATCCACAGTCCCTGGAATAGCTGAGAGGAGCGGCTGACACTCCCCTCTCTGTTTCTGGGCTTCCCTAAGTGTTCCACGGGACTAAGGGCCAGATGTAGGTAGATAAGATTTTGCCACTAGCAAATTGCGAGTCGGAGCGACTCGCAATTTGCGACTCGCAAAATCATATGCAGAATGGTGTCCCTGACACCATCTGCGAATCGCAAAGGGGTTGCAAAGACCCACCTCATTAATGTTAATGAGGTGGGTCGCAATTTGCGAACCCCTTGCAATTCCCTGCACTCACAGGGATGGTGGCCTGTCCTCCATGTCTGTGACTGCTTTTTTAATAAAGCAGTTTTTTTTTTGTATTGCACCCCGTTTTCCTAAAAGTAAAACGAGTTGCAATACAAAAGAAAAAATGAAACCATTTGGTTTAATTTTTTCAGAGTAGGCAGTGGTCCATTGGACCAGTGCCTGCTCTGAAAAAATATTTTTGGCGACATTCACAAAGGGGAAGGGGTCCCATGGGGACCCCTTCCCTTTTGCAAATGATTTAGCACCTACTTCACATGGGTGCTAACTGCGAATTGCTTTGCGACTGCCTTCGCGGTCACAAAGCAATTCTGCATCGCGGTGCGAATTGCAATTAGGAAGGGAACACCCCTTCCTATTTGCGAGTCGCATACCCATTTTGCGAGTCGGTACCGACTTGCAAAATGGGAATGTGCTTCGCGATGCCCGTTTTGCATGACGCAAACTGCAAATTTTGCAGTTTGCGCCATGCAAAACGGTTGCTACATCTGGCCCCAAATACAGAACTCTTCTTAGACGACTGGCTAACACACATGGTTTGAGAGGGCACACAGGATCCCGGGCGGGCCCCCAAGTACCCCTCCTCCATCCGATCATTACAAGTTTACTCAATTTCCGAGGCAATGAACTGTTTCTACAGATGTTCCAAGCTCAGGGCCCTTGGACCTTTATTGGGAACAATATAACAGCGTATCCAGATTATACAGCCGAGGTCCAAAAGAGATGCAGTACTTTTGGGGATGTCATGGCGTAGCTCCATAACGTGGGAGTATCATATGCATTGTTATTTCAGGCCTATCTGAGGGTGGTGGATACAGATATAACCCATTTTTTTACGTCCCTAGAAGAGGCTTGGGAGTGGCTCCACTCTAAAGGGATACAAGTACAGCCAGAGACACCGGGGATGACCTACGGTCCTGGTCGGTAGGGAGGCATGAGTGGCGTCGCTGCCTGTGCAGACTGAAATCCTGTCTAATCTGAAGAGCAAGCTGTCTTGGACTGCTTGGGAGCAGTGTTGGAGGTCTCCACACAAAGTGCCAACAGATTCCAAGCACTACCTCCACATACTGACTTAGACCTGGCCCTTGGGGTCCCCGGCTTGGGGGCCTTTGAAGGGAGCTCACTGATCACTCCAACAGGCTCCCCCGCAGACAGATGCCAGTTTCATGAAGCACCACAGGTGGTGAGTTATGCTTGATACTGATTGGAATGTTAGGGCCTCCTATTGGTCGACCATGCTGCTTTGGACAGCGCTGCAGCTGAAGATGTGGGATCTAAGGATTGTGCACCCCATGGCTGGGCCCAATGAGGGTTTCACAGGGGACTGTTGCCCTGTTGTGAGAAGCTGGCCTGGTTTGTAGTGGGTACCAGAGGTACTTACACCTTATACCAGGTTCTGTGATCCACCTTATTAAAATGTAGGCAGTGTCTAGCAGCTTAGGCTGTTCAGTGGTAGCTGTAGCAGAGCAGCCAAGGCTGAACTAGGAGACGTGCAAAGCTCTTGCAAAACCACTGTAGTCACACAGTCCTTATACACAATAAAAGACAATACTCCATGTTACCAAAAATAAAGGTACTAAATTTTAGTGACACAAGGTAAAAAATATCTTAGAGACAATACTTCTTCTCGAGGTAAGTATTATACACAATATATACACTAGTATTCAAAATCAGATAAGTACACAGTCAGAAAATAGTGTAAACAGTGAAAAACACAAAAAATTGCAATGGGCCTATGGGCAACACAAACCACATTCTAAAATAGTGGAATACGAAAGTCAGATTCCCCCCTAGAAGTAAAGTACAGCACGTTTCCCCAGAACACACTAGAAGGCGTGATAAAGTATTATGCAAGAATCAAGCAAGACTGCAAGAGACCAACAATGGATTCATGGACCTGAAGACCTGTGGAGAGAGGAGGCCAAGTCCAGAAGTCGATGAAGAGTACAGGAAGAACAGGAGCCCCTGCCAACCTGGATGAAGGTGCAAAAGTGGATTCTCTGGTTGGAAGAAAAGTACAGAAATGCACCAAAGAATATTGCTGGATTCCGCTAACAAGCCTTGGTTTGCGCAAGAACGCATTTTGCGTCAAAGAGGTGCTGCCCAAACCCAGGAGGTACCTGGGGGTCTCAACTTGGACTGAGCAGACAAAGGGGGCTCTCAGCACTTCAGAAAGCCCTTAGAAGACCAGGCAGCACACACAGGAGTCCCAGGACATGGGGCCAAAGGAGTTGCAAAGTGCGGTCATCACAGCACCACACAAAGGGCTCCCATGCCGCTGGAGAATGACTCAGGGAGCTGAGTGTCGCAGGATAGAGTGCTGGGGGCCTGATCTACGCTGTGCATGAACTTTTGGAAGAAGTGCACAGAAACTCAAGGAGCTGCAGAACCCGCGATGCACAGGGGTATTGTTTGGCACAGGGAGGCAGGCCCTTACCTCCACAAATTTGGACAGCTGGACCTTTGGACAATCAAGATCACTTCGGTCCACCACCTGTGTTCCAGGAATCACACTCGTGGACAGGAGAGGAGTCCCAGAGTACCGGTCATCCTGGCAGAGAGGCGCCTGCTGAAGTAGGGAATTGACTCTGTCACTCCACGGGAGATTCTTTCGGTTTGTCTGGTGCAGGGTGAAGACAGGCAGTCCTCAGAGCATGCACAAACTGGAAACTGTTGTAGTTGCTTGCTGGAGCTGAAGTTGCAATTCACAGTAGCCTTCCTGGATACTTTGGTGCAGTTACAGCGGTTCCTGGAGCAGTCTGCGGTTGATCTGACGGTCAGACACTGAAGCAGAGGATGCATAGGAGTCCTGGTGGAGTCTTGCACATTGGATCTCAGGAAACACCCAGACCAGAGACCCTAAATAGCCCTGAGAGGGGGATAGGCTTCCTACCCAAGTATGCACTTATCAGGAGGGGTCTCTGACGTCACCTGCTGCCACTGGCCACTCAGATGCCCCCAGAGGGTCCCCACACCTTGGAATCCAAGATGGATAACACTAAGGACACTCTGGAGGTGCTCATGGCACCACCCCTGGGGTGGTGATGGACAGGGGAGTGGTCACTCCCCTTTCCTTCATCCAGTTTCACGCCAGAGCAGGGACTGAGGGGTCCCTGAACCGGTGTAGACTGGATTATGGAAGGAGGGCACCATTTGTGCCTTTCAAGGCATTTCCAGAGGCTCTGGGAGGATACCCCTCCCATGCCTGTAACACCTATTTCCAATGGGAGAGGGTGTAACACCCCTCTCCTAAAGGAAATGCATTGTTCTGCCTCCCTGGGATTGAGCTGCTCAATCCCCAGGAGGACAGAACCCTGTCTGTGAGGTGGCAGCAGCTGGGGCTGCAGTGGAAACCTCAGAGAGATGGTTTGGCAGTACTGGGGGTCCATGGTGGAGCCCCCAGGTGCATGGAATTGGCCCCCCAATACGCCATGGATTGGGGGTTTCAATTTCACAATCTTAGACACCTCACATGGTCATATTCGGAGTTACCATTGTGAAGCTACATATACGTATTGACATATATGTAGTGCAAGCTTATAAAGGTGTCCCGGCACTCAATAAGTCCTGGAAATTAGTCCTGGACACATAGGGGCACCTTTGCTAGTGCAAGGTTGCCCTCACACACAGTAACTTTGAACCTAGCCTTCAGTAACTGAAGGTTAGACATATAGGTGACTTATAAGTTACCTGGTGCAGCGAAAATGGCTGTGAAATGTTGTGTGCACTATTTCACTCAGGCTGCAGTGGCAGTCCTGAAAGGTTGTTTGTATTAGCTGCTTATGGGTGGCAAAAGAAATGCTGCAGCCCATAAGGATCTCCTGGAACCCTAATGCCCTGGGTACCTAGGTAGCATATACTAGGGACTTATAAGGGGGATCCAGTGTGCCAATCTGAATTGGAATGTGGAGTCACTAAACTATAGTGACAACTATAGTAAACAGAGAGAGCATAAGCATGGAGTTGTGGTTATCAGAACTCCAGTGACATAGTCAAGCATATTGACAACACGTATAGGCCACAAACTATGAGCACTGGCGTCCTGGCTAGCAGGATCCCAGTGAGACAGTAAAAATACACTGACAAATACTGACAAACAGGAAAAAATGGGGGTAACCATGCTAGAAAGAGGCTACTTTCTCACACCTGTTAACTGCTGGGCTTGGCCCTCTCCCACCTGGGACTACCAGTTGTTATGGCATTATGCCTGTGAGCGTTCAGTCCTGGAGTAGGGGAGTTGTTCATTAGTTATGTTTTTACTGTTCTTCTTGCCTGGTTGTGAGAGATGGAGGTAGGTAGGGGTGGGTGGTGCTTAGTGGTGCAGGGGTGGGGACCCCCAGATAGTATGTCCCTGCTTATGGCCAAAACCTTTCATGCATTAACCTGGAATATCTGGGGCCTGGCGACCCCTGACAGTTAATTTATGCATATTTCCGGCACATACATGCATGTCTCCAGTGACACATCTCACTAAGGGGGAGGTTAAGAAGGTCAGCAGGCACTGGAGTGGGCAGACATTCAGGACTGGCTACTTCGCGTATCTACAACGGTTTTTGATACAGGTGGGGTTGCTCCAGGGGTGCCCTTCATGAAGACCAGGATCCTTGTTGATGAGAAGAGCTGCTATGTCACCTTGGAGAGGACACTAGATGGGTGCCCCTTTTCAATGGCGTCTAGCTATGCGTCCAACACCCTTCAGGGTGAGTTGATAGACACTGTCACCATCCCTTTTATGTGACCCCACTGACCCAGGGTTGGGGGATTTCAACTGCATACAGGACCCAGACCTTGACCGCTCCATACCTCCTCTCTCAGGCACCCAAGGGATATAGGCAAGAAAAGCAACAAAGCACTTTCAGCAATGGTTCAGGAGGTCCCACTTACACAATGTTTGGCATTTGGGACATCCCGGGGAAGCGGAATACTCATACTATGCCTGGGGCCATAAGGTACATACCAGATTCGATAATTTTTTCTGTAACTTCGACTGCTGGCTCCTGATACATAGCTCTGACTACCTGGGCATAACTATATCAGATCATAAAAGTAACAATGCAGTGGAGAGGGACTTGAGCCTCTATACCAATGTGGAGGCTCGGGACAGATGCATTACATGATGCGTCTTACAGGGAAGCCATTGACACAATATTTTGCAGAGAACGAAGGGACAGGGGTTAACAGGGGCTAGAATGGGATGCCATAAAAGTGGTCATGAAGCATCCTGGGGGGTTAAGGTGTCCCTCACTCGTACTGTTATGGACTTGGAGGTGCGCCTATGGAACACTGGAGCTCGAGGCGGTAGAGATACCTGCCACTCAACTGAGCTTAATGGATCTTCATCACAAGTACCGCGAGGAGGTGAGGTGGCCTTCTGACTTGGACTTTAAAGCCAGTCTTGTGCGCAAACATGCAGATTAGTATAAGATGGGGAGGACGCTGGCCTGGTTGCTGCACTCAGATACCCCCAGAATCTTAATAGGCGCAATACTCAACAGCGCATACCACACAGTAAATATGTAAGCAGACATCAGCAAGTGTTCACTTGGTATTACGAGCAATTAGATTCACCCCTGCTGGAGCTCCCTCCCAAATAAGAGAGGGACTGCATGCAAGAGGTGGCTCTCCCTGGCCTGACCCCACTACAGCTGTTGGAGCTGGAACAACCCCTTTCGATAGAAAAGATCCAAATGGCGATACAGCAGATGGCCCATTGTAAGACTCCAGGCACGGATGGGTTTCTTGTAGTATATTATGCAACCTTTATGTCTACCCTAGCTCCCAAGTTGATGGAAGTCTACCAGGAGGCGCACAACCAGGGCACACTCCTGGAATCACTCTGGGAAGCTCTCAGAGTAGTCTTGCCAAGCTGGGCAGGGACACACTCAAAGTGAGCTTCTACCGCCCATTAATAATGCTAAATATTGATTAAAAAATACTAAGTAAGGTCTTTGCAAATAGGCTGTTCCCGATGCTCTGCATGCTTGTCCACCCTGACCAATACAGCTTTATACCACAAAGAGCTACCTAATATATCATGTGGCGACTATGCCATATCATGGGGCCTGTGGCAGGGACACCAGACCTCCCAATGGCAGTTTCCCTGCATTTCGAAAAAGCATTTGATACACTGGGCTGCTCAGACCTGCTCCGAGTGCTAGAGGCCATAGGAGTGGGCCCTGTATTTCTTACCTGGGTCAAGATAATATAAACGGAATAGCTTGCAAGGGTGTACAGTGGTTGTTACATATCGCAGTCCTTTATCATAGGGAGAGAGAACCAACAGGGTTGCTCTCTTTCACCCGCACTTTAGGCATTGGTCTTAGAGAATCTGGCGGCTCTGCTGCCAGCCAGGGGCCCATCCAGGGGCATCCGGTTCGGAGCAGACAGGCACACTGTCTCCCTATACTGTATGCGGATGACATGCTGGTGTACTTGCAGTATCATGTAGACACTGTCGGCATTCTATGAGTTACTGAACTACTTTGGCAACCTGACCAGTAAGGAGTGGATTTAAAAAGAATCTGATTATAATATGATAGGAATGACTTCAAATTTGGATTACTCTTTTTTGCAGGCCAAGATATTATACACAGATTGCAATGTTTAGGAACTTATATTGAAATATGTAGGAGGCTGGCCTGGCTTATAGTGGGTACCTTGTGGTACTTACACTTTGTGCCAGGTCCAGTTATCCCTTATTAGTAGATTAGAGGTGTTCTAGCAGCTTAGGATGATAGAGGTAGCGATAGCAGGGCAGCTTAGGCTGAACTAGGAGACATGCAAAACTCCTACTATACCACTTATATCACTTAGCACTATGGTGGTCATTACAACCCTGGCGGTCGGTGTTAAAGTGGCGGTAAGACCGCCAACAGGCCAGCGGTAAAAAAAAATGGAATTACGACCGTGGCGGAAACCGCCAACATCGACAGCCACTTTAACACTCCGACTGCCACTGCGGTACAAACAAACACGGCAGCGGTAACCGCCAACAGACAGGCGGGAGACAATGTACCGGCCACAGTATTACAACCCACCAATTCGCCACCTTTTCCGGGGCGGATTCACTGCGAACAAAAACACGGCGAAAACAGGACGTCGAAGGGAAAACGCTCACCTCTACACACCCCACTAGGATCAGGACGCCTTGGAACCGGAACTCCAGATTTTACCAGCCTTTATCTTCCTGCTCCTCTACCAGGAGCACAAACTCCGGCGGCGAAGACAACAGTGAGTAGTGCACCTACAACACAGGGGAGGGGCGAGGGAAAAAACAGTGACACACTGTAGGAGGCTGGACTGGCTTGTAGTGAGTACCAAGGGGTACTTGCACCTTGCACCAGGCCCAGTTATCCCTTATTAGTGTATAGGGTGTCTAGCAGCTTAGGCTGATAGATAATGGTAGCTTAGCAGAGCAGCTTAGGCTGAACTAGGAGACGTGTGAAGCTACTACAGTACCACTTAGTGTCATATGCACAATATCATAAGAAAACACAATACACAGTTATACTAAAAATAAAGGTACTTTATTTTTATGACAATATGCCAAAGTATCTTAGAGTGTACCCTCAGTGAGAGGATAGGAAATATACACAAGATATATATACACAATAGCAAAAATATGCAGTATAGTCTTAGAAAACAGTGCAAACAATGTATAGTTACAATAGGATGCAATGGGGAAACATAGGGATAGGGGCAACACAAACCATATACTCCAAAAGTGGAATGCGAACCACGAATGGACCACAAACCTATGTGACCTTGTAGAGGGTCGCTGGGACTATTAGAAAATAGTGAGAGTTAGAAAAATAACCCTCCACAAGACCCTGAAAAGTGAGTGCAAAGTGCACTAAAGTTCCCCTAAGGACAAAGAAGTCGTGTTAGAGGAATAATGCAGGAAAGACACAAACCAACAATGCAACAATGCTGGATTTCCAATCTGGGGTACCTGTGGAACAAGGGGACCAAGTCCAAAAGTCACAAGCAAGTCGGAGATGGGCAGATGCCCAGGAAATGCCAGCTGTGGGTGCAAAGAAGCTTCTACTGGACAGAAGAAGCTGCGGTTTCTGCAGGAACGCAAAGGGCTAGAGACTTCCCCTTTGGAGGACGGATCCCTCTCGCCTTGTAGAGTCGTGCAGAAGTGTTTTCCCGCCGAAAGAACGCCAACAAGCCTTGCTAGCTGCAAATCGTGCGGTTAGCGTTTTTGGATGCTGCTGTGGCCCAGGAGGGACCAGGAGGTCGCAAATTGGACCAGGAGGTAGAGGGGACGTCGAGCAAGACAAGGAGCCCTCTTAGCAGTAGGTAGCACCCGGAGAAGTGCCAGAAACAGGCACTACGACAATGCGTGAAACGGTGCTCACCCGAAGTCGCACAAAGAAGTCCCACGTCGCCGGAGAACAACTTAGGAGGTCGTGCAATGCAGGTTAGAGTGCCATGGACCCAGGCTGGACTGTGCACAAAGGATTTCCGCCGGAAGTGCACGGAGGCCGGAGTAGCTGCAAAAGTCGCGGTTCCCAGCAATGCAGACTAGCGAGGTGAGGCAAGGACTTACCTCCACCAAACTTGGACTGAAGAGTCACTGGACTGTGGGGGCCACTTGGACAGAGTTGCTGGATTCGAGGGACCTCGCTCGTCGTGCTGAGAGGGACCGGTAATGCAGCTTTTTGGTGCCTGCGGTTGCAGGGGGAAGATTTCGTCGACCCACGGGAGATTTCTTCGGAGCTTCTAGTGCAGAGAGGAGGCAGACTACCCTCACAGCATGCACCACCAGGAAAACAGTCGAGAAGGCGGCAGGATCAGCGTTACAGAGTTGCAGTAGTCGTCTTTGCTACTATGTTGCAGGTTTGCAGGCTTCCAGCGCGGTCAGCAGTCGATTCCTTGGCAGAAGGTGAAGAGAGAGATGCAGAGGAACTCGGATGAGCTCTTGCATTCGTTATCTAAAGTTTCCCCAGAGACAGAGACCCTAAATAGCCAGAAAAGAGGGTTTGGCTACCTAGGAGAGAAGATAGGCTACTAACACCTGAAGGAGCCTATCAGAAGGAGTCTCTGACGTCACCTGGTGGCACTGGCCACTCAGAGCAGTCCAGTGTGCCAGCAGCACCTCTGTTTCCAAGATGACAGAGGTCTGGAGCACACTGGAGGAGCTCTGGACACCTCCCAGGGGAGGTGCAGGTCAGGGGAGTGGTCACTCCCCTTTCCTTTGTCCAGTTTCGCGCCAGAGCAGGGCTAAGGGGTCCCCTGAACCGGTGTAGACTGGCTTATGCAGAATTGGGCACATCTGTGCCCAAGAAAGCATTTCCAGAGGCTGGGGGAGGCTACTCCTCCCCTGCCTTCACACCATTTTCCAAAGGGAGAGGGTGTAACACCCTCTCTCAGAGGAAGTCCTTTGTTCTGCCATCCTGGGCCAGGCCTGGCTGGACCCCAGGGGGGCAGATGCCTGTCTGAGGGGTTGGCAGCAGCTGCAGTGAAACCCAAGGAAGGGCAGTTTGGCAGTACCAGGGTCTGTGCTACAGACCCTGGTACTGGAATTGTGCCAAAAATGCCAGGATGGCATAGAGGGGGCAATTCCATGATCTTAGACATGTTACATGGCCATATTCGGAGTTACCATTGTGAAGCTACATATAGGTAGTGACCTATATGTAGTGCACGCGTGTAATGGTGTCCCCGCACTCACAAAGTTCAGGGAATTGGCCCTGAACAATGTGGGGGCACCTTGGCTAGTGCCAGGGTGCCCTCACACTAAGTAACTTTGCACCTAACCTTTACCAGGTAAAGGTTAGACATATAGGTGACTTATAAGTTACTTAAGTGCAGTGTAAAATGGCTGTGAAATAACGTGGACGTTATTTCACTCGGGCTGCAGTGGCAGGCCTGTGTAAGAATTGTCAGAGCTCCCTATGGGTGGCAAAAGAAATGCTGCAGCCCATAGGGATCTCCTGGAACCCCAATACCCTGGGTACCTCAGTACCATATACTAGGGAATTATAAGGGTGTTCCAGTAAGCCAATGTAAATTGGTAAAATTAGTCACTAGCCTGTTAGTGACAATTTGGAAAGAAATGAGAGAGCATAACCACTGAGGTTCTGATTAGCAGAGCCTCAGTGAGACAGTTAGTCACTACACAGGTAACACATTCAGGCACACTTATGAGCACTGGGGCCCTGGTGAACAGGGTCCCAGTGACACATACAACTAAAACAACATATATACAGTGAAAAATGGGGGTAACATGCCAGGCAAGATGGTCCTTTCCTACACAACCCCCCCCCCCAAAACGAAGGACAATAAGACTAGCCATGACCTGATGAGTCTTCATTGTCTAAGTGGAAATATCTGGAGAGTCCATCTGCATTGGAGTGGCTACTCCCAGGTCTATGTTCCACTGTATAGTCCATTCCCTGTAGGGATATGGACCACCTCAACAATTTAGGATTTTCACCTTTCATTTGTTTTAGCCAAAGTAGAGGTTTGTGGTCTGTCTGAACAATGAAGTGAGTGCCAAACAAGTATGGCCTCAACTTCTTCAGAGCCCAGACCACAGCAAAGGCCTCCCTCTCAATGGCAGACCAACGCTTTTCTCTAGGGGTCAACCTCCTACTAATAAAAGCAACAGGTTGATCCTGGCCCTCAGAATTAAGTTGTGATAGGACTGCCCCTACTCCTAATTCAGATGCATCAGTCTGGACATAGAATTTTTTAGAGTAACAAGGGCTTTTCAGGACAGGTGCAGAGCACATGGCCTGCTTCAGCTCCTCAAAAGCTTTCTGACAGTTTGCTGTCCATAATACCTTTTTAGGCATTTTCTTGGATGTGAGGTCATTAAGAGGGGCTGCAATGGAGCCATAGTTCTTAATGAACCTCCTGTAATACCCAGTGAGGCCTAGGAAGGCTCTCACCTGAGTCTGAGTGGTAGGGGGAACCCAATCAATAATTGTTTGGATTTTCCCCTGAAGTGGTGCAATCTGTTCCCCACCAACAAGGTGTCCCAGATAAACCACCTTACCCTGCCCTATCTGGCACTTTGAAGCCTTGATAGTGAGGCCTGCCTTTTGCAGGGCCTCCAAAACTTTCCATAGGTGGACCAGGTGATCATCCCAGCTGGAGCTAAAGACAGCTATATCGTCCAGATATGCTGCACTGAAAGCTTCCAGACCTTGCAGGACTGTGTTCACCAACCTTTGAAAAGTGGCAGGTGCATTTTTCAAACCAAAAGGCATTACAGTAAACTGGTAATGGCCTCCAATGGTTGAAAATGCAGTTTTAGGTTTAGCATCTTCTGATAATTTGATCTGCCAATACCCTGCAGTCAAATCAAAAGTGCTTAGATACTTGGCAGATGCCAGTGTATCTATGAGCTCATCTGCCCTGGGTATAGGGTGAGCGTCAGTTTTGGTTACCAGGTTGAGACCTCTATAGTCTACACAAAACCGCATTTCCTTCTTTCCATCTTTGGAATGGGGTTTTGGTACAAGTACCACAGGAGAAGCCCATGGACTTTCAGAGTGCTCAACCACTCCTAGTTCTAACATTTTCTGTACTTCTTGCTTTATGCAGTCCCTGACATGGTCAGGCTGCCTATAGATCTTACTTTTGACAGGTAAACTGTCTCCAGTATCTATAGTGTGCTCACACCAAGAAGTGGTACCTGGCACAGTAGAGAAGAGTTCAGAGAATTGATCTAGGAGATTTATGCAATGGTCTTTCTGCTCAGCAGTAAGACAATCAGCCAAAACTACACCTTCCACAAGAGCATCTTGTTCTGTGGAAGAGAAGAGATCAGGTAGAGGATCAGTGTCTTCTTCCTGTCCCTCATCAGTTGCCATGAGCAGGGTGAGATCAGCCCTGTCATAGTAGGGTTTCAGGCGATTGACATGGAGTACCCTAAGGGGACTCCTGGCAGTGCCTAAGTCAACTAAATAGGTGACTTCTCCCTTCTTTTCAACAATTGTGTGGGGACCACTCCATTTATCTTGGAGTGCTCTTGGGGCCACAGGCTCCAAGACCCACACTTTCTGCCCTGGTTGGTACTGAACCAAAACAGCCTTCTGATCATGCCATTGCTTCTGGAGCTCTTGGCTGGCCTGAAGGTTTTTACTGGCCTTTTTCATATACTCAGCCATCCTTGATCTGAGGCCAAGTACATAGTCCACAATATCTTGTTTAGGAGCTTTTAAAGGTTGTTCCCAACCCTCCTTTACAAGTGTGAGTGGACCCCTAACAGGGTGTCCAAAAAGAAGTTCAAAGGGGCTGAAGCCCACTCCTTTCTGGGGTACCTCCCTGTAGGCAAAAAGGAGGCATGGTAACAGGATATCCCATCTCCTGCGGAGTTTTTTAGGGAGACCCATAATCATGCCTTTGAGAGTTTTGTTAAATCTCTCCACCAGTCCATTTGTTTGTGGATGATAGGGTGTAGTGAACTTGTAAGTTACACCACACTCCTTCCACATGGCCTTTAAGTATGCAGACATGAAATTCCTTCCCCTGTCTGATACTACTTCCTTTGGGAAGCCCACCCTGGAAAATATTCCCAGGAGGGCCTTTGCCACTGCAGGAGCTGTAGTGGTCCTTAAAGGAATTGCTTCAGGATATCTTGTGGCATGGTCCACTACCACCAAGATAAACCTATTGCCTGAAGCAGTAGGAGGGTCAGGGGGGCCAACTATGTCAACCCCTACCCTCTCAAAGGGAACCCCAACCACAGGCAGTGGGATAAGGGGTGCCTTTGGGGTGCCACCTGTCTTGCCACTGGCTTGACAGGTTTCACAGGACTTACAAAATTCCTTTGTGTCCTCAGACATCCTAGGCCAATGAAACAAGGGAACAAGTCTGTCCCAAGTTTTCATTTGTCCCAGGTGTCCAGCTAGGGGAATGTCGTGAGCAAGAGTTAGGAGGAACTTTCTGTACTCCTGAGGGATCACTAATCTCCTGGCAGCTCCAGGTTTAGGATCCCTATGCTCAGTGTACAAGAGGTTGTCCTCCCAGTAAACTCCGTGAGAGTCACTGACATCCCCATTAGCCTGTTTGACAGCTTGCTGTCTTAGACCCTCTAATGTGGGACAGGTTTGCTGTGCCACACTCAGCTCCTCCCTGGCAGGCCCCCCTTCACCCAAAAGCTCAGCAGTGTCTGCTTCCAGCTCCTCTGGTGTAGGTTCTGCACAGGGAGGGAATTCTTCTTCCTCAGAAGTTGAATCCACTGTAGAGGGAGGGATAGTAGGAAGTGGTTTGCTTCTACTAGCCCTAGCTTTAGGGAGCACTTGGTCCATTGTTCCAGGATCCAAGCTTCCCTGTCCTTTTTGCTTTTTGGCCTGAGCCCTTGTCAAAGCAAAAATATGCCCTGGGATGCCCAGCATTGCTGCATGGGCCTCCAACTCCACATCTGACCAAGCTGATGTCTCCAAATCATTTCCTAGTAGACAGTCTACAGGTAAATCTGTGGCTACCACAACTTTCTTTGGACCAGTAACCCCCCCCCCCAGTTGAGATTAACAACAGCCATGGGGTGGCTAAGTGTGTTGTTGTGAGCATCGGTTACTTGGTACTGGTGACCAAGTAGGTGTTGTTCAGGGTGGACCAGTTTCTCTATGACCATAGTCACACTGGCTCCAGTGTCCCTGTAGGCCTGAACCTCAACACCATTTATTAGGGGTAGCTGCTTGTACTTATCCATATTAAGGGGACAAGCAACTAAGGTGGCTAAATCAATAGCCCCCTCAGAGACTAACACAGCCTTTGTGGCCTCCCTAACAAGGCCAACCCCAACTAAGTTACCAATAGTGAGCCCAGCTACTCCCTTGGATTGGCTATTAGTAGGTTTGCTCCCACCACCACTGCTATTAGTAGGGACACTAGGGGTAGCAGTAGGGGTTGTAGTGGTAGGAGGCTTGGTGCTTTTCTTTGGACAACTGGGATCTGTTGTCCAATGGCCTTTTACTTTACATAAATAGCACCATGGTTTATTTTCTTTGTTTTGATTAAAGGAGGATTTGGACCCACCACCCCCACCAGAGTGTTTTTGTGGGCCTGATGAAGACTCATTTTTAGATTTGTCCCCACCCTTGTCAGAAGACTTACCATCCTTCTTTTTGTTGCCATCTTTGTCACCCCCTGTATGAACTTTTCTGTTTACCCTTGTTCTGACCCATTTGTCTGCCTTCTTTCCCAATTCTTGGGGAGAGGTCAGATCAGAGTCCACCAAGTACTGGTGCAACAAATCAGACACACAATTATTAAGAATATGCTCTCTCAGGATCAAGTTATACAGGCTGTCATAATCAGTAATTTTACTGCCATGTAACCACCCCTCCAAGGCCTTCACTGAATGGTCAATGAAATCAACCCAGTCTTGTGAAGACTCTTTTTTGGTCTCTCTGAACTTTATCCAGTACTGTTCAGTGGTTAAGCCATAACCATCCAGGAGTGCATTCTTAAGAACTGTAAAATTATTGGCATCACTTTCTTTCACAGTAAGGAGCCTATCCCTACCTTTTCCACTAAATGATAGCCATAGGATAGCAGCCCACTGCCTTTGAGGGACATCCTGTACAACACAGGCCCTCTCAAGTGCAGCAAACCACTTGTTAATGTCATCCCCCTCCTTATAAGGGGGAACTATCTTGTGCAGATTCCTGGAATCATGCTCTTTTGCAGGATGACTATGGGGAATACTGCTGCTGCCACCATGGGTTTCTAAACCCAGTTTCTGTCTCTCCTTCTCTACTTCTAAAGTCTGTCTTTCCAAATCCAGCTGTTGCTTCTTGAGCTTCAGTCTGGTTTGTTCCACTCTCAATCTATTGAGCTCCCTTTCTAACAATCTGTCATCAGGGTGGGTGGGAGGGACATGTCTTGAAACAGAAGTATGGTGAGAATGGACAGAAGGAGACCTGTCCCTTACAGAGGGCACCCTAACAGCTTGGCTAACAGAAACATCAGTACCACTGTGGTGAGAATAAATGCTTTTGCTATGATGTGAGACAACACTATTTGTATGGTGTGGCTCTTCATCATTACCAACTATGCTAGACTGTCTAGTAATGGGCAGGCTAGGAAGTTTCTTTCCTGAATCTTTTCCTGGGGGAGTCCCTGGATCAGATTGGGAACCATTAGCTACTTTTTCTACAGATGGGGCACTTCTAGCCTTATCCTGTTCTCTAAGCATGTTAAGTAACAGTTCCAAGGAAGGATTCTTCCCTACACTCAAACCTCTCTCTACACAGAGACTCCTTGCTCCTTTCCAGCTAAGGTGGTCATATGCAAGTTTGGACAGATCAACATTTTCGCCTGTGCCAGACATTTTTAGAGAGAGTTAAAGTGATAGAAAAAGAGAAAAAAGTTTGTCAGAGCTTTTAGAAAGACAGAGAAAAAAAACTTTTACAACTTTTTAGAACTTTTTAGAAAGTTTAGAAGTACTTTTCAGCACTTAGAAAAGAGTGAAAAGAGGAAATGCAAAACTTTTTGGCTATGTGTATATACACTGAACTTGTTTTGTATATTTTTCTCTTATGAAAAGTACAATGACAAGAGTGGTAAGTAGTCTCAAAGCACTTATCCCACCGCTGCACAACCAATGTAGGAGGCTGGACTGGCTTGTAGTGAGTACCAAGGGGTACTTGCACCTTGCACCAGGCCCAGTTATCCCTTATTAGTGTATAGGGTGTCTAGCAGCTTAGGCTGATAGATAATGGTAGCTTAGCAGAGCAGCTTAGGCTGAACTAGGAGACGTGTGAAGCTACTACAGTACCACTTAGTGTCATATGCACAATATCATAAGAAAACACAATACACAGTTATACTAAAAATAAAGGTACTTTATTTTTATGACAATATGCCAAAGTATCTTAGAGTGTACCCTCAGTGAGAGGATAGGAAACATACACAAGATATATATACACAATAGCAAAAATATGCAGTATAGTCTTAGAAAACAGTGCAAACAATGTATAGTTACAATAGGATGCAATGGGGAAACATAGGGATAGGGGCAACACAAACCATATACTCCAAAAGTGGAATGCGAACCACGAATGGACCCCAAACCTATGTGACCTTGTAGAGGGTCGCTGGGACTATCAGAAAATAGTGAGAGTTAGAAAAATAACCCTCCCCAAGACCCTGAAAAGTGAGTGCAAAGTGCACTAAAGTTCCCCTAAGGACAAAGAAGTCGTGTTAGAGGAATAATGCAGGAAAGACACAAACCAACAATGCAACAACGCTGGATTTCCAATCTGGGGTACCTGTGGAACAAGGGGACCAAGTCCAAAAGTCACAAGCAAGTCGAAGATGGGCAGATGCCCAGGAAATGCCAGCTACGGGTGCAAAGAAGCTTCTACTGGACAGAAGAAGCTGCGGTTTCTGCAGGAACGCAAAGGGCTAGAGACTTCCCCTTTGGAGGACGGATCCCTCTCGCCTTGTAGAGTCGTGCAGAAGTGTTTTCCCGCCGAAAGAACGCCAACAAGCCTTGCTAGCTGCAAATCATGCGGTTAGCGTTTTTGGATGCTGCTGTGGCCCAGGAGGGACCAGGAGGTCGCAAATTGGACCAGGAGGTAGAGGGGATGTCAAGCAAGACAAGGAGCCCTCTTAGCAGCAGGTAGCACCCGGAGAAGTGCCAGAAACAGGCACTACGAGGATGGGTGAAACGGTGCTCACCCGAAGTCGCACAAAGAAGTCCCACGTCGCCGGAGAACAACTTAGGAGGTCGTGCAATGCAGGTTAGAGTGCCGTGGACCCAGGCTGGACTGTGCACAAAGGATTTCCGCCGGAAGTGCACGGAGGCCGGAGTAGCTGCAAAAGTCACGATTCCCAGCAATGCAGTCTAGCGAGGTGAGGTAAGGACTTACCTCCACCAAACTTGGACTGAAGAGTCACTGGACTGTGGGGGCCACTTGGACAGAGTTGCTGGATTCGAGGGACCTCGCTCGTCGTGCTGAGAGGAGACCCAAGGGACCGGTATGCAGCTTTTTGGTGCCTGCGGTTGCAGGGGGAAGATTCCGTCGACCCACGGGAGATTTCTTTCGGAGCTTCTAGTGCAGAGAGGAGGCAGACTACCCTCACAGCATGCACCACCAGGAAAACAGTCGAGAAGGCGGCAGGATCAGCGTTACAGAGTTGCAGTAGTCGTCTTTGCTACTATGTTGCAGGTTTGCAGGCTTCCAGCGCGGTCAGCAGTCGATTCCTTGGCAGAAGGTGAAGAGAGAGATGCAGAGGAACTCGGATGAGCTCTTGCATTCGTTATCTAAAGTTTCCCCAGAGACAGAGACCCTAAATAGCCAGAAAAGAGGGTTTGGCTACCTAGGAGAGAGGATAGGCTACTAACACCTGAAGGAGCCTATCAGAAGGAGTCTCTGACGTCACCTGGTGGCACTGGCCACTCAGAGCAGTCCAGTGTGCCAGCAGCACCTCTGTTTCCAAGATGGCAGAGGTCTGGAGCACACTGGAGGAGCTCTGGACACCTCCCAGGGGAGGTGCAGGTCAGGGGAGTGGTCACTCCCCTTTCCTTTGTCCAGTTTCGCGCCAGAGCAGGGCTAAGGGGTCCCCTGAACCGGTGTAGACTGGCTTATGCAGAATTGGGCACATCTGTGCCCAAGAAAGCATTTCCAGAGGCTGGGGAGGCTACTCCTCCCCTGCCTTCACACCATTTTCCAAAGGGAGAGGGTGTAACACCCTCTCTCAGAGGAAGTCCTGCCATCCTGGGCCAGGCCTGGCTGGACCCCAGGGGGGCAGATGCCTGTCTGAGGGGTTGGCAGCAGCAGCAGCTGCAGTGAAACCCCAGGAAGGGCAGTTTGGCAGTACCAGGGTCTGTGCTACAGACCACTGGGATCATGGAATTGTGCCAACAATGCCAGGATGGCATAGAGGGGGCAATTCCATGATCTTAGACATGTCACATGGCCATATTCGGAGTTACCATTGTGAAGCTACATATAGGTGGTGACCTATATGTAGTGCACACGTGTAATGGTGTCCCCGCACTCACAAAGTTCAGGGAATTGGCCCTGAACAATGTGGGGGCACCTTGGCTAGTGCCAGGGTGCCCTCACACTAAGTAACTTTGCACCTAACCTTTACCAGGTAAAGGTTAGACATATAGGTGACTTATAAGTTACTTAAGTGCAGTGTAAAATGGCTGTGAAATAACGTGGACATTATTTCACTCAGGCTGCAGTGGCAGGCCTGTGTAAGAATTGTCAGAGCTCCCTATGGGTGGCAAAAGAAATGCTGCAGCCCATAGGGATCTCCTGGAACCCCAATACCCTGGGTACCTCAGTACCATATACTAGGGAATTATAAGGGTGTTCCAGTAAGCCAATGTAAATTGGTAAAATTAGTCACTAGCCTGTTAGTGACAATTTGGAAAGAAATGAGAGAGCATAACCACTGAGGTTCTGATTAGCAGAGCCTCAGTGAGACAGTTAGTCACTACACAGGTAACACATTCAGGCACACTTATGAGCACTGGGGCCCTGGTGAACAGGGTCCCAGTGACACATACAACTAAAACAACATATATACAGTGAAAAATGGGGGTAACATGCCAGGCAAGATGGTACTTTCCTACACACACACACGCAACACTTCCACACACACCCTCACCCACTACAACACACACTAATACATATTGATACATCACAGTTACACCCCCCAACCCCCCTGGAAGAATGCTGTACCTGTAGATGCGGGGGGCACAGATGTTGCCGCCACCACAAGGGAGCGTCCATTAGAGGACGAGTTTGTGTCGCTGTTGTCAGCTCCTGTCCCCGCCGTGGAGCTCCCCTCGCCCTCCGTCCCACGGGTGAAAACGGAGTCCGTAGTTTCGCCCTCCAGGGCCATGTGGGATGCAGCTCCCTCTTGCGCCGTTGCCACTACTCCTCCATCTGATAATGCTAATGCACACAAGAACAGGGAGACCACAAAAAGGGGGGGGGGGGACAACAGAAGAAAGACATGTTGAGTGCATGCATTACCGCTACCATTGGCGGACACGAAAGACACAGAAGCCCCCTGCACTACGCTGCGCTCTTGGGCTCCACTGTTCAATTCCTGGGAAATGGCCTACAAGGCTATGGGCGACATCTGCACACATGGATGTCACAGGGGCATGACTAGGTGTAGTTGTCACTCTACAGAGGTGGTGTGGGGTGACACATGGCCGGCCTAACGGAGGGGCCTTGCCTACGGAACTCGCCCTGGCCTAGGGAAACCCACAGCCCACCTCCCCCACCCAGACACCTCCACTGCGCGCAAAGTCAGCAGAATGAGAGTGTACTCACCCCTTGTGTCTGCTGTGATGCCCTCAAGCGCCCATCCAACTCCGGGTAGGCCACAGCCAGGATCCTGAACATTAAGGGGGTCATGGTGCGACGGGCACCCCTCCCACGTTGGGAGGCCATCCCAAGCTGAGCCTCCGCCGTCTTCTTGCTCCAGCGGCGAATGTCCTCCCATCTTTTCTGGCAGTGGGTGCTCTGTCTGTGGTAGACCCCCAGGGTCCGGACATCCTTGGCGATGACACGCCGAATATCTTTTTTCTGGTGGGCGCTGACCTACATGAAATATACAGGTGAAAAAGAGAAGTTATTACCAACTGCATGGTCAAACTGATTGGCCCCCATCCTTACCCTTGCCATGTGGCACATGCATTCACCGTTTTTCATGCATGCAGCACTCTCCCCCCTTCCTTCTTACATCCAGCCCTCTCCACACAAGCATAGCCCATACAACATGCTCCCTGTGTACTTACCTGTTTGTCTGGGGGACCGTAGAGTAGCGTGTACTGCGTGAGGACCCCATCCACGAGTTTCTCCAACTCCTCCGATGTGAAGGCAGGGGCCCCAGACACTCGAGCCATTGCCTCTTCCAGACCGAGGTCACAGCAGCACTTGCAGTGTAGGTCCTCTCCTGTCGAAGATCAGGTATCGAGTGATTGAAAAGATAGAAAATGGCGGTCATGTCCGCGGCAGTGCGTACCGTCACCGCTGGCGTACATCGTCATTGGCTCCTGGGACCCATAGGGTCCAATGATAACCAATGCAGCATTGCGCCGCGGTCTTCGACCACCTACTGCGACGGTGTACAATGCCAGCGCAGTTACCTCACATCCCATTGTGCCACTTTACAGGTCTGGCAGCCGCCATTTAAGGGGCCCACATGGCTTCATTTTCAACTGCGTCACACATACCTAGGCCTAGACACAACAAACATACAGGCCACCTTTTGTGTATGAATGGTGTTCTGGGTAAACTGTGGGTACGTACCTCTGAGTTTTTTGACTCTGTGCTCGCTGTTGTCCTCCATATGTACCGTTCGCTGAGGCATGTGAGGAGATGGCGGCATCCTCCGGTGTCCAGACCGCTGGTGGACCTGCCGACAATGGAGGAAAGACATGTGATCATCACCTACAGGCTTGATCGTGCCACAATCCAGGAACTGTGTGCCCAGTTGGAGCCAGACCTGATGTCAGCTATCCGCCATCCCACAGGAATCCCCGCTCAAGTGCAGGTGCTGTCAGTACTCCATTTCCTTACAAGTGGGTCATTTCAAACAACAGTGGCCATAGCATCAGGGATGTCCCAGCCTATGATTTCCAACGTGTGGTCCAGAGTGTTGTCTGCCCTGCTGAAACACATGCGGTGCTACATCGTTTTCCCTCAAGTGGAGGATTTGCCTACAGTGAAAGGTGATTTCTATGCCCTGGGACATATCCCCAACATCATAGGTGCCATTGATGGGACACATGTGGCCTTGGTCCCCCCCACAGGAGTGAACAGGTGTACAGAAACAGGAAGAGTTACCATTGGATGAATGTGCAGATTGTATGTTTGGCAGACCAGTACATCTCCCATGTTAATGCAAAATTCCCTGGCTCAGAGCATGACGCTTACATCCTGCGGAATAGCAGCAACTCTTATGTGATGGGGCAACTACAGAGGCACCGGGTGTGGCTATTAGGTGAGCACCTGGAACCAAATCAGTGGGAATAGTTGTCTGGTTCTGGGGATGTCCCTAAGAGTTAGTGCGTGTCTAACAGTTGTCCCTCGCCATTTGCAGGTGACTCTGGTCACTCCAACCTGTCATGGCTACTGACCCCAGTGAGGAATCCCAGGACAAGGTCAGAGGAACGCTACAATGAGGCCCATGGGCGAATTAGGAGTATTATAGAGCGGACCTTTGGCCTCCTGAAGGCCCGGTTCCGGTGCCTCCATATGACAAGTGGTTCCCTATTCTACTCACCAAAGAAGGTGTGCCAGATCATCGTGGCCTACTGTATGCTTCACAACTTGGCTTTGCGACGACAGGTGCCTTTTCTGCAGGAGGATGGTCCAGGTGGAGGTGTTGTGGCAGCTGTGGAGCCTCTCTACTGCCTGTCCTTTTCACCCAGTGTATAGTCACTGAGTTGTCACTTTCCCTTACGATTTCACAGATGTGGGTCCCACAGTGTGACATCTGCTTTGTTTCCTCATGGACTAGAGCTGTGTGACATAGGTATGTTGACATTACATTTGAAATAGCATTTTGGGCCAGATGTATGAAAAGTTATTGCACTCGCAAACGGTGCGATTCGCAAAAATCGGCCTTTTGCGATTGCAAAAACGTGGTCTGCAATGCACGAAAGGCATTCGCAGACCAAAAATAAGAAATCGCGATTTTTGCGATTTTTTGCGTTGCGAGCTGGTTTTGCGAGTCACATTATGCGATTCTTTATTTCCAGTAGGAAATTTCGAGGCGCCAAATGCGATTCGCAAAATCCAAGTCGCAAATAGATGCATCAAAAAATCGCAAATTGCGATTTTTCGCAGAATGGCATTTTGCACATGCAAAATACCACTAAGTGAAACCAGGTGGTAACCAGGTGCAACCTATATAAAGAGGCCCAGAATGCCTCAGACACTTTTCCACAATGGCTGCACTCTACGTCATGGCGAGGAGGATGAGGATCTTGGCAGGTTTGAGGAGAGGGAGGAGGAGACAGGAGCGCATTTTGAGAGTGCGCATTACACTTTTTGACCTGACAGAGGAGGAAATATATGAGAGGTATAGGTTGAACTCAGCCACGATACTTGACCTGATAGCTGAGCTACAACCCATACTGCAGAGCAGAACACTAAGGACTCACAGCATACCCACCCATGTACAGGTGTTATGCTCCCTACACCTACTCGCCTCAGGGAGCTATCAAGGGGTCATAGCAGCAGCTGGAGGGGTATCACAGAGTACCCTCTCCAGATTTTTTAATTCTTTCATCAACGCCATGCTGAGCAAACTCCAACAGTACATCAGATTCCCCCACACCCCACAGGAAATACAGCAGACAAAAATAGAGTTTTACCAGATAGCACAGTTCCCCCACGTCCTAGGTGCCATAGATGGCACACATGTGGCAATATGTCCACCATCAGCCACGGAGTATGTGTACCGAAACCATAAATACCAACATTCCATGAATATTCAGGTGATATGCAATGCCTCCTATATCATAACTGATCTTGTGGCCAGGTACCCAGGGAGCACACATGATTCATACATCTTTCGCCACAGTGGCATTCACACAAGACTGCTAGCTGGGGAGTTTGGTGAAGGATATCTACTAGGTATTTTCCCTCTGTACACTGGCGCATTTATGCAGTTGTGACGTCTGATGGCTCACTTACTCATTGTACCCTCTGTTCCTTCCAGGAGACAGTGCCTACGCAGTGCGCACCTACATGATGACACCCTACCTCAATCCTACAACACCAGCAGAACGGAGATACAATGCAGCACACAGGGCAACCCGCAATGTGGTTGAGCGCACCTTTGGACTGCTGAAGAGTCGCTTCTGGTGCCTCCACAAAAGTGGAGGGGCACTACAGTACAGTCCAGAGATGACATGTAGAATAGTGGCTACTTGTGCAATATTGCACAATATAGCTACAACCAGGGGCATACCTATAGAAATCAGTGACACTGAATCAGATGATGATGACGATCCCATACCACCTCTACAGCCAGCAGACAGGACCAGTGCAGCAGAGGGAAGGCAAAGGCGTGCCGACATCACACACAACCATTTCAGACGTGAGTGTGAATGACACAAAAATCTACTGACAACTGTACCTGTAGTGATATAAATTTATTACCTCACGTCAGGTAATGTATGATTGAGAAATAAATGAAACAGGTGATGTCCCAAACGCAAATAAACTAATTACCAGAGTCATGCACTATTTCCTCATAGTGGCAACAGCAGTCTAATGGCGGCAAGAGTCACTTTTTTCTCCCACGCACACCACTCGGGTGCCCAGTTAAGTCACTGGCACCTCTACTGTCACCTTCAGTAGCAGTGCGGTGCCTGGCACTGCGCCATCTGGTGTCTGCTGCTGGTACGGCAACACTGCTGAGGCTTGAACTGTCCTCAGTGTCCCCCAGTGCTACCTTACTTGGAGTGGCAGATCTTTGTCCCATTATGTGTTCTATCGCTTTCGTGATCTGAACAAGCCCCTTGACAACGTCCCTGCTGCTATGTGCAGCCTCCACTTGCGCCGCCACTGTGCGACGGGCGATCAATGCAGTGGAATTTGCCATCCTGTTAGAGGACCTGCAGTAGCTGCCAAACATTGTCCGTAATCTGTACTCCTGTCTGCGCCGGCTAACCCTCTCATGGCGCAGCTCCTTGCAGAGGTCACGGACAGCACTTGTTAGGTCCCTGGTGTCCTCTGAAGCCTGCACCAGTCCCTCACGCAGCTGTACAATATTGCCATTGAGTGCGTCCAGTTGGCGATGCAGGCCAATCATGTTGCGGTTGTGTATGCGCAGGTTTCTGTCTAAACTGAGGATACGCTTATTTTTCAACGCTGCTGCTGCAACATAGCAGCTTCAAGGCCCCCGAATAAGGAGGGACCCTCATCTGCCTCATGATGTTGTGCCCGGGACTCCGTCGCAATCCTGCGTGATGCTGTTGTTGGATGACCCCTGTCCTCCAGAATCTGGCTGCGCCTGTCTGGTGCTGACGGTGTGCTTGGCCCTTCCTGCTGCTCATCAGAGTTGAACTCTGGCAGTGGCAGTGCCCTTGGCCTGCGTCGGACAGTGGACATGTGGAGGGACCCACTGGTGTTTGTATCCGAGGGCTGATGGGTGTCCGTCTCTCCTACACATGTAGATGGTGCGGCTGCTGGGCCTGGCCCACCTGCAACAACAATATGTAGCATGTCAGTTCTGTATGTTACATTATCTGTCAGAAAATGGCAATAAAGGTACAGGTACTGCTCTACACTGTGTTGTGTGTGTTGTGTTACCTTGGGCGTCACTATACTTAATTACATTGTTGTGCTACTTTCAGTACTAGTTTGTGGACTGCCACTCCCATAATGCATTGTTGTGCTGCTTCTAAGATGTGGACTGGACTACTTCACACACTGTTTCACATTACATGCTAATTCCTAAGGGGCTTTTGTGCATACACATATAGGGTTACAAAACATTATTGCACTTACCTTGGCTGGTACTCGGGGTGCCGGAGGTGTCGATGTCTGTGACCCCAGTCACAGCTTCAGGGAGTAGTGTGGACTCCACCAGGTCCTCCAATGGTGTTGATGGTGCTTCTGTTGGTGGTCCGCCACCTGTACCCCTGGCCTCCGCAAGTCTCCTTGCCACCCTCTCCTTTGCACGGGAGCACAGGTCGTAGCACCTTTTTTTTTATTTCTTCAATGGAGCGCTGTGGCACTCCAATGGCGCAGATTTTGGACTGTATGTCCAGCCATAATCTCCTCTTTTCACTCTCAGGCACCTGGGGTGAGCTTTTTCCGAACAGGCGGTCATGGCTCCTCACCACCTCCTCAGTTAGAACCTCAAGCTCCTGTCCACTGAATTTCAGCTTGCGCTTCCTTTCAGCCTTCTCCTGTGCTTGGCCTGGGGTGTCCATCCTGGCTCAGGTGTTCTTGCTCCTTCTGAGCGCTGCTCTGTGTGGCTGGGCTGCTCTCTCTCAGGATGCTGGTTTGGGTGTGGCACCTGAAACTGCCTGGGATGACTCATTTCCTGCTGGTGATGTCATCAGGCTCCTCCAGGTGTGCATTCTCGAACTTTCTCGCATTTTGCGATTTTTTACCGAATCGCAAAAAATCGCAAGCTAATGTTTTCATACATATGGCCCTTTGTCACTGTAATTGCTAATACACTAATTCGAAATCACAGACAGACTCCAGATTGTTTTGTGCTTTAAGGGTGTTTATTTAAGTGCTCAATATTGGAGGGGGTTGTAAAATGGTGAGGGGTGATGGTGAAGCAATGTCCATGGCAGAGTCCAAGCTATTAGTCTCACAGGTGCATTGTCCAAAGGGGCATAGTAAGTGGAGCTGGGGCGGTTTGAGTATGGGCAGGGTGACAAGGTGGGACAAAAGGATGACAATCAGGGTGGTCTCATTTCTTGGCGGGGGTCTTGGCATCGTTCTCTGTCTTTGTCCTGGATCTCAGGGACCGTTTGCAGGGTGGTTCTCCCTCTGCAGGGGGTGGGGTGCTGGTGTGGTGGTCCTGTGGCGGTGCCTCCTGTCCACTAGCGCCGGCGGAGGTGGTGGGCAGCTCATCGTCCAGGCTAGCGTCAGGGGCCCCTTGTTGTGCCACAGTGTCCCTCCTGGTGTTGAGGAGTTCCTTCAGCACCCCTACAATGGTGCCCAGGGTAGAATTGATGGATTTGAGTTCCTCCCTGAAGCCCAAATACTGTTCCTCCTGCAGCCGCTGGGTCGCCTGAAACTTGGCCAGTACCGTTGCCATTGTCTCCTGGGAATGATGGTAGGCTCCCATGATGTTGGAGAGGGCCTCATGGAGAGTGGGTTCCCTGGGCCTGTTCTCCCCCTGTCGCACAGCAGCCCTCCCAGTTCTCCTGTTTCCCTGGGCCTCTGTCCCCTGAACCGTGTGCCCACTGCCACTGCCCCCAGGTCCCTGTTGTTGTTGGGGTGGTGGGTTAGCCTGGGTTCCTTGTAGTGGTGGACACACTGCTGATTGACGTGTCCTGGGGACAGAGGTATGGGCCCGCTGGGTGGGTGCTGTGCTCGTGTTTCCAGAGGGGGGAAGCTCTGTGGTGGCCTGTGACTGTGTCAGGGGAACCGACTGTCCCGAGGTCCCAGATGGGCCGGGCTGGTCGTCTAGATCCAGTTGGACAGAGCTGCTGTCATCACTGTGGGCCTCTTCTGTGGGTGGTGTGGACATGTCTGGACCCTACTGTCCGGTGACGTTGGGTAGGGGTCCTGCAGTGGTGTGAAAGCATGATTATTGCATCTGTGTGTGCCATGGTGTGCAATGTGAGGTGACCGTGTACCCCAGTGCCTGCATTCCTGTGTTGGACCTTGTGTGATGATAGTTTAGGGGGGTGTTATGGGTATGTGCAGTGGCCATGCTTTGGTGATGGGTGTCCATGCTTTGTTGTTGAATGCAGGGCTTGGTGTTGGGATGGGTGGTTTGTGATATTGGGACATTTGTGAGGAGTAGGAGTGATGGGGTGAGGGCGAGGGTGGGGGTATGTGATGGCATGCAGGTAGGGTGGGGGATATAGTAGTAAAGATTTGACTTACCAGAGTCCATTCCTCCAGCTACTCCTGCGAGGCCCTCAGGATGCAGAATAGCCAAGACCTGCTCCTCCCATGTTGTTAGTTGTGGGGGAGGAGGTGGGGGTCCGCCGCCATTCCTCTGTACTGCGATGAGGTGTCTTGAGACCACGGAACGCACCTTCCCCCGTAGGTCGTTCCACCTCTTCCTGATGTCATCCCTATTTCTTGGGTGCTGTCCCACTGCATTGACCCTGTCCACGATTCTTCGCCATAGCTTCATCTTCCTAGCTATGGAGGTGTGCTGCACCTGTGATCCGAATAGCTGTGGCTCTCCCCGGATGATTTCCTCCACCATGACCCTGAGCTCCTCCTCAGAAAACCTGGGGTGTCTTTGCCGTGCCATGGGGTGGTGTGGGTGATGTGTGGGTTTGTGTGTGTTGTGATGTGTGGGGTGATATTTAGTGGTGTGTTGTGTGAGGTGTGTGGATGTTATGTGGGTGATGGTGTTGAGTGCCTGTGGATGCTCGTTTGTAGATAGTGGTGTCTCTCTTTGGCCTTCAGTCGCAGTTGTTGTCATAGGGGTTTGTGGGTGATGTGGGTGTGTGTTTTATATAGTATTGGATGTGTGGGAGTGGTGTGTGTATGTGTATCAGGTGTGTGTATTTCGAATTATCCAATGTGGATGTGTTTTGTAAGAGTGTGTGTATTTTGAGCGTGGCGGTGTGTACCGCCAATGGAATACTGCGGTTGAAAGACCGCCGCGTGGATATGTGGGCTGTGATAGTGTGGGCGTATTCCTTTTAGCATGACGGTGGAGGTTTTGTTTTCGCCAGTTTATCACGCATCTTCCCCCGTAGGTCGTTCCACCTCTTCCTGATGTCATCCCTATTTCTTGGGTGCTGTCCCACTGCGTTGACCCTGTCCACGATTCTTCGCCATAGCTCCATCTTCCTAGCTATGGAGGTGTGCTGCACCTGTGTTCTGAATTCCGCGGCCGCGGCTGTGTGTTGGCGGTCTTCTGCACTGCGGTAAGCGGCTTTTACCGCCAATGTTGTATTGAGGGCCTATATCATAGGAAAACACAATACTCAGAGTTACTAAAAATAAAGGTACTTTATTTTAGTGACAATATGCCAAAAGTATCCCAGAGGATATACTCCCTTAGGAGGTAAGTAATATACACAAAATATACACACACAAACAAAATCAGGTAAGTAAACAGTTAGTAAAGTAGTGCAAACACTGTAGAACACAATAGAATGAAATATGGAGAAATAGGCCTAGGGGCAATACAACCCATATACTCCAAAAGTGGAATGCGAACCACAAGTGGACCCCAGACCTAGTGTAGTGTGTAGAGGGGCGCTGGGAGTGTAAGAAAACACTAAGGGTGTCCAATATACCCCACCCCAAGACCCTAAAAAGTAGGAGTAAAGTTACCCTACTACCCCAGAAAGACAGTAAAGTCGAGATAGGGGATTCTGCAAGGACAACAAATGGCTGCAAAGCACTGAAGACTGATTCCTGGACCTGAGGACCTGTAAAGGAAGAGGACCATATCCAAGAGTCACGCAAGTGTCCATGGGGGGCAGGAGCCCACTAAACCCCAGATGAAGGTGCAAAGGGGCTGCGTCTGGGTCGAATAAGCCGAAGATTCTACAACAACAGAAGGTGCCAGGAACTTTTCCTTTGGTCAGAAGATGTCCTATGGCGTGCTGGAGGAGGCAGAGTTGTTTCCATGCAGAAAGACCGCAAACAAGCCTTGCTAGCTGCAAGGATCACGGTTGAGGATTTTGGGTGCTGCCAGGGCCCAGGAAGGACCAGGACATTGCCCCTTGGAGGAGGAGACAGAGGGGGCGCTCAGCAACACAGGGATCCCACACAGAAGCAGGCAGCATCTGCAGAAGCACCTGAACAGGCGCTTAGAAGATCTGAGGATGGCGGTCGACTCAGCACAACAAAAGGGAGTCCCATGAAGTCGGAGTCCAACTCAGCGAGTTGGGCAATGCAGGACGGAGTGCTGGGGACCTGGGCTAGGCTTTGCATGAAGGAAGTCTTGCAAGAGTGCAGCGAAGCCTGAGCAGCTGCAGTTCACGCAGTACACAGGATTACTGTCTGGCATGGGGAGGCAAGGGCTTACCTCCACCAAATTTGGGCAGAAGGGCCACTGGACTGTCAAAGACACTTGGACCCAGCTCCTGTGTTCCAGGGACCACGCTCGTCAGGATGAGAGGGGACCCAGAGGACTAGTGATGCAGAAGTTTGATGCCTGCTTTGGCAGGGGGAAGATTCCGTCGACCCACAGGAGATTTCTTCTTGGCTTCCAGTGCAGGGTGAAGGCAGACAATCCTCAGAGCATGCACCACCAGGAAACAGTCGAGAAAGCTGGCAGGATGAGGCGCTACAATGTTGCTGGTAGTCTTCTTGCTACTTTGTTGCGGTTTTGGAGGCGTCCTGGAGCAGTCAGCGGTCGATCCTTGGCAGAAGTCGAAGAGGGAAGTGCAGAGGAACTCTGGTGCACTCTTGCATTTGTTATCTGGTGAGATGCCCAGAGGAGAGACCCTAAATAGCCCTCAGAGGAGGATTGGCTACAGAGAAAGGTAATCAACTATCAGGAGGGGTCTCTGACGTCACCTCCTGGCACTGGCCACTCAGAGCTGTCCATTGTGCCCTCACACCTCTGCATCCAAGATGGCAGAGGTCTGGGGCACACTGGAGGAGCTCTGGGCACCTTCCCTGGGAGGTGCTGGTCAGGGAAGTGGTCACTCCCCTTTCCTTTGTCTAGTTTCGCGCCAGAGCAGGGCTGGGGGATCCCTTAACTGGTGTAGACAGGCTTATGCAAGGAGGGCACATCTGTGCCCTTCAAAGCATTTCCAGAGGCCAGGAGAGGCTACTCCTCCCAGGCACTTCACACCTATTTCCAAAGGGAGAGTGTGTAGCACCCTCTCTTAGAGGAAATCCTTTGTTCTGCCTTCCTGGGACTGGGCTGCCCACGCCCCAGGGGGGTAGAAACCTGTCTGAGGGGTTGGCAGCAGCTGTAGCTGCAGAGGAGACCCTGGAAAGTTAGTTTGGCAGTATCCGGGCTCTATGCAGGAGACCAGGGGATGCATGGAATTACCATTCTGATATTGGGGTGACAATTCCACGATCCTAGACATGTTACATAGCCATGTTCGGAGTTACCATTGTGACGCTACATATAGGTATTGACCTATATGTAGTGCACGCGTGTAATGGTGTCCCCGCACTCACAAAGTCACAATTTGGGAGCACCTTGGCTAGTGCCAGGGTGCCCACACACTAAGTAACTTTGCACCTAACCTTCACTAAGTGAGGGTTAGGCATATAGGTGACTTAAAAGTTACTTAAGTGCAGTGTAAAATGGCTGTGAAATAACATGGACATTATTTCACTCAGGCTGCAGTGGCAGTCCTGCGTAAGATTGTCTGAGCTTCCTATGGGTAGCAAAAGAAATGCTGCAGCCCATAGGGATCTTCTGGAACCCCAATACCCTGGGTACCTAGGTACCATATACTAGGGAATTATAAGGGTGTTCCAGTGTGCCAATCCGAATTGGTAAAATTAGTCACTAGCCTGCAGTGACAATTTTAAAAGCAGAGAGAGCATAAACACTGAGGTTATGATTATCAGAGCCTCGCTGATACTGTTAGGCACCACACAGGGAACACATACAGGGCATACTTTATGAGCACTGGGGTCCTGGCTAGCAGGATCCCAGTGACACAGGCAAAAACAAACATACATACAGTAAAAATGGGGGTAACATGCCAGGCAAGATGGTACTTTCCTACAATATATCAGTACACATCGCATATCTTTGTGGAAGGTCCCCATTGTGTTTGATGTTCAGTGATTGTTATGTCGCTCCTGTGTTAGTATTTTTAGTGACTTTGGTTTTGATTTCAGGAGTAGAATTTGTAAAGTGAATATTCCTTTTGTGTTTGAATACACTACAATTATTTAGGATGTATGGAAGATTCGAGTTGTAGTTGCCACTGGGAGTATTTTGGGTATTGTGTTTAGCACAACATAGTTAGTTTACAGTTGACACATTGACTGGGTTGTTTCATCTCCTTGATAATCAATCTTTCTTCTCTGACGCCACATGGGACGTGGATTCCTTACCTAATCTTACCGCTATTGTGACTGCACGACCTTTAAATCTCAGAATACAAATTTACTCCCAACTTTCTATGGTTTTTATAGAGTGTTCATCCTTACTTTTAGAATGACTGCATGAGTTTCTTTGATTTACTGAAAATCTATTTACTCATGACCTTTTACAGTTTTTGAGGTTTTCTCACATATTTCATGTGGGAATTGGTGAAGGTATCCATTTGGACACTATGAAATATCCTTTGCCAATAAAACATAATGGTTGGTCCTTTGTAAACATAATGGTTGGTCCTTTGTACCCTGATGATGTCGTAGGTGACCCAACCGAATACAACGGAACATGTGTTGTCTATGATGTGATATACCAGAAACTCCTGCCAAATAATGATGACATTATGATTGTCATCTTGTTTTGACCAAAGGCGATATTGTGGCATTGAAAACAAAGACAACAAATAGAGGATTAAATGAAAAGATACAGACTTGAAACATTTGATATAACCTGGTTGCTTGGAGGGTTTCTCTTTGGTTGTTGGATTTAGAAGCCTTGAGCATCTTGCACGAAGGGCATTGGTGGCCCCATCATCCTCCTTAGAGCACCTTTTTACAAATGAATGTCCTATACAAATAAAGGGTACACTTGGGTTGCACCCCATTTTCCTGGCCACCCATTTTGTGTATTTGACTCTCAATGAAGGGTTGCTCCTTTGTTCAGGTGGACAGACTGGCGGCAAGAACAGAGAGGGGAGACCAGTGCTCAAATCGTTTTTTCCATGGGCATGTAGCCCACAAGTAGCCACACGTTTAGAGGGGTCTACCAAGATCCTAACATCCAAGGAAGCGTTCAGACATCTTGACAGTGGAAAGAATAGTGCACTCTGGGACTGCTTGATGTCACATAGCCGGAAGTCATCACTAGGCGGATGGGATCATTGTAGCCCTTTGGCCAGTGACAGCATCATACCCCCATGGCAATTTCTGGGCATAAATATGGTACCCACTGCACCCTGAACCTCAGATCATGACAACTGAAGAAAGAATTGAAGGAGGACCCCTGCCAACCCTTGAATCTGGCAAGAGAGGTTGCACCATCTGCTGGACTGCACCTGCCGCCCCTTTGGCTAGCAAAGAAAGGACGAGCTAGCAAAGAAAGGACTGTGCCTGTGAGTCCTGGCTCATGGTAAAGTCGTTCCCGAGCCCCTGGCCAAAGAAATTACTCCAAGGGTCAGTCAGCCCATCCCCTATAACTAGCACGAGGACCATCAAAGCTGAAGAAGCCCATTCTGGTGAGTCAGTACCCACTTTTTGTGAATCAGCCCTGATAAATTCTGGGTGCCCCAAGAGACCGATCCTCGATGGTGAAAAGTTGCACCCAAGTCTGCACGTCCCAAGAGTGTCATCTGAGCCCAGATTGGTTGTCAAAGGTGGACAACAGCCTTCAAAAAGGATAACTCGCTGGCCCACTGTGTATGGAGATCAGTAGCCCAGTCGCAGCTGGCCTTCTGCTAGCTCATAGAGGACTTCGAGGGACACCGATGCTGTGGTCAAAGTGCCCCACTTACCAGTGGAATAAGCGCAAGGCACCTGAGTTGAAAGCACAGCACCGAGAGCATCTCTCAGCATTCAGCATCCCCAGCATCAGGACCACTCCTTTGCAGCACGGCGGTCTTGATGTTATGCGTGGAACTGGACTTGAGATTGTTTTGATGAATGTACTGTCCAAATACTCACTAGTGGCCCACCTGACCTCCCTATCAGATGTGGTCGCCTACTTGGGCTGGAGTAGCAGAACACAACTCTTTCAAACTTTACAAATGTTTCTAAACTTTACAGTTACCAATGCTTGTTTGCACTTTGGACTAAAAATTTTAGGTTTATGTTTTACTTAAAAATGTATATCTCCTGAATGCTCAAGTGAATTTTGCTCATCTTGCTGTCAAAAACTGATAAAAATATAATCTATTTTTATAAACTGGTGTTGGATTTCTTTTGCGTATGACTTTATTTTCTTGTTTGGTGCCTCTAAATACTTCACATCTGTTCCTTTGTTTATGCCTTCTGCTCCAATCCATAGCTACCCAGGTTTGAGCTAAATGTTTTAACAATGAGCCTGACTGGTCCCAAGACAGTTTTGCAAGTGTATTACACGGTAAGGTTGCACAATCATACCATATAATACACCACAATCCTCACATCTGTGCCTAGAAGTAGGATCTCTAACCTGTGTTTAGCGATACGGGACAATTAATTAATTAGTTAGTAACCACCGAGAATCTGCTAGGTCGACTCTGAGAGCATTTTTTAAAAACTTTTGCCAAGTTTTGTATATAAAAGGTGTCCTTTCCAGGTCATAGACTCGGCCAAAAGTTACAAAACGTTTAAAAAAAATGATGAAAAACACGGAAATCAACTTGGTCATCCGGCCCACACAGAAAGTCAACGACTTGAGGGTGCTGTGCAAGGAAAGAAAAATAAGTCTGGGAATTACTGTCAAAAAAGAGGATCCAGAGAAGGATCTCAGAGCGTGGAAGGAAGCTAGCAGAGCTCATGCCCAACTTGCCCAGGGGATCACCCTGACAGTGGGGATGAGGGGAATGGCAGACATCTCTTTGATGAGGAAGTTGAGGGAGATCATGAGTATGGCCCGCCATAATCCATTCAAGGGATGCCTCCACATCTGGGACTGAAAAGAGTTCTACTTCAGTGAGGGGGGCTAGAGGCCCAGCTCAACCTATTAGAAATCCAAGAGAGAAAGCTGGCCGTAAAAGAAAGAAAACTGGTCCTGGAGAAGAGAAGTGCCAAACTGGGATTGAAATACCAAGGACAGGGTGGCAGCAACAAAGACACAGAGGTAAAGGCAGGGGGTGCCTATGACTTTAATTGCCCAAGGGTAATCTGCCAAAGTATATTGAGGGGGATGCTATAGAAAAATAGTTAGCATCTTAGTAGAGGACCCCAAGAATGAGAAGGGGCGGTGCACACTATTGGAGATCCCTGTTGCCGGGGCTGGTTACAACAATAAGGAGGGATAGGCTGCTGATACTAGAGGATGGTGTGGCAGAGTCATGTACACAAATGAATGAGGTAGTCATTCAGATGCTTGGTCTAACACCTGAATAATACAGTCTGACGTTTAGAAATACTCACAAGGGGTCAACTCAGACAATGGTAGACTCTGCAGATGCTTCCTGTGAAGTCAGATCAAAGGTAACTAAGTAGATATCTATGAGGGGGCTCTACAATTTAATGGTAAAAAGAACAAATTGTCCATCAGAGAAGTTACATCAGCATCTGGTAGAGTCAAAGCTGTCTAGCCCTAGAAATCTGAGAAGACAGCTGATGAATGGGTATGCACTAAGGTGTCCAGGAAGTCCCAAGAAGATAATCACATGAAAGGAGGACAGTCACCCTTCAGGAGAAAGATGGGGCCAAACACAAAAAGTCAGATACTCCCAAAGAGTCCCCAAAAGATGCCCAAGGGTGGGTGCCCAGAGCCACGTCCCATTCAAAGAGGAGGGGGTACCTGGGAAATAATTTTGACCCTACAAACACTAGGGTGCACTATGACTGTAAAATGCCAGGGCACAAGAGGGGAGGGATTGTGTGCACCGAGAAGTCACCCACTGATGACCATCCCAAAGGCACTGCAAGTTTAGAGCTGGTGATAGAAATGCAAGGGATAGGGATTGCAAGGGATACACTGAAGACACTTTAGTCTCAACGGGAGGAAGTTGAACCCTTAGCCCACTGGACTGCCAATATATTGAAATACAGACAGAAGAAGTTCTCTCATTCACTTTAACAGAACAACAGCAAAAGAACTGTTATAACCTGCTCAGTCAGTTTGCTCTTCTTTTTTATTGACCCCAGGTCTGACAACATGGTGTACCCATGATGTGGAAACAAGTGACAGCTTGCCCATCAAAAAATTAAATTTACAGACTGTCAGACCAGGTTAAAGCTACCATTAAAGTTGAAGTCTTTGACAGAGCTAAACTCCAACCAAAGAACAGCCCAGAAATGTCATCTGTACTGAATAATGTCAAAAGGCCTTTGTCACCTTAAAGGAAGATTTGTGCTCAGCACCTGTCCTAATGGCACCTGATTTTAGCAAACGGTTTGTTTCTCAAACTGATGCTTCAAAATGCGGGACTGGGGCAGTACTGTCACAGATGAATAACCAGAGTCAGGATCAACCAGTTGCCTTTATCAGTAGGCGACTCCCACCCAGAGAGCAGTGTTGCCAGTACCACTGAGAGGGAATCCTTTGATGTAGTTTGGTCCCGAAACAAGCTAAGATCCTACCTGTTTGGGACTCACTTCAGGATTCAAACATACTTCTCAGGTGGTTGATGCATGTGAGAGGAGAGAACCCCAAACTTTGAGGCGGTCCACTTTGCTAGAGGGTATGGGACTGACCATGCCAATGCAGATAGCCTTTCCAGGTTCTTCCTCTTAGATGATGAGAACTGCCAGGACAAGGGTTAGTTGCTCAGCACCTTTCCTCTAGGTGGGCTATTAAGTAAATACCTCTTTTCACATGATCAACCCAAAGTTTTGGACTGATACTGATGGTTCTTTGGCACCGATAGTGCACTGAGACCTGCTAACCAGACCTCAGTGCCAGTGTACTAACCCCTTACTATTTTGAAATGGGAGCCTCAATTGGTATAAGCTGACTTACTTATAAGTCCCTAGCATATGGTTCCAAGGGTACCCAGGGCATGTAAGACGGTGTTGCAGCACTAGATGTGCCACCCTGTGTGTGACGAAGTACAAAATGGCTTCCGGCCTGGAAGAGCAGTTTAAAACTGCTAGTTTGACTTTGCCATTCAAACAAATGGCAGAGCCTCCACTCCCCTTAACAATATATGTAAGTCTCCCGTAAGCAAGGCTTATGGAGTCCTAAGGCAGGGAGCTATATATTATTAAATAGGACATAGACGCTTTATATATCCTAACTGCAAAACTTCCAAATTGTCATTTTTGCTGTGGAAAAGTTAGCAGCCCCATTGGCTAACACGAAGTTAACTGCTGACCTTTCTGCCCGGCTAACCTCTGAATGGGACTACTAAAATGGGTACTTCAAGGTATCAAATTATTTGTGGCATTAAACCTGACGTGATGCCCAAGTCACAGTTAATGTCAGTTTTAAGGAAAGGCAACTTTTAGAAAGTTGCCACTCTGTTGCCATTTGTCCAGTGGCTTGCACAGCTGCTGGCCCTTAGACAGCCTTCTGCCCTCCTCAGGAAAAGTGTGAAGAACTCCCACGCTCAAGAACAATAGACGCCTCCTACAGGGAGAAGTGTTGCCTCGCCCTTGCAGGAAACCACTCCGGGTGCAGGTCCAAAAGGCGAGCTTTAAAGGTGAAGCTACTTTTGGTGGGGAAATGGCCATTATACTTCCGAATGTTTGCCCCTTACATCAGGTACACAGGCTGGCAGCGAGAACAGAGGGGAGAGAGCAGTGCCCAAACTGAATTTCCTGTGGGCGTGTAGCTACCAAGCTCCTAAAATCCAAGGAAGGGTTCAGACATCAAAGGAGTGGGCAGAATAGTGTACTCTGCCATTGGTAGATGCCACACATAGCTGGAAGTCGTCACACGATTGGAGAGATCATGGTAGCCCATTGGCTAGTGTTCTCATCATCCTCTCAGGGCAATTTCTGGGAAGAAATGCCACCCCTGGAGCTCTGAACCTTAGATCATGATGGAACTGGAGAAAAGACTGGAGAAGGACTGCCCTGCTGACCCCAAGACCTGGCAAGAAAGGCTGTACCATCTGCACCTTGGGATAGCAAAGCGAGGGCTGTGCCTGTGGTGCCTCCTGAGCCCCAGACAAAAGAAATTACTCCAAGGGTCAGTCTGCTGACCCTCAGGAACCAGTACCAGGGCAGTCACTGCTGAAAAAAACAAATTCCGGTAAGTCAGTTGCCACTTTCTGTGAATCGCTGATGACTGCTGCAGAGTGCCCAAAGAGACCGATTCTCAACATCCAAAAGTGGCACCCAAGTCTGCTCAGCCTGGGTGTATCATCAGAGTCCTGATTCGTCACCAAAGAGGGACACAAGACTTCACCAAAGGATATGGCTGGACTAGCTGTGTACAGGGTTCGGAAGCCCAGCCACAGCTGGCCTGCTACTGACTCAAAGAGGTTTTGGGGGACACTGTGCCCTGTGGTCAGAGGCGCCCCACCGAGCCCATAGAATAACCGCAAGGACACCCCTGTCAACCACACAGCACCCAAAGAACCTTTCAGCATTCTGCATCCCCAGCATCAGGACCACTCCATTGAGATCCATAGCAGTCTTGACTTAAATTGTGGGACTTGACTTAAGACTCGTTTGGTGACCAAGTGTTGGAAAATGGGTTATTGGTAAGGGCAGGTAGGTACCTACACCTAGTAACACGCCACTAACCTCCACTTAGGTCCAGTTAGGTCTCAGTAAATTAACCCCAGCTCAACCCTTGGTAGCTTGGCAACGAGCGTCAAGGCTTAACTTAGGAGACAGAGTGTAAAGCATTCAAATATCACAAAACAGTAATTAAATAAAACACAGGAAACAGTTTAAAAATCCAAAACCAATTTATAAAAATAGTTTAAATTTGTATCTTTAAAATTACACCAAAACGAATAAAATCGGATAAAGGGAACCGGAGATATGAATTTTTAAAGAATTATTATTTTTCTAGCTCTTAGAAACAAAAAGCGCCAATCGGGTCATCTGGTTGCACCTCGACCGGGGCAAAGTCAAAGTTTCAGGCCGACCGCGATGGAGCCCTGCTCGGCTACAAGTAGTGGGAGGCCTCGGTTAAAAAGTTACCTTCTGACTTAGTCTTTATTTTGAAGATTTTCTTCAGCGGGACGAACCTGTCAGTCGAATCCAACCTCCTGGAGCCCTTGTCCGGATACGCGATGCTGGATTCCTCGGTGGAGATTTTTACCTTCGGACTTAGTCGTTTTTTCGAGGTGAAAATCCTTCGACTGGGGTAAACCTGGATCTTGATCCGACGTCCATGGAGCCCTTCTCGGATACGATGGCTGGGAGGTCCGGGTCAACTTTTTACCTTCGGACTTAGGGGGTTATTCTAACTTTGGAGGAGGTGTTAATCCGTCCCAAAAGTGACGGAAAAGTGACGGATTTACCACCAGCCGTATTACGAGTCCATTATATCCTATGGAACTCGTAATACGGCTGGTGGTATATCCGTCACTTTACCGTCACTTTTGGGACGGAATAACACTCCTCCAAAGTTAGAATAACCCCCTTAGTCTCTTTTTCGGAGATTTTTCTTTACCAGGACGAACCACCAAGTCAGGCCGGGTCGCGGTTGAGGCAAGCCGGCTAGAATTTCCACGGCGGGTCGGTCCCTCTCTGGAGCTTTTTTACAAAAATTCTCAAATCTTCTCCAAACTTCTGGGGCTTCACCCAGATGTTCTTTTAAGGTTCTTTTGGGGTCCACAGCTCACCCCAAGGGTCCAGAAGTTGTGAGATGGTCCTTGGGGGGTGCAGACTTCAACTCCCAGAATGCACCTGGCGCAAACTCCTTTTTGGCCACTGGACAGTGGTCAGCTGGTCACTTTTTTCAGGAGTTGGTGCAGGGGACTCTGGATAGCAATTTTTCACCTGTAGCAAACAGGGAGTCCCTCCTGGAACCAGTGGAAGCCAGGCAAAGTCCTTCTTGTGGTGAAGCCCAAGTGTGCAGCTGGTGCAGTCCTTCTGAGTGCAGGTTGCAGGTGCAGGCCAGGGGTCCAGCAGGGCAGTCCTTCTTCTCCTTTAGTTCTTTTCTTGTTGAAATCTGGTGGGGATCTGAGGTGTGGGTGCAGGTCTGCCAGTTTTATCCTTGCTCCTGGGTGAAAAGCAGGGGGGTCCTGGTTCTCCAATCAGGTACAGGGTCGTCCCCCTGTGATGACCACTTCCTGGGAAGTGTGGCAAAAATCCATCCCAGAAGGCAACAGTCTCTAAAAATCCAACATGGCTGAATCTGATTTTTGGAGGTTACATCTGGCTGAGCCCACCCACTGGTGTGGCTAAAAATCATAAACACACCCCTCTCCTGCCCTCTCCTAATCTAATCAAGGGGGCACCTAGTTGTCTGGGGTTGCAGGATGTGGGGGTGTTGCTGGGTGCTCCAAATGTCCTTCTCTGCCTTTGAAGACCAGTTTGGCAGCCCTCCCCCTTCCTGCCTCACCATCTGCTGAGGGGAGATTCTCTCCCACAAGCACATTCCTTTGTGTGAAGCCAGGCCACTTCACACCTCATCAAGGCAGCTTGGCTAAGCTGCTGCAGGCTGGCCAATCAGAGCACAGCAGCAAAAACAATGCAGGGCTGAAATTGGCAACTTTTTAGGTAAAGTCTAAAACTCTTTACCTGAACAAGTTATATTAAATCCCACAACTGGAAGTTGTGGGATTTATTACAACAATTAATTTGATACCATATTCTTGGTATGCAACATTTAAGAAGACTTTAAAATTTAAAATGACGTCTCCCCATTCTAGCCTATGAAGGCCATTTACTTCAATGAGGGAAAAACAAATTTGGCTGTTTTTACCTCACCAGGGTTTATAAACCTATTTTTATAAAGTCCCTGCTTATAGTTACATGGCACACAGCCCTAGGGGCACATAGGGCACACCTTAGGGGTGACTTATATGTAAAAATAAGGTAGTTTAAGACTTTGGAACTACTTTTAATTCCAAAGTCGAATTTGCATATAACTTTAATTTAAAAGCAGCCAGCAAGGCAGGCCTGCTTTTAAAATGACACTGGGCACCTCAGCAGTGCACCTATGGGTGCACCACCTATGCTGTGGTCCCTAAACCTACATGCCCTACCATATACTAGGGACATATAGGTAGGTTAACTTAGCCAATTATAATTAGCCTAATTTGCATATCCATTTTACACAGAGCACAGGCCCTCGGACTGGTTAGCAGTACCCAGGGCACCATCAGAGTCAGGAAAACACCAGCAAAAAGTGGAAAATGGGGGCAGAAAGTTAGGGGGCCTCTTCAATCAGCCCTGTTTTCTCACACAAGCCCCCCCCAGCCCACACGCCCAGGAGGCTCAGCCCAACCCTGGGAGTCTTCCTGGCTTGTTAGGCGAGGAAGACAGTGAAGAAAACTGGCTGTCCCTTTGCAGGGCCTACTCTGCCTTACATCCTCCTGTCAGGGTGACTCCCTCTGGGTAGTGAAGCCATCCCAACAGTGAAAGGACCCATCTCAAACTGAAACTTCCCTCTAGGGGGTCTTCCTCCTCTCTCTCTGCCAACTTGGGTAGTGAGGTGCCCACCTCCCCTACTCCTAACTTTGCTAGGGCAACACCTAGCTTACCCAAAGAGGTCACCCAACACTTGAGCAACCCCACCATGACCAATAGGGTCAGGGGGCCTACTTTGCTATTGGCCCTGGGGTCTGCCTCCCAGGCCAAGTACAGTGCTGCCAGGAAGGCTAGCACCCAGCAGAGGCTACTGACAGCTGTCAGTACCCAGAACCACACCCTAAGCTCTCCACTGACAGGTGGCTGAGCTGCTTTAGGGGCAACTTTGGGGTCCTGGCACCCCTCTTGCTGTCTAGAGTGGGGGGCTACCACCTCCTGTGGCAGACACCCTCCTTCCACTCTCCCTTCTGTCAGTGTAGGGGCAACACCCTGCATCTGGACAGCTGCCTGACTACTCAGGACTTCCTTGGGGTCAGGGGAGGCCTCACCAGTGCCAACTCTGGGCTCCCCCCTACTGGGGCAGAAGACCTTTGGCTCCCTGGAACTCTCTTTAAGAGTGACCTACCCTTCCTTTTCTTCTTTCCTTTTCTTGGGGACCCCTGTCTCCTAACTGTAGGGACTGACTCCCCAGGACTTTGGGTTGGGGGGGCGCCCTGGGCGACCGCCCTATCTGGGACCAGACCCACCTCTGGGAGGTCATTGCCCAGGATACAATGTAGGGGGAGGTCAGCACTGACTACCACCCTAAACCAGTCAAGGATACCCTCCCTCTCTAGGGGCACTATGGCTACAGGTTTGGAGGTGACCTCCCCTGTGGCTATCCTGACTTTCCTTGTCTCTCCTGGGACATACATGTCTGGGGTCACTAACCGGTCACTCACTATAGTGTGACTGGCACAGGTGTCTCTCAGGCCAGTGATAGGGATCCCATTCACCTGAATGGGGTAGAAGTGCCTACTTCCACCCTCAGGGATAACCAGCTTACCATCTGGTCCTGTCTCCCAGCTCAATGCTAGGAGGACTTCATCATCTGAGGAGTCCTCCTCCATGGCTACACTGGACAGCCCAGTGCTAACCACCTTCTTTGGACAGGCTGCATCTCCTCTGAAGTGACCTGTCTGCTGACAGTCAAAGCAAGCCCTACTGTCCAAGAACTTTTTTAACCCTGGGTCTCCCTGTCTCTGCTTGTCAGAGTGGGAGTGGGATTTACTCTCCTCCTTCTTAGGGTTCTGGGGTACAGAGGGAGTCTCTGTGGTGGGCTTACCACCTCCCTCCTTAGGTTTTTGGGGACCTGACCCCCCCTTCTTGGAGTCTCCCCCCTGGGACTTGACAACCACCCTGGTTCTCAACCACTCATCAGCTGCTTCCCCTAGCTCTCTAGGGTTGGTCTGCTTAGAGTCCACTAGATGCTGGCGTAACCTTTCTTGGGTACAATTGGTCAAGATGTGCTCTCTCATGATCAGATTGTATAACCCCTCATAAGTATTTACTTTGTTATCAATAATCCAGCCCTCTAGTGCCTTTAGTGAGGTGTCTACAAAGTCAACCCAAGACTGGGTACTGACCTTCTGGGTGTCCCTGAACTTCATTCTATACTGCTCTGGGGTCAGACCAAATTTCTTGGCTAAGCACCTCTTCATACTAGGGTATGAATCTGCCTCCTCCCCCCTTAAGGTCAGAAGCCTATCCCTCCCTGAGTTGGGGACCAACTCCCACAAAAGGGAACCCCAGTATTGAGGCCTAACCCTTCTCATCTGGAGTGCCCTCTCAAAGGCCTCCAACCATTTGTCTATATCATCCCCCTCTACATAAGCAGGAACCACCCCCTTGGGTAATCTGGGGCAAACTCCCCCACCCATGGACACCTCAACTTCTCTGTCGCTGCCACCATCTCTTTTCTCTTTCTTTGCCCACTTTTTCTTTTCTAGGGCCAGCTTCTCTGCTTCCAAAGCTATGTATGCTAGCTGGGCCTCCAGCTCTCTTTCCCTGATGGATGGGTTCTCTCCTCCTGAAAGGACCCCCTTCCCACCACTAGCTTTGGGTCTGCCCCTAGTGACTGTATTTACTGAGGACCGTTCTTCCTCATCCTCACTTAGGCTCAGATGCCTTCCCTCCCCTGAGTGGTTAGAGCTAGCATCCTCCCCTTTTTCTCCCTCCTCTGGAGCTTCCTCTGAGCCTACCTCTTGGGCCTCAGCCCATGCTGTCAGGGATTTGGTCAGGATTTGCTTCCTGAGATCAGTGGTTGCAGGCAACCCTCTTTCAGTACACAACCCCCTAAGCTGGACTACTGTCAGTGTGGGTAGCCAGATCAAGCTCCATGGTTCCCTAGTTTTGTGTCAACAAAAACTTTTTGCAAAAATTGGAAACAATAATTTAGAAAAATTACAAAAATTCAATAATAGAAATTCATCCAAATTAAAAATGTATTTTTTTTTTTTATAAAAAAAACACAAAAAAACAATTTTTGTACTAGGACAATTTAAAGGATTTTTAATTTGTTTTATTTTAAACTGTAACGTGATACTGAACACAAGTACAGGATCCCACCGCTGCCACCAAAAATGTTGGAAAATGGGTTATTGGTAAGGGCAGGTAGGTACCTACACCTAGCAACAAGCCACTAACCTCCACTTAGGTCCAGTTAGGTCTCAGTAAATTAACCCCAGCTCAACCCTTGGTAGCTTGGCAACGAGCGTCAAGGCTTAACTTAGGAGACAGAGTGTAAAGCATTCAAATATCATAAAACAGTAATTAAATAAAACACAGGAAACAGTTTAAAAATCCAAAACCAATTTATAAAAATAGTTTATATTTTTATCTTTAAAATGACACCAAAACGAATAGAATCGGATAAAGGGAACCGGAGATATACATTTTTAAAGAATTATAATTTTTCTAGCGCTTAGAAACAAAAAGCGCCAATCGGGTCATCTGGTTGCACCTCGACCGGGGCAAAGTCAAAGTTTCAGGCCGACCGCGATGGAGCCCTGCTCGGCTACAAGTCGCGGGAGGCCTCGGTTAAAAAGTTACCTTCTGACTTAGTCTTTATTTTGAAGATTTTCTTCAGCGGGACGAACCTGTCAGTCGAATTCGACCTCCTGGAGCCCTTGTCCGGATACGCGATGCTGGATTCCTCGGTGGAGATTTTTACCTTTGGACTTAGTCGTTTTTTTGAGGTGAAAATCCTTTGACCGGGGTAAACCTGGATCTTGATCCGACGTCCATGGAGCCCTTCTCGGATACGATGGCTGGGAGGTCCCGGTCAACTTTTTACCTTCGGACTTAGTCTCTTTTTCGGAGATTTTTCTTTACCGGGACGAACCACCAAGTCAGGCCGGGTCGCGGTTGAGGCAAGCCGGCTAGAATTTCCGCGGCGGGTCGGTCCCTCTCTGGAGCTTTTTTACAAAAATTCTCAAATCTTCTCCAAACTTCTGGGGCTTCACCGAGATGTTCTTTTAAGGTTCTTTTGGGGTCCACAGCTCACCCCAAGGGTCCAGAAGTTCTGAGATGGTCCTTGGGGGGTGCGGACTTCAACTCCCAGAATGCACCTGGCGCAAACTACTTTTTGGCCACTGGACAGTGGTCAGCTGGTCACTTTTTTCAGGAGTTGGTGCAGGGGACTCTGGATAGCAATTTTTCACCTGTAGCAAACAGGGAGTCCCTCCTTGAACCAGTGGAAGCCAGGCAAAGTCCTTCTTGTGGTGAAGCCCAAGTGTGCAGCTGGTGCAGTCCTTCTGAGTGCAGGTTCCAGGTGCAGGCCGGGGTCCAGCAGGGCTGTCCTTCTTCTCCTTTAGTTCTTTTCTTGTTGAAATCTGGTGGGGATCTGAGGTGTGGGTGCAGGTCTGCCTGTTTTAGCCTTGCTCCTGGGTGAAAAGCAGGGGGGTCCTGGTTCTCCAATCAGGTACAGGGTCGTCCCCCTGTGATGACCACTTCCTGGGAAGTGTGGCAAAAATCCATCCCAGAAGGCAACAGTCTCTAAAAATCCAACATGGCTGAATCTGATTTTTGGAGGTTACATCTGGCTGAGCCCACCCACTGGTGTGGCTAAAAATCATAAACACACCCCTCTCCTGCCCTCTCCTAATCTAATCAAGGGGGCACCTAGTTGTCTGGGGTTGCAGGATGTGGGGGTGTTGCTGGGTGCTCCAAATTTCCTTCTCTGCCTTTGAAGACCAGTTTGGCAGCCCTCCCCCTTCCTGCCTCACCATCTGCTGAGGGGAGATTCTCTCCCACAAGCACATTCCTTTGTGTGAAGCCAGGCCACTTCACACCTCATCAAGGCAGCTTGGCTAAGCTGCTGCAGGCTGGCCAATCAGAGCACAGCAGCAAAAACAATGCAGGGCTGAAATTGGCAACTTTTTAGGTAAAGTCTAAAACTCTTTACCTGAACAAGTTATATTAAATCCCACAACTGGAAGTTGTGGGATTTATTACAACAATTAATTTGATACCAAATTCTTGGTATGCAACATTTAAGGAGACTTTAAAATTTAAAATGACGTCTCCCCATTCTAGCCTATGAAGGCCATTTACTTCAATGAGGGAAAAACGAATTTGGCTGTTTTTACCTCACCATGGTTTATAAACCTATTTTTATAAAGTCCCTGCTTATAGTTACATGGCACCCAGTCCTAGGGGCACATAGGGCACACCTTAGGGGTGACTTATATGTAAAAATAAGGTAGTTTAAGACTTTGGAACTACTTTTAATTCCAAAGTCGAATTTGCATATAACTTTAATTTAAAAGCAGCCAGCAAGGCAGGCCTGCCTTTAAAATGACACTGGGCACCTCAGCAGTGCACCTATGGGTGCACCACCTATGCTGTGGTCCCTAAACCTACATGCCCTACCATATACTAGGGACATATAGGTAGGTTAACTTTGCCAATTATAATTAGCCTAATTTGCATATACATTTTACACAGAGCACAGGCCCTGGGACTGGTTAGCAGTACCCAGGGCACCATCAGAGTCAGGAAAACACCAGCAAAAAGTGGAAAATGGGGGCAAAAAGTTAGGGGGCCTCTGCAATCAGCCCTGTTTTCTCACACCAAGTAACCAAGTAACTGTCCAAATACTTCTTATTGACTCTTTTACCCTTCTCCCTGTCGGATCTGCCGGGGAGGCCAAACACAACTCTTTCAAACTTTTCAAAAGTTATTACATGGTAAGTTCACACAACCATACCATATAATGCACTGCAATGCTCACAAATGGAAAGCTGAAAAACAATATAACATAAAAGCACAAAATATAGAGCATTTGAGGAATATATATGCCCAGAAAAGTGCTCTAAGCAAGAAGCATTAGACAGTTCCTTGGTCAGAGGAGAATAAAAGAATGTATAGAGAGACATGGCCAGCCATGAAGAGGACTCCATGCCCACTGATGAACCTAATCAATAAAGAGTGGGGTCCAAATGTTTTAATGGAAAGGGCATAGCCTCAAAGTTTCCCAGAGCCAGGTATTTGCAGTATAGTTTGACAGAGGTGAGACCTCATGTTACAGAATATGCAGTCATTAAAGTATCAATTAGTCAAGGTTAACAGAATCAACAGTGCACATAAAACAATGCAAAATATCAAAAAAACTAGTAAAGTCGTCTACTGTAGGAGTCGTGAACACCAGGGCCATCATGGTATCAAGGCCCAGCTCATCGGAGATCAGTCCATCTCCAGACACACTATAATTAGTGGAAAGTTATCTTGGTGCGGACACTGTACTGCCACAGCATCATGTTGTTTTTTCCGATCTGGATGGGAGTGGGGACCAGGTGTCGCGATCTCTAAACTGTAGCTGAAACTTGATCCATCTGTGGAATGGGAATGGAATGTGCTCCCTTGTTGAAGGCTTCCGCCTAACCCAGGCAGATTCAGATTGCATACAAAAGCACAAGAGTTGTCCATCAGAGACATGAAGTTTCGCCGGAGACAACAGGGCATATTTGGCTTACATAAAAGAATAGTGATTGTGTTGCGTTGCTAGGGTGTAATCTAAGAAAACATCACTGGCATTTTTATACCTAATGCTCTCTGTTGTACAGCTGCTAATAATATGTTGTTAAAGCAATTAGGAATCCCAGAGAACACTGGTCAACACAGTGCACCAGGGGAAAGATGGTAGCCAGAATCCCATTCCACAAAAAAGTGGGGGAGGCAGTGTTGGGGCTATATCATTTGTCACCCAGTTCTAGAGGAGCTAGTAGCATTGTCATCAACAGTGCCTTCAGACAGGTCAATAATTTGTATATTATTGCAGCAGGACTGCCCCTCCACATCTTCAAGACTGTCTACTACTATATGTAGGTGTATAATGAGTATACTAACAAAAGAGGGACAGGGAGATTAATGGTCCAGTGTGCAAACTCCCTAATACTTATATCATATAAATGAGAACACTGTTCCAATGAAAGATATGTGTCAAATTCCACAAGGCACTTCTCTATCTAGAAGCAAGTACCCTCACACACCCAATGGATGTCATGCTTCATCATAGGGTTTGCTCCTCATCAGCCTGGTGCTGCAATGTCTGACGGGCACACCACAGAGGGCACTTTATCGGAGATCTTAACTAGGGATCTGTGCCATGGGTTGTGAGGAATGGATTCAATCCTACGCACAGAATAGGAGAAAGAAAGAGAAATAGATAAAATTGGCTCAAGAACCCTCCAAGAAACCACACTTTATTGATCAATGAATGGTCTAGGTCAAGGTTAAAAACAAAAGGGGAGTGAGACAGAGATAATGCTCAACCACTCTACCAACAAATCAGGGTGAGGGCACAGAAATTATCTTAAACCATCACTACAGGTCAACATGTTTCGCGCCTAAGAAGCCCATAAGGATCTAGTGGTGCTTTGTCAGGACCAAATAATAGAAAAGAAAAAACACTTCTCCTAGGCTAATTTTAAGGCGACCTCAATGTGTCTGAAAATGTGTATGCAAAAAACCTAAATAAACCACTCACTTATGGTATTATACGAAAACTTGCAGTATAGCGTGTGGAGAAAAAGGAAACACATAAGAAATTGCAAGTTCAATTCCAAATCAAACATATATACAAAAAAAAACACTGATATTGGTGGTGACGTGGCACTCAGTGGACATTGTGTGTACCATGCTTAGTGAAAAAATAAAAATGTAAACAGTTAAAGTAACGTTGCTTACCCTCCCTAAGTAAGGAAGAGGCATCATTGCAACAAGCGTGTTATAAGCTTGATGTAATTATTATCTATACAAATATATAGAAAACAGAATTATGTAAAAGACGCCTAGATGTATCAGTCTCAGTCAGTTCAAGGGCACAGCAAATGGTGTTAACTATAAACAACTGAACACTAATATGTGTAATGTGACTATCAATGTGAATAGGAGTCACAAGTCAGTATTGTTCAAAAACAATTAGTAGCCACATATCAATAAGTAACCTTAATGTAAGTGCATTAGTCTGTATAATATCAGACATGATATGGCCGATAACCTACTGATGAAATTCAGCTGAAATTAGTTTCTGTAATATGTAATGCAGTTACTATCTCGTATGAAAAGCTGAGGGGCTACAAAATGGCCCTTATCGTTTGTTAGAAAGTAGTCAAAAAATCTCACAGATGGGAGTATCGGAGAGAAAATAAAGTGATATAAGTCAAAACACGCACCGAAATTCAATAACCAATCAGTCCTCCACTAATAGTTAAGGTCGTAATACTCGTATATCGAGAAAGTCACGCAACATCAACCTAAAAAAATACAATGCATTGTACTTAAGGAAGCGAAAAGGAGTTTCTGCACTAACATTTCATTACTTCAAGCTCAGCCCGTGAACCTACCCCGAGGACGGGTTCCCGAATGATGCTGGAACAACGCGTCTCTCGGGTAAAGTAAGGCGCACAATCATGTGTGTGCCAATCAGCGTTGTCATCTGATTTACGTGTAATTGACACCGGTCCTCGGTGTCAAAGGCAAAAGACATAGAAAAAGGACGCGTCTGAAGGGTGGTGAGAAACTACGGAAGAAGTCAAAAATAGAAAAAGGACTAACTCGGGATCAGAGCAATCCGATATCTGAGAAAATAAAAAAAGGATTTTTATTAAACCAAATCATGAACATGGGGGATATCTTTAAATAAATGCTAACACACTGAATTTCAGAAACTGTCTGATATAGATGTCACCCTGAGCTACTGTAGCTTGGCTGGTATGTTTAAATAAACACTAACACAATCAGTTCAGAAACTGTCTGATATAGATGTCACCGTGAGCTACTGAAGCATGGCTCAGAGGGCGACTTACAATAGAAAAAAAAACACTTCAAACAAGTGTGGTGACTCCCCATATTCGATGAATGAAAATACATTGTTTTGATCAAGTAATGGTATGAAACCTCGTCCACGAAATGTCATCATTCAATCCGTGGATATGAGTGCTCAATTTGAACACCCAACGTTGTTCTTTTTGAAACAGAGATTTGTGTCCTTTCTGTAGATGTTTTGGAGAGTCCAAAGCTACCCACCACATATCTTCAGTAGAATGTTTAGCATCAAGGTAGTGAATACTTAGTTTGTCGAGGAACAGCCACATCTAATATTGCTGCATTGCTCATTAACCTTATTTTATCCGGTCTTGTGGTCATCCCTATATATCTAGGATTGTAGGGACAGGCAATCATGTAAATGCATTTGCGGGTGTTACAATTAGTATGTTTCAACAGGTGCCAAGTGCCTATAGGTTCAAGATTTAAAACGTGAACATACATTGCAACTGCCACATGGAAAATGCCCTAGTAGGGGAGCAGTATTCCATAGTTTGGTCTGCTTTGGTGTGGTGCTGAACGCGGTAGGGCAGGTATGGACTACAAGATCTTTTATGTTGATTGTTCTCTTGAAGGCAAACAAGGGTTTAGCGATAGACATACCACCACTGTTGAGAATACGCCATTCTCCTAGTCACCAGTTTCTTTAAAGAATTTGAGTGGGGAGTGAATGTAGTGACACATGTCAGGCGAGTGTCTGATGTCTTTGATTCTGTTGCCAATAGTGCCCCTCTGTGATTGTTACAAGCTTGTTTCCATGCTGTATTGAATACTTGATGAGTATAATGTCTAGCATGTAATTTGGTTGAAAGGTAATCGGCTTGTGTATCATAAGATAAGACGTCACTGCAATTGCAGCGAAGTCTTAAGAACTGACCATACGGTAAATTGTCCCGTAGTGCTTTGGGATGATGGCTTTCATATGGCAATAGACTGTTGCAGTCTGTGTTCTTCTGATATGTGCTAGTCTCAAGTTTGCCATGATCGATGGTAATCGTCAGATCTAATAAAGAGACCTGATTACTGGAGACAGTAGAGGTGAACTTCAAAAAAGGGTCAAGCTCATTGATCCATGTGGTAAACAGATCAACATGTAGTGTCTGCCCTTGCCAAATAATCAAAATGTCGTCGATATATCAACATCGTAATTGAATATTAGTGGAGATGTCTTGATGTAGAGGCCTCATTTACCAACATACCCCAAGAAGCCACACTACAGGTAGTGGAGACTGCCCTTATGAATAGACCTTGGACTTCGTCTACCCTGTCCACTTTGTGATGCAGTGTGCCACTATTGCTCTGACATAAACATTTTTCCCATTTGAACAACAACTATATCACCAAATACAGGGTACATCAATGGAGAGTACTTCTGCTCCTAGTCTGGCCAGTTTATACTTTGAGCAACGTCATACCTTACAGAGTACTAACCCCTTCTCCACTAATATTCGATTATGGCATCGATATATCAATGACATTTTGATTATTTTGCTCAAGGGCAGACACAACATGTTGAACTGTTTACCACATGGATCAATGAGCTTGACCCTTTTTTGAAGTTCATTTCTACTGTCCCAAGTAATCAGTCTATTGCTATATAAAAGCCATCATCCCAAAGCACTACGAGACAATTTACTGTATGGTCAGTTCTTGAGACTTCGCCGCAATTGCAGTGACGTCTTATCTTATGATACGCAAGCCGATGACCTTTCAAACAAATTACATGCTAGACATTATACTAATCAAGTAATCAATACAGCACGGAACCAAGCTCGTAACAATCACAGTGGGCACTATTGGCAACAGAATCAAAGGCGTCAGACACTCGCCTGACATGTATCACTACGTTCACTCTCCTCTCAAATTCTTTAAAGAACCTGGTGACTAGAAGATGGCCTATTCTCAACAGTGGTGGTATGTCTATCACTAAACCTTTATCTGCCTTCAAGATAACAATCAACATAAAAGATCTTGTAGTCCATACCCGCCCTACCATGTCCAGCACCACATCAAGCAGACCACTCTTTGGAATACTGCTCCCATACTAGGACATTTTCCATGTGGTAGTTGCAATGTATGTTCCGTTACCAAACGTACGGCCATTTTAGATCTTGAACCTATAGGCACTTGGTTACCGAAAGGACCAAAACGTTGGGTGTTCAAATTGAGCACTCATATCAACAGATTGAATGATGACATTCCGTGGACGAACTTTCATACCATTACTTAATCAAAACAATGGGGTTATTGCAACTTTGTTAAAGGTGTTAATCCGTCCCAAAAGTGACGGTAAAGTGACGGATATACCACCAGGCGTATTACGAGTTCCATAGGATATAATGGACTTGTAATATGGCTGGTGGTATATCTGTCACTTTACCGTCACTTTTGGGACAGATTAACACCTCCTCCAAAGTTGTAATAACCCCCAATGTCTTTTTGGCCCATTCTTTGAACTTGGGAGTCACCACCCTTTTTTTCTATTGTAAGTCACCCTCTGAGCCAACCTTCAGTAGCTCACGGTGACATCTATATCAAACAGTTTCTGAATTGATTGTGTTAGTGTTTATTTAAACATACCAGCCAAGCTACAGTAGCTCAGGGTGACATCGATATCTGACAGATTCTGAAATTCAATGTGTTAGCATTTATTTACACATATCCCCCCTCTCCCCTGTTCATGGGGATTGACTCCTGATTTGGTTTAATAAAAATCCTTTTTTTGTTTACTTGGATTGTTCCCATCCCGAGTTAGTCCTTTTTTTGTTTTTGACTTCTTCTGTAGTTTCTCACCACCCTTCAGACGCGTTCTTTTTCTATGTCTTTTGCCTTTGACACCGAGGACCGGTGTCAATTACACGTAAATCAGATGACGGCGCTGATCGGCCCACACATGATTGTACGCCTTACTTTACCCGAAAGACGCGTTGTTCCGGCATTATTCGGGAAGGCGTCCTTGGGGTAGGTTCACGGGCTGAGCTTGAAGTAATGAAATGTAAGTGCAGAAACTCCTTTTCGCTTCCTTAAGTACAATGCATTGTATTTTTTTAGGTTGATGTTGCATGACTATCTCGATATACGAGTATTACGACCTTAACTATTAATGGAGGACTGATTGGTTATTGAATTTCGGTGCTTGTTTTGACTTATACCACTTTATTTTTTCTCCGAGACTCCCATCAGTGAGATTTTATGACTACTTTCTAACAAACGATATGGGCCATTTTGTAGCCCCTCAGCTTTTCATACGATATAGTAACTGCATTACATATTAAAGAAATTAATTTCAACTGAATTTCATCAGTAGGTTATCGGCCATATCATGTCTGATATTATACAGACTAATGCATTTACAATAAGGTTACTTATTGATATGTGGCTACTAATTGTTTTTAAACAATGCTGACTTGTGACTCCTTTTCACTTTGATAGTCACATTACACATATTAGTATTCGGTTGTTTATATTTAACACCATTCGCGGGGCCCTTGAACTGACTTAGACTGATACATCTAAACGTCTTTTACATAATTCTGTTTTCTATATATTTGCATAGATATTACATCAAGCTTATGACACGCTTGTTCCCATGATGCCTCTTCCTTACTTAAGGAGGGTAAGCAACATCACTTTAACTGTTTACATTTTTATTTTTTCACTAAGCATGGTACGCACAATGTCCACTGAGTGCCACGTCACCACCAATATCATTGTTTTTTTCTATATGATGTTTGATTTGAAATTGAACTTGCAATTTCTTATGTGTCTCCTTTTTCTCCACAGGCTATACCGCAAGTTTTGTTATAATACCATAAGCGAGTGGTTTATTTAGGTTTTTTGCATACACATTTTCAGACACATTGAGGTTGCCTCAAAAATAGCCTAGGAGAAGTGTTTTTACCTTTTTATTATTTGGTCCTGACGAAGCGCCACTAGATCTGTATGGACTTCTTAGGTGCAAAACATGTTGACCTGTGGTGATGGTTTAAGATAATTTCTGTGCCCTCACCCTGATTTGTTGGTAGAGTGGCCGAGCATTGTCTCTGTCTCACTGCCCTTTTGTTTTTAACCTTGACCTAGATACTTTATTGATCAATAAAGTATGGTTTCTTGGAGTTCTAGAGCCAATTTTATCTATTTCTCTTTCTTTCACCTGTGCGTAGGATTGAATCCATTCCTCACGAACCATGGCACAGATCTCTAGTTAAGATCTCCGGTAAAGTGCCCCCTTGTGGTGGGCCCGTCAGACATTGCATCGCCGATCTGACGAAGAGCAAACCTTATGATGAAGCATGACATCCATTAGGTGTGTGAGGGTACTTGCTTCTAGATAGAGAAGTGCCTTGTGGAATTTGACACGTCTTTCATTGGAACAGTGCACTCATTTATATGATAGGTGTATAATGAGTGACAAGGTGCTTTCAGATAATTCCAAGGTGCTGGCTTAGCTCTTCAATATTAAGTGTATTTGAGGTTAGTTTTTCTGATCATTTATGGTGAATTTCCTTCCCTAAGTATGGCAAAGTCAGGTGTTAATTCATCAACTTTGGCTTTGAGAGCTCAATATATATATGCAATGAAATTGCTTCCAGAATTAGATCTAGTTTGTCTGTGCTACTTCCACTGAATCATGGAGCCCTCTGCAGAAGGCATTGAGGTGGCCAGGTTCTTAATTGTGAGATTAGTCTGCTGGGGCCATAGAGGTCCTTTATCAGTGTCAAGTTTGTCAGTATGCTGTGTCTTTCCAATCCAGAGTCCAATAGGTCCCTCCAAGGTGTGTAAAGGGGTGGACAGTATTAGTGTCTCAAGTCCCAGTCAGAAGAGGGATTATGACGCAAGAGTAATCGCAATAGCCCCACATTGCCCAGAGTGATATGATATGATAATCTTTAATGCTCGATAAGTAAAAACTATTGCAATATAAAACATGATAAAATGCCCATTTAGGGCGGATAAAAAGAACCACATAGTTCATAAGAGAAAAGACTCTGAGATACATTAAAACAGCAAAGTTATAGCAAGAGAAACTGGAGACCCAAGAACGATACAGCCGATGATACCGTATGAATGGATTACGAGGACAAAAACACCTTCAAATTCTGACTTAGTGCTAAACAATCATTTAAGGTACTAAGGGCCAGATGTACGTAAGTATGAGTTTGCGAGTCGCAAATTGCGAGTCTGAGTGACTCGCAATTTGCGAGTCGCAAACCCAGATGCAGGATGGTGTCCCTGACACCATCTGCAAATCAGAAGGGGGTCGCAAAGACCCCCCTCATTAATATTAATGAGGTGGGTCGCAATTTGCGACCCCCTTCCGATTCACAGCACTCACAGGGATGGTGGCCTGCTGGAGACAACAGACCACCATGTCAGTGACTGCTTTTTGATAAAGCAGATCTTTTTTTTTCATTGTAGCCCGTTTTCCTTAAAGGAAAACAAGTTGCAATTAACACGAAAAAATGAAACGTTTTTGTTTCATTTTTTCAGAGCAGGCAGTAGTCCATAGTAGAGCCATTCACAAAGGGGATGGGGTCCCATGGGGACTCCTTCCCTTTTGCGAATGGGTTAGCACCCATTTGAAATGGGTGCTAACTGCGAATCGCTTTGCAAGCGGGTTCGCGGTCACAAAGCAATTCTACATTGCGATGCGAATCGCAAATAGGAAGGGGAACACCCCTTCCTACTTGCGAGTCGCATTCCCATTTTGCGAGTCGGTAACCTGGTTACCGACTCGTTAAATAGGAATGAGCATCGCGATGTGCGTTTTGCATGGCGCAAACAGCGAAATTCGCTGTTTGCACCATCCAAAACGCTTCCTACATCTGGCCCTACGAGTGGTTTTAAAAAGTCTGATTTCACAATGAATAACTTTAAAAGTCTGAATCCATAAAAAAAAGACATTATGACATTGGCGGTAAGTGACCCTTACCACCATGCTGACTGCCTCCAAAATACTGCAGCGGTATACCGATACGAGTATTATGACCCACACATAGAAATCCGCCACTACACAGACACACACACAAGTCCACCAGCCCAAAGGTCAGTGATAAAATGGCGGTACCAAAACCCACACCGTTACGCCAACAGAAATATGCCCACAGCATTATCACCCACAAATCACCATGGCGGACATTCAACCGCAGTCAACCACTGGAGGTACAGACAGCCGCGCTCAAAATGCACACAACCTAACAATACAACACCACATTGGACAATTCAAACTACACACACCTGACACACAGACAAACACCACACCCACACCACTATAAAACACACACACACACACTACCCACAACCCTTTACGAAAAAAAAAATTGACAACTGAGAGAGACACACCAGGAGCACCCACTGAATCAGAGCCACAGAACACCATCACCCAGACACCATCCACACACCTCACAGCACACACTCCAACACATCAACCCACACACCCTAATACACACCACACACACTACACCCATGGCACCACAAAGACACCCCAGGTTCTCAGAGGAGGAGCTAAGGGTCATGGTGTAGGAAATCATCCGGGTAGAGCCACAGCTATTCGGATCAGAGGTGCAGCAGGTGTCCATTGCTAGGAAAATGGAGCTATGGGGGAGAGCTGTGAACAGGGTCAATGCTGTGGGACAGCACCCCAGAACAAGGGATGAGATCAGGAAGAGGTGGAACGACCTATGGGGCAAGGTGCGTTCTGTGGTTGCAAGACACCAGATAGCTGTACATAGGACTGGTGGTGGACCCCCACCTCCTCCCCCACAACTAACAACATGGGAGGAGCAAGTCTTGGCGATCATGCATCCTGAGGGCCTGACAGGAGTAGCAGGAGGACTGGACTCTGGTAAGTCAAATCTTTACTACTTTCACCCCCCACCTGCATGCCATCACAAACTCCTACCCCTACCCTCACACCCATCACCCCAACACCCCACAGATACCCCACTATCACAACCCACACATCCCAATAACAAGCCCTGCATGTAACACCAATGCATGGACCCCCATCACAGACCTGCATGGACACCCATCACCACAGCATGCACACTAGTGACAATCACTTAGCCAACCAAATCACAACTCACACAAGACAAAGCTGCCTTGGTAATAACAACCATAGAGGGAAACATACTCATGGACAAGATGTCACACGCAGAAACAATAACACTGCATTTACATCCCCACAGGGCCCCCACACAACTTCACCAGAGAGGAGGTGACAGCAACATCCAGTCCCCCCCAGAAGAGGCCCACAGTGATGACCGGAGCTCTGCATGCCTGGATCAGGATGACCAACCTGGCCCATCAGGGACCTCTGGACAGTCGGTGACCCAGCCACAGTCCCAAACCACCACGGAGCCTCCCCCACTCAGGAAACACCACCAAGGCACCCACTGAGTGGGCCCATACCTCTGTCCCCAGGACACATCAATCAGCAGTGTGTCCACCACTACAGGGATCCCAGGCAACCCCACAAACACAGGACGATCAGGGACCTGGGGTCAGTGGCAGTGGGCACATGGTTCAGGGGACAGAGGCACAGGACAGAGGACTGCTGTGCGACAGGGGGAGAACAGGCCAAGGGAACCGACTCTCCACGAGGCACTCACCAACATCCTGGGAGCATACCACCATTCCCAGAAGACCATGGGCCAGATACTGGCCAAGCTGCAGGAGACCCCGCGGCTGCAGAAGGGACAGTACCTGGGGATCAGGGAGGACCTGAGAGACATCCACACCACCCTGGTCACCATTGCAGGGGTGCTGGCAGACATGGCCAACACCATGAGGGAGGCAGTTGCACACCACCGGGACCCTGATACTACCAACACCAATGAACATCCCTCCACCTCCGCTGACACTAGTTGACAGGAGGCCCCACCACTAGAACAACTGGCTACCAGCACCCCTCCCCCCTGCAGAAGGAGAACCACCACACAAAAGGTCCCTGCGAAGCCAGAGAACATTGCCAAGACCCCCGCCAGGAAATAAGACTCCCCTAATGTCACCCTTGTGTCCCACTCTGTCACCCTGTCCACCTTAAACTGCCATTGCCACACTTCCTATGCCCCCTTGGACAATGCATCTGTGATACCAATAGACTGTACTCTACCCTGGGCATTCCTCCACCATCAACCTAGCCCATTGCAATACCCCCTACACTTATCATCACAGAAATAAACACCCTTGGAACTAATACAAGTATGGAGTCTGTCAATTGATTGAAATGTGTATTTGTTTAACAAGCTGTAAACATTGCAATTCAAATGTACAGTTATATATCCAGAGGTATGACCTCTAGTGGGCAGCAGTAAACACACCAGGAGCCAGAGTGGGGCACAGATATCTGAAAATAGAGATGCCAAAGGGTACAGTAAGTGGCCATAGGAATAGGAAAATCAGGCGGCCATGTACAATGTCCAACACAAAACTGCATTTGAAGGTGAAGTTACAGTGACTTACCTGTGTGTCACTGGAAGTACTGTTGAATTGTAGTAGTTCTGTTGTCCACATCCTCTTCCTCTGCCTCCTCTTCGTCACTGTCCACAGGCTCCACCGCTGCCACACTACCATCTCCAGCCTAATCCTCCTGCACAAAAGGCACCTGGCGTCTCAAGGCCAGGTTGTGCTACATGCAACATACAAGGATGATCTGGCACACCTTCTTGGGTGAGTAGTACAGGGATCCACCTGTTAGATGGAGGCACCGGAATCTGGCCTTCAGGAGGCCAAAAGTGCGCTCAATGATCCTCCTCATTCCCCCATGTGCCTCATTGTAACATTCCTCTGCCCTTGTCCTGACATTCCTCACTGGGGTCAGTAGCCATGACAGGTTGGGGTAACCAGAGTCACCTGTAAATATCTAGGGATACCTGTTAGCCAGACACTCACCCCCCTTAGGGCCAACCCCACAACCATATACCTACATCAACTGGGTGGGGACCATGGGCTCACCTATTAGCCACATCCTGTGCCTCTGGAGTTGAGACATCACATATGGGATGCTGCTATTCCTCAAGATAAAGGTATCATGCACAGAGCCAGGATACTTTGCATTGACATGGGAGCTGTACTGGTCTGCCAAACACACCATCTGCACATTCAAAGTGTGAAAGCTCTTTCGATTTCTTAACACCTGTTCATTTCTCTGGGGTGGGACAAAGGCAATATGCGTACCACCAATTGCACCAATGATGTTGGGGATATGTCCCATTGCATAGAAGTCAGCCTTCACTGTGGCCACATAATTCCGCTGGCACTGTGTGCCGTTGCGGGAGGCGGTTGATGACCGCCATGCAACACATCATTGGTTATCATTGGGGCCTACGGGTTCCAGGAGCCAATGGTGATGTACGCTAGCGGTGACGGTACGCACCGCTGCGGATGTGACCGCCATTTTCTATCTGTTCACTCACTTGCTACCTGACCTTCAACTGGAGAGGACCTACACTGCAAGTCCTGCTGTGACCTGTGTCTGGAAGCGACCATGGCTCGAGTGTCTGGGGAAAGGGCCCATGCCTTCACTTCTGAGGAGTTGGAGAGAGGAGTGGATGGGGTCCTACCCCAGTACCATTTACTTTACTGTCCTCCAGACAAACAGGTGAGTACACTGTGAGCACGATGCATGGGGCATGAATGTATGGAGTGCTGTGTGTGTAAGCCTCGTGTAGGGGTGGGGGGCTGAGGGGCCCTAGGCAGAGTGCTGCATGTTCGGTGGGCAATGTCTGTGAGTAAGGGGTTGGGAGGGATATGGTGGACCATGAGTTTAAAGTCTGGATGATATGAATAATACCTTTTCTGCTGTATCTGTGTCTGCAGGTCAGCGCCCATCAGAAAAAGGGTATTTGGCGTGCCATCGCCAAGGAGGTGCGGACCCTAGGGTTCTTTGACAGGCGGAGCACCCATTGTCAAAAATGATGGGAAGACCTATGCCGGTGGGCAAGGAAGACGGTGGAGGCCCAGCTGGGGCTGGCCTCCCAACGAGGAAGGGGTGCCCGTCATACCTGACCCCCCTGATGTTCTGTATCCTGACGGTGGCCTATCTGGAGTTGGATGGGCACTTGAAGGCATCACAGCAGCCACAAGGGGGTGAGTACAGATTCAGAATCATGACTTTGCTCGTGTAAAGGTGTTACCTGGGTGGGGGATGTGGGTCTGTGGGTGCCCCTAGGCCAGGGTGAACATGGCTGGGTAAGTTCCATGATGGGCAAGTTCAGATGCACTTCAACCCCAATAATGCTAGTGGGTATCTACTACTGAGCAGGGCCCTGTGGGTTAGAGGTGTGCAGCTAATGGCATTAGGCATTGTACCCCATGGCCTGGTGACTAGCATTGTAACTGGTAGTGCATGGCCTAGTGCATAGGGCTGTTCCCTGTGAGTTGTGTACGCAAACGGTAGTGTTGTTGCTGGCATTGGCCAAGTGTATCCTCTGTCTCTCCCCCCTTTTTTGTTTGGTCACCCTGTTCTTGTGTCCATTAGCATCATCTGGCGAAGGAGCAGAGGCACCGGTGACAGAGGGAGCTGCATCCCACATGGGCCTGGAGGCCGAATTCACCAACGGTGAGGGCACCAGTAGGACGGAGGGCGAGGGGAGCACCACAACGGAGATAGGAGAGGACAGTTCTGACAGCGACACCTCCTCTGATGGAAGCTTCCTGGCGGTGGCGGACACCCCTGTGCCCACCCCAACTACAGGTACAGCCGCCACCCCTGTATCAGCACTGCCCTCCTAGCAGCCCCTCAGCGAGTTTCCCATGCCCGCTCACCCAGTAGGGTGGGCATCTCCTTCGCCCCAGGCACCTCAGGCCCTGCCCCAGTCAGCCCTACTGCCCTCAGTGAGGAGGCTATTGACCTCCTGAGATCCCTCTTGGTTGGGCAGTCAACCATACTGAATGCCATCCAGGGTCTAGCAGGGAATTGTCAACAAACAAATTTACTCTGGCGTGACGGCCTAACAGAGAGCATTCCAGGCTGTGGCCAACTCACTGATGGCAGCCATTGTCCCTGTCTCTAGCCTCCCCCCTCCAACTTCCTCTACCCAGTCCCATTCCCCTCAACCCCAGCCTATCCCAAGCACACCTTCAGACCTGCATGCACCCAAATCAACACACAGAGGTGGCTCAGGCAAACACAAGCACCAAACTTCATCCCACAGGCACTCACACAAACACCATCCAGATGCAGACACACCAACATCTACTGCCTCCACTGTGTCCCCCTCCTCCTCATCATCCCCCTCCCTCCCAGTTGCGTCTACACTCACACCTGCATGCACTACATCCTCAGCCACTACCTCCATCACCAGCACACCTATCACAACACGCCCCTCACTGGCAATCACCACCCCCACATCCATGCACACGTCCCCTGTGTCCTCTCCCACTGTGTCTGTGCCCCCTCCTCCCAAAGTACACAAACGCAAGCACTCAGACACCCAACAGCCATCCACCTCACAACAGCATCCAGCCCATGCACCAGCACCCAAACACGCCAGACTGACACCTCCTACCACCACTCCCTCTTCCTCCACTCCCAAATCTTCACCCTCTTCCAGCCCTAGTGTCCTTTAAAGGCTTTTACTCTCCAACCTTGACCTATTCCCTGACCCTCCCTCCACCCCATTCTTCACTTCAGGCCAGGGTGGGCAGAACACAGGCCAGCACCTCAGCTACCCAGTCCACGACCAATGTAATTCCTGCAGCTACTGCAGGTGTGAGAGGCTCCAAGGAGGCACCCATCAGCACAGCCAGTGTGCCTGCACCACCAGCCAAGGGGAGGAAGGGGCTGCCAGCTAGCAAGGCAAAGAAGGGGACGCCAGCCAGCAAGACGGAGGAGGCACCACCAGACAGCAAGTGGAAGGAGGCACCACCAGCCAGCAAGGGGGAGGAGGCACCACCAGCCAGCAAGGGGAAGGAGGGAACATCAGCCAGCAAGGGCAGGAAGGGAACACTAGCTGGCAGAAGCAAGGAGGCACCACCATCTGCCAAGGGCAGGAAGGGGACAATAGCTGCCAAGGCTAATGTAAAGGGAACTGACGCCGCAGGCAGGATGGATCTGGTGCATGGGGCTGGAGCAGCATCTGGGCAAACAACACCAGCCATGGCACTTCAGCCATCCGAGGCTGCAGGGGAAGGGCTGGAGCCTACCCCCACCACTGGCAGCACCGCCACCAACACCACTGCCAGCAGCAGCAACCCCAGTGGGCTGCAGTCCAAGGCTGCAGGGGAAGGGCTGGAGCCTCCCCCACCGACAGCATAGCCACCTGCACCGCCGGCAGCACCACCACCTGCACCGCCAGCAGCCCCAGTGGGCAGCTGTCCGAGGCAGCAGGGGATGGGCTGGAGCCTTCCCCCACCACTGACAACACCGCCACCTGCATCGCAACTGCCATCCACAGAGCAGCCATCACCGCCGGCGAGCAGTGTGTAGTCAAGCCTACATGGGCTGTAGTGCGTCCTGGCCCCTGCAACACCTGTAGGTGTGACACCCAGGTGAGAGAATGTGACCTTGCACCATCCAGGATCAGCCTCACAGGGCAAAAGGCCCCCTGCAGAACCAGTGGAAGAAGGCATCCACTCACCCCCTCCTTGGCAAGTTGAAGCACACTGGGCACAAAGCCCCCTCCAGAATCAGTGGAAGAAGGCATCCACTCACCCCCTCCTTGGCAGGATGAAGCACACTGGGCACAAAACCCCCTCCAGAACCAGTGGAGAAGCCATCCACTTAAGAGACTGTGGCTTTGCACTCACCAGGACCAAGCAGTGGGCAAACTACCCACTTGAGAGGCTGTGGCTTTGCACTCCCCAGGACCAAGCAGTGGGAAAACCACCCACTTGAGAGACTGTGGCCTTGCACTCTCCAGGACATCGCAAGCAGTGGCGTTGTATCATCATCCGGCTGAGGTGCCCCCCCATTCCCTGTCCCCCTGAGGTGCCTGTGTGTTTTTGTCCTGATGCCCCTAGAGTGTTCTCTCCGTATTGAGGCAGGAGTCAAGTGTGGTCTTGGCCTATGTGTTATGGCCTTGTAGGCCACAGACATTTTGGAGGGGGCATTGTCCCCCCATCTGTATATATGGTACATACTGTTTATTGCTTTAAGAACGTATTTATCTGAATTTGTAATATTACACTCACTTTAATCAATTCCTTTTGTCCTTGCGTTATTCCTAAGGGTTACGGAATGTATATGTGATGTTGTTACATCTGTTTATGTGTATGGGGTGGGGGTGCTGTGTGTTGCCTATGTGTATGTGTCACTCTCTTTTTCCTTCCCCCCTCCCTTGTGTGCTAGATGCAGTACTCCCCATAGTCATCTTCACTGCTGTTCGTGTTCCTGGTGTAGGAGGATGTAGACCAGCATTGGAAATATGTGCAGTTCGGGCTCCATGGCGTTGTGGTTCTTCCTTGTGTGTCGAGAGGTGAGTCGTTTCCCTTCTGTGTACTGTTTCCACCGTGCTTTTGATGGCATTGGTACTGCCCCGGAAAAGGTGGCAGATTGGTGTGTCATAATAGAGTGGGCGGTACATTGTCTTCCGCCTGGCTGTTGGCGGTTACCGCTGCAGTGTTTGTTGCTACAGCCGTGGCAGTCGGAGTGTTAAAGTGGCTGTATGTGTTGGCGGTTTCCGTGGTCATAATTCAATTTTTCTTACCGCCGCTTTATCACCAACCGCCAGGGTTGTAATGAGGGCCTAAGTACTTAAAACCTTTACTGTCTCAAACCTGACAAATGTTGCAGCCTGTTAATCTCAAGGTGCAGAAAGAAGAAGGGACTGAGATCAAAGTCCAGCCAAGGCCCTCTACTTCCTGGTTACTTCTACTCAAACAATTTCCTAGAGTCAACCTTGGCCAACGTCTAGTGAAACAGCTGTAAATACTTCACACTCCTGCAGCAATATGGAATCGACTCACCCTTTAGCCATCTAAATTACATCCTGTCTACAGGAACGAACATTTTGAAATAGAAAATGCTGTTTTAATAGGGTTCTTCTTTCAAGGCCCAGCACCTGACAGGTACAACGAGCATGCAATAGAGTTCCTCAGTTATGGCCCCATAATCGGCAGCTTTGATCGAGAAACTGTTTTGTCCAGGAAGGGCGTGCGTCTTTGGTGTCGAAAAACCCCATACAATGTAACAAGAACTGATGTTTTACATGGGTAGAAAAGTGTTCATATATATATATACTTGGGGGGACAGTGTCGAATAAGACCTCAGGACAGCCAGGCATGCCATCTTTTAGCCACAAAGTCCTCGTCTGTTAAGAGCGATAAAGTGCAGACAGAGATGTTTACAGATTTGTTCAATAAAGCCTTCGCCATACTGCATTTCCAGGCCTCTTCCATGCCCAGAACTTGGATGGCCCAATTTAAGTAGTGTCCCCAGGTTCCTTTTCTGTTGCTAACTTGTTGAGTCTTCACTTCTTGGCAGCAGGAGTAGTTTATAGAGGTATTCTCTGCGGCCCAAAGCCTCCAAGATGCTTTAAGGAAGGCTCCCTTGTGCTGAAGAACCTGTTTTTTTAGGCCAAACTCCGGCCTGACCTGGGCCAGGGATGCACTTTTTGGAATGTTGAAAGCGTACTTGTATTCTTTAATTTGGCTTTTCTTTGATAAATGGATCTCCCGGCCCAGCAAAACTTTGGTGCCACAAGAGATGGCAGTGAGCAACTGAGCTGACATGACTTTAAGAAGGTGAGACAAGTTGGGGCAGTCTAGATTCTTCTTAAGCAGTTTGAATCTGTAAGTTAGTGCATGGACTTTTGCCTGGATTGCAAGCAACTGACGCTTCCATTTCAATTGAGGTTCAAGATGAAATCTGTAGAGAGGTATGCTTGCAGGAAGATAATTGTATGAGCATCCATGATGATGCAATTTAGAATGTGAGCATGGAGGGATTCTATTGGAGCAGTTAGTGAAGCTGCAGCTGTGAAGCTGGAAGCTGGGGGTTATTACTGATGATGAAAAAGACTTCTTGGAAATAAAGAGTACAGCAAGTCACACGGAGATGCATGATCACTACAAAATTTGGCGACCAGGGACTCTGCGCAGGGGGCAGAGATCATATGAGGAACCCAACCCCTGGTTTAATGGACCCGAAGAAGCGGTTTGGTGATTGTGAGAAGGTAGCCTCTTTCTAGCATTGTTACCCCCACTTTTAGCCTGTTTGTGAGTATATGTCAGTGTGTTTTTACTGTCTCACTGGGATCCTGCTAGCCAGGACCCCAGTGCTCATAGTGAAAACCCTATTTGTCAGTGTGTTTTATATGTCTCACTGGGATCCTGCTAGCCAGGATCCCAGTGCTCATAGCTTGTGGCCTGAATGTGTATACCTGTGTAGTGCCTAACTGTGTCACTGAGGCTCTTCTAACCAGAACCTCAGTGCTTATGCTCTCTCTGCCTTTAAAATTGTCACTATAGGCTAGTGACTATTTTCACCAATTCTAATTGGCACACTGGAACACCCTTACAATTCCCGAGTATTTGGTACCTAGGTACCCAGGGTATTGGGGTTCAAGGAGATCCCTAAGGGCTGTAGCAATTATTTTGCCATCCATAGGGAGCTCAGACAAATCTTACACAGCACTGCCACTGCAGCCTGAATGAAATAACGCACACTTAGTGAAGGTTATGTGCAAAGTTACTAAGTGTGAGGGCACCCTTGCACTAGCGAAGATGCCCCCACATAGTTCAGGGCAATTTTCCCAGACTTTGTGAGTGCGGAGACACCATTACACGTGTGCACTACATATAGGTCAATACCTATATGTAGCTTCACAATGGTAACTCTGAATATGGCCACGTAACATGTCTAAGATCATGGAATTGTCCCCCCATGCCAAATCTGGTATTGGGGTGCCAATTCCATGCATCGCTGGGGCTCCACTATGGACCCCGGGTCCTGCCAAAGTAGCTCTCTGGGGTTTTCTTTGCAGCTACCGCTGCTGCCACCCCACAGACAGGGTTCTGCCCTTCTGGGGTCTGGGCAGCCCAGTCCCAGGAAGGCAGAACAAAGAATTTCCTCTGAGAGAGGGTGTTACACCCTCTCCCTTTGGAAATAGGTGTTAAGGGCTGGGGAGGAGTAGCCTCCCCCAGCCTCTGGAAATGCTTTGAAGGGCACAGATGGTACCCTCCTTGTATAAGCCAGTCTACACCTGTTCAGGGAACCCCCAGTCCCTGCCCTGGCGCGAAACTGGACAAAGGAAAGGGAAGTGACCACTCCCCTGTCCATCACCACCCCAGGGGTGGTTCCCAGAGCTCCTACAATGTGTCTCAGACCTCTGCCATTTTTAATCCAGATGTGTGAGGGCACACTGGAGGCCTCTGAGTGACCAGTGCTAGCAGGTGACGTCAGAGACCCCTCCTGATAGGTGCTTACCTGACTAGGTGGCCAATCCTCCTCTCAGGGCTATTTAGGGTCTCTCCAGTGGGCTTTTCTTGAGATAACGACTTGCAAGAATTCGCCAGAGTTCTTCTGCACCTCTCTCTTTGACTTCTGCCAAGGATCGACCGCTGACTGCTCCAGGACGCCTGCAAAACTGCAACAAAGTAGCAAGAAGACTACCAGCGACATTGTAGCGCCTAATCCTGCCGGCTTTCTCGACTGTTTCCTGGTGGTGCATGCTTTGGGGGCTACCTGCCTTCATCCTGCACTGGAAGCCACAAAGAAATCTCCTGTGGGTTGAAGGAATCTTCCCCCTGCTCCAGCAGGCACCAAACTTCAGTGTCACTGGTACTCTGGGATGATGCGTGGACCCTCGAACACAGGTGGTGGTCCCAAGTGACCCAGAATGTCCAATGGTCCAACTGTCCAAATTTGGAGGAGGTAAATCCTTGCCTCCCCTCTCCAGACAGTAATCCTGTGCACCACGTGAACTGCAGCTGCTAGGGCTTCTGTGCACTTTTGCAAGGAAATCTTCGTGCACAGCCTAGCCCAGGTCCCCAGCACTCCATCCTGCATTGCTCAACTCCCTGAGTTGACCTCCGGCTTCGTGGGACCCTCTTTTGTAGTGTTGAGACGACCGCAGTGCTCAGTCTTTTTGAGCCCTTGTTCAAGGACTTCTGCTGGTGCTGCCTTCTTGAGCGTGGGCTCTCTGTGTTGCTGAGGGCCCCCTCTGTCTCCTCTCCAAAGTCGCGACATCCTGGTCCTTCCTGGTCCCAGGCAGCCCCCTTTTTCCTTAACCGCGACCTTTGCAGCTAGCAAGGCTTGTTTGCAGTCTTTCTCCAAAGAAACAACTCTGCATCCTCCAGCACTCCGTGGGACATCTTCTGCACGAAGGAGAAGTTCCTAGCACCTTTTGTTGTTGCAGAATCTTAAGCTTCTTCCATCTGGAGGCAGCCATTTTGCACCTTCATCTGGGGTTTAGTGGGCTCCCGCCCCCCGGACACTTTCACGACTCTTGGACTTGGTCCCCATCCTTTGCAGGTCCTCAGGTCCAGTATCACTTTACCCCTACTTTTCAGGGTCTTGGGGTGGGGTATCTTGGACACCCTTAGTGTATTCTTACACTCACAGCGACCCTCTATACACTACACTAGAGTAGGGGTCCATTCGTGGTTCGCATTCCACTTTCAGAGTATATGGTTTGTGTTGCCCCTAGGCCTATTGCATCCTATTGTATCCTACAGTGTTTGCACTATTTTCTAACTGTTTTACTTACCTGATTTTGATTTGTGTGTATATTCTGTGTATTTTACTTACCTCCTAAAGGAGTATATCCTTTGAGATATTTTTGGCACATTGTCACTAAAATAAAGTACCTTTATTTTTAGTAACCCTAAGTATTCCTAAGTATTGTGTTTCTTATGATATAGTACCTATATGATATAAGTGGTATAGTAGGAGCTTTGCATGTCTCCTAGTTCAGCCTAAGCTGCTCTAATATAGCTACCTCTATCAGCCTAAGCTGCTAAAACACTACTAATCTACTAATAAGGGATAACTGGACCTGGCACAAGGTGTAAGTATTATCATGTACCCACTGTAAGCCAGACCAGCCTCCTACAGTGATGTTATCTAAAAATAAAAGCAACGTCATTCACTGAAGGATACTTAAGGAAAAAGGAAAAGAAAAAGTAGAGGGTAACCTTAAGTTGAATCGATATACAACATAAACGTTGATTGATTTTTTAAAACCTTCATGTGCTCCATGATATCATGTGCTTTACAATACTGCACGCGCATCGTCATCGCGCGTTTTTTTCCATGCTCTTGCTCGTTAATTCAATGGAAAAAAAAGTGCGCTTTGAAATATAATAGGCATTACAGTATCGCATATGGCAGTACCTTGGATACGTTCAGTGTGTCTCCGCAGCGTGGGTCCCCAGCTACAAGGAGTCTTCTTCAGCCGGGACCTGGTGTACGTGTTTCTTTAAAGCCACAACTGCAGACACTGAAATCGGAAATAGAAAGTGGACTACTCTTCTGGTGCATAAAAACTGAAAAAGGATTACTCGTTAGAACACTGATTCCATTAGTAGCAAAAAAATTGTGATATAAGCAGGAGAGAAATTACAAGAACAACTTCATCTTGAAAAGGAATTTCCTGTACCGAATAGTTATTATTTTAGATAATTATTTTAACTTACTATTTTGACTTGTATTTCAACATTTTGTGCTAGTTTGTTATATTTGATTTCCTTGCAGGTGTGTCTGAACAAAACTTAACAGCACCACCTGCCTGGAGAACCGGCAATTACTTGGAAGAGATGGAAAAACATTTTCTTCACATATATATATTAGCTATAGGTGGAGACAAATATGGCCCTGTACGTAAACAAGCTATTTTGTTACACCATTTGAGAACAGAGGGGAGAAGAACTTACGACGATCTTCCAGAAATCTCATTGGGGATGGGAGATGGTCAACCCATAAATGTGTATGAGATGTCATTGAAGATATTAGAAAAACATTTCACACCTAAAGTAAGTACAGTTTTTGAGATTTACAAATTATTTTCTCATATACAATGACACGATGAAGATATAATGACATATATTGCTGCATTAAGAGGGTTAGCAGTGACTTGTGACTTCAAAGAATTGAATGACTCTTTAATACGTGATCAAATTGTGCGGTGCACAAACAGCAGGAAAATAAAGAAAATATTATTATCCATAGAACCTTCTCTGGAGGAATCCATGCAAATAGCAAGGAGTATGAAGCATACTAATGTGTGGATGAAGGAGACAGATATGGAAAAGAGCTATATAAACAATCCAGAGAAAGAAACTACAGTTGAAGTAAAGGAAATTAAATCCAAAAAATAGATTAATGTTGTTGGAAAAGAGGGTGCAAAATTTGATGAGAGAAGAAATATTACATGTTACAGATGTGGTTGCCCCGGGCACATTGCTTCAAGTGCAGTATGCGGGGCACGAACCATGGCATGTAGATCTTGTGGAAGAAAAGGACATCTGGCAAAGGTGTGTAGGTCAAAGGGAAACATATACAACAATAGTGTCAAAAGTGTAGAAGACGTGAGTGAAAGTCAAGAAGAAATAATATTGACTATAAGTGAGATTGAAGAGTCAATCCAGCGGAACAGTGATGGCATGAGTAGTAGAAATTTGAAAAATGAGAGCTCAGATAAGCTGGAGAAGCCTCAATGTAATATAATGTTGGGATCTGTGTTGGTTAAGGTATTGGTGGACTCTGGAAGACTGTTTACTTTGATATCCAAAGAGACATATAAAAATGTTTTAAATATGCAGATTGGAAAGTTAAAAAAACAGATGTAAAAGCAGTGGGATATGGTGGGAAGAGAATCAGTATCATAGTAATACAATGGATGGATTTTATTTTCCAAATAATGGTGTACATGGAAAGATTTATATAACTGATGAGGGGTTGAACCTCTTAGGATGGCGTCACCAAAAAGATTTAAATATTGTGCTTGACCCCAACGCCAATGAGCTGGTCATGGTTGTGGAATCAACAAATGAGAGTTGTGTAGAAAAGCAAGAGGCAGATATAGAATGGAGCGAAAAACTGATCGGTTAATTTCCAAAGGTATTATCTAACAAATTAGGTAAGTTGAAAAAGTTTACACATCGAATAATTTAAAACAAAAATTCTATACCCACTGTGCACAAAGTAAGACCTGTGCCACTCCTAATGAGGGAACCACTTCAGCAAGAACTTAATAAATTATTAGAAGAAAACATAATAGAGCCCACAGAGTCATCAGAGTGGTTGGCTCCAATAGTTGTAGCCCCAAAGGAAGGAAACAGGATCCACCTATGTATTGATTTGAGGGATCTCAATAAAAACATATGGGTGGATAGACAACCTTTGCCTAATATTGCAGAAATTTCAAGCATGATGGGGGTGGCAAAATATTTAGTGTGTTAGATATGTCAGCAGCATATCACCAGATCAATTTGCATCCAGAATCTTGTCCTTTGACTTCTTTTGTCACACCTCTGGGTGCGTATCGGTCTTGTAGAGTGCCTCTTGGTCTTGCATCAGCCTCAGCTGTGTTTCAGCGAATAATGCAGAATATCTTCCAGGGAGTAGACAATGTGTTATGTTTTCAAGATGACATTATAGTAGTTGGAAAATCCCTGGCAGAACATGATGTGTTATTGGACAAAGTGTTGCAGAAGATTGAAGATCATGGTCTAACCATGAGAAAGGAGAAATGCCAGTTTAGAAAAGAAAGGGTAAACTATTTGGGACACAAGATAACGGCAGAAGAAGTTTATAATAAGAGCTATCAGTGATGCTCCACAAACTTGCAACAAAGATCAGCTAAGATCATTTCTAGGTCTGGCGGAGAACTGTTCCAAATTTGTACATAATTTTGCTAATGTTGTTGAACCTAGGAGGATGCTGTTGAAGAATGGTGCAATGTTTGAATGGAAAACAGAATGTGAGTCTGCATTTGCTGAGGTTAAACCGTCAATTGCGCATGCTCCAACATTAAGGCACTTTGATGTCAATAAGAAAACTATTGTGATGACGGATTCGAGTGGTGTAACTCTGGGTGCAGTATTAATGCAAAAAGTGGATGGTGAAGAGAAAATTATTGGATTTGCATGTCGACGTTTACAGGGAGCGGAACAATCATACTCTGCCATTGAGAAGGAGGCCCTAGCTTGTTGCTGGGGTATGAACCACTTTAAGTATTACTTGTGGGGTTTACCTTTTTTTCTTCAAACTGACCATAAACCATTATTAATTTTTTTTAAATGTGGTCGAGGTTTGGAAGGGAGTGTGACACCTTGAATTTCTAGAAGGCTGATGACTGTTATGAATTTTAATTTTGTTGTGGAATATGTGAGATGAAAGAAAAATGTTGTGGCAGATTGTCTGTCACGCATGCCTGTGGACTCAATTCCAGAAGAGGTGTCACTCACATGTGTGTTAGAATCTCAGATATTTTCTATTGATGAAGAATTAGCACTAGAGCAAGAGGAAAGGAACAATGCGATTCGTTTCAGATAAGGAGTACGAAGAATTGAAGAGATTTATAAGTGGGCAAGAGACAACTACCTTGCGTGGTAATCTAAGGCAGTATTTGGAAGTAAGGGAGGAACTGAGTATTCAGGGTGAGAAGATATTGACTCGCAGTAGGAATATTCCACCTATGAGATTGAGGGAAAGATTGGTGAGAATTGTGCATGAAGGACACCTAAGTAAGAATTTGACAAAAAGGAGATTGCGACAATTTTATTGGTGGCCAGGAATAGACAAAGATGTGGAAACAATAATTAATGATTGTCATGCATGTAACAATAGTGATAAAGTCAAAGTAATAAGACATCCGCTTTTGGGGTGTGTACAATTTCCGGCGGGACCATGGGAAAAGTTGGCTTTGGATTTTCTAGGTCCTGTGGAAAGACTGGGTAAAAGAAATTGTTTTCTTATGGTATTGGTTGATTATCACAGCAAATTGTTTGTAGTCAGGACTGCTGAACGAATTGCAATCGACAATGTTATTAAGTTTTTAAAAGAAGTATTTTCGAAAGAGGGAATACTAAAAGTTCTAGTTACAGATAATGGTGTGCAACTAGTTTCCACAACCATGGCAAATTTTCTTAATGGTTTGGGAATTGCAGGAGGGGAAATTTTACTGATGATTTTATTAATCAATAATGTACTGATCATTGATGAACTAATATTTGAAAAACTGGTGACTTTTGTGAATGACCATCATAATTCATTTTGTTTTCTACTTAGGCTAACTTTAGCTAAAATTGCAGTTGTTTTCCATTGCTCAGTGCTTACTTAAAAGAGTGTGATTAATAGCTTATAGACATGTAGACAGCTACCTCTGGTGGGATTTTGTGTTAGGTCTTACAAGGTCAGATTTTTCGAGTTTGACTGTCCTATTGTTTAGAGAACTGTCTCTAACGTGTGGTTTCTTCCTCGAGGGTGGAAGTAGATGGAAACTTTGTAAGATGTTTCTTCCTGAACCTAAGATTCGGATGAGATGGAACAATGGATCCACAGACAAGACAGAGGTCAAGAAGTAATTGTTATAAATTGAGTCTAGCTAATGATTATGTAAATGTAATGTTGACGAATGAAAATTCTGTGTATTATGAATAAGTAACTTTTAGTTATCTGATTTTAGTTGTATTGGCTGAATGTATAACATCACATGTCTTGACCAATCATGAGATTTGTGGAAATTAATATAATGTTCTTTTACCTATTCTTGGGGGTTCTTCTGACTCTGATGTTCCTGTTCGCTGATGATCTTGGGAGAGAGTTGGGTTAGCAGTTGATGCAGACCAGACTTTACGAGATTTTCCAGTGATATATCGGTCATGCATGCTTGAGGGATTTATAGATTGTCCTACTAATGGTGTCCCATTGCTGATGTAATCTTGTTGTTGTTCTATGGGTAATATAGAAATTGTGTATAGTTATATGTGTCTTTTGTTTTGCAGGTACAAGCTGCAACTCATACATTAATTGCTGCTTAATGATAGTATTTTTGCTATAACCCGAGCTAATATATTTTTCCTAAATTTGTGTTTCAAAATTCTTTTTACATGAAGCCCATTATGTTAATGCTAATTAGTGGTTAGTGAGGGAATTTGCCTTTACATCCTTATGACTTATATTGACGTTCTTTGATCTTTGCTCAAATCTATTTTATTTCATTGTTGCAAATATTGGTGTTATTAAGTTGCGTTATAATACTTGAGATAATTTGTGTACTTGCTTTGACTAAACTCAGATATATAAGGCGTTCTAATCAGCCGTTGATGATTCTATATGCTTATCATTTATGTTTGAGAATTATTTTTGTGACCTTAGCGTTGTTAATATCGGGAAGTAAACTTATAATCCTTCTTAATAAACTGGTGTGGTTATTGCATAGTGATTAGATCATTGATTTCTTGTTTATTGATGTTTATTATGACATATATCCTTGACATCCCCTCAAATCTATGTTGTGTTGATCCATTGGCCTAAGGCGCGAAATCCACAATTTAGTTTGAGGTAATAGCTGGGATTTCTCAGCGCTGCAGCAGGATCAGACATGACAGAGTAGCATTCTTCCGGCCACAAGCTAATGGTCTGTTAGAGAGAGTAAATAATTATGGAGAACTTTCAGTTGTCTCTGGCAAATGGGCTGATGTGGAGAGAGGAGTTGAATAAGATGATATGGGCACATAGAATAACAACTCATTCTATGACAGGGGTGTCTCCTTTTATTGCCTTTAAAGGGAGGGAGTCAGCAATGAAGGAATCTCCCATGTGGCTGCATGAGAAGAAACAGGTGCGGGTTGATCGACAATGTATGAAAGCGAGGGTGGTAAATTTACAGCAACAGAACAAAAGAAGTTACGATAGCAGAAAGTGAGTGAAGGACGTGTGTATGAAAGATGGAGACTGGGTGGCAGTGAGGAAGGTGGGCCAGGTAAGGAAAAGGGGACCAAGTTTCTTCAACCACAGAGGGTAACCAAGGTAATGAATTCTGTTGTTAAGTTGGATGATGGTGAGGAGTGGAGTATGGGAAATCTGTGGAAGGTTAAAGAGCCGGGGAATGGAAAATGAGCGAGTGCTGTATTTTGTCTATTGACAATATTTTCTATATGATTGTTTTCTTATAATCAGTTATATATTGTTAGTTTAGTTAAAGCGCCAGAGAATGGAAAATGAGCGAGTGCTGTACTGTGTCTATTGACAATGTTTTCTATATAATTGTTTTCTTATAATCAGTTATATATTGTTAGTTTGTTAGTTTACAACTTCATACATTTATTAGGATATATAGAGGGAGATGTGATTGGAGAGTTATGCTTGCAGGAGGATAATTGTATGAGCATCCATGATGATGCAATTTAGAATGTGGGCATGGAGGGATTCTATTGGAGCAGTTAGTGAAGCTGGACCTGTGAAGCTGGGGGATATTACTGAGGATGAAAAAGGCTTCTTGGAAATAAAGAGTACAGCAAGTCACACGAAGTTGCGTGATCGCTACAAACTCCGAGATATAACTGCACCACCTCCACTCCCCCCCACCAAAGAACCAAGAAAAGGATTTATAGTTCGTGACGAGGATCCACATCAATTTTGTTTTATCCAGATTTATTTCTAGGCCTTTCTGATCCAAAAGATTTTTAGGGCTGTCATGCTCTGTTGCAGGCCCAAAGGAGTATGACTCAATAGCCAGATGTCATCAGCATTTTGTAGGCACCCAACTTTCTCTGGACCTAGAGCTGGAGGATGACTATTCGTTGTGCTAGTGCACCGGCTAAATCTGCCAAATATAAATTGAACAGGCTTGGGGCCAAGACACAGCCTTGCTTTAAGACGGTCTTTATGGGAATTATTTTTGTAAGTCTAGTGCATTCTCCTACTTTGACCTGAACCCAGGCTATTAGTGTATAGATCTATAATTGTCCTTAACAAATTATTTGGGATTCCCCAGTTAGCCAGTTTAGACCAAAGCCTCTCCCTAGGGGCCCGGTCGAATGTAGACTTAAGACCTACAAAGCAAGCATAGAGGCTTGATTCCCTGTAGACGGCCTTTTCTACAATAAGGAAAGTGCTATTAGATTTGTTGATGGTCCCATGCCTGCCCTAAATCCTGTTTGGAGTCTCGGGATTAGGCTGTTTTCATCTGCCCAATTTTGGAGGTGCTCTAACAGATAGGATGCGTAGAATTGTGCCTCCACGTCGATTAAGGCAATCAGCCTATCGTTAGACGGCAGTGCTGGGTTTCCGTTCTTATATACTGTGTGCACTTTATTGCCTCTCCACGATTCTGGGATCCTTTTAGCCCAGGTGATGGTAATAAAAAAAGAGTGGCGTCAAGTAATGTGCCCAGTATTCTGGATCACCTTTAAAAATGGCATTTGGGAGGCCATTTGGACCAGCGGCCCCTTTAGACTTAATTTAATCTATTTGTTCCGGCACCCAGAGTTGGTCATCTGCTATCTCCTCAATGGCCGTAAGTTTTCCCTCAACCTGATTTCTTGGGGGTGTCTCAATTCCTGGGTGTGGCTGGACCTTGAGCAACTGGGTCATGGATTGATCTATAATTTTTTCACCTTCTGCTTAGCCGTACATAGCCGTACTTAGCCGTACATATTGCGAATGTGGTTCTTTCATGAACTTGAGTCAATTCCAATATTATGGCTTCTACCTTTACCAATCGCCATCCCATTTACCAGTTTCTCGTAATGTCTTGCCATTTAGCATTTTGCTTGCCCCGAGTAACTTGAACCATGAATTTTCTTGGAATCTTTTTTTCACTCCGGCAATTGTTAAAAATGTTCATGGCCTATAAGGTAAGTTTATCCAGGGCCTCGCCCGGACAGCTACTTTTTAACAGTTTCCTGGACTGTCAAACTATTTGTGGTTTCTGAATGCGCAGGGCCTTATTAAACCAGGCCTGTCTTTCTCGACCCCTCTTTTTGTCGTGTCCATTAGGCTGAATTGTTCAGTTTGTGGTAACCGGGAATTTTACTAAAAAAGAGAAGATTAACCCAGCCCATTCCTCATTCCAAACTCTTTTGGAGGCATGCTCCTTTTCTTTCATGGCCACTAAACTTGTTCTCACCTCCAGGGACCCTGCTCTACGATACACCTCGTCCATCACTGCCGCAATCCCTTGCTGATGCCCTTTTATTCTTTTGTAATTAAACATAGAGGGTGGTGCCATTAGGCCACACAAGGACTTCAAGTGCTGAGATTTTCATGCTAATTCCAATGTTTGAGGGAAGTGGTCATTCTCGGTTCTGCACTTAATTTGGAAGCTACGCACCAGGGGTATCACGGAATAATCTATCAGCGTATAATCGATGATTGAACAGGCTCTGCCACTCGCAAATGTTATAGAGAGTAGATTATCCTCCTTGCTATTCCAATTTAGCATTGTTAGGCCTAAATGTTCTAGGTATTTCCTACATTTACTTGCTGTAGGAGGCCGACCTGGTATGTAGTGGGTACCTTGGGTACTTACACCTTACACCAGGTCCAGTTATCCCTTATTAGTAAAATGTAGCAGTGTTCTAGAAGCTTAGGATGATAGAGGTAGCAATAGCAGAGCAGCTTAGGCTGAACTAGGAGACATGCAAAGCTCCTGCAATACCACTTATAGTTACACAGTACTTATACACAAGTAAAGACAATACTCAGTGTTACCAAAAATAAAGGTACTTTATTTGGGTGACAGAAGGCCAAAAATATCTTAGAGGCAATACTCCTTCTGGAGGTAAGTATTATCCACAATATATACACTAGACACCAAAATAAGGCAGGTAATTAGACAAAGGATAGAGTAAACAATAGGAAATGCTATAGAATAAAATGGGAGAAAATAGGTCTAGGGGCAACACAAAACATATACTAAGAAAGTGGAATGTGAATCACGAATTCCACCCAGACAAGTGTAGTGTGTAGAGAATTGCTGGGTGTAGGAGGCTGGCCTGGCTTGTAGTGGGTACCAGAGGTACTTACACCTTGTGCCAGGTCCAGTTATCCCTTATGAGTGTAGAAGAGGTGTTTCTAGCAGCTTAGGCTGATAGAAGGTAGCTATGGCAAAGCAGCTTAGGCTGAACTAGGAGACATGTAAAGCTCCTACTATACCACAATACACAGATATACTAAAAATAAAGGTACTTTATTTTTATGACAATATGCTAAAAGTATCTCAGTGAGTACCCTCAGTATGAGGATGAGAAATATACACAAGATATATGTACACAAACCAAAATTATGCAGATAATAGCAAAAGGAAGTAATGCAAGCAATGTAAAGTTACAGTAGATTGCAATAGGAGCACATAGGTATAGGGGCAACACAAACCATATATTCCAAAAGTGGAATGCGAACCACGAATGGACCCCAAACCTATGTGAGCTTGTAGAGGGTCGCTGGGACTGTAAGAGTGAGGGTTAGAAAAATAGCCCACCCCAAGACCCTGAAAGGTAGGTGTAAAGTGCACCTACTACCCCCAGAGAGCACAGAAGTCGTGATAGGGGGATTCTGCAGGAAGAACAAACACCAGCAATGCAACAACAGTGGATTTCCGGATCTGAGTACCTGTAAGACAAGGGGACCAAGTCCAAGAGTCGCGACAGTGTCGAGAGTGGGCAGGAGCCCAAGAAATGCCAGCTGAGGGTGCAAGGAAGCTACCACCTGTTGGAAGAAGCTTGGTGTTCTGCAAGAACGAAGAGGACTAGGAACTTCCCCTTTAGAGGATGGATGTCCCACGTTGTGAAGAAGCTTGCAGAAGTGTTCCCATGCAGAAAGACCGCAAACAAGCCTTGCTAGCTGCAAGGGTCGCAGTTAGGGTTTTTGGATGCTGCTGTGGCCCAGGAGGGACCAGGATGTCGCCACTTGGATGAGGAGACAGAGGGGGCGCCCAGCAAGTCAGGGAGCCCTCATAGAAGCAGGTAGCATCCACAGAAGTACCTGAACAGGCACTTAGAAGAAAAGTGAACAGGAGTCCACCCGTAGTCACAAAAGGGAGTCCCACGACGCCGGAGGACAACTCAGAAGGTTGTGCACTGCAGGTTAGAGTTTCAGGGACCCAGGCTTGGCTGTGAACAAAGGAAATCCTGGAAGAGTGCACAGGAGCCGGAGCAGCTGCAAACCACGCGGTACCCAGCAATGCAGTCTAGAGTGGGGAGGCAAGGACTTACCTCCACCAAACTTGGACTGAAGAGTCACTGGACTGTGGGAGTCACTTGGACAGAGTTGCTGAGTTCCAGGGACCACGCTCGTCATGCTGAGAGGGGACCCAGAGGACCGGTAATGCAGTCTTTTGTTGCCTGCGGTTGCAGGGGGAAGATTCCGTCGACCCACGGGAGATTTCTTCAGAGCTCCTGGTGCAGAGAGGAGGCAGGCTACCCCCAGAGCATGCACCGCCTGAAAACAGTAGAGAAAGCCGGCAGGATGAAGCGATACAAGGTTGCTAGTAGTCGTCTTGCTACTTTGTTGCGGTTTTGCAGGCATCCTGATCAGTCAGCGGTCGATCCTTTGGCAGAAGGTGAAGAGGGAGATGCAGAGGAACTCTGATGAGCTCTTGCATTCGTTATCTGGTGAGATCCCCAAAGCAGAGACCCTAAATAGCCAGAAAAGGAGGTTTGGCTACCTAGGAAGGAGGATTGGCTACCAAGAGAGGTAAGAGCCTATCAGAAGGAGCCTCTGACGTCACCTGCTGGCACTGGCCACTCAGAGCAGTCCAGTGTGCCACAGACACCTCTGTTTCCAAGATGGCAGAGGTCTGGGACACACTGGAGGAGCTCTGGGCACCTCCCCTGGGAGGTGCAGGTCAGGGGAGTGGTCACTCCCCTTTCCTTTGTCCAGTTTCGCGCCAGAGCAGGGCTGGGGGATCCACGCGCGCGTGTAATGGTGTCCCCGCACTTACAAAGTCCGGGGAATTTGCCCTGAACGATGTGGGGGCACCTTGGCTAGTGCCAGGGTGCCCTCACACTAAGTAACTTTGCACCCAACCTTCACCAGGTGAAGTCTATAAGGTTAGACATATAGGTGACTTATAAGTTACTTAAGTGCAGTGGTAAATGGCTGTGAAATAACGTGGACGTTATTTCACTCAGGCTGCACTGGCAGGTCTGTGTAAGAATTGTCAGAGCTCCCAATGGGTGGCAAAAGAAATGCTGCAGCCCATAGGGATCTCCTGGAACCTCAAATACCCTGGGTACCTCAGTACCATATACTAGGGAATTATATGGGTGTACCAGTATGCCAATGTGAATTGGTAAATTTAGTCACAAGCCTGCTAGTGACAAATTTGGAAAGCAGAGAGAGCATAACCACTGAGGTTCTGGTTAGCAGAGCCTCAGTGAGACAGGCATCACACAGGGAACACATACAGATAGGCCACAACCTTATGAGCACTGGGGTCCTGGCTAGCAGGGTCCCAGTGACACATAACAAACATACTGACAACATAGGGTTTTCACTTTGAGCACTGGGCCCTGGCTAGCAGGATCCCAGTGAGACAGTGAAAACACCCTGACATAGACTCACAAACAGGCCAAAAGTGGGGGTAACAAGGCTAGAAAGAGGCTACTTTCTCACACTGGGAAAGTAAGAATACAGCAAAGGTAAGTAAAATACCCCACCCCAGAGCCCAGGAAAGTGGGAGAAAAGTACTGCGAGTTTCCTTAGGACACACTACAAGTCGTGATTAGAGTTATTGCAGTAACCAAGCAAGACTACAAACAACAAATGGTGGATTCCTGGACATGAAGAACTGCAAAGGAAGGAGACCAACTCCAGAAGTCAGAAGTTCCAGGAAGGACAGGAGCCCCTGCCAACCCAGAAGAGGATGTAAAAGAAGAGTCCCCGGCTGGACGAAGCCTTAAGAAATGGACCCAAGGAAGAGGTCAGCGGGTTCCTGTGTGATGTCCCACAAAGAGAAGTTGGATGCAGGTGAGTTTTGGGGCTGGATTCGTCCAACATGCCTTGGTCCAGCAAAGTCACGTTTTGCATCAAAGTGGCCCTGTCTGGACCCAGGCGGGACCTGGGGCCCTCAACACTGCCTGAGGAGGATAAAGGGGCTCTCAGCATTTCAGCACATAATTGATTTGACGGGAGCTTTTGACCTGGTATCTAAGGGAAAACCTTTGGAAGGATCCCACTCCTATGACATTCCTGCAGACCTTCTGAAAATCTTATGGCTATTACACACAGCCATATGTTCGGGTTTGCTGGAACACTGGTTGGGACCTCCCTCATAGGACTCCAATAAATCGCAGGGTCAGACAAGGTTGCGTATTAGCTACTACACTCTTCAGTTTGTACATAAACGCTGCAGTTGACAGACTAGCCCAATGCAGACATGATGCTCCTAAATCTGCAGGCACTAGCCTGCCAATACTCATGTTTGTAGACGTCACACCCATCATCTCCAAAACGCCATCAGGCCTCCAAGCACTCTTGGATAGTTATTCCAAATTATGCTCTGGTCTAAAGGTGAAACCCTCCAAATCCAAGTTTATGACTCTGAACCCACATAGGTCATTTAGAGGCAGGAAATGGCTGGATGGAGTGCCCCTGGAGTTAGACTTGCCGAAAATGTCTTGGGCTCAAGTTGAGAATAGCAGGTTAGTTTTTCACCGAAGGTCTTCTGCTGTAGACAGGAAATACAAGGCCACCTCTAGTGGTGCTGTCTCCCCCACCCTCGAAGTTTATAGGGCCACTGCTGTAGCAGGTGGCGAATATGGGGCACAGCTCTGGGGATTTTCAAAAGGTCATTGTTCAGCCTTCCCCAAAGCTCCTCGCTTATCCCCCTCTGTATGAACCTCTATCTCCAAAGAAAAGACCATGTTGTCCATCTAAAACTATTGACTTAATGGGTGTGCCTGTGGTCCACAGAGGAACTGGCCCCGTTTAGGAAAGCACTGATCGAGTACCTTGAAGTTGATAAATGTGTGTGCATCCCTTGGCTGAGCAAAATCAAATACCTAAGCAAGACCGTTAGGAAGACAGAAGTGTGGGAATACCCTGCTGTATTAAAGAAAAGAACGAGTTACTTACCTTCGGTAACTACTTTTCTAGTAGATTCATTAGCTACCTGTGGATTCCTCACCTATTGAATACTCCCCTTGCGCCAGCATCTGACGGAAATCTTCTTCCTAGCTTCTGCACGTCGACGAGGACGTCACAATTGCCCACGCGACGCCGTCTGACGTCATACAGGCAATAAGAGGTCCTCGCCGACGTGCCGCCATCAGTACCAACATTGTTTACGTGCCTGAGACTAATAGGCCATTGAGACAATCAATCAAATAACTATATTTAATAACATTCAAGATAAAAACATCATTCCAAAAACTCAAGATTTCTTTATTTTTTAAAAATAAATAAATAGATAAATAAATATATACAGTATATGTACAAGCCCTCAAATACCAAGAGGAGCACACCCAAGAATAACTTGGTTAGACCAGACAGGCAACGGGGAGGCGGGTGGGACCGTGAAGGATCCACAGGTAGCTAATGTATCCACCAGAAAAGTCGTTACTGAAGGTAAGTAACTCGTTCTTCTGATGGATACAACTACCTGTGGATTCCTCACCTATTGAATAGAGTCCCAAAGCAGTACCGCACTCGGTGGAGGGTGCCTGAATGGTCAAACCAAGAAATCCTGCAGCACTGACCATGCAAAATGGCCATCCCTCCTAACCTCAGAATCCAAGCAATAATGCTTCGCAAAAATGTGGAGGGACGACCAAGTTGCGGCCTTGCAGATGTCGACCACAGGAACACCCCTAGCCAAGGCCGAAGAGGCCGACTTAGCTCTGGTGGAATGAGCTCTTATTCCATCAGGGGGTTCCTTCTTTGCTAGAGAGTAACACAGTTTAATGCAAAGAATGACCCACCTGGAGAGTGTTCTCTTGTGGATTGCCCTTCCTCTCCTCTTTCCCACGTACCCGATGAAGAGTTGATCCTCCAACCTGAAATCCTTCGTTCTGTTCACATAGAAGCTCAGCGCTCTCCTCGGGTCTAAGCGGTGTAGTCTTTCATCTTCTTTCAAAGGATGAGGCAGAAGATAAAACGAGGAAAGAGTAATTGTTTGGGCCATATGAAAGGGTGAAACAACCTTCGGTAGGAAAGCAGCCTTGGTCCTCAACAGCACCTTATCCCCATAAAAAGATGAGTAAGGGGGTTTAACAGATAGAGCCTGCAGCTCACTCACTCTTCTTGCGGAAGTAATAGCAACAAGGAAAACAGTCTTTAGAACCAATAACCTTGAAGGGCAAGAATGCATAGGCTGAAAGGGTGAACCCATAAGGAAAGTCAAGGCTAGGTTTAGATCTCACTGAGGCATAATGAAAGGAGTGGGAGGAAATTTGTTAATGAGACCTTTTAAAAATCTTAGTACTATAGGGGATTTAAATAGAGAAGGCTGGTCCGGAAGACATAGAAAGGCTGATAGGGCAGATAAATATCCCTTGACTGTAGCCACTGCACAACCCCTCTGTGCCAGGGACAACGCAAAAGACAAGATATCCAATAGGTGGGCACGTAAGGGGTCAATTTGTTTCTCTCCACACCAATTCACAAATTTAGCCCACCTATTAGCGTAGATAGATTTAGTGGAGTGTCGCCTGGCCGATAAAATAACATCCACTACGTCAGGTGGGAGAGAAAAGGAACTCAGGTTGCCCCGTTCAATCTCCAGACATGAAGGTGCACTGCGAGAGGAGTTCTGCCCTGAGAGGGAGACGGAGCGGGGGGCACAGAGAGAGTTGGAGAAGATCCGAATACCATACCCTCCTTGGCCAATCCGGAGCTATTAAGATGACTTGAGCCTGGTCTTGGCGAATTTTCCTCAAAACTCGAGGAATCAAAGGTATGGGGGGAAACGCGTAAAGCAACTGGTCGCACCAGGACATCTGAAACGCGTCCCCCAACAGTCCTTGTACCGGATACTGGAGGCTGCATAATAACGGGCAGTGCGAGTTCTCCCGAGTGGCAAACAGATCTATCCGAGGGATCCCCCACATCTGGAAGATTTGACACACTTGATCCGGATGGAGACGCCACTCATGATCGGTTGAGAAATGACGACTGAGACTGTCCGCACGCACGTTCAAGACTCCGGCCAGATGATTTGCTACCAAGTAAATTCGATGGTCCCTTGCCCAGGACCAAAGCCGTAGAGCTTCTCTGCAGAGAAGGTACAACCCTACTCCTCCCTGTTTGTTTATATACCACATCGTGGTAGTATTGTCTGTCAGGACCTGAACCGACTGACTGCGAAGGGATGGGAGGAAGGCCTTGAGCGCAAGACATATAGCCCGCAACTCCAACCGATTTATATGAAACATCTGTTCCACTGGAGACCAAAGACCTTTGATCTCCAGGTCCCCCAGATGAGCTCTCCACCCTGGAGTGGAAGCATCCGTTACTACTGTGGTCACCGGCGGAGTTTGCGAGAAAGGCCTTCCTCGGGAAAGATTGCCATCCCCAATCCACCATTTTAAATCCGCAGCAGCATCTCTGGAGATCTTCACCGAACTCTCGAGATCCCCGTTGTGTTGAGACCACTGCTTCCGGAGGCACCATTGTAGAGCCCTCATGTGCCAGCGAGCGTGAGTGACCAACAGAATGCAAGAAGCTAACAGACCGAGCAGACGCAGGACCTTGAGGACTGGAACTACCGCTCCACTTTGAAACATTGGAACCAACGCCTGAATGTCCTGAATCCGCTGAGGCGGAGGAAAGGCGCGATTCAATGTTGTATCCAATACTGCCCCTTTGAACTGGAGGCGCTGAGAGGGCTCTAGGTGAGATTTGGGCACATTCACTGAAAAACCCAGGTCGAACAACAACTGGGTTGTCGACTGAAGGTGATGTGACACCAGCTCCGGAGACCTGGCTTTGATCAACCAGTCGTCCAGGTAAGGAAATACTGCTATCCCCTTCCTTCTGAGCTCTGCCGCAACCACCGACATCACCTTTGTGAAGACTCGGGGTGCTGAAGTAAGACCAAACGGAAGGACCGCAAACTGATAGTGCTGCGACCCCACCACAAACCAGAGATACTTCCTGTGCGACTTGAGTATTGGGATATGAAAATAAGCATTATGTAAGTCGACAGACACCATCCAATCCCCATCGTTCACCGCCAAAAGCACCTGAGCTAGGGTCAGCATCTTGAACTTCTCCTGTTTGAGGAACCAATTCAAGATCCTAAGGTCCAGGATTGGCCTCAACCGACCATCCTTCTTGGGGATCAGGAAGTATCTTGAGTAACAACCCTGACCCCTCTCCTGCTCTGGAACCAACTCCACCGCACCTTTTGGAAGGAGGACTTGAACCTCCTGTTCTAGTAACAGGAGATGCTCTTCTGAACAGTAGGATGGGTGGGGCGGGATGGGGGGAGGAAACTCCCGAAAGGGAAGGGCATAGCCTTTCCCCACAATGCTGGTGACCCAGGAGTCTGATGTTATAACCTCCCACTTGTGGAGAAAGTTCAATAACCTCCCCCCTACAGGAGTGGTGTGAAAAGGAATTGGTGGAAGGCTAAGGCTGCTTCCCATGCTGCACCCCTCCAGAGGAAGAGGAAGAGGCAGAGTGCTGCTGGGCGCCTCCCCTGGTTCGGACCCTATCCCTCCCCCTGTAGGATCTATAGGAGAGAGCAGAGGTGGGTTGTTGCTGAAATCTCCCTCGAAAGGAGGAGGAGGAGGAACCACGACCAAACCCTCTAAACCTCCTAAAAAGTCTGGAGGAAACAGAAGAGGAGGCCTGCAAGCCTAAAGACTTCGCCGTGGCCCTACTCTCCTTAAACCTCTCTAGTGCAGAGTCCGCCTTGGAGCCAAAAAGTTTATCGCCATCGAAGGGAAGGTCCAAGAGGGTTGACTGTACATCGGACGAGAAACCAGAGCTACGAAGCCAGGCTTGCCTCCTTGTAGCAACAGCAGTACCCATAGCCCTGGCTAGAGAGTCAGTCGTATCTAGTCCAGATTGAATTACTTGGGTTGCCGCTGCTTAAGCATCAGAAACTAGGCTCATAACCTCTTGGGGCACCTCAGTATGAGACAACTTTATTTCGGCCATCAGGGCGTAAATGTATCTCCCTAAAATATAGGTAGCATTAGTGGATTTTAAAGCCATGCTACATGACGAAAAAGCCTTGTTTGAAGAAAGGTCCATCTTCTTAGAGTCTGTCTGAAGGCACAGCTGGAAATGATCCTGGGACAGACCTGGTTGAACATGAAGCCTGAACCACCAAGCTTTCAGGGGTTGGGTGCCTGGAGAGGAAGCCTGGGTCAGCAGGAGCCACTCGATATCTTCGAGCCACCGATCTGTTCACTGCCGAAGATGACACCGGCTTCTTCCAAATTTCCAGGATTGGATCCAACAGAGCCTCATTAAAAGGCAGAAGTGGCTCTGCAGTTGTTGAAGCAGGATTCAACACCTCTGTTAAAATATTAGGCTTAGGCTCAGACACTGCCGGGTTCGGAATTGGTAAACAAGCATTTGCAATGCAACGGGTCTCGCGTTTGCTCATGTTAGAGCTGATAGCGTTGTAAACTCCTAACCCGACTTTTCACCTATCGGCAAAAGTGCATTTATGTACGTAACCTGAAAAAGTGCAATTAACTGTGTAAAGCGCTAGATTTCTGCCAAGCGAAATCGCGCTAGGAAAATAGAGAAAAAGTAGTCAATGAGCCGGACAGAAGACAACGAGCCTCGCATGTTTTCTGTACCTGGTCGATGCGCTCGAGGAGGGCTAGCCACCGGAAAAAGCATGACGTATGCATGCCTTCGACTAATGAAAGCAAGCAGATTTTAATAGGCAAGCCCACGAACCAATGAAAAACACTGACGTGACATCGACAGAGCTCCAAGCCCTTTTCTAATACCTAAACCGCCTCGCTGTGATATGCATGCGACGCAGGCTCGACCCTAAAAATCACTTGGTACACTCGCTCACTCAAAGAGCCTAGGCTTTGATGAATAACAATTGTTCTTGGATGCAAGGCGCCTACAGAGATTGTTGTTGTGTTACTGTGTTGTGTGCATTATTAAAGAAGTAAATAAGAGGGAGAGGTCAATGTATTCGTGAAACAGGACATGCACTGCAATGGGCAGAACAGTGCGCTCCTCGAATTGTGTGCTTTGTGGGTTAATCAGGGGCGCTAGAATGTGTGACTAATGGATTTTAGTGCGGTGGTGTGGACACCATCACTAAAATGTGTTTCTCTAACCCCTTATGCGTGATACTTGGCAGGACTTATGGCTCGAGGTTTCAAAAGAACCTCGAGCTGGGTAAGAGCCAGGCTCAAACTTTTAATGTCACACCCAACTCTATGTTTGCCCTAGACAGCTCTGTCAAGTGCCACACACCTCTGAAATGCATTAGACACACAATTGGAGCTCCTATCAGCATTTGAAATTGTTTGAGGCGCTTTACATAGCAGTGGGCTTAAATATAGCCAGCACCTGCTGCTGACAGGTGCCCAACCAGAGCCTGGGTTCATGGAGAGTTGAGGTCGCCATGCAGACAGCACAGTCTTTCGTTCCCCAGAGTGGTGACCTTTCAACATAGCCTGACTGAAAAACAAAACTAAAAGAAAAGGCAGCAAATACTCAGTGTTCAGTGCAGCATAAATCTGCTAACTGCCAGCACTTGAGACCCTCCAACAGTTGATACTGCAGGTAGTTTCCAGCTTGTGGTCCTGATTCAGCTTTGCCCACTGCCTGGTGCAGCAGAGAGCATCAATGAGCACTGAGGTGGCAAGAGAATCTGGCGCACTGAGGAACCACGAGCAACAACACGTGGTAGTTTTAGCACCAGAGTAAGTGTGATATGTCTGATCTATGCAGTTTTTAATTTGTAAATACAAAGGTGCCAGTGCCCAAAGTCCCCCTCTTAAACATGCGGCTGCTGTAATTAAATGTGTGAACATGGAATACTGAGGCGGCTAATCCTGAAGCCATCTCGGGCTCTTCAATCCATATCAAGCCACTCGCTGCCCCTTCAGCTCACTCTTGAAGCTTTTTGCTTTCTCCCTTTGTGACGCTTTTTCTTTTTTCCCTTCATCCGTCTTTCCTATATGTCTCTTTTGCTCGCAGCAAATGCTTGGGGCAGAAGAATATGCGCCGGCCCTCAAAAATAAGCACAAATTAAGCACTGGATCTATGAATACTGCTCCATCATTTCTTCTCCCTGCAGCCTCTGCCAGTCTTATTTGCCTTAGTGCCCTTTGTCTTAATTATTTATATTACCCATGCTTTGAGCCTCTAATCGTATCTTCCTTTTCTTCATGCTTTTTACCCCTTTCCTTCATGGTCACCCTGCTCTTTGCCCAGTGCCATGTTTATCTCCATACATTTCTGCCCTCTGTCTCTATGTATCTGTCCTTGTAGATGTGCCACCTCCTCTATGTCCCTGTAATTCTGCTCCTGCGCTGTGCTTTGGTAAAGTGTCAAAGTGTTACATATAATGAAGTAAATGTCGAATACAAGCATTCTGAAAATATGAAACTGTCACACATGAGTAAAATGAAAATATGGCACCTATGCTCTCCCATCCCGTGCTGAGATATTGAGGCGTGAGGTTTCTTTCTCTTGCGCACCTGCAGCTAGTGCATTCTTTGAAGGGCAGGTGTGACACAGTGTGGGATGATTTTTTAGGCTGTTAGTGCATCTGCTAGGTTTGGTGCACTGGTTTTACTGTTGATTTTCCTGAAATTACTACAAAGCTTTCCTGCAGAAAGCTGAAATGCATGCCTGCAGCAAGTATAAATCCATAGGTCTCCCATACCCTGCAGAACAGCCACATAGCGTGTCTTGACCATTTCAAAACTGACCGATTTGCAAACGTGGGGCATACTTTTAACTGTCTGATTTGCTGATAGAAGCCTGAAGAAATTCGGAAGAAATCCAATTCGAATCAGGTAAATGTCTTTATTAGACGAGACCCTCAATCGTGGTGCTCTCTCTCCCGAGGTCAGCAAGCAACTGCCCAGAGGAGAACGCCCCAACGAACATTCCACAATAACATTCTAATGCAGGTTTGTCTCGAGGCCTACATCACAGAGAAACCTCGAGACACATTGCAACACATCTCTCTCCGTTAATAATACTTTAATGAATAACAACACGTAAAAGCATAGACAATTTAAAAACAATTAAATTATTAAAATCAACAGTATTGGGCCGTGTTAGAAATGGGGTCTTTGGTTGACAGTCAGGTTACGCCCTGTTCAAGCAAGGACCCTCACTCTAGTCAGGGTAAAAGAGAATCACCCTCAGCTAACCCCTGCTTACCCCCTTAGTAGCTTGGCAGAGCAGTAGGCTTAACTTCAGAGTGCTAGGTGTAAAGTATTTGTACCAACACACACAGTAACTTAATGAAAACACTACAAAATGACAACACCAGTTTAGACAAATAGGAAATATTTATCTAAACAAAACAAGACCAAAACGACAAAAATCCAGCATACACAAGTCAAGTTATGAATTTTTTAAAGATTGGGGTGTTAACACGGCGTCGTGACGGAGTCGTTCCCAACAAGCCGACACCAGCGGCGCCGGACACAGAGTTGCGTAGACCCCCAAGTACAGTACCTTTGGTGAAGAGTGAAAACAAGCCGATGCACGAAGTCGGGGATCGCGGCGTCTGTGTGAAACGTTGAATCCGCGCACTTCGAGCGGCGTCTGTCACGACGTGGTGCGTCGACTTCCACGGAATCGCGAACTTCAGCGAGGCTGCAGCGGTGTCAGGCCTGCGAGGAGCGACGCGTTCCAGCGAAGGTCACGGCGTCGGGTGCAGGCGGTGTCACTGGATTCAGCAGCGGCGTCGGTCCAAAGTCGTCCGAAGTCGATTTCCTTGGATTTCCACCAGCTTTCCTTTCAAGGGCCCAGGGACTGGATAGGGCACCACTTGTCAGAGCAGGAGTCTCTCCAGAGACTCCAGGTGCTGGCAGAGAGACGTCTTTGCTGTCCCTGAGACTTCAAACAACAGGAGGCAAGCTCTAAATCAAGCCCTTGGAGATTTCTTCACAAGATGGAAGGCACGCAAAGTCCAGTCTTTGCCCTTGTGACTGGATGGTAGGAAAGGAATCACTCCAACAGAAGTCCAAGTATAAAAACAAAGAGGTTTTATTGGAATTATATGGATGAAGCAAGTGCAGGTACGTTTTGTCTGATCATTAATTGCTGGATAGAAGGTGGTGAAGGTTTGTTTGTATTCAGGTTTTCACTCTCCTCTTCTCTGCTCCGTTTCCTTAGGGAGTTCCCGGGAGGTACATGCAGAAAGAAGAGAACAGAGGTGGTAAGTGGACTGGGTATTATGGCCGGATGGTAAGTTACAAATTTCTTATACTTCTATCCCCACTTCCTATTACTGGGATTAGTCCTTTCCAAGGTTCTGTTATCGTGAACCTCCTTTCTTTCTATGATTTTTTATTTTCTTTTTCTCCCCCCCCCCTTTATAGTGCTCGTGATCCTGTGTGTGATGACTTTGGTGATACACTCTCTTTGGTTTACGTGATTAGTGGTAAGTGGAGTTTTCAGCTTTTCTCCCACCCCCTTCCCTGCACTCCTTTTTCCTCCCTCCCCTTTTATAGTGCTTGTGTTGTGCCCTCGTTCAACTCTCTCTCTCTCTCTCTCTACACTGTTATTCAGGTTTAGGCTTGTGCTCCCACGCACCTGTACTGCCACGCTTCTCCAGAAGCGTGGCGGGCCGCAGCAGCTCGCCCTCCCGGTCTCTGAGCGTCAGGATGGCTGATGTCTGTTCCCCACCGTCACCGCTACGATACGAGGGCTCCGTCTACCTCCTTGGACTTCTTTGGCTCCGTTCTCTGCTCCCGATATCCGGATGATTGTACTCCGTCTCCTTGTTTCGATGGGATTTCCTTGGTCCTTGATTTCCTCCCACTCCTTCCTCATAAACCCCGGACACCGAAACCTCTGTCAGCGGCGATTTTGACTTCCTCACATCCCGCCGTTTACAAACGTCCAGCCAATCACGTAGCGGTAAACTGGGCTGCCTAGGCCCACCGGTGGCAGTGTCAGCACAAGTGAAGTCTGAGTACGGGCGAACAGCGTCCGGCCCGTCACATACACTCCCCCTAGAGAGCGGCCTGTCGAGCCGCTCAGTGATCGGGTATTGGGAGAGAAAATCCGCAGTTACCATTTGTTTTCCGGGCAGATGTTGAATTTGAAATGCAAAAGGCTGTAGGGAAAGAAACCACCGTAGAACGCGGGGGTTAGTGTCCTTATTATGGGCGAGCCATGTAAGAGGAGCGTGATCAGTAATGAGGGTAAAGGGTCTGCCAGATAGATAATATCGGAGGGATTCCACAGCCCACTTTATTGCCAGGCATTCCTTCTCAATAATCGGATAATGTGTTTCACGGGGCAGTAATTTCCGGCTGATGTAGAGAATGGGGTGGGATGTCCCATCCTCTTGGGGTTGTGACAATACAGCTCCAAGGCCCACATCGGAGGCATCAGTGTGTAGCATAAAGGGTTTTGTGAAATCAGGACAACATAACACTGGTTCAGAGATAAGAGCAGCTTTAAGACGGTTGAAGCTTTGTAACGCAGGCTCTGAAGGGGACCCTAGGGTGTTGGGATATGATTTCTTTAACAATTCCGTAAGAGGTTCGGCTATTGTGGAGAAGTGAGGAATGAAACGTCTATAATACCCCACCAATCCCAGAAAAGCCCGAACATCTTTCTTTCTTTTAGGGAACGTCATATTGGAGATAGCTTCTACCTTTTCTACTTGGGGGAAGATCTTACCACCACCTACAACGCAACCCAGATATTTAATGCTCGTTTGACCTAGCCGGCATTTCTCAGGATTGGCAGTTAACTTTGCATTTCGTAACGCCTGTAAAATGGTATTGAGATGGGTCATGTGTTCTTCCCAGGAATTGCTATAGATAACAATGTCATCCAGATAGGCTGCGGCATATCGTCTAAAAGGTCGTAAGATTTCGTCCATGAGTCTTTGGAAGGTGGCCGGAGCTCCGTGGAGCCCGAAAGGGAGGACGGTAAAGTGATACAATCCCGAAGGGGTAGCAAACGCGGTTTTCTCTTTATCTTCTTTCCTTAGGGGTATCTGCCAGTACCCCTTAGTAAGATCTAAGGTAGATAGGTATTTGGCCTGACCCAGTCTTTTAATGAGTTCATCAATTCTCGGCATAGGATATGCATCAAAATAGGTTACATTATTGACTTCCCTGTAGTCTACGCAAAACCTGGTACTACCATCTGATTTAGGTACCAGTACTACAGGTGAACACCATGGGCTAGTTGATGGTTCTATAATCCCAGCAGCTAACATGTTTTTGACTTCTTTTTCTATAATCATTTGCTTGGCTTCAGGGATGCGATATAGTCTCTGGCGGTGAACCGTATTGGTTTTAAGGCGGATGGGATGTTGGACTAGGGGGGTTCTTCCCGGATATTTGGAGAAGACATCATGATTGTGTCGTACTAGGTGGGTTAGTTGGTTATGATAAGACCCAGTAAGGTCAGGATTAATCCAGGGTAAGGATGGGTTAGGGGGTTCAGGTTTGGTTAGGGTGGGGTATGGAATGTCTTCATTAATGTCAGTATTGATGTACCGAATGTTATGGTCTTCTTTAGGGTCTAACCATTTTTTAAGCAGGTTAATGTGATAAATCTGTTCCCTGTCGCTTCCTTGGGGTATGGCCAACTTATACGTGGTGGGATTAATCTGAGCTGTCACTTCAAATGGGCCTTGCCATCGAGCCAATAACTTATTATCTGTGCTAGGTAGCAACACCAGTGCCTTGTCCCCTACGGTCAAGGTTCGTATTGTGCTTCGGGTATCATATAGTCTCTTCTGTTTTCCCTGAGCCTCTCGTAAAGCAGTATGGGCTTCTTCCCAAACCGTATGTAAATTCTCTCTTAACTCCCGGGTATAAGTTAATAGATCTTTCACCTCCTCTTCCGTATCCTCCCATTGTTCGGCTAACATATCCAACAAAGTACGAGGTTGACGGCCGAACAGTAATTCAAATGGGCTATGACCTAGGGACGCCTGTACATGTGTACGGATGGCATATAAGACTAACGGTAACTTTTTCTCCCAATCTTTGCCTGCGTCTGATATACTCTTTCAGGGGAGGGATTTAATAGTTTTATTGTATCTTTCTACTAGTCCGTCGGTTTGCGGATGGTAGACTGAGGTGCGAAGTTGTTTGACCCCTAATAAGTGGCATACTTCCGCCATCAGTCTGGACATAAATGGGGTTCCTTGGTCTGTTAATATTTCTTTCGGGAACCCCACCCTCGAAAAAAATTCAATCATTGCTTGGGCAATGGTTTTAGTGTGTATACTGGGAAGAGCTATGGCTTCTGGATACCGTGTAGCATAATCTACCAACACCAAGACGTATTGCCTACCCCGCGTGGAGGGCATAAGGGGACCAATGAGATCCATCCCAACTCGTGTAAAAGGGATATCAATAATCGGAAGGGGTTGGAGTGGAGCAGGAATTTGAGCAGAGGGGTTGTATAACTGGCATTTGGGACATTCCGCACAATGTCTACGTATTTCACCATAAACCCCGGGCCAATAAAATCGTCTAAGTACTGCCTCTTCAGTTTTCTCCCTTCCCAAGTGTCCTTCCCCGTTATCCCCATGTGCAAGTTGTAATACTTGTTGCCTATGACTTCTGGGTACCACTAACTGAAGGTAATTTTCCCGTGTGGGTGTGGGTCTGCGATACAGTAATTGGTTGTGAACTATGAACTTGGGACCTACCCCTTGTATGTCCCCAGACTGCGCCTGTTGCCATGCATGTTTTAAGGAGGGGTCCTCGTTCTGATTCCGCCGGAAATCTCCTGTTATCGTACAAACTCTCCCAGATGGAGTGCAATCTTCATTGGATGGGAGGGATTGCCCATAGGAGTGTCTTTGCTCTTTTTTTGTCTTTTACTGAGGGTAACTCGAATTCTTCTTGTCCCCTCTGGTATGTCTCCTTCGGGTGCTTCCATCCACCAAGACGTCAGCATGTGTTCTTGCCCTGCTCGTTCCAATAAGGAGGAAAAATCCACATAATCGGTACCAATGATTATGTCTTCCTCTAGTTTAGAGAGTACTCCAACTCTGAGGCCCTCTGACCGCTTTCTCCATTGTAGTTTTATTGTAGCTAAGGGATAGTACCGCTGATTTCCATGTACACAGGTGATTAGAACTTGTTGCCCTTTTTCTATTTGTTCTGACAATACTAGATTTCCTCTTATGACGCTGTGACTACAACCGGAGTCAATAGGGCTGTTCTTTTCTCATTATTGACGACAATGGGAAGGATATATTTGGGTTTGTCTCCTCCAGACCAGAACACCCTTCCCTTAGTTAACCCTATCTCCATGGGTTCTTCGGATTCCTTTTTATGTGGACAATTGCGGGCAATATGTCCCCACTCTGAACAACTGTAACATTGGGGACCAGGGCCCGCGTTTCCGGATAGCCCTGAGCAGGTGGCGGATGATCTATCTAGACCATGTGTTATTGCGGGTCGCTGGAGACTACTTCTTGATGTGGTTGGTCGCACAGGGGGAAGGGGAACCCAACTTGTGGTAGCACGGAAGTCTGTACCTCTATGATAAGCACAGGCCAGATCTACCACAGTGTCATTTGTTAGCCCGGGATGTTGTCTTACCCAGTTCCTGGTGGTAGGTGGTAAAGCATCCAAATACTGTTCTAAGACTATGAAATTAAACATATCGTCTTTTGTGTTTTCCGTGGGTTGTAACCATCTCCCGGCAGCATGTTGAACTCAGTAATATAAGGTGCGGGGGTTCTCTTGATGCTGCCATTTCGTCTGTCTAAACTTGGTACGATAACTTTCAGAATCCAAGCCCACTCGTTCTAGAATTGTCTTTTTAAGGTCTTTATAAGGCAAGTTCCCACTTGGATTAATGGCTTGGTACGTGGTTTGTAATTGTCCAGTGAGCAGGGGGGCAATATATTGACCCCACTTATCCTTGGGCCAGTTAGCAGTGCTGGCCACTCTTTCAAAGTTTGTGAAAAAAGAGTCTGGATCGTCCTGCTCCTGATACTTTTGTAACACTCTACTGGGCACCGTAGGATGTACTTTAGTATGGGCGATGGTATCAGTGAGCTTACCTAATGCGGTTTCATGAACCAGCTGATTATTGGCCATAATTGTTGCCTGGCTTTTAAGTGCAGTCTGCAATGCCTCCCTTTCTTCTTTGGCTTCTTTCATCTGTTGTTCCCATATCATTTGGAGATGCCGTTGCCCTTCAGCCAACTGTGCGACGACATCAGCTATTGTGGGTTTTTCCTCCATGATGGCGGTTCCCTTCAAATCCCACTTCTGACTCCACTTGTGACTGGATGGTAGGAAAGGAATCACTCCAACAGAAGTCCAAGTATAAAAACAAAGAGGTTTTATTGGAATTATATGGATGAAGCAAGTGCAGATACGTTTTTTCTGATCATTAAATGCTGGATAGAAGGTGGTGAAGGTTTGTTTGTATTCAGGTTTTCACTCTCCTCTTCTCTGCTCCGTTTCCCTAGGGAGTTCCCGGGAGGTACATGCAGAAAGAAGAGAACAGAGGTGGTAAGTGGACTGGGTATTATGGCCGGATGGTAAATTACAAATTTCTTATACTTCTATCCCCACTTCCTATTACTGGGATTAGTCCTTTCCAAGTTTCTGTTATCGTGAACCTCCTTTCTTTCTATGATTTTTTATTTTCTTTTTCTCCCCCCCCCCCTTTATAGTGCTCGTGATCCTGTGTGTGATGACTTCGGTGATACACTCTCTTTGGTTTACGTGATTAGTGGTAAGTGGAGTTTTCAGCTGTTCTCCCACCCCCTTCCCTGCACTCCTTTTTCCTCCCTCCCCTTTTATAGTGTTCGTGTTGTGCCCTCGTTCAACTCTCTCTCTATCTCTCTACACTGTTATTCAGGTTTAGGCTCGTGCTCCCACGCACCTGTACTGCCACGCTTCTCCAGAAGCGTGGCGGGCTGCGGCAGCTCGTCCTCCCGGTCTCTGAGCGTCAGGATGGCTGATGTCTGTTCCCCACCGTCACCGCTACGATACGAGGGCTCCGTCTGCCTCCTTGGACTTCTTTGGCTCCGTTCTCTGCTCCCGATATCCGGATGATTGTACTCCATCTCTTTGTTTCGATGGGATTTCCTTGGTCCTTGATTTCCTTCGACTCCTTTTGAGGCACCTCCCTGTAAGCGAACAGAAGGCATGGCAAGAGGACGTCCCACTTACGCCTCAAGGGCTCTGACAGGCCCTGAATCATGCCTTTCAAGGTGCGGTTGAATCTCTCAACCAGACCATTACTTTGGGGGTGGTAAGGTGTGGTGAACTTGTAGGTTACCCCACACACCTTCCACAGAGACTTCATATAAGTGGATGTGAAGTTTGTACCTCTATCAGATACCACTTCCTTGGGGAACCCCATGCGGGTAAAAACTCCCATCAAGGCACGTCCCACCACGGGGGCAGTGACCTTCCTTAGAGGAATGGCTTCTGAGTACCGTGTGGCATGGTCGACCAAGAACAGGATGGACCTGTTGCCCATGGCTGTCTTGGGGTCCAGAGGCCCCACAATGTCAATTCCTACCCGTTCAAAGGGGGTACTGACTATAGGTAAAGGTTGGAGGGGAGCTTTGCATTTCCCCCCACTCTTGCCACTTGCCTGACAAGACCTACAATAAGCAGCTGACTGCTTGTGCACCAAGGGCCAGTAAAAGTGGGAGACAAGCCTCTTATAGGTCTTGTCCTGCCCTAGATGTCCTGCCAAAGGCACATCATGAGCCAAACCCAGTAGGAAGGCCCTGAAGCACTGGGGTACCAGCAGCATACGAGCTGACCCAGGCTCAGGAACCTTAGGCTCACTATACAGGAGGCCATCCTCCCAATATATCAGGTGAGTACCTGGCGCCTCGCCAGCCGCCTGGGGTGCAGCCTGCTGCCGCAGCCCCTCAAGAGTAGGGCACTCCTGCTGCGCTGTGCAGAATGCTTCCCTGGTGGGTCCCCCTTCCTGCTGCCACTGTGACAGCTCAGGGACCTCCCCCAGTTCAGCCACCTGCTCCCCTGTAGGTTACGGGGCATCAACCTCAGGATCCGCCTCCTCCCGGACCGTGGGAACCTCTGGGGCCGGTTTCCCGCACCCCCTGCCCTTCCTCTTCTTGGCGGTCCCCTGGGCCACTGTTTCAGGCTCCAGGGGCTCTTGACTACCCTGATTGGCTGCCATAGACCGGGTGGATATGCATACCCACCCAGGCAGACCCAACATCTCCAAGTGAGACCTGTGTTCGACCTCCTTCCAAGGGGAATCCTCCAGGTCGTTGCCTAGCAAACAATCAACAGGTATGGTTGGACTCACAGCTACTTTCCAGGAACCTGAGGCCCCCTCCATTCAAAGGGAACCTGTGCCACTCTGCAGAGGCGCTCAGAGTTGTCTACCACAACTACTTGGTGAAATACCCGGGGATCAATCTGCTCTTCAGACAGCAGGTGACTCCTCACTGTAGTCACACTGGCTCCTGTGTCTCTCAGAGCCTCCACCCTCTGTCCATTGATGGTCACCCATTGCCTGTACTTCTTAGTGTTAAGAGGCACTAGGTTTCTCTGGACCATCTCACTGTCCAATAGTAAGAGAAGTGTCATTTCTGCTGGCTCCCACCCACCTGGAACCAACTCCTCACAAACGCTACACTGTCCAAACCCTGGGATTGCGCACCAGTGGGTGCCGGTGTATATTTGGGGCATTTGGGGTCCCCCCTCACATGACCAATCTGGTCACATGAATAGTACTTACGTGGGGGACCACCTACTGGTGGCTTCCCTTTGGAGAACCACGGCTTCTTTTTACTGGGAGGTTGGGAATCCTTTCCCTGGGGACCAGTTTGGGGCCCTTTAGAGAACTTCCCCTGTTTACCCTTACCCCCCTTTCTTCTGAGAGGGACCCTGCCCACCCTTGGCCTGGTCTCCCCAGTACCTCTTTTGGACCCTGGTGCTCTCCCAGCGGTCCGCTTCGTGTGCAAGCTTCCTGGGGACAGTCAGCTTGCTGTCAATGAGGTGCTGGCGCAGCTCTGGAAAACATCAACTGTACAAGTGCTCCCAAGCAATTAAATTGTAAAGCCCCTCATACATGTTTACCTTACTGCCCTTCACCCAACCATCCAATGACCTGCAAAAAGAATCAACACATTCCAACCATGTTTGGGATTCCTTTCTCTTGTAGGATCTAAACTTCTCCTTGTACTGCTCAGGGGTGAGACCATACCTGGTGAGTAAGGCCTCCTTCGTGACAGGGTAGGTGAGACTCTGAGCATCCCCTAAGGCTGTCAGTGTGTCCCTCCCCTCTGCCTCAAAATGCTTCCACAGGGCTGCCCCCCAATGAGCTTCAGGGACCAGGTTCATGTGGAGAGCTGACTCATAACCCTTGAACCACAAGTAGATATCATCCTCCCTCTTATAATTCCCTCACAAGGTCTTTTGGGATATGTACCCTTCTCTCAGGCTGCACTGTAGGATTGCTGCCACCATCCCTACTAGACTGGCTCCTCTGATCTAACTCCTTTAAGTTAAGCTCACGAGCCAGCTGCATCTTCCTTTCCTCAAGGACTGCTCTTCTCTCATCTCTTTCTTTCTCCAGATTGAGCTTCTGCAGCTCCAATTGGTATGCCCTCTCTGCCTGTCTGTCCTGCAATTCTTCAGGCGTCAGACCTTAGGAGGATACACTGCTACCTTCCCTAGAGACTCTTTCCCTGGGAATAACAGATCCCCCCACTATACCATTATGTACTGATTGCCCTCCCTCCTCATCCTCCTCCTCATTCTCAGTGTGCCCTCCAGTGCTTCTGGTTGTCACCCAGGCCCTCAGTGCCTTTTTAAGCTCATCCTTCTTGGAAGAGCTCTTAATGGGACAACCAAAATTTTTACAAAACTGCTTTAGCTGAGCCTTATTATAACTATCCAATTGCTTCAGGTCAAAAACACCTTCAACTGATGTATCTCCAAGTTGAGACATGATGAAAGGTTAAAAGAGTGCAAAGTTCCAAATGCAGAAACAAGTTCCCAAATGAAGCTCAAAGTCAATCAAAGATCAGCGAAGAAAAACAAAGTGGACGTAGGGAAAAATCCACAAAAAGAGAAAAAGCTAAAATCACAAGACAAGCAGTATGTGGTCACGTAGTGGTCTGCACTCAAAATAATAGTGTACACTTAATCACTGTATGTCAAGTACAAATACAAGTCCAAATCCCAACCGCCGATCACCAATGTTAGAAATGGGGTCTTTGGTTGACAGTCAGGTTACCCCCTGTTCAAGCAAGGACCCTCACTCTAGTCAGGGTAAAAGAGAATCACCCTCAGCTAACCCCTGCTTACCCCCTTGGTAGCTTGGCAGAGCAGTAGGCTTAACTTCAGAGTGCTAGGTGTAAAGTATTTGTACCAACACACACAGTAACTTAATGAAAACACTACAAAATGACACAACACCAGTTTAGACAAATAGGAAATATTTATCTAAATAAAACAAGACCAAAACGACAAAAATCCAGCATACACAAGTCAAGTTCTGAATTTTTTAAAGATTAAACTCAAAAATAGTGCTTAGAAACAAAAATGCTTCGATGGGGTGTTAACACGGCGTCGTGACGGAGTCGTTCCCAAGAAGCCGACACCAGCGGCGCCGGACACGGAGTCGCGTAGACCCCCAAGTACAGTACCTTTGGTGAAGAGTGAAAACAAGCCGATGCGCGAAGTCAGGGATCGCGGCGTCTGTGCGAAATGTTGAATCCGTGCACTTTGAGCGGCGTCGGTCACGACGTGGTGCTTTGACTCCCACGGAGTCGCGGACTTCAGCGAGGCTGCAGCGGTGTCGGCCCTGCGAAGAGCGACACGTTCCAGTGAAGGTCACGGCGTCGGGTGCAGGCGATGTCACCGGATTCAGCAGCGGCGTCGGTCCGAAGTCGTCTAAAGTCGATTTCCTTGGATTTCCACCAGCTTTCCTTTCAAGGGCCCAGGGACTGGATAGGGCACCACTTGTCAGAGCAGGAGTCTTTCCAGAGACTCCAGGTGCTGGCAGAGAGAAGTATTTGCTGTCCCTGAGACTTCAAACAACAGGAGGCAAGCTCTAAATCAAGCCCTTGGAGATTTCTTCACAAGATGGAAGGCACACAAAGTCCAGTCTTTGCCCTCTTACTCTGGCAGAAGCAGCACTGCAGGAAAGCTCCACAAAGCACAGTCACAGGCAGGGCAGCACTTCTTCCTCAGCTATTCAGCTCTTCTCCAGGCAGAGGTTCCTTTTGGTTCCAGAAGTGTTTCTAAAGTCTGTGGTTTTGGGTGCCCTTCTTATACCCAATTTCTCCTTTGAAGTAGGCCTACTTCAAAGTAAAGTCTCTTTTGAATGTGAAATCCTGCCTTGCCCAGGCCAGGCCCCAGACACTCACCAGGGGGTCGGAGACTGCATTGTGTGAGGACAGGCACAGCCCTGTCAGGTGCGAGTGACCACTCCTCCCCTCCCTCCTAGCACAGATGGCTCATCAGGATATGCGGGCTCAACCCCAGCTCCCTTTGTGTCACTGTCTAGTGTAAGGTGCAACCAGACCAACTGTCAAACTGACCCAGACAGGGAATCCACAAACAGGCAGAGTCACAAAAATGGTATAAGCAAGAAAATGCTCACTTTCTAAAAGTGGCCTTTTCAAACGCACAATCTTAAAATCAACTTTATTAAAAGATGTATTTTTAAATTGTGAGCTCAGAGACCCCAAACTCCACATGTCCATCCACTCCCAAAGGGAGTCTACACTTTAATCAGATTTAAAGGTAGCCCCCATGTTAAACTATGAGAGGGACAGGCCTTGCAACAGTGAAAAACGAATTTAGCAATATTTCACTGTCAGGACATATAAAACACATTACTATGGGGGTCATTCTGACCCTGGCGGTCATTGACCGCCAGGGTCAACGACCGCGAGAGCACCGCCAACAGGCTGGCGGTGCTCTCAAGGGCATTCTGACCGCAGCGGTTTGGCCGCGGTCAGAAAGGGAAAACCGGCGGTCTCCCGCCGGTTTTCCGCTGCCCTAAGGAATCCTCCATGGCGGCGCAGCTTGCTGCGCCGCCATGGGGATTCCGACACCCCATACCGCCATCCTGTTCCTGGCGGTTCGGCCGCCAGGAACAGGATGGCAGTAGTGGGTGTCGTGGGGCCCCTGGCTGGGGGCCCCTGCAGTACCCATGCCAATGGCATGGGCACTGCAGGGGCCCCCGTAAGAGGGCCCCACAAAGAATTTCAGTGTCTGCTTAGCAGACACTGAAATTCGCGACGGGTGCAACTGCACCCGTCGCACCCTTCCCACTCCGCCGGCTCCATTCGGAGCCGGCTTCCTCGTGGGAAGGGGTTTCCCGCTGGGCTGGCGGGCGGCCTTCTGGCGGTCGCCCGCCAGCCCAGCGGGAAACACAGAATCACCGTGGCGGTCTTCGGACCGCGGAGCGGTGTTCTGGCGGGGGAACTCTGGCGGGCGGCCTCCGCCGCCCGCCAGAGTTAGAATGACCCCCTATGTGTCCTACCTTAACCATACACTGCACCCTGCCCTTGGGGCTACCTAGGGCCTACCTTAGGGGTGCCTTACATGTAAGAAAAGGGAAGTTTTAAGCCTGGCAACTGGGTACACTTGCCAAGTCGAATTTACAGTGCACATTTACACACACAGACACTGCAGTGGCAGGTCTGAGACATGAATACAGGGTTACTTGTGTGGGTGGCACAACCAGTGCTGCAGGCCCACTAGTAACATTTGATTTACAGGCCCTGGGCACCTCTCGGGCACTTTACTAGGGACTTAACAGTAAAACAAATATGCCAATCATGGAGAACCAATTACATACACATTTTAAACAGGAGCAATTGCACTTTAACACTGGTTAGCAGTGGTAAAGTGCCCAGAGTAATAAAAACAGCAAAATCAGAGTCCAGCACACATCAATAACCTGGGGAACAGAGGCAAAAAGTTAAGGGAGACCACGCCAAGGATGAAAAGTCTAACAGGCCGCAAATGAGAAGAATAAAAATAAAATAAAAAAACAATAAGAAAAAGTTATGACACAAAATAGTTTAAAAATGCAGGTGGTCCCCTGAGTCGAGTAGACCTAGCACTAGCAGACCATGCACTCACAAAACTAGGGGTTGAACTCATAGCATCAACACCCGGTATTGAAGTACCATCACCACTCCCACCACTTGCATGATCTCTCACATCACACAACTGTCCCCTGACACCAGCCTGCCCCACTTCATCATCTCTCATCAACATATTTCCGCTACAACCATCACATACTCCACTCTTTCCTTCATCCCAATCAGAAGCAAACTTAGCAACCCTCCTCAAATTCCAGCGTTGACCATTAGAAAGTACAACATGCCACTTGTGGACCTCCTGAACTCTGAAAGGCCCTAAAAATTTGGACACACCGCTCTTTACTCTCCCCTATTTAACCTTAACCCAATCACCTGGTTTAATTCTCAAGTCCTTTCGCTCAGTTTTGTCTCCACCCACAGACTTGTCCGTTGAATTGCCATAGAAAACGTCACACCCCATTACCAATTTCTGCATCCACGAGGGTTTCATCCTACTAATGGGTTTCCTGCCCCTCATGACCACAAACAGTATTTTTCTGGTACACACGTGCTCTGTGGTGCAATACGCCCAAACAAGTTCTGAAATTACACGCTCTACATCTAAATTGTTAACCTTAGCTAACTGTAATCCTCCTTTAATCATACGATTCGCTCGTTCCACAATAACATTTGCACGAGGATTGTACAGGGCAGTATGCGAATGTCTTACACCACATGACTCTAAATACTCCCTCATTTCTCTAGATGTCATTTGCGTGCCATTATCAGTGATCAACACTTCAGGAAAACCTTCCTCAGTGAAAATCTCCTGCAACTCACTTATGGTTGCCGACGTAGTGACTTCAGACATAAATTTGACGATCAACCATTTTGAATAAACATCCACCATAACAAGCGCAAAATTCTTGCCCCTTCCTGTCCCTGATAGAGGTCCAATAAAGTCCAAGCAAACGCTATGCCATGGCTTGCCCGTATCGTTTATACTTCCACCCTCTGACTGTACCCCGACTTTCAAACGCTTTTCACTCTGTATACACTCAGCACACCGCTCAACCCAATTTACTATATCGCTGTCCATGCCAGGCCACCAAAACTCTATCCTAAGTCTTTTTTTTTGTGAATGTCTGCCCCAAATGCCCTTCATGAGCAATGTCAAACAATTTTTTTCTTAAACCCACCGGTGGGACAATCTTATCACCACGAAGAACCATTCTGCCGTTTCCTTCTAAGAGCTCTTCCAATACTTTACCATAGGGCCGCACCAACACAGGAAGAGTGCTGTCTCTCCTTCCCCATTTTCTAATAAGGTCTATAACATTCTTCAACACATTATTGCCTTCCATTGCTGAATGCCACTCTCTCTCACTCACAATTCCCCCACTCTAATGAGTAACCTCACACACAGATGCAACAGCACCTTCCTGTTCACTTTCCAGAACATTGTGCTCATCCACCAAATGTCAATCAAGGGCTAATCGTGACAGGCAATCAGCCTGTATGTTTCTCCAACCTCGGATAAATTCAATTTCATAGTTGTATTCTTTCAAATGTGAAGCCAGCCTACCTAATCTTGCAGATCCGTTGCCAGTTCCACCAGGCAACAACATTTTCAAAAGAGGTTTGTGATCGGTGCGTAGGGTGATACTACAACCCCAAATGTACGTGCAAAAATACTCCACAACCCACGTTGCAGCCAACGCCACCCGTTCAATGACCGCATAGCGTCTCTCAGAAGCTGTCAATGTCTGTGAAGCAAAAGCAACTGTCTTTTCAATGGAACCATGCATCTGAGACATGTCAGCCCCTATTCCTGTGGCACTTGCGTCAACCGTTATGATCGCACTCTTCTTAGTATTGAACAGTGTTAAAATGTCAGCAATGCACACGGCCTCTTTGATTTGTTGAAAGGATTGTTGCTGCGCCACATCACACACAAAACTCACTCCCTTGCGTAACAGTACTTTCAGGTTTTCCGTTTTGCTTGCAAAGTTCTTCACAAATTTGGAGTAGTATTCAATTAGACCCAAGAAGGATCTCAATTGTTCTTTATCCTTAGGAGCAGGTACAGACCTAATTGCATCCGATAGGTCTTTCTTTGGCTTGACCCCATGCTCAGATAGAGAGTGACCCAAGTATTCAACTTCCTTCACGAGAAACTGACATTTTTCCTGCCACAATGTCAAGCCATTCTCAGACAGTCTGTCCAACAGCATTTTCAAGGTGACTTTATGATTTGCTATAGAATCGCCAAAAACAAGAATACCGTCTTGGAAGAACATAACATTCTCTAAACACTTGAAAATGTTGCTCATCATTTTCTGAAAAACGCTCGCAGCAGATGCTAACCCACAGGGCATCTGGATAAACTGGAATGTCCCTTCCATAGTAATGAAGGCTGTAAGAGCTTTGGATGCTGGATGGAGTCTTATCTGATGATAAGCATGTTTAAGATCTAACTTAGAGAAGTATTTGGCCCCTTTGCACAACAAAACCAACTCGCTAATATTAGGCAAAGGGAAATTGTCAGTCACAATGTTTTGATTTAACCCCCTCAAGTCCACACAAAACCTTAACTTTCCATCCTTTTTTTTTGGAGATAAAAATGGGCGAAAGCCACTCTGAGGCCTCCACTGGTTCAATGACTCCACTATCCAACATTTCGTTTAGAAGTACTTTGACCTCACCCCTGACCGACACTGGCACCTTCCTGACCTTGTGTTGCACAGGAATGGCCCCATGCTTCAATTTGATCTCATGTACGTAATTCTTCAGTACCCCCATTTCTTCTCTAAATACCTCCTTTGCTCCACACAAGATATCTTCTAAAGAGACATCATTAATGACCATTACTTGACTTGGAGCACACAGATTAATAGTGATGCGGAAATCAAACTGATGTTGCCAACCTAAAATGGGGGTCCCGACTCAGCTACATATACTTTGCCCATGACCTTCTTCTCCTTGAAAACTGTCTCTGTAAGCATATAGCCAACAATATCAATTTGTTCAGCCTGATAGCCACCAGAGTTGATGTCTTTAGGCAACAATCTAGTTGAAGGTCACTTGAGAAGAAACAGATTTTTAGGGATGATTGTGTATAAGGAACCAGAGCCCACCATTAATTCTACAGGCATGTTCTTAATGATGAACTCAGCTTTAGGTCTTTGCATTCTCTTTACATCCACCTGAACGGTGTCGGACTCGGACACACACAGAACTCTCTCAACTTTGTCACTTGTAAATGAGTTTTCTGCCTCATCGACAACCACAGCTACTTTCCCTTTGGCTGCTTCCTTTCCTTTGCAGACCCTAGCAAAGTGCCCCTTGCGTCCACATCGCCTACACTCCTTCCCAATGGCAAAGCAACTTTTAGAACCGGAAGAGTGATATTTACTACCACACTTAGAACACATTTTATTGCCAGACATACTGACACCTGAGAAACTTTTATTCAACTTACCCCACGACGTTCTAGTAGTGACAGCAACATCACCCTCAATAGATGTTACTTCATCTGAATATTTGACCTCCCTCCTTTCCATCAGTTTCATACATGACTCAGACTTTTCAACCACCTTTGCAATCTCTATGGCATCCTTCAACTTAGGATCTTTTGCTGCCCACAATCTTTCCTGCACCTTCCTACTTCTGCATTGTACGATGAGCTGGTCCCTAATTAATTCTTCAGTCATAGACCCAAATTTGCACTTAATTGATAACTCCCTCAAGCGAGTAACAAATTCATCTACGGATTCACCTTCCTTTTGCGACTGAGTGTAGAACTTAAATCTCCGCATGACTACATTTTCAGTTTTGGCAAACCTCGACTCCAACCTATGCCCAGCTTCGACAAACACATCATCTATGGGTTGCCCAGATTGATCACACGCTTTGGGTAACTATTTAAATACTCGATGACCTTCATTACCCAGAAAACTAAGCAAAATGGCCTTTTTCCTATTGGAAGAATACCCAGACCCATCCAACACTTCAAGACAGTTATCGAATATATCTATCCACTCCTCCCATTCTATTGGTGGGCATCCTGGGTGCATCAAAAACGGAGGAGGGGAATTGACCGCTGCTGCTCGATTATCCATAGTGTCTTAGATGTAGAGGTCACACCATAAAAAAAAATATATAAACCATTTTTTATTTTGTTATTATAATGATGTTATTTTTTTTATTTTTTATTATGCCAGGTCAGGTGTGCCAATCACGCAGAAAGCACAATAAAAGCAGAAAGCAGTGGTGAACTTGGTAGATCAGGTGTGCCTATCACCGTTGAAGGCAAGGTTTAAAGTGTATCATCATTCAAAGACTTTCGCCTCCATTAGCACATATTATGCATAAGAAGTAATTTTTCCCACAGAATGAAGATGGCCGCCCGCAGTGATGCGTGCCCCGGTTGATTAGCGACGACACAATAACCATGGAAATTCACTTAAGATGAGCGCTTCTGATCGCGGCATGCGTTCCAGTTGCTCACGACGTCCAGAACGTACAAAGGATGGACATACTAGCATTCATACGTGAATGCCTCCTCGACGCCGCAAGATGGCCGCCAAAAACGCTGTCAGCGCGTGCGCACAGCGTGCCCAAGTTGCTAGGCAACGTGAACGGCGCGTATGCGAAACTGCTTGCGTTTAGGAAATGGCACTGAGCATCAACGTTGTAAACGCGCGCGCAACGTGCCCAAGTTGCTAGGCAACGTGAACGGCGCGTAAGCGAAACTGCTTGCGCTTAGGAAATGGCACTGAACGTCAATACCCGGAATAGGTATGGGTAGTAAGTCCTCGCAAAGCAGTAACAGGAAACTTCGATCGTGTGGAGCCTGCAGGTGCTGTAAATTGAGTGGGTCCTAAGCATCCATGTTGAGTTGAAGACGATCACCTCGGCTTGCTGTCATAAACTCGTCGCCAAAATGAAGCAATTCGGAAGAAATCCAATTCAGAAACTGGTAAATGTCTTTATTAGACGAGACCCTCAATCGTGGTGCTCTCTCTCCCGAGGTCAGCATGCAACTGCCTAGAGGGAGAACGCCCCAACGAACATTCCACAATAACATTCTAATGCAGGTTTGTCTCGAGGCCTACATCACAGAGAAACCTCGAGACACATTACAACAAAGCCACCCTTATTTTAGGGCTCTGACTTATTGTCTCTCCCAGTCCGACCTGGGTTGGAAGGGGGGAGGGGAAAGGGGGTATTATATAATTATTTATTTTCTTCCATGACTGTCTCTTTGACAGTTCAGGGCTAGAGGGTCACAGATTTTCAGCATTTCCTGCTACGGCAGCTGACTCCCTGCCCAGCCAAAGAACTTGGAAGATGCTCATCGTGGCAGACGCTCTCCGTAGGCACTTCTGGTGGCACAGTCTACTCAGGTGCATCATTCACTCTTTCTGCAATTAAGCCAACTCAAATCTACATCATACTAGGCCGCCCTTTCAGTTTTAGTTATATTATACTTTCACTAGTGGTATTTTTTTTTAATATCACTACATTTTAAGACGCACTGGTCTCTAAAACTTACTTGGGACTATTGGATAATGTTGATCCACGGCTGGTGTGTTAATCTAAGCATTTGGCTCCACAGGCCCCTGCAAACTTTCTTATTGTGTGTTTTAATTGCAATGAATGATGCAGCTATTTTTTTTGCAGTATAGTCATTTTTAGAAAGAGGGTGTCGGTTAGAGACCTTCCACTTCAGGAGTTTTGCATTAGTTTCAATATATTTTTAGAGCTTGTCATTGCTCTCAAGTTTGTAATTTCTGTTATTTATCTCTTTCATTGCATTTCATTTCTTCGTTTTACTCCTGAGAAAGTGTCACACATTTGGAAGTTGAATGCCACTCATAATGGCATTCAAACCATGGAAATGTCACATAAAGCCACCTCAAAACACTTGGCAGCTATGCACAGAAAAAAAGCTACTAACTCGCCGAAAAGCGCTTCAACATCTCGTCAGGGGTAATAAGCGCTATATAAATACAATTACAATACCTTGGTGGACCCCAGCCTGTTTATAGCAGGCCACGATAAAGAGGAAGAAAAACGGAAGACTGAAGCAAAAAGAGAGAAGCAGAGATGACAACGGGAAAAAAACAATGAAAAGTACAGTGATGGATACAAGTTTGTTGTAAAGAGTAAGGGCCTAATTACGACTTCGGCAGAGGGGATTACTCTGTCCCAAATGTGACTTATATCCCACCCGCTGTATTACAGTTAAATAGGATATAATGGACACGTAATTCGGCAGGCGGGATATCCGTCAAATTTGGGACGGAGTAATCCCCTGCGCTAAAGTCGTAATCAGGCACAATATGTTTATAGTGGTTTGATGCAAATGAATTTAAGGGCCTATTAGTCCTGTAGTAGATAAGCATGGCTCTGCTTGGTGGGTGTGAGTTGGCTTTTGTTTCTATTAATGACAGAGAGGCACTTCTTGAAGGATGTCCTGTTTAATATCTGAACGGCTACAGTAAACCTAACTTAGGTAGGTGAAATGCTTTTATTCATCATTCGTATGCCTAGTTCCACTTGCAGTTTTTCCGACAGGGCTAACTTTCATTTTTATGCAGTCCTGTAATCTGACAAAACAGGTAGGACATCTTTCTTATACTGACACTTATTGGGTGAGTATCTTGGGCCTTAGTGTCTCTGGTGTTTTTGACTACTTAATAGCTGACTGTTATACTGGAAACATCTATACCATACCTCTTCTCCATCATTTGCAACCTCTGTTTTACTGTCTGATGGGAGGACGGTGTTGGTGGAATGGGGCCTTTAAAATGGCTAAGCTAAAAGCCACTTTTTGGGCAATTCCAGGAGATTTAGGATTAATCCACACTTAAGTGCACTCAGAGACAATGTGTGAAGAAGTACAGTTTCTTTTTCCTTTTCAACAGCTCCATTTGCAAATTCCATTGCGCAAAAAGTAATGGCTTTAAAGGATCTCTGAACAAAAACTATGACATATTCCAGTGTTTCACCATCAGGCAAAATATCATGGACATTGCTTTTTCTAATGTATTAAATCATGGCCCTGCCTCAAAGAAATTTGTGTACTCTCTGGAATAACTGCACGAAAAAGGGCATTCTGGCACCACTGAGAAATTTTAATCTTTTATGTTGACAGTGGAAGATTGAATGTTTTGAACTTCACTACAAATGAACAACTAATTCCAAGTCGTGGCTGTGCTGGCCAAATCTCCTAAGGTCTTTACCTTTGTGGCCTACACAGCTATGTCTAACAGCTAGCAGTTTGCCTCTGGTTTAAAACCCAAACTTTAATTGTGATTCTTGCATTCCTTTTGTGTGCTGTCTCAAATACTTTTTAAAACTTTTTTAAACATTGTCTTAGTATTGTTTGCTGTTTTGTAACCCTTTTCAACTTCTTAAAAATGACCTCTGTCTGCACTTACAATTCAGACTGTTATTTTAATACAGCATATCTTGGCCTGCCCACAACCTATCAAAGTGTATTGCATTCAGGATGGTGTTCCTGCAGCATGTGTTTCTGGACAACAGGATCACATACCACTTGTCTTGTGTTTCCCTCTGACTGCCTAATTCCTGTTTTTGCTTGTTAGTTCCTGTTCATAATCTTGGATCATCTGTGCATTTTATATGGTTATTTCCATACTGAAAAGACTGTACAGCATTTTTTTTAATTGTCAGGCGGTCTACGAATCCAGTCCGACATTCTGAAATTGTCATTGCCCAGTAATCCAGTCATTCCATACAAGTATTGTATGTGGAAAAAGTAGCATTGCCTCTAAGGCAAGTGAGTTGAGTTGATCTTCCCATGTGTGCTCATCTGAAGTACTTGTGTTTGGCTACTGTTTTTGCTTCACCCCCACCTTTAAAATATATAAATGTTTCATGGATGTTTGTAGGTGTTTTTGAAGGACCTGCCTGAAATGGTCAAATAGTTACTTGCTGTCTGCAGTCCCTGCAGGCCCAGTGTGAGCCATATCATCTGCACATTCAGGCTCTATTTAACTTACTGTATCTATATAATCCACCTTAAAGCTGTCCCCATTTCAATGGCAGAATTTTGAGTGTTAGCTTTCCATCGTTGGATGGAGTTGTCATGTTAAGCATGGCTGTACTGTGCATCTTTCCTGATCGACAGAATCCTCATGCAAGTTGTTTTCTTTCTAGTGCATCATTGCTGTAGAATACTCCCATTTGATATAGTCTTGTTTTTCTACCTACTGCTAACTGAAATTATCGCTTTAACATCGATTAGTATAGAGTCTTTATGTTGGCAATTTAATATAGAGCCCGAAAGGCACTTGGGAGTCTAATTACCATGGTTCCTGACCTCCGAAAGCATGGATCCTAAGCTCGTGGGGGTCAGAAACCTGTCAGTGGTGGCAGGCTGGTCGGGACCAGTCAGCCAGCACACTAGAGGACTAGTGGGTTTCAGGGGTACCTCTAAGGTACCCTCTAGGTGCATTTTTTATTATATCCATCACTGGCATCAGAGTGGCTTTATTAAGACAAGATGTTTGATACCAAAAAACAGTTTCCATGCAGCCATCATGAGCTGGGTCACTCGTGATGACCAATGTCCAGTACATGTTCTAAAATGGCTGCCTTGTCACTTGCAATATCTAGGAATAGAATTAGACATCATGGGGCGTATCTGCTCATCTAACGTATGTCCTCACATGGAATATAATGCACCCTCCTGTAGTTGTGACTTAAATATAATACATTTAGTGACGTTGGCATGACTCACTGAGTGTGCCATGTTGTGTTTTTCACTCAGGGCTTGCACCCTGATAAGCAGTCTGTGATGATAGGCTGTGTGCAATTTGTGTGTGGGTCCCTTAGGATTACATAAAATATGCTGCAGCCCTTAGGGGACCCTCTTTAGTACCTTTGCCCTGGGTGCTGTTTACTAGGGACTTACAGGGGCACTAATGTTCTGTGCCAATTGTGAAACAATCAGACATACCCTATTTCAAAGGAAAGAGCACTGACACTGAGTTTAGCAGGCATCAGTGCACTTTCAGTCGAAAACCAGCATCTAGTAGTTCTAAAGGGGGCATCTGCAAAGAAGACCAGTTTCCTACACAAATGTGTCTGTAGTTACACATGGTTAGAATACAACTGTCATCTAGTGTTGGAGTTGAACGGCAAACGGATTCTAAGCTAAGCAGTCATCTACCATGGGAGTAGCCCCCCCCTTCCCATCAGCCATTGAGCCCAGGCCACTCCACTGGAATCAAATACATTTTGGTCCAGTGAAGAACTGCTTTGAAAGCTCCATTTGTACCGTGCCCAAAGCTCAGTTTGCCCTGTAACCACCCCAGATGCTGAAATCTTTCTCAGGGCTGACCATTACATCTCCATTGATGCATACAGATGAGGACATCAAGGCTTCGAACTGGGAGAGCTGCTCCTCCCAATTCCACTGGCACACCCTTCTCTCCTGCCACCACCACGGCTTCGCCAGAAAGGCCCCCTCTTTAGTATTTCAACCCAGGTAGCCCTTGTGACCGATTTGCCACCCCGTATCGGCACCACTAGTCAGGCGAGGGCCCACTCGTGAGCTGGGGTAACATCTGTACTCTAGAAGACTCTGATTTAGAATATTACACACTCTGGCCTTTAAAACACCATTGCTTACCACAAGATCATTTTCAGAGAGCCACAGCCTGCCCCAAGGTACATCTGCATGTCGGTCAGGAAAAGGCCTTTCTCTTAAAAAATGCTCTCCAAATCTGAGTGCCCTATCCTGTTCCTCCCCATGCTCAAAGGAATCCTAAAGTCAGCTCCTGAAAATGTAATGGGGCCTGTCAAGACTTCGTAGTCACCCCAAGGAATAATGAAAAGTAAACCCTTTCCCAGCTACCCATCCTATATTAAGGACCAGGTTCCAACTGACTCCCTTCTGGTGCACACTGCCTGCAGGGGCACCTTGGCATAGGCCATCAGTGACTCTTCTCCTGGGAAGGACAACAAGAGAAAACACACAGTGGGGGAAAAGCGTGTTGTTTGGAGCAGAAACCCATGGCAGGTCGCCATTTCAGTGGCACTTCTGCCCTGCTGCGACAGAGTACAGTGGGTGGGATTGAAATACCTCCATAAATATCTCCAAAGAAGTGCTGGAAGCAAGGGAAGAAGAATGTATCGGACGGCATCTCCAGTGCCAGCACCTGCTGCTCATTGGATGCCGCACACACAGCCTTTAGGGACATTAATACCAGCTTCATTCCCAAGCATCACACCTGTCTTTGAATTTCCAAGTGCTTCAAACCAATCCCTTTGGGGGCTTCTTTCACATGCAGCAGTTTTGAGTCACAGGACCAAAAACCACCTCATCTGAGCAGTTCCACTCCTTCCATAGGCAGCAGCAGCAGATTTACTACCAGCATGTCTGCAGGGGGTGCTCCTTCATGGGTAACGGGGCCAGAAGCAAGGGTGGCTCCAGCAAGGGAGCTGCCACCTCTAAAAGTGACCTGCTCAACCTCATCCTCCGCCTGATAAGGTCGCGTATCAGGGGAGGATACGATTTCCTTTCTCGCTGGGAGGCAAGCGTGTCTAATAACTGGGTCTTAGCCATAGCAAAACAGAGGGGTGTCTATTGTTTCCTTTAACTGCGCGCTACGCTTTTCAACATTCCTCCATCCCCAGCACATATTTCCACCATTTAGAACACCCCATAGTTAGACCTGTTCCACCCGAGAAAATGCAGAATGCTTGAGCTTTGCTGCCGGGTATCTACAGTCCAAAGACAATGTATTATGGATGAATTCGTCAGTGATACTTAGCTGCACTTTTCCACCCATTCTACTGCTTCCCTTCATGGTCAGGAAATTCAAGCAAACACCACCAAACCTCACTCTAGTAATACCAATCTGGGCACCCTCCTAGAGATGTCAGTCAGCCCCTATGAGAAGGTTCCCCTCAGGCCAAACCTGCTCACGCAGAGGCATTGTTGAGTGAGGCATGCATATCCCAGACACCTCAACCTTGCAATTTTGGCACTTGGTCCTAGAATGAGGGTACCTGAAGTGAAGATGCGCTGTAGACCAGGTAGGAGGTACACGCTTTATTGAAGAAGGAAGTACAAGGAACAGGTCCGTTGTGGCGAGAAGCTCAGGCTCAACTGACTCAAGGAGACTGCACGTACTAGAACGTGGAATCTCCCTAGGTCAGCATCTGAGAGCATTCCAGCAAAGAAGAACAACACACTACATATCCCCCTCTTTTCCCCACAACAAAAATAATAATAACAAAATAAAATTGAAATTCAAGAAAAATTAATTACGAACATGGAACATGGAATTCCCATGTAAATTGGAAAGGAACATGGAATTCCCATGTAAATTGGAAAAGTTAGCTATGTATCCTAACACATAATCCTTTAACCAACCGGGAGGTGTCACTTTCCTTTTTCCTTCCTGAAGTCCAAACTCCGATTCACACGAAACACCACCTCCAGGGTCACTCTGCTGCACCGATCAGATACACTCAAATCACCACTCTCAGAGTCAGCTCCAGAGCCACTCATCACATCCTCCTCCTCACTCAAGGCAAGATCATCCAGGACGTGTGGAGACGCATCCCTATTTAACGCATTGTGAATCATAACCTCATCCTCCAACCATTCTGCCCTTCCCTTCTCGTACCTCTTACTGTTAATGTGGACTTCGCTACAGCTGGATTCCTGTCCATGCTTAAGTAGAACAATTTGCTTAAGATTCCACACTCAACCATCACTCTGTTTTACGGCATTATGCAAAACCTCCATAACTCTTTCAGGATTAAAGTACTGGCTCTCGCCTTTCCTTATCTTATATGGTTTTTTAACTCTAACCCGATCTCCTACGTTGATTACCACTGACTTGACATGATGTGGCTTGTCATAATAAGACTTCGATTTATCTAGAGATTTATCCAAACTGTCCCTTACTTTCTCCATAGACCAGTGTTGGATACCAGTCTTTACCAACCAAGCTGGGTTATGTTTGCTTCTCGGACTTCTTCCCCTCATAATAATGAAAGGGCTGAGTCCTGTTGTCGCATTCTCAGTAATCCTATATGCCTACAATGCTTTAAAGATGGCAATATGCCAATCCTCACCACCATCCATGGCGCCTTGAACTATACCCTTAATAACTCTGTTGAATCTTTCTACTGCACCATTGCCACTGGGATTGTACAATGAAGTGGTTTTGTGCTCAATTCCCACTCTCTTAAAATACTTCTTAGCAGCTGCCGACATAAACAGTACACCATTATCACTCAATAACTTAGAAGGAATGCCTTCAGCAAGGAAAACCTTATAAAAAAACTCCAACACACTGGTGGTATCTGCTCTCTCCAAAATACCAATTTCAGGCCACTTAGAAAAGAAATCAATAATAACTACCACAAACTCTTGAGAGCTACCCACCGGCCCTAGGCGATCCATAGCGACATATTCCCATGGTTGCTTGGGTATGAACGTTTGCTGCATAGGTGGTCTTAGGGTACATAAACTCTTGTCAGCAGAAGAACACACATGACAAGTTCTGACAAATATTTCTACTGATTAGTCAACCCCTGGCCACCAAAACAACTCCTTAACCACAGATTTAGTTCTAACAATGCCAAAATGGCCCTCATGACATCATTCTAAAATTGCTTCACTTATCCCAGATGGAGGAATAATTCTCTCACCTCTCCAAATAACATTCCTCACAACAGAGAGTTCGGTCCTAACCTCCCAAAAACTTCTGCATTGTTCAGACAGCTGATCCTTCTTAGGCCATCCTTCTAAAACATATTTCAAAACAGACTGTAAATTGGTGTCCTCCTCCATTTCTTTCCTCCAACTACCTTCACTAAGTGCAGGGCTACCAGAATCCCGTACGAGAGCAACACTCCACTCATACCACGGGTCATCAACACACCTTTCCAGCAGATTAGGTAATCTGGATAGACAATCTGCCATTACATTACTCTTACCAGATACATAGACAATACGATAAGTGTAATCCTTTAAGCGCATGGACAGCCTTGAGATCCCAGACGAAGCTAGTACACTTCTTTCACTTATAAGTAGTTTAATTAAAGGTTTGTGGTTGCACCGAATAGTGATGTCCTTGCCCCACACAAATGCTCGGAAGTGCTCCAAAGCCCAAGCACAGGCTAAGGCTTCCTTCTCAATAACTGAGTACTTCTCTTCAGATGGAGACAATGACCTGGAAGCAAATAGTATAATCCTTTCCTTATCGTTGCTATCCTTCTGAGACAAAACAGCACCTAGGCCCTTATTACTTGCATCCGTGGTAACAAAGGTATCTAACCTAGGGTCAAAACTTTCTAAACATGCTGCTTTGCTTAAATCCCTTTTTACGTTCTCAAACTCTTGATTGCAAGCCTCACTCCACGTGAATGGAGAGTTCTTTTTAAGTAATGACCTTAAGTTATAAACCATGCTAGCAAAGTTCGGAATAAATTTGGCACAAAACTCCGCCATGCCCAAAAATGATCTTACCTCATCCTTGGTCATAGGAGGTGACGCACCCACAATAGCATTCACCAAGGAGGCCTTTGGTTTAACACCATCACCACTTATCTCATGTCCCAAATACTCCACACTTATTTTTGCAAATTTGCACTTACTTAGTTCCACCGTTAACCCTTTATCACCTAACACTTCCAACACATGTTCCAACCGCTCATCATGCACACTCTTATCTTTTCCAAAAATTAATATATGATCCTGGAAGCACATAACCCCTTTGGACTTCCCAAAACGTTTGTGCATTAGTCGTTGAAAAACTGCTGTTGCAGACGCAAGACCGAAGGGCATCTTCTTGTATTGAAAGCACCCAAAAGGTGTGATGAAGGCTGTTAGTCCTTTAGAATCCTCAGATAATGGAACCTGGTGATAAGCAGACGACAGGTCAATAGTAGAAAACCAGCATGCTCCCTCAAGACTAGAAACCATTTCCGTAATCTTAGGTAGAGGAAACCGATCAATCAGAACATTGTTATTTAAGTATCTTAAGTCTAAACATAAACAGATTTTTTCATTGCTGCGACGAGGTATTACTACAGGCAAAATCCATTCAGAACTTTCAATTGGCTCTATCACATCCATTAATACCAATTTATCCAGTTCCTTTGAAACTTCTTCGCTAATCATGATCGGCACAGTTCTGACCTTATGAATTTTGGGTACAGCCTCCCTCTTTAATATAATTTTGTGCTTGAAACCAGTGAGTTTCCCCAAACCCTTGCTAAAGACTCTTGGGAATTTTGTTTCTATTTTGGACGTCAATGAGTATTTATCATTCACTATTAAAACCTTTTCTTTGCCATTTGGGTCCAGGATCATCTTTCAACTGTCCTTGATCCTCCCAACCCAGAACTGATGGCCCTTTTTTAGTTTTTGACTTAGCCAGTTTACCTAAATGTAAGTGACGAGTAATTTTTCTACTCTTATATTGTGATTTTTGTTTACCTGGAGAAGAGCTGACTTACGTCTTTAGTTATTGGTCCTGATGAAGCGTCATTGGATCCGAGAGGACCGCACAACATGAAACATGTTGACCCTGGTTTAGGGGGATTTTTAGAGTTATAATCCTCCTAGCTTGCTGCTCTTTGAGAGTAATTGAGCATCGACACTCAACCTATTACTTTCCTTTTGGTTTTAATCTTGGTCTTCATCCTAGTGTATTGATTAAAATGATGAGATATTTAGTGATGAATAACCAATTTTAATTACAATTTTTTCTGTTCTCTCCTTTGTGTGATGGTGCCCGAATGTAGGCATGCCTGTCTAGATAGTTTGAACCCACCAGTCACTTATGTGGAGAAGTGTGGCTCAATGGTTAGAGCGGCAGACCCTGAAGCAGAGATCTGGCTCAAGACGAGGGTTCAAGTCCCACTTCGGCAGGTCTTGGGCTCAATTCCCCTTGACCAGATAATTCTCGCCTCAGTGCCTAATCTAATTCATGGGTCCCACTCTGCAACTCTGGGCAATAACTTGCTTAATCTCCACAATGGCCCCAACAGCGCTTGGATGCCTGGCTTCACCCTGGGGGTGCTCAGGAGTGGGCGCCTCACAGGGAAAAGCCAGGAGGGGTTCCATAGCAGTATGAGTACAGTGCCTTGAGACCCTAACGGGTGAGTAGTGCGCTATACAAGTGCTAATTTACATTTTACATTTACTATCAGAACAGTACGGCTTGGTGCCCCCTGTGGGGAGCCCGTCAGGCGTTGCACCGCCGGCCTGGCGAGGAGCAATTCCCGATGATGATGCTAGTCATCCATTGTGATGCTTGAGGGCTCTTGCTCCTGATATTTCAGGTCTCCTAAGTCATTTTTTCGTGTGGAACAGTGTACTTTTGCTTGTCTTACTACTGTTGGGAGAGTGTACACTGGACCATATAACCTCCCGGTCCTCCCCCCCCCCCCCCCTTTTTTTGCTTTAGGCCCTTTTTTAGCCACATAGTTTTCCTCTGGCGTTCCTGTTCTTGAATGTGAATGCCAACCATCTAAAACCTAACAGATCAATCTTTTGTCCAGTGTAACTTTCTGGTTGAATGTCCGGTGGAGCAAGTTGCTTGCCAATTTTTTCCACGAAAGATTTGTTCCACACATCCTCATTCACAATTGTGAAGGGTGAGCCTGAGTCAGCATACATTGCAATGGGTACTCCTCCAATTTCCATGTCACATATAGGTTTTCCCTTGGTGTTTACCTCCGTTATATTGAGAATGAAATTCTTATCCTCATCAGTTCCTCTGGGTTCTATTGTTTTTCCTCCATATCACATTTTACAACATTTTCACCTTCATATATACATTTGACTATCTTCTTTTTATTTTGCAAACTTTTGCAAAATGGCCCACAACTCCGCACTTGTTGCATTTCAATTTTAAAGCCGGGCACGACTTGGAATGTGCCAGGTGGTCCTTGTTATCATATCTGTAGCATCTTCTTTCATTTTCTCCACTCTGTAAGCCCTTCCCGGTTTTTGCGATTTGTTACTTTCTAAATGCCCTCCACATTTTTTCCAGTAGATTTTAGTTCCGAGAAACATTTTTCAGAAATCTCAGCCTTCCTTACTATGGCTAAAGTTTCCTCCAGAGGAGAGTCACCATTTATCCATAGCCTTTCCTGAATAGATTGATTATTGCAATGCATAACCACTTGATCTCTAATAAGTTCATCATGAATTGCCCCAAATGTACAGTCAAGAGCCAGTTTCTTTAGGTCTGCAATGTAGTCATCCACCAGCTCACCCTTCTCTTGTTTCCTCTGGAAAAACTTATATCGGGCAATTCCAACACAAACATTTGGAGCAAAATATTTGTCGAGATCTAGCATTGCGGCATTAAAGGCGCAAATATCGCAACTTACAGGGTTTTTGGACATCTTATTATATGTTTTTAGACCCATAGGATCCAAGGAATGTAATAGAATATTTTGTTTCTGCTCTGCAGACATCCTGTTATCTACATCAATAGCGCCTAAATAATTTACAAAATAGTCCTTCCACTCCAACCACTTGATGGGTGGTGAGTTACCCATGGCCCAAAATACTTGTGGAGGAACAATGGTAAAATTGGCTTGCGCCATATCCGAGGCCAAAATAAGGTATACAAGGTAATTTGAAGCGCTACTTTATAATACTAATTAACTTGGAGACTTATTCAATACTCCCCCCCTTCCCGGACCTGTTCTCAATGTATGCTAAGTATTAATATAACCTTTCAAGGTAAGGTAAGGTAATAAAATAATGTGTTCCCCTTTTTCTTTTTTTTTTTTTAAATGGTGTCCAGAACTCCCGTGTGTAGAATCACACGTGTCACTTCTTTATATATATTTTGGTAAGAAAACATTACCGTGTTTGTCCAGATTTAAAATGAATAATAGCTGAAGCGGTATCAAAACGTGTCCCAGTGGCTTGGAGACACTATCGAAAGCGGAGTATGTCTTCACGCTAGTGTGCTCCGCGTCTGCGTGTCTAAAAAGACGCTTGAGGCCGTACATGCAGGAGTTAGCGTCTCCGTCTCCTAGGAGACGCTCGCGGAAGTAGCGTCCGTGCTCTGCGTCTCTGCGTGTCAAAAGAGACGCTCGAGGCCGTTTACGCAAGAGCTAGCGTCTCCATCTCCTAGGAGACGCTCGCGGAAGCGGCATCAGTTTACTCAGCGTGACTGTTGCCAAGGAGACGCTCGTAAGACGCAAAGCGCGCTCCTCTCCAACGGTTGTGGTTGTGTCCGTAAGGCCAAAAAAACAAAACAAAAACATAAATCTTCACCGAGCACCAAGATGGAACGTCCTACGACGGCAATCAAGGTCAGCACCAGCACCTCTGAATCAGCAAGACAAAATGGGCAGTGCAATCAAATGTAGTCTGATAAGCCGAAAATTGGGCAATCCAACGAAGGTTCGCCGAGTAACAGCACTCTCGTCGCCAGATTGAAGTGAAGACGCGCTGTAGACCAGGAAGGAGATACACGCTTTATTGAAGAAGGAAGTACAAGGAACAGGTCCATTGTGGGGAGAAGCTCAGGCTCAACTGACTCAAGGAGACTGCACGTACTAGAACGTGGAATCTCCCTAGGTCAGCATCCGAGAGCATTCCAGCAAAGAAGAAGAACACACTACAGTACCTCAAACTTTTCCAGAAACGTATCCATCCTATAGAAAGCCTGACTGCCCTCGATATACGCCGTTACATTACAATATGGAAGAGTGTTTGTTCGGTGCATTTTCAAGCACTTGGATCCCCTAAAACAAACTGTTCAGGATATTGTCTCACTTTTACACTTGTAGAAAGCAGGTCTTCCGATGGCCACTGGAATTATGCATTTTTGCGCCTGCTCTGCTTTCCCCATAAATGTGGATTTGCCACATATATCATAACCTGCAGATCTGTTTTTAGCTCAAACGGACCAAACGTAACTTAAATGCAAGAACACATTGCTGTGCAGTAGAGCATTGAAAGGATTGCTTATTGTTTTTTTTATTTGCGGGGGTGCATTAAAGTGTTAGTAATGAGTTGAAATCTTTGCCCGGACAGTGCTAACCTGGTGACAATTAGAAAATAAAAATTATCACGTTTGCTGTATTATGCTGCCTAATTTGCCTAATTCTTCATGCTTAATTTGGCCCTTCCCTGCGCATAGTTCCAGCAATTCTGGCACCTTTGCTTAATCAGCTTCAATCACAGCCCATATGCAGAACAGGGCAAACTCTTCCCTTGTCATAATTCCTGGTATTAAAGCCTTCATGGAGAGTCTCAAGAGGGTAATACCCTCTAGAATGCCTCTTGCTCCTGTGTGGTGGAATATCATTGTGGTCCTCACGGAGCTCCTGGGACCACCATTTGAACCTAAGCATTCATGTCCTCTTCAGTTCCTCTACCAGAAGGTGACCCTCCTTGTGCCCATTACATCGCCTAGATTTATTTGTGAACTGCAAAGTCTCACCCTACAAGAACCCTTCATCTATGTGCACAAGGACAGTGTTGTCTTGGAGCTTACCCTAAGTTCTTCCCTAAGGTGGTACATCATCTGCCCTAATCAGACCACAGAACTGCCAGTCTTCTTGCTAGAACCAGACTGTTACAGAGGGAACACTCCAAACATTGTATGTAAAGAGAGCTAATGTGTACTACATTTACAGGAGAGAACATCACATATCCAGGGAAGCAATTGCTAGATGGGTGGTCATATGTATACAGGCCTACAATTGCAATGCGAAGAGGGCTCCACTTGCTCCATTCGCAAGAAAGGAGTAACTATGGCCTTCTTCAGAAACGTCCTATTAGTGGATATTTTTTTAGGGCAGCCACCTCAGCACCATACTTTTATTAAGCGCTACTTTGTGACATCTTAGCCACCCATCAGGTCATGGTGGGCCAGGTGGTATAGAGAACCTTATTTCATGATCCACACTCTAAGCACTACTTCTTGAGAGCACTGTTTTTAGTTTTTAAGCATGTTTATTGACAGTCACACAAACTACAAATGTACAATGTTTCATACCCTGTAAGCATTGTTTCATAGTGTGTGGTGCCGTAGATTAATGTGTGCCTGCCCTTAGTTACATTCATATTCCATCATGCTTTCATCCTCTGGGAAAAAATGTCTGTGAACAGATGCTTACAGAGTAAGTAGCATTTTCTTTGCATAACGATGTAGCAATGATCCACAACAGCTCCCAGAATCCAGCTAGCTCTCCAATCATAGTTGGCTGTAATATTGCCATTGACACTGTACAGCATTCGGCTGCCTTTTGGCTAGGCTTGCGCTCTACAAATGCACACGAAGTTACAAAAAAAAAGTTATATGTGTGTTACTTTTTTTTTTTTTAACTGGAGGGTGGCACAATATATGGTGCATTCCTTGGGGGACCCTCTTTGGTACACATGCCCTATGTACCTGGGATACTATTTACTAGGGACTTACAAGGGGGCCAGAGGTATTGCCAAATGGGGAACAATTGCTTAGTTTTCAGGAAGGAAAACTTGGACCCAGTACACTTTTAGTCAAAATTGCATAAAGGTACACTTATTAATATACAATATTACAAATCTTGAAAGTCTGTGTTTATACAACTTTACTTCTCATATTATTTTACCCATTATGTTCCTTGCACATATATTCCCTTACTATGTATATACCTAACTATGTATTACTCTAGTTCTAATGTACTAGAGTATCAATAAAAATAAATAAAATTAAATCTATAATTAAATATCTAAAATAATTACATTTAAAAAAAAATATATATATACACATATATATATATATAAATTTACTCTCTCGTGAGCTTTACCTTGTCTCCCCCTATCACTCTATGCCTCTATCAATCTATCCTCCATCCCACTCTGACTCATCCTGAGCCCATTCTACTACTTTGATCTCCAATTTAACCCTGGCTAAGCTCTTCCCTAGTCTACCACATCTAGCTCACTCCAAACCTCAGTTTACTACTAAGATCTCCCAAACAACCCTACCAAATTCTCCCTTATTTATCTCACCATTGACTTATCCAAAACCCCTTCTGCCAACATGATCTCCCTAACCCCTTTCCACAGACACTTCCCTCCTCTATCTCTTCTTTACTCATCCCAAGCCTCATCCTATTACTAAAAACTCGCAATTAACACTTATGGTTTCTTCCATCCTCTATCCCTCCATTACTCTAGTCAATCCAATTAACTCACATATTCTCTGCTCAAATTAACTCATACTCCCCTATACTAATCCACCACTAATTCCGGTTGGGCTCCGGAATAGTGTGCTACTAGCAGAAAAGCGCTTCGAAGCCTCATCAGAGGTAGTAAACTCTATAAAAATACAAATACAACTGCATCATCGATGACACAAGCCTGAACCCAAAATACGTGAATATCAATGCACGGAGAAGCCTGCAGGACATGGTAAACACACCACTCGGTCATCAGAATGAGGGTCAACCACGTTTAATTCTTACCACCCGACCTGAGCCTTGCTTTAAAATCCCATTACCTTAACCTTCTCTCCTCAGAGCACAAATCGCCGTTGACAGCGACATGACCTCCCCAAACCGTGACGAACTGTAATATTCAACTCAAGTTCACTACCCGGTCTGACGTATTAGTTTTAGAACAGAAAATACAGCTCTTAAACTCGCTCACTAAAATACACCAAATTGCGTTTAACACCACAACTTAGTGTCCGACTCAACCACAGGACAGTGCTGTTGAACGCTGCAAGGACAGGGCACCTGTGGACCCCAATAACCAATTAGCACTTCAGAATTCTGTAAAGCGTAGATTGATTGGTTGAAATTCTACCGGTGACCAATCACAGTTTTCCTTTTACGTTACAAATCCTTACCACTCGCAGAAGATTCCTTCACGATGCGATTGGCTGTCATGCGACCCGGAAATACTGAAGTTACGGACAAATGGCATCCGTTAAAATATTAATAATGGAAAACGGACATTAGGCAAAATTAACGGATGGTTTATCTGTCCTGGCACTTTACGTGCCGACTTGCCTTTGCATTTTAGTACATTTACAGTAGTATTCCTTGTTCCTACGTTTTACTGCTGTTAGTTTCTATGTTAAAAAACAAAGGCGGGTTATGCATGAGCACTGAGTATGGTGTTGAGAGTAATTGCTGTTACACTGAAAGAGAGAAATCGTTTTGATTTTCTTATTATTCCTATTTTTGCTGAATATCGCCAGCCCTTTGGGCGCTAAGCATTAGCTAATGCTGACGGCGGCTCTCTTGGCCTTCGCGGTGTTGCATTTATATGGAGCGTCTTTAGCTTCAGCCCTCGCCCAACGGGGCAGCATGCTTGACTTGCGCTGCAGTTTGTTGTGACTACCTGCGTTCCCAGGCGATCTATGATTGGTACGTGTCTGGGAGAGGAGCCCGTTTACTGTATGTGTTGCCAAATGCTATGTTTGCATGGCTACTGGACTCTAGCTTCAAGTCCATTGTAAGCAATCAACTTCCAAGTCTGCGGGGTTCGTTTCTTTCTCCAGTGGCCAGCTGGTCTCGATTTACCTGCAACACTCTCCAACCGCTCTTTATTTTGCAGGTTGAAACCTTCAGATACAAGCACAATTAATGATTCCACCGCCGCGTGTTGTACTCGGCAAGGTTTGTTTTGCCACGAGTTGGTTTGTTGCCAGTCTGTTTGGATGTGTTGAGTCTTTAAATCTCCAGATTACTGCTCCCTTATATTGTGGTATTGTATATGCTCTAAACTGTGTTGCGCTGTTTTATGCTGTAATTCATGATCATCGTAGTGCTGATATACTATCACTGCAAATAATATGTTACCTCTTTATACCTGTGTCTTATTTATAAGCCAGCTGGTTCATTAAAAGTTTCTCTGAAGCTCTCCTGATAGCAAGGTTAATTCAGTATTATTTTATTTTTCATTTAGCGAGTGCACACGGGGTAAATTGCAAGAATCTGTATTTTACATAAGTTTTTTAATATTGGGTAAGGGTGAGCCTGGTTTGTCATTTGGAACCTCGTGCAATTCTTGTCGTCTCTAAAGTGCAAAGGACAAGGGACGTGATTCTGGGTACCTGTGAAGGGTTGTTTGCTGAAAATGTCAGTTTGAGTCCCAGTTTTATTGTAGTTTAATACTCCATATACCCAGTTAGGGCTATGGCTTCATTAGTAGGCTTCATTTTAGGCAAACTGCTCCGAAGAGGGAAGGGAACCTTGACCCAATGCCTGTTGCAAGCGTGCCTTCACACCTAATACTTAGGACGCACAGGATAATAATACAACTAAAAAATATATGCGAAGATTGCTTCTCTTCTTAACCGTGTAAGGCTTATTAAGTGTGTTTTCTTTATAACAAACTCTAGGTACTAGACCACCCACATATATGTGTTTGTATGCACAAAATGTAAGGAGAAGTGTTAAAGATTTTTCCTATTTTTTGCTCAACACGTTTAAACTTGATTTGGTTTTATTTCTCACCAACAGAAATGTAAAGAGGGGAATATTGTATTAAATCTGCTAGTGCCAAATTCTTGTAGGTTTTCATAGGGGGTTTGGAGTTAATCATGTGACTTTTGCTTAATGCAATATTTGCCCGCTCTTTATGGTTTGATAATGCCTTAGCGTATGTAATAATGAAGTAGAATCATGGGAAGTCTTTAGCAGACTTTTTTTGACTGGAGGGTCATTTGACATGACCATTCCTTGTGCACAATGGAGTCAGTCGTAGTTCTATCCAGGCCCACTACAGTTTCAGATTCTACCCAAATGAGCTCCACAAAGACACCTCGTGGAGCATTGCAGAACTTCTCCCTTTTTGGCAGGCAGGATTTTTGTGCTGCTCTTCGCAGATAGTGCATTCCTGACAGAATGTACCTCCATTGCCCTTTAACTGTATTTATATATCTTTGAACATTTTTGCAGAGATTGTTAGAGAGTTATGAACATGTACAACACAAACATGAGTCATGGAAAGTAGCATTTATTTTAAAATAAATGATGGCTCAGTTGCTACGTTGATTATTGAACAGTTTTTAAGTATTAAGTCAGAATAGCTGCCACAGGATATTGGAAAGCCCAGACGTAGCATCCATAAGTCTTCACCCTCTTGAAGCATTTCACGTTTTGTTGTCTGTGCCTCCGCTATATACTCAGGGCGTTAAGTGGGATGAAAAGGTAAAAGGTTTCTCTAAAAGTAGTGTGGCCAAAGAAGAATAGCTAGGAATCTGGCCTATGTGCTTTTGTACGTGCCTAAAATATGTGAAATAGCTTTCTGTGCTTGACACAGCTTGTCACCTGTCCAGGATTTGTGCCTCTGTCTTTGGTTTCTGTGAGTGCATCCAAAAACATCACACAACAGCAAACACATTCACCTCAACCAAGCTAGCCCTTTCGGGTTTACAATTGCTTACTATCACTTTTTGTTATATTCCATCGCAGATAAATGAGTAACAACTACCGTTCTTCCCTTCACGTTGCCTTATTTCCAGTTGCCCACTATATATAGGTCACTTAAGCCCTTTCTCCCCTCAGTTCTTTTCTTATGTTCCTCTATCTGAATGTCTAATATTTCACCCCCCTTTTCTCCATCACTGTCTTTTCACATTATTTTTGCATACTCTCCTACAGGTACTTCCTTTTTTAGGTCTGATTTTTGACAGCACAGCTGCTAAACTGTCCTGTTGCTAACATTATTTGTAGAGTGGGCTTTGTAGACCCCCCCCCCTCAACGTTTCTTCTTTTTTAGTCATTTACTTGAGAATTTGACAACCTTGTCTTGTCTCAACCAGTGAAGTATACATTTCCAACAAAATGATATTGACTTTGTGGATCCTTTCACCTCCACTCATGAGTTTCGTTTGAATTGCATGAGGGACTACTTTACAGTGATAACTACCTCCATCCACTCCTGTCTCCCATATGTCTATATCTGATGTACAGTGGCTGCTTCTTCAAAAGGGCGTATAAACGTTGCACCCCCCTGTTATGTATTGGGCGTGGCCCATCACTTTTGTGGCAGTCAGTGATTGTTGTGATTTTAGTGTTGAAGTACGCATGTCTGTTAGGCCGGACCCTTGCCTGACGTGTAATTCAGACTTCAAATCTGCAATTAGTCAAGAAGCAGAAAGGGGAAATAGGCACACCCTCCCATTCTCCGATGGAGCGGTGAGCTTGCCTGCTCAAGCCAATACAATTGCCTCTCAACTTCTGTTTATAGCAATTAACAGCATGAAAGCAGAGCAGCACCTGACTGGCTGTATGTGCTCCGAGGTTGGATGCAATCCCTGCAGTCTTACAAAGTATGTGACATGCAGCCAGGGCATGGAGATAACTTCAGTATGGCCAATAAAAAGTCATAAAGTATTTGGCCTTCTTTCTCCAGACTTGGCACCATGTGTCTTCCACTGTACACATACATACTACCAGCTTAAGACTGTTGTCGCGTCTTGAAGTGCTGAACTTTGATGTACTTTCAGATTGCTTGGAGGCCTATGTTTATGTCAGTTGTTTTTGCTTTCCTGAACTGTAAAGGAATAGGACATTTATTTCCTCAGTTTGCCCCTCTAGGATTTCTAAGTCGTGTCTGGTGCTGGCCGAAGGAGTTGAAGTGGGGGCTTGAGGTGAGAAGTTACGTCTTGAGCTAATTACCAATAATTAATAAAATAAAAAAATACAGTCCTAATGTGGCACCTAACAGTGCTTGATTCTGGAAAGTCTTAACAGCTTTTTCAGTCATAAAGCACCAGCATCTGTTTTTATGAAAATGATATCTTGCCACATAATGGGCACACGTTTTTGCACTCCAAAAAAGCCCTAAATTGCACCATTTATATTTTTGATAGTTTACCCACTCTAACTTTGTAGAGCTTATTTATGCCGGCCTATTTAAATAACATTTTGTAAAGATCCTCTAAACCTCTACGTTTTATCCAAATGATTTAATAAAATGTGTTGTAAATGTCCAATATTTCCCTCTGTTGATATTTTCTTGGAGGAGAACCTTCACTCCCCTCAGCCCCCTTCCACAGAACACTCCCTGGGTGAGACGAGCTCGCCTGCGTCACTTACTTATTCTGTCAGTCTTGAACAACATTGTATGCCCCGCCACTTTTAAAAGTCACCAGCTGCCACTGTGTGCCAATTCTTTGTGCATTAGCACAAACCCAAAACTATTGGCTTTGCCCATGTTTATTCTCCTTGACTTAATCACACACCTCTCTGCCAACTGCAGTTTCTTGTTTTCTCTTCTTTTGGTGCTTTCCAGAGTCTTGACAGCTGTGCAATTCATTCACACACTTTCTCATAGAACTGTAATAACAGTTGGCACATATGTGACATCGCTCTGCGGAGAAGTTTCGCCCAATACTTAGATGGAACTCAGTTCACAGTATTCGCTGTACAAGAGTCATATGTTGAATGAAAAACAAAAATTTCTTTTCCACTCTTTAAAAAAAAAACACAAAAAAACCAAATCTATAGAAACCCACCTGGGCAAAGAAATACTCACACGAAATAGATGACACATAGTTTGCAACATAAAATAAAATGTATGAACTGTAACACAGAGGTGATTACTGACTTGAATTACGTTAAGGGTTCTTGCACCTATTTTTCAGAAAGGTCATGTTTTTGCTTGTATAATTGAGGACATGAATAAACAAACCCATAGAGACCTGTTTCAACAACTTGTTTTTTAACTACTTCTATTTCTCAACACCAGCAGGACCTACCCCACTGATAGCCTGGATTTATTAATTTAACTGATGTTTCGTCACCTAACTCCACAACATACTCCACACTTTTAACAAAATACAATGCTTAAATCTCTTAATTGGTATACGCATCCACCCACTAAGTAAAACGTTGCTACAACAGCTTTGGCTGCAATTGCAGCTTACTAACAACTCCTCAGTCATAGATTTTACGTTATTTGGTCATTCTTTACAAAGTTGTTCAAGCTCTTAAGTTTCTTTGCAAGTGTTGCTAGACAAACTTTGACTTATATCATACATTTTCTGAATGGTTTTTCTGGGCTTTGAGTGGGTCTCAAGGACATATACACTTTAACTCTTAGCTACTATAGCATAGGTTTTGTTGTATGGTTTGGCTTGTTATGCTGGAAGGTGGACTGCTTAAATTAAATTGCATTTCTGTAGCGCTCAGTACCCCTGATAAGGTGTTAATGCTCCTTATGGCAAGTAGCACACTACCTGAGAGCCCAATGTTAGTGGTAGGTCGATTAGTTATCAGGGTTAATTTTGCTTGCACATTGCATGCATTCAATCCAGTTTTTTGTAATACATTGTTGACATATATGTGATCCTTCGAGGTAGGTATGAGAAGCAATGGCTTGCTGGTATTGATAAGTATTGTTATGGTTTCCCAAAAGAGCTTAAGACTGATTGGCATTACATTTAAAGTAACTATTCTACAGGCAGACAGAAGGTAGAAGGAAGCAGGGACATTAAAAAAAAAAAAAAAGGAATGGAAGGTCATTTTTTCATGCAGGATTTTAAGGAATATAGCATGTTGAGGCTTTTTGCTTGCAATTTTTGGATGTATACGTTGAAAGAAACAGTTTAAATTCTGCTCCCAAGGAATGTCGTTTACACAGTCTTTCTAGAGGCATTTAAGAGGTGACAGAGATAACTCCCCACAGTGTAAAAAAAAGGATGCACAGTGCTTGTTGAAACCTATTTACTTCAATTGCTCCAGTATATTCAGTACTGTAAAGTATCATTAGAGTTTATGCAAATCATATAAACCACAAGGACAAACACACATAAACTCCACATATAAAACTAAACATATGTGATCACCCACAAACTTAAAAATATAACAAGGCAATTGTGACAGGCCCTTTGCAGCAATCATTAGTATATTCAGTGCATGTTTGTGACCCATTCAATGCCTGGTTCAGAATTTTCTGTCCCCTGCGTCCTCCTTAAGAGCACAGTCACAGAACAGACACCATGTCCAGCAGAATGTATGTGTTCAAGGTCACCTTCCATGATCCACATTGCCTAGTTGTGGCAACCCCCTACAACTTATTTTGCAGACGGCAGCAAGATTTCATCCAAAACTCTCTTTATACTGTGTTCCAGTCATATGTCTTTCTATCCTAACTTGTGCCTTCCTACCTGATGATAAGCAAAATCTGCAAATGTTATGCTGCCAGCACTATGGTTTACAGCTGGGATGGTGGTCTTTCAGTGAAATTTTGGGTTTACGCTAAATATAGTGGTTATCATTTAGACCAGAATGTTTGATTTTAGTTTCACCAGACCACTAAACTCTTTACTGCATTACTACAGTACGTGAGTGGTTTTTCATTTTTCAAATGGAACGAAGATGGTGTTTCTTGAGCTTTGCCTCAGTTCTTGCAATGCTACCATACAGGCCAGTTCTGTGCAGTGGCTTTGATGTTTGATTGAATGGACTGTTTAAACAGCCATGGCCAAAACAGTCTGTCGCTCTTTACAATTTGCATTAACCTCTGGGACTATAATCGAGTTTTGAACAAAAGCCTGATCTAGGAGGGGTCCTGGCAGTGGCATGCATCTGCGACCTATTAAACATCTTGACTGTACTCTAAGGACTGTTCAGGGTTTTTGAAATTGTATATTTTTTTATGTTCAAACTTTGTGCCTTCTCACTGCTTTGTCTCAAATTTCGTTTACGTGAATGGTGCTCGGGGATTGAGTCTTAGATGAACTTATTTTAAAATGTAACTTTTTAGCTGAAGTTCTGACTAAATGCAGAAGTCAACATGGTTAAAATGTCAATGGCACATGCTTGCATAGGCACCTAGACCTACTATCAGAAATATTTTCTTAGAGCGCAGGATGCATATGCTATTGAAATCTATTGATTGCCTCTTACTTATTTTAACATCACCCCGAAACCAAATGAACTGTCATGGAAACAATTTACTCTTTGTACATTGAAAGGTTCTAAGGATGTTGCCAGGCCCACATTCAACATATTGTTTGACCTTTTAAGTGTTTTCATTTGTGAAAAACATTTCCAATTTCGTGTCTCCGCTTCTTTGACCCGCGCTTGTGAAAAATAGGTATAAAATTGATGATTTCTCTGTTTTTCTGGCTTTGTCCTGTCAGTTAGGATCTGAGATAATAACTGAAGTGTCGGAAAAACTTTTACAAACGTTACGTTTGATATTCACATCTATTTTATGCCATAACGTTTGTTTATGTGTTCAGATCTAATGTGCCGGTGTGCAGTATTCCATGATATTTTGTTATTTTTTTACTAAAAATATTTTGTTTTTCTCCAAAAAATAATCGCAAAACTATTTTCTTTGTAGGGACGTCTGTCTGCTAGACGATGGGGTTATTCCTGGAGTTGTGAATTCAAGAATGGGTCCAGATGTTCCTTTGTTGAATGATTACAAACAGGAGTTTTTTTGGAAGCGCTTTCCACAGACTATTTTTGGAGGTCCACGTTTTAAATTAGGGTATTGTGCACCCCCTTACGTATACGTCAACCAAGTAGTTCTTTTCCTCACACCATGGCTTTTTGGCGGAGCTGGGACTGTGTTTTACGAGTTCAGACCCCAGAAGGACTTCTACTGCACTGTATTTTCAGGAAGTCTGATGCTTGTTGCTGCTTTTGCTATCCAGATAATCAACCGATACGCGCAACAGAAAACAGTGACCATAGAAAGACTACAAAATCAAACTACCCTAATGGATGAAGATGAGTATGAGTTTGTAAGCTGCGTTGGCTCAGAGACCGTGAAATTCATAATTCCAGGCAAGAAGTTTATAGCCAACGCCGTATTTCATTCCATTCTAGCAGGGGTGATTTGTGGGCTAGGAACCTGGTATCTGCTTCCAAGCAAATTGTACGCTCTTTATGAAAACATTGGAGGAGTTGTGATGATCTTTTTGTTTGGATGGGTAACTATATGCATTGGTGAATATTCATTAATTGTAAATACAGCAACAGAGACTGCTACTTTCCAGCCGCAGGATACATATGAGATTACTGCCCTCATGCGACCTCTCTATATCCTTTCATTTATTGCAGTGGATCTTGCATTCAGGTAATCTTTATGGTTGTTTATTAATTTACTTGTGCATTGTGGTTTCTTGATGTAGACTGTAAGCCAATACTATACGAAGAGCAGCAGAGAAGTCTATTCTTTTTTACATTTTTTTTTGTCTTATGCCTCAAAATACAAAGCTTAGTTTATGGCACATGGGGATTATAAATGCATGTTACAGTAAATTACACATTATGTTAAACTGATGAACAGGCTTAGAAACATGCTGAATCCTTTAACCAGGTAACATGCAGGTTGTTAATGAATATTTTTGTGCAAAAACGTTCTCATCGCTATTATCTTATGTACATTAACTTCCAAAAATAGATGGAGGAGTTGTGGCAAGATAATTTTCAGGGCTGTTACCACACCTAATCATGATATGAATAGAGATCACTATCTAACTAACTTTTTAGGGTGGCGCTTCACCAAGATAGCATAGGATAGGGGTGACATGGGGCATCTCTGCCTGGTGCTTCTAGGTGGGGAGAAAAACCTGGTGACCTCATTACAAGGTTGATGTGCTGACCACCGGTCCGACAGCCCTGTGGAAGGCGCCCGCCATAGAACTG